>NC_084825.1:16720218-17338850 GCF_958449725.1 Rosa rugosa
CACGGCAATTCCTCCTTTTCCTCTTGGCTTGGACGGCAAAAGATATTCTAGGGTTTATCTCTTGATGTATTTCCATAAAAATAACCCTAGAAAATCTCCCTAGAATATCTCCTTTTAATTTCTGATTTTTGGACGCCAACTCCTTGTTTCTCTCTTCATTTTGGACGGCAAAACTCTCCTAGGGTTTCTTCATGCGTCACAAACCCTAATCTCTTGGGCCATGATGGGCCATGATCCATTTTGCCGAAAATTCAAAGTGCTCTTGGGCTTCGTTGCTTCATCTTCAAGCCTTCTTATTTTCCAACGCAAAACACTTCATTTTCTTCATTTCTTTTCATAGTTGCGTTGGAAACTTCATTGGTAAGCTCTCCTCCATTTCGCAGGGTTTCCTGGTTGCACTAGGAAAGCTTGTTTCTTCATTTCTGCTCAAATGTGTGGGCCGTTATCTCTCATATTTGTTCGTCTTGATGTTCGCAGGCTCCTCTTTCCATTCGTGCGTTCATTTCCACTTTTTAGCTCGGAGGTCCTGAAAATAGAAACTAGTATGAGAAATAGAAACTTTCCTAATTTGAAAAATAGAAACTTACTAAAAATGAAAAATAGAAAGTTACTAAAAATGAAAAATAGAAACTTGCCAGAAATGAGAAATGAAAACTACAAGAATAGAAACTTTCTAAAAATGGAAAATAGAAACTAAGAAAAAATGGAAACTTTCTACAAATAGGAACTTTCCCAATCAAAGAATGGAAACTTTCCTAAACAGAGTTTTACTAAGGAAATGACGCAAGAAATGTAAGGAAATGCAGTTAAAACGTCGCATTAAAATGCTCCTATCAAATTCCCCCACACTTAGCTTTTGCTAGTCCCTTAGCAAAATCAAACAAAGACACTCACTAAGACTCAACGAAAATTAAAGACTCAAACAAACAAAGACTCTATTGCCCTTCAACTTTTTGTCTCAGCAATCTCTTACTTTCACCACACCAAGATTAGCACTTCACCAAGAATCAATGTTTAGGCATTCGAGAGTTAATTAAAACATATAATCCACACATACACAAGTAGGACTTGGTTGTAACAATGGTGATGGGTTTAAGCTTAGCATGCTTCAGACAAGTATGATTCAAATCTCACAAGTATATCCCTCTTTCTTCTCTCAGATCATGGCAATGCTTAAAAGCTTATTCACTCAAGTATATGTGAAAGATAAACAAGTGTATCACATATAAGAAACGAAAGCACATAAATATTCTTTTAAAGATCTCATGAAGGATATCAACTGATAGGAGCATTTTAATGTGGTATTTTAATAGTTAATTCCTCACATTTTGCTTAGTTAATTCCTTAACGAATCGATTTTTAATTCAATTTTTATTTTTAGGTACATTGGAGTAGATGATGATGAAATAAGTGTTAGGTCCATAAAATGATGGAGAAAAATGGAAATGCACTAAAAAGGTCAACTTTACACATTTTCCTACTCCGGCTAGGAGAAACCAAGCCAAGCAAGGAAGAAGGAGCGACCACCTGACCAAATGAACTTCAAATGAGCTGAAACCTTCCAGATCCATTCTAGACATCCTAAGAAACATTTCTTATGAAGAGTGCAAGAGCCAAAAAGAAGTGGAAGGCCTTCAAACAGTCAGCCCAATTTTCTGCAGAAGCAAAACTGGAAAACTGGACCTGTAAGGAGTCCAGCAGAAATTCCGGCCCAAACACATGGAGATAAATTCTGAAAATTTTACAGAATGATCTACACTCATGATGGATCATTTCATATGAAGAAGTCACGGGCAAAATCTGAAGTCTTGGTGGAGAATTAATTGAAGGAAAAATGAGTAGAAAGTGACTCAAACCTAACAAATTCCATTAGTGTTTAAATATTCAAACCTAACAAATTCCATTAGTGTTTAAATATTCAAACCTAATAAATTCCATTAATGTTTAAATGCTCAAACCTAACATATCATCATTTGTTTAAATCCAAATAGTTTTGCTTGGTAGCCTATAAATAGAGGCTACAACAAAGAAGAAAGGACATTCCTTCATCCATTCCATTTTCTTTGTCTCTCCATTTCCTTTCCATTTTCCTTTCCATCCTCTAGTTTCAAGTTTAGTCATCTCCACGAGTTCAAGCAAGGCCAAAGAAGAAGAAGAGAAGCCGTGAGCACTTCCATCCATAGCCATCCTTGAAGCTTGCTTTCGAGTTTCAAGAATCCACAAGTGAATCATCCATCTCATCTTCATCCACGGTGTAATCCTATTCTCCTTTGTAACCTTTGCTTTGAATTTCGTTGGTTATGAACTAGTTGACATATATGTTTGAACAAAGTATTATTTCTGGAATTTTTATGATTAATTGAGAATTTTCAGATTCATATATTGTGATTCGAGAGTTGCTTATGTGGGTTTGTTTAATTAAATTTGCGTTATAGATAACTTTTGTATTTTAATCTTATGTGGTTGCAAACACTTAGGGTTTCGATATGAATGGTGCTAGGTTTAAGAACATGAAATCGACTTTTCGTTTTGTGTAAACTTGAATCAAAGTAGTAAAGGTTTTGTACAAAGATCGAATTTAATTAAAGAGAATTGCAATTAGGTGGACTTTTCCATACTAAGTTGTACACTTGAGTTGATAGCCTTTCTCTATGTGTAATGCGTTAAACATGACATGATTGACTAGCTTTCTAGGGTTTGATTGCATGTTTGATAGGATTAATCTAGGTGCTTTCGCTTAGGTTAATTAGCATTGAAAAGTAAAAAATGGGAATTCATTTGCTTTCGAATGTTTCACATGATCAACTCCTTTCTCATGACTTAGATGAACAATATTAGGGTTTGAATCAATTTTAATCATAAGTTTCGGTTTTGATCTTTGTTCCTTCATTCCATTCGTATTTTTATGTTTTTGCATTTTAATTGTTTTTGTTAACTTAGTTTCATTTTCGAAAAAACCAAAAACAAAATCCCCCCTTTTCGTGTAAAATGTTTATATTTTGTGAATACATTTGTGAATATTATACTTTGTTTTAATTTTAATTGTTTAATTGTTTGACAATGACAGGTGTACCCTCAATCCCCGGAATAGAACGATCCCTATTTGCTTATACTACTAACGATCTTTTCAGGGTTAAATTATGCGCTTGCTTTGAGCGTATCATCAACTACTTGCACGAATGGACTGCCATAGGTTCAACTCTTGTAACTCATCTCCACATCAAGGGCTGTCCCATCTTAAGGATCAAGAAGGTCCTCTCTCTCAAGGGTTGTAATGGGGCTCAGGCTCAAGGTTTAAAGAAACGAAAGGTAAGGATTTATCAAAGTGTCCTAAAAACCTAGTAGAGCTCATATGAATGTAAAGATCTCGAAATTCCACCAAGGCATTGCAAAAACGTCACTTCCCCATATAGGTCACATAAAAGGGCCAAATGTCTTCATGTTGGGCCCAATCTTCAATGTAAACTTCCCTTGACTCTAGTGAAATGGACAAAGGCCAAATTTTTCTGTAGTGGGCCTTCAATTTAAAGCAGAACTCCAAAATCACTAAGTATAGGGGACTTAACATTTCTTTCTTTTTATTTCTTTTTAGCCGTATATATTTTTTTCTTTCTTTTCATTTTTCACGGCTTTCTCATATTTTTTTCTTTTCATGGACAAGTCTACCCCCACACTTGAACTTTCACCTCTTCTCAATCTTCATCTTTAACACCAAACCCATGTAATATGTCTCAAAAGTTAGCTCTACTAAGTTCTTAAAACAAAGGGTAGAGTTGTAACTATACTAAGCTTCATGGTTAAGGATTTTAAAGTGATGAACGAAAAGGCTTAATGTAGGCTCAAAGGGGCTTATCTAGGGGGGTCCCACGACGGGCACAAATAGGGACACAAGTTTATATGGCAATGGTGGTAATTCCTAGAGAACCTCTATCCCTTCCAGAATCAGGGCCATGTATTGATATTACGTCTCAACAAGCACAAGAGCGAATTCTAGCATCTCTAGTCCATTAAACTTAATCTATGGCAAGCAGTCAATCAAGATGAAAGAATAATGAGATCATCAAAACATCGCCAAGAAATTAAGAATATATTTTCATTTTCACTCCAAGAAAAAGGAACATGGCTCAAATATCTCACATGGGTTTTATGAATCAAAACTCATCCTAACATGCTCATATTCTGTACCAAGGTCACGAGATCCATATCCACTACACATGCATACATTTTTCATATATCTCAATTAACCAAAGAATACCATGTTAAAAATCATCTCAATGTTGTGATCCTCTTTTAGTCATGATTTCAGAGATATAGAATCATCCTAGACAGTTGAAGGGGCATCCTATGACTCAAAACAAAAACAAAAGCAACGAAAATTTTTTTTTTTTTTATTTTTCTGACATTTTTCGATTTTTTTGTATTTTCCAATATATATGACTCAAAATAAAAGACAAAAATGTAAATCCCTTCCCCCACACTTAAATATTGCATTGTCCTCAATGTAAGCAATTGTAAGCATGCAATGAAACACTTAAGCATATAGAGATGGAATTTACGAAAATAAAGTTCAAAGACAAACAAAAAGCATAAAATAAAGAAGTAGGGAGGAAAAAGAGCAAATCTGCGTTGAAGGCTCCTCCACAGCTACTTCTGAATTGGGTTGCCTCCCAAGCAGCGCTTAATGTTTATAGTCTTTCAGCCTAGACTTGTACCTCCATTTAATCCTCAAGAGGTGGAACGTTTTGGAGGGGTACTTCCTCCACTTCGTGTTCCACAAAGGCCTCATAGTAAGGCTTCAAGCGATGGCCATTCACTTTGAACTCGTTACCTGTTTGTTCACTCTTTATCTGCACAGCTCCATGAGAAAACACATTAGTGATAACAAAAGGTCCAATCCAACGAGAACGAAGTTTACCTGGGAAGAGTTTTAGACGAGAATGGAAGAGAAGAACTTTTTGACCCACAACAAAAGTCTTCCTTCGAATCATTTTATCATGGAATGCCTTAGTCTTTTCTTTATAGATGTTGGCACTTTCGAAAGCATCATTCCTAATCTCCTCTAACTCTTGCAACTGCAGCTTCCTATGAAGCCCAGCTTCATCAATATCCATGTTAAACTGCTTCACAGCCCACCAAGCTTTGTGCTCTAACTCCACAGGTAAATGGCAAGGTTTGCCATAGACAATGCGATATGGGGACATACCTATGGGAGTCTTGTAGGCAGTTCTGTAGGCCCACAAAGCATCCTCCAAGCGTAGGGACCAATCCTTCCTATTGGGGTTCACAGTCTTTTCCAATATCCCCTTGATCTGACGATTTGAGACCTCAGCCTGCCCACTAGTTTGGGGGTGATAAGGTGTAGAAACCTTATGTGTAACATCATATTTCTTCAACAAGGCCTCAATCGTCCGATTGCAAAAATGGGATCCACCATCACTAATGAGAACTCTAGGCATTCCAAACCTGCTAAAGATGTTAGACTTGATAAAATCTGCAACAACCTTAGAGTCATTAGTTCTAGTGGCCTTTGCTTCCACCCATTTGGAAACATAGTCCACTGCAAGTAAGATATATAGAAACCCAAAAGATGAAGGGAAAGGTCCCATGAAATCTATGCCCCAGACATCAAATATTTCAACAGTTATGATATTGGACAATGGCATTTGATCTCTAGAACTTAGATTTCCGGTTCGTTGGCATCTATCACAAGTTAAACAATATGCATGTGCATCCTTAAATAACGTTGGCCAAAAGAACCCAGACTCTAACACCTTAAAAGCAGTCTTTTTAGACCCAAAGTGACCCCCACATGCTTTAGAATGGCAAAACGAAAGTATGGCATTATGTTCATGTTCAGGCACACATCTCCTAATCAGTTGATCAGAGCAATATTTCCACAAATAAGGTTCATCCCAAACATATTGCTTAACAGTTTTCTTAAGCCTATCTCTATGAGCACGTGACATGGTATCAGGAATCTTCCTAGAAACAATATAGTTCACAATATCAGCATACCATGGTTCACTTACCTGAAGTCCAAAAAGCTGCTCATCTGGAAACGTCTCCACCAGAGGGAGATGGTCTTCTGCATGTACCAAACGACTCAAGTGGTCAGCTACCACGTTTTCACTACCCTTCTTGTCCTTGATGTCAACGTCAAACTCTTGCAAGAGTAGGACCCATCTGATAAGCCTTGGTTTCGCCTCCTTCTTGGTCATCAAGTACTTCAAAGCTGCATGGTCAGTATAAATAATTACCTTGGTACCAAGTAAGTAGGAACGAAACTTTTCAAGGGCAAAAACAACTGCAAGGAGCTCTTTCTCTGTGGTGGAATAATTCATTTGTGCATCATTCAGAGTCCTTGAGGCGTAGTAGATGGCATAGGGTCGTTTGTCCTTCCTTTGCCCCAAAACAGCTCCAACTGCATAGTCAGAGGCATCACACATCAACTCAAAGGGCAAGGACCAATCTGGAGGTAGCATGATGGGGGCTGACGTCAACAACTCCTTAAGCTTGTCAAAAGCAGCTTGACATTCCTTGTCAAAGTGAAAGGGCACATCCTTCTGGAGCAGTTGACATAGAGGTCTCGAAATCTTGGAGAAGTCCTTGATAAACCTCCTATAAAAACCTGCATGGCCAAGGAAAGAACGAATCTCTCTCACAGAAGTGGGAGAGGGTAAGTAACGCACAATATCAACCTTGGCCTTATCGACCTCTATTCCCCTAGCAGAGACAATATGTCGTAAAACTATGCCTTGTTTAACCATAAAATGGCATTTCTCCCAATTAAGTACAAGGTTAGTTTCCATGCAACGTTCTAGAATTATTTCCAGATTATTAAGACAATCATCAAAATTCTTTCCAAAAACTGAAAAGTCATCCATGAATACCTCTATGATTTTCTCAATATAATCTGAAAAAATACTTACCATACACCTCTGAAAGGTACCTGGAGCGTTGCAAAGGCCAAAGGGCATGCGTCTATAGGCAAACGTCCCAAAGGGGCAAGTGAAGGTTGTCTTTTCTTGATCTTCATTGGCTATGGCAATCTGATTGTAGCCTGAGTAGCCATCCAAGAAGCAGTAGTAGTCATGTCCAGCTAGGCGCTCAAGCATCTGATCAATGAATGGAAGAGGAAAGTGATCTTTCCTCGTTGTTGCGTTGAGCTTCCTGTAATCAATGCACACTCTGTGACCTGTGACTGTCCTTTGGGGCACCAGTTCGTTCTCAGCATTCTTCACCACAGTTACCCCAGATTTCTTGGGCACAACCTGAACTGGAGAGACCCACTTGGAGTCTGAAATGGGGTAGATCACCCCACAATCTAGGAGTTTGATAACCTCCTTCTTCACAACTTCCATCATTGGAGGGTTGAGACGACGTTGAGCCTCTCTTGTGGGTTTAGACCCCTCCTCTAGAAGTATCCTATGGACGCAAGTTGTAGGGCTAATTCCCTTGATGTCCGCCAATGTCCATCCTATGGCGGTCTTGTGTTGCTTCAGCATCTCCACCAACTTCTCTTCTTGTGGAGTCGTAAGCGCAGAGGACACTATCACTGGTAAGGTCTCCTTGTCTCCTAAGTAGACATACTTCAAATGGTCTGGAAGAGGTTTAAGCTCAAGTTCTGGGGCCTGGACCACTGAAGGTAAAGTCTTGTTAGTAGATAACTGAATGGACAAAGGAGAATTAGACTTACCTATATAAGGGGATGCTTCAAGGAAGGAGACGTTTTCAATTATCTTTCCTTCACAAGTGTCCTTCAATTCCTCCTTTGAGATAATGGCACCACCTTTTGTGTACCCTACTCCTTGTTCGAGGGTTGTGGCTAGGGTATCCTCATTCATGGCCTCAAACATTTTCTGGGCAAGGTCATCCAAAATATCAATAGAATAACAGTCATTTATATCAAGAGGATACCTCATGGCTTCAAAAATGTTGAAGCCAATAACGTCACCATCAAACTCCATGGTGAGAGAGCCTGCATACACATCTATCTTCGTCCTAGCTGTCCTTAAGAAAGGACGTCCCAAAAGCAAAGGAGTGGAACTCACAGGGGAATCCTCCATTTCTAACACATAAAAATCAGCTGGGAAGATAAGATGGTTAACCTGCACAAGCACATCCTCCAACAAACCTCTAGGGTATGCATTGGATCTGTCAGCTAACTGAATGATAACATTATCAGATTTAAGTTCCCCTAGACCTAGGGTTTCATAAACAGAGTAGGGCATAACATTAACAGATGCACCTAGATCTAGCATGGCATTCTTAAATCTGGAGTTACCAATAGTACATGGAATAGTAAAGCTTCCAGGATCCTTACACTTTGGAGGAATCTTCCTCTGAATCAAGGCAGAAACGTTCTCACTTACCTTTACCACCTCCTTTTCACGGTTCACTCTCCTAGTAGTGCAAAGCTCTTTAAGGAACTTGGCATACTTAGGGACTTGCTTGATGGCCTCTAGGAGGGGTAAGTTTACTTGCACCTTCTTGAAAGTTTCCAAGATAGCTTGGTCACTTTCATCCTTCTTTGATTTAGCAAATCTGCGTGGAAAGGGCATGCAAGAAGAAGAAGGGTTAGTAATAACCGAATTGGATAGAGTAGAATTAATACCTTGAATATCCGGTTTTGCCTTTGGTGGTGAGGACGCCTTGAGTTCTTCCTTGGACGTTGCAGGGTCCTTTTCAATACCCAACTTTGTGGGTTCATGGCCTTCCTCAATCTCTATGCTTACTTGGGCCTTTTTGGGTTGCTTGGGTTGATCCAGAAATGGCCTTCCACTCCTTGTAGTCACAACTGATGCATTCTCCACATTACCCTTAGGATTAGGTATTGTGACACTAGGGAGCTTCCCATTCTCATGAATCTTGCTCATGAAATCCACAACTTGGCCCATCTGCTTCTTGAGTTCTGCAATGTCCTTAGTATGGGTCTGTTGTCCTTGGATCAAAGCCTGAGTAGAGTTTGTCAAGGCTTGTGTAGAAGCAGTCAAGGCTTCCAACGTCTTATCATAATGGGAATTGGAATTCCCAGAGTTCTGTTGAGGAGGAGGCATGTAAGGAGCTTGAGGACGTTGAAAAGTAGGCCCTTGAGGACGTTGAAAGTTCCCACCAAGAGGATTCTGAACATTGTCATTGTTGGTCCACTTGAAGTTGGGATGGTCCCTCCATCCTGGGTTATAAGTATTGGAATAAGGGTCATGTCTAGGACGTTGAGGTCCTCCCTGATATCCTCCTTGGTATCCTCCAATAGCATTAGCAGATTCCCATCCTCCATTTTCATTGAGTTGAGGGCATTGATCAGTAACATGCCCTTGCATAGAGCATACCCCACAAGCTATGGATGCACTAGGCCCTTTGGAACTTATGACTTGGTTCATGAGCAAGGTGAGCTTATTCAGTTGATCCTCAATGGCATTGTTCCTACCCACTTCATGTACCTTTCGAATGGAGTGCCCTACACCCTCGTATTGTTGACTGTTGAGGGCACGATTCTCAATAAGTTCCTTTCCCTCTGCAGGTGACTTGTCCACAAAAGCTCCTCCAGCTGCAGCATCAAGCATTTGCCTCTCTAAGGGTAAGAGTCCCTCATAGAAGCATGTCAGTAGGGTCTCATCCTTCATCTGATGTTGAGGACATTGAGCAAGTAAGGAGTTGAACCTCTCATAATAGGCAGAATAGGACTCATCTGGAGCTTGTTCAATTCCACTAAGCTTCTTCCTGAGTGTGATGACCTTGGAAGCTGGGAAGTATCGTTCCAAGAAGGCCTTCCTCATAGTGTCCCAAGAGGTAATACGTCCAGCAGGAATCTCATATAGCCAATCTTTGGCTCTGTCGGCTAAGGAAAATGGAAATGCTTTCATCCTTAGAATGTTCTCATCTGCTCCTTGTGGTTGCATGTTAGAACACACAACCTGAAATGCCCTAAGATGCTTGTTGGCGTCCTCCATAGGAAGCCCATGAAACTTAGGGAGTTGGTGCAATAATCCACTCTTCAGCTCAAACTCTGCATTTCTTCCTGCAGCAGGGGCAGGGTACACAATACCTATAGGGGGTCCTCCCTCAACTGTTGCTGTGGATAGTTCCCTAATGGATGCCATTCTCTCTTCTTGAACTTCTTCAGGTGGTGGTGTAGGTGGTGGTGTAGAGTTAGACGAAATCACAGGTGAAGGTGAACGTGAAGGAGGAGATGGGGTAGGTGTAGGTGATGTAGATTCCTCAGAAGGATAGATTCTCTTCCCTTGCTCGTTAAACTTGTACTCTTTGAATTGCAAGGAAGAAGGTCTTCTGTACTCAAGTGTAGGAGGATTTTTCAAACGAGCGAGTCTTTCTTCAATCTCTCGTATGGTAGGGAGTTTAGAGGACTCGGACATTCATGGAATTCCTGAACAACATTAAGATGTACAAAAGTGAGTAACTTACGAAAACAAACAAAATACAAGTTAAAATTTTCATACAAAAACGTCACTATTCACAATGCAACAAAAGAGACTTACATTTTTGTACAAGTAAGAGAAGTAAAAACAAAACACTTTACATGTGAAGGGTATGGACAAGTATTTTATTACTATTTTTTTTTTTAGAACTTATAAACATCGTTAATAACTCAATTGATTCCAAGTTGTAAGTCGAGCCCAATAGAAACCACTACTATTGGTGAGCTACGATATAGGGATAGTCGCCTAGACATAAGTCTCTTTCCGTGGTTTCAGAAGGCCAGATAGCCAGATTAAGAGGTAAGTGAGAGGGAGGACTCATTTTGGTGATACTACGGAGGCTACTCCCTCATTGAGGTTTACGCCCCTATTGGCTACTTCCACATTGTGGTTTACGCACAGTCTATAGTATCTCTGAGATCCAATTTGAACCCATCACTCAGGGTCTCAACCTAAGACACCATCTGTAATGCCCCTTACTCAGTTTGGAAAGTACTCATGTGTTAGACTGTTCTCCTAATGCTAATAAAGGCCGCCCTCAACCTCATAAGACCTTAGAAAGGTACCAATGAAGGGTTAAGGCCAATATTAACAAAAGGGCCCTTGTCTACTCATACGATTTTACACACTTATAACAATCAAATAATTAACAACATTTATAAATCAAATTTTTTTTTTTTTTTTTTTTTACTTTTTCTTTCTTTTCCTTTACAAGTAAATTAGACAAATTACACACAAAACTTTCACACAAAACACAAGTACAAAACGTCACTATTCCCAATTATTTATTTATTTAATTTTTTTTTTTTTTCCGATTTTTTTTTTTTTTTTTTTTTTTTTTTTTTTTTCTTTCTTTTATTTACAATTATTTTCAACACTTAGGTACGGGAACAGGGAATCTCGTTGTGCAATGGGGCTGAAACAGCTACCCTTCCAAGATTATGTTTAATCCAATATACCTTAAGTGCCACAACAATTTCTTACATTTTCTTTTTGCTATAAATACTATTGATATCGAATTTAATTCCAAGCGGTAAATCAAGTGGACGTGCGGCCCAAGTATAATCGTCTAGACACAAAGTCCCTCCTACATCCGTTGGGCAACCTTACTGAAATGGCCAGGTAGGGGAGGGCGAACACAAGAGGTAGGATCCATTTTGGCATAGGCTACTCCCTCATTGAGGTTTACGCCCATTTGTAGCACTTCTGAATCCAGAACCCGTCATGAACGTTGTCCCCAGCCTAGACACCATCTCACATAGGATATTCTTACTAGGATGTAAAAGGTCCTAAGTGTGTTAGACAGTTCAATGAATGTTAATAAAGGCCGCCCTCAACCTCATAAGACCTTAGAAAGGTACCAATGAAGGGTTTAGGCCAATATTAATAAACACGACTTCACCTATTCCTTCTTTAATTTACAACTCACAATTAAACTAGTATTCAACAATATAAATAACAACCTAAGTAATTAATTATCTAATTTTCGACAATTACAAAATTAACAAGCAAAAATTTTTTTTTTTTTTTTTTTTTTTTTTTCGATAACAATATAAACAAAACAATTATTCACAATATGGCAAATGATTTTTCAATCCCCGGCAACGGCGCCAAAAATTGATGCGCTTAAAGCAAGCGCATAATTTAACCCTGAAATATCGTTAGTAGTATAAGCAAATAGGGATCGTTCTATTCCGGGGATTGAGGGTACTGATGCGGCTAAAATAGCCTCACAATTTAACCCTGCAAAATGTAGTTGTCAGTATAGGATAAGCAGGGATCGTTCAGTCCGGGGATTGTAGGGTACACCTACACAAAAAGGTCAATTGACAAATAAAAGAATAAAATGGGGGTTTTGGAATTTGGTTCCTAATCTACTTAAAATAAAAACAAAACAAATAAAACTATATACATTGATCGACTTCCCTAACCTAGACCAATACCACTCAGAAATTACTAAGTGTAAAAACAGAAAATTCATTTCAACATGCTACAAGAATGTGCCCATCTTAAACGCTTAGATAAGAGCTCAAATGAAAAGCCTCAGCGGATCAATCCATTTATCTAATTCGTTCTAATGTAGGCTTGGATCGGAAAAGTCCTTACCAAGCCTAATACTACTAATTTTCGAAAACACTCAGCGTAGTTCTCTTAACTAGTAGTATTATCTAACCCTTGAATCAACTCACACGTGCAAATTAACCATTACACATAGAATTTAACACGTAATTTCCAGAATCGTTTAATCATTAAAGCATGATTTTTACCACTTTTTAGAACTAATTACTACTTGTTTAACTCAGCGTCTTAACAAATAACAATTACTCTTGGCAAATTAAGCAAACACACAAGAACTCTCACCGTTATTCTAGCATGCAAACTTATGAACCTAACTCTGAAAATTACCTAAACACATAAAAGGGCACAAGATTGTAACATGCATCATAAAAGAATTCTCGAAATTAACTCAATAATAAACTGAAAATCTCAAAAATATTAATAAAAATATTCTGAAAATTTCATGTCTCCAATTACACAACTCGCAAATCCAAACACACAAAACCGAAACAAAAATTGTGAGTAGAGTCATAGTTACACTTTGAAGCTTTCCTCAGCGGCTTGGCAACAAGGTGATGAACTCGTCTCTGCTATGGTGGTGGAGCGTCCTTGACTCAGCGCCTAAGAACTTCGTAGATTGATGGATGGATGGTGGTCACGGTCTTGTAGGTGATGGAAGTTTAAGGAGTGAATTGGGCAGAGTCTTGGAATAGTTTTTGGCCAGGAAGTGATAGACAAGGAACTGATCTTGGTCAGGAAGTGATAGACAAGGAACTGATCTTGGTCAGGAAGTGATGGAAATTCTGTTCTGGAAGTTGCCTATTTATAGGGGAGCATTGGTTGGCTTTTGTCGATCATACCCTTCATCATTGGACGGATGGGATTGCATCATAATTCCTTTAATTTTCCAACTGAAAACGTCTCCTTTATGGCCTTAACTCCTCTCATAATGGGGTCTTTTAACAGCTGAAACGTCTTTCTCCTTTATTCCCGAACTGAAAACGTCTTTTCTCCTTTATTTATTTTCCAGCTGAAACGTCTTTCTCCTTTATTTCCCTTCTTCATTGCTTGGTCAAATGTCTTAAATGCTTTATTTTATGACTCCATCGTTGTTATTTCCAAGAGTTCCACCAGCCAAGGTTTCCTACAACAAGCAGGAGAATATCAGAATTTTCTAGAGAAAATAAAGGGAATTAATGTAAAGACCGCAAAAAAACGTCGACGGTAAGGAATCCTGATCCCGTTAGGATTTTTTTCATAAATTTTCCATTTTGCGCCTATTTTACGCCAAACACTGTACAAGACTCTTAAACTGACTCGATGACTCAAAACACGAAACTTAAGGGAGAAACAAGTCTAAAATGGGGCATATACTCAATAATATCGTCGCACTTTATGCTGCTATCAGGTACACCTGTCATTGTCAAACAATTAAACAATTAAAATTAAAACAAAGTATAATATTCACACATATATACATATTTACGAAAAAAAAGGGTATTTTTGATTTTGATTTTCTAAAATTAAACTAAGTAAAGAAAATAATTAAAATGCTAAAACATAAAAATATAAATGGAATGCAAGAACAAAGATCAAAATCGAAACATATGATTAAAATTAATTCAAGTTCATCATTGTTCATCATAGTCATGCAAGAGGAATTGATCATGTGAAACGTTCAAAGCAAACAATTTCCCATATTTTACTTTCAACGCTAATTAATCTAAGTGAAAGCACATAGACTAATCCTATCAAACATGCATTCAAGCCCTAGAAAGCTAGTCAATCATACATGTTTAACGCATTAAGCATCTAGAAAGGCTATCAATTCAAATGTGCAACTTAGTATGAAAAAGTCCACCTAATTGCAATCTTCTTTGATTAAATTCGGTTTTTGTACAAAACCTTTACTACTTATTGATTCAAGAACACAAAACCAAAAAGTTGATTCATGTTCTTAAATTCGTAGCACCAATTATATAAAAACCCTAAAAGTTTCGAACCCTTTAAGATTAACATACAAAAGATTTCTATCATGCAAATTTAATCAAACACTCACACATAAGCAACCATAATTCGCAAAGTATGAATCTGAAAATTAACTATTAATCATAAAATTTCAGAAAACAATACTTGTTCAAACATATGTGTCAACTAAGGCATAACCAACGAAAATACAAACAAAGTTACAAGGAAGAATCGAATTACACCAAGAGATGGAGATGGTGATGAACGAAAAGGTGATGTGATCTCTTGAATTTCGAAAGCAATCTTCAAGGTGGAGGATGGATGGTGTTCACGGCTTGTCTTCTTCTTCCTTGGCCTTGCTTGCACTTCGTGGTTGCCTTAGAGGATGGAGAAGAGCACGGCTAGGCTAGAGAGCTTTTCTGAATTTTTTCTAAAGTTGTAAAACACAATGGAAGGGACCCCTGACGTTGAGAATGTGTGAGAATATATAGTGGACGCCTCCTTGCTCTCCAAGCCGTGTAAACCTCTTAATATCCCAAGGAATTATTCTGAAAATGCCACATAATTTCCTCCAATAATAGCTTGCCAAATAAGCCCTATGACATGGTTCAACCAATCACAAAACTCCATTTTAATTCCCTAATATTTTGGCCGAAATATATAAAGATATATTCTGATTTTGTAGTTCAATTTCGGCCAAACTTCCTTAGAGAAAATAGGGAACGAACCTAGACTCCTTTTTGGCCGTTTCTTGGTCTCCACACTTTGGCTTTCCTTAAAACTCTCCCCTAGAATCTCTCTTTGCCGAATTCTCTAGGGTTTCTTCATGAATATCACGGCAATTCCTCCTTTTCCTCTTGGCTTGGACGGCAAAAGATATTCTAGGGTTTATCTCTTGATGTATTTCCATAAAAATAACCCTAGAAAATCTCCCTAGAATATCTCCTTTTAATTTCTGATTTTTGGACGCCAACTCCTTGTTTCTCTCTTCATTTTGGACGGCAAAACTCTCCTAGGGTTTCTTCATGCGTCACAAACCCTAATCTCTTGGGCCATGATGGGCCATGATCCATTTTGCCGAAAATTCAAAGTGCTCTTGGGCTTCGTTGCTTCATCTTCAAGCCTTCTTATTTTCCAACGCAAAACACTTCATTTTCTTCATTTCTTTTCATAGTTGCGTTGGAAACTTCATTGGTAAGCTCTCCTCCATTTCGCAGGGTTTCCTGGTTGCACTAGGAAAGCTTGTTTCTTCATTTCTGCTCAAATGTGTGGGCCGTTATCTCTCATATTTGTTCGTCTTGATGTTCGCAGGCTCCTCTTTCCATTCGTGCGTTCATTTCCACTTTTTAGCTCGGAGGTCCTGAAAATAGAAACTAGTATGAGAAATAGAAACTTTCCTAATTTGAAAAATAGAAACTTACTAAAAATGAAAAATAGAAAGTTACTAAAAATGAAAAATAGAAACTTGCCAGAAATGAGAAATGAAAACTACAAGAATAGAAACTTTCTAAAAATGGAAAATAGAAACTAAGAAAAAATGGAAACTTTCTACAAATAGGAACTTTCCCAATCAAAGAATGGAAACTTTCCTAAACAGAGTTTTACTAAGGAAATGACGCAAGAAATGTAAGGAAATGCAGTTAAAACGTCGCATTAAAATGCTCCTATCAGAAATGATCAGTAGCATGTGGTTCATAGTTTATATTTCAAGCCTCTTTCAAAGGATAATTGGCTTTAAAAACGAGTTGGTTCTCCCAAGAAAATTGGTGCGGTCTCAGCCAGGCCTCCTACAAAAGAAGGGGAAGCAAGCCCATTTCAGAGCTAGTTAAGATGGGTGTCCAAATCAAATACTCTGGTATGATTCGGTGACAAGTGAAATGCGGCAGAAGTCTATTACACATCTCGACATGATGGGTGTCCAAAACAATTACTCACTTGAAGCAAATAACTATGGTTCCGGCGAAGAGTCACAAGTCCACTACCCAGCTCGACAAGATGAGTGTCCAAATCAAAATTAGCGGACACTACCAAATTGGGTATTCACTAAAAAAAAACTCTGAACCCAAAGTCGGTACAAAACCGAAAATTCATTCCCATTGAACTACAGTGGTTTGATCCCTTCACAGGGTATGTAGGCAGTCTAGCGACCCACTAGATGCAACCGCAACTCCAAACAGAATCCCTGACTCCACCAGTCAAATTCAGCCAGTCCCAAATGAATCACTGACTCCAGTCAAATCATTCCCAAATCACACAAAATTCAAAGGCTCTAAACCTTTCAAATTGATAGGAGCATTTTAATGCGACGTTTTAACTGCATTTCCTTACATTTCTTGCGCCATTTCCTTAGTAAAACTCTGTTTAGGAAAGTTTCCATTCTTTGATTGGGAAAGTTCCTATTTGTAGAAAGTTTCCATTTTTCTTAGTTTCTATTTTCCATTTTTAGAAAGTTTCTATTCTTATAGTTTTCATTTCTCATTTCTGGCAAGTTTCTATTTTTCATTTTTAGTAACTTTCTATTTTTCATTTTTGGTAAGTTGCTATTTTTCAAATTAGGAAAGTTTCTATTTCTCATACTAGTTTCTATTTTCAGGACCTCCGAGCTAGAAAGTGGAAATGAACTCACAAATGGAAAGAGGAGCCTGCGAACATCAAGACAAACAAATATGAGAGAAAATGGTCCACACATTTGAGCAGAAATGAAGAAACAAGCTTTCCTAGTGCAAACAGGAAACCCTGCGAAATGGAGGAGAGCTTACCAATGAAGTTTCCAACGCAACTATGAAAAGAAATGAAGAAAATAAAGTGTTGTGACGTTGGAAGATGACATGGCATAGAAGTGACGCATGGAGGCCCAAAAACTCTCAAGACTTGTTGGATTTTTGGCTAATTGGATAAAAGCCCACCAAAGCCCATGGAACTAGGGTTTGTGACGCAAACCCTAGCCCTAAAGATGTTTTGCCGTGAATTTGCAAGAGAGAAACAAGGAAGAGGCGTCCAAAAATCAGAAATTAAAAAGAGATTTTCTAGGGAGATTATCTAGGGCTATTTTTATGGAAAGAAAATACTTGGAGATAAACCCTAGATGCTTTGCCGTGAAAAAGGAAGAGATAAACAAGGGAGAACGTGAAATTCCTAGGGTTTTGGACGGCAAAGATATTCCCTAGAGAGTTTTAAGGAAAGAGAAAAAGGTGGAGACCAAGAAAAGCTCAAATGAAGACTAGATACATTCCTACATTCCCTAAAGAGTTTTGGCCGAATTTAAAGACAGAAAATCAGAAATTATCTCAAGAATTTCGGCAAGAAAATCAAGGGAAATATTCTAGGAAATTATGTGATTGGTTGAGACACCTCATAGGGCTTATGTGGCAAGAAGTCATTGGAGGAAATTATGTGGAAGTGCAAGCAATTGCCGTGAGCTTTTCTAGGGTTTTGGACGGCATGGAGACCTAGGGGCCGTCCCCTATATATTCCTCTCTTCTCTCAACGTCAAGGGTTCCCACTTTGGCGTTTTACAACTTTAGAAAAAAAATCAGAAAACTCTCTCTAGCTTAGCCATGTTCTTCTCCATCCTCTAGGGCAACCACGAAGTTCAAGCAAGGCCAAGGAAGAAGAGGACAAGCCGTGCACATCATCCATCACCATCCTTGAAGATTGCTTTCGAAATTCAAGAGACCATTCATCCCATCTTCATCACGGTGTAATCCGATTCTCCTTGTAACCTTTGCTTTGTAATTTTCGTTGGTTATGCCCTAGTTGACACATGTGTTTGAACAAGTTTCGAATTCTGAAATTCTATGATTAATTGTTAATTTTCAGATTCATGTTTTGCGATTTATGGTTGCTTATGTGTGAGTGTTTGATTAAATTTGCATGATAGATAACTTTTGTATTTTAATCTTATGTGGTTGCAAACACCTAGGGTTTTTATATAATTGGTGCTACGAATTTAAGAACATGAATCAACTTTTTGGTTTTGTGTTCTTGAATCAATAAGTAGTAAAGGTTTTGTACAAAAATGATGCGGCTAAAATAGCTTCACAATTTAACCCTGCAAAATGTAGTTGTCAGTATAGGATAAGCAGGGATCGTTCAGTCCGGGGATTGTAGGGTACACATACACAAAAAGGTCAATTAACAAATAAAAGAATAAAATGGGGGTTTTGGAATTTGGTTCCTAATCTACTTAAAATAAAAACAAAACAAATAAAACTATATACAATGATCAACTTCCCTAACCTAGACCAATACCACTCAGAAATTCATTTCAACATGCTACAAAAATGTGCCCATCTTAAACGCTTAGATAAGAGCCCAAATGAAAAGCCTCAGCGGATCAATCCATTTATCTGATTCGTTCTAATGTAGGCTTGGATCGGAAAAGTCCTTACCAAGCCTAATACTACTAATTTTTGAAAACACTCAGCGTAGTCCTCTTAAGTAGTAGTATTATCTAACCCTCGAATCAACTCACACGTGCAAATTAACCATTACACATAGAATTTAACACGTAATTTCCAGAATCGTTTAATCATTAAAGCATGATTTTTACCACTTTTTAGAACTAATTACTACTTGTTTAACTCAGCGTCTTAACAAATAACAATTACTCTTGGCAAATTAAGCAAACACACAAGAACTCTCACCGTTATTCTAGCATGCAAACTTATGAACCTAACTCTGAAAATTACCTAAACACGTAAAAGGGCACAAGATTGTAACATGCATCATAAAAGAATTCTCGAAATTAACTCAATAATAAACTGAAAATCTAAAAAATATTAATAAAAATATTCTGAAAATCTCATGTCTCCAATTACACAACTCGCAAATCCAAACACACAAAACCGAAACAACAATTGTAAGTAGAGTCATAGTTACACTTTGAAGCTTTCCTCAGCGGCTTAGCAACAAGGTGATGAACTCGTCTCTGCTATGGTGGTGGAGCGTCCTTGACTCAGCGCCTAAGAACTTCGTAGATTGATGGATGGATGGTGGTCACGGTCTTGTAGTTGTTGGAAGTTTAAGGAGTGAATTGGGCAGTCTTGGAATAGTATTTGGCCAGGAAGTGATAGGTCGGGAAGTGATGGGCCGGGAAGGGATAGGCCGGGAAGTGATAGGCCGGGAAGTGATGGAAATTCTGTTCTGGACGTTGCCTATTTATAGGGGAGCATTGGTTGGCTTTTGTCGATCATACCCTTCATCATTGGACGGATGGGATTGCATCATAATTCCTTTAATTTTCCAACTGAAAACGTCTCCTTTATGGCCTTAACTCCTCTCATAATGGGGTCTTTTAACAGCTGAAACGTCTTTCTCCTTTATTCCCGAACTAAAAACGTCTTTCTCCTTTATTTATTTTCCAGCTGAAACGTCTTTCTCCTTTATTTCCCTTCTTCATTGCTTGGTCAAACGTCTTAAATTTCCTACAAAAAGGTGGAGAATATCAGATTTTTTTTAAGAGAAAATAAAGGGAATTAATGTAAAGACCGCAAAAACGTCGACGGTAAGGAATCCTGATCCCGTTAGGATTTTTTTTTTCATAAATTTCGCATTTTGCGCCTATTTTACGCCAAACACTGTACAAGACTCTTAAACTGACTCGATAACTCAAAACACGAAACTTAAGGGAGAAACAAGTCTAAAATGGGGCATATACTCAATAATATCGTCGCACTTTATGCTCCTATCAAAAAACCGAATTTAATCAAAGAAGATTGCAATTAGGTGGACTTTTTCATACTAAGTTGCACATTTGAATTGATAGCCTTTCTAGATGCTTAATGCGTTAGACATGTATGATTGACAAGCTTTCTAGGGCTTGAATGCATGTTTGATAGGATTAGTCTATGTGCTTTCGCTTAGATTAATTAGCGTTGAAAGTAAAATATGGGAAATTGTTTGCTTTGAACGTTTCACATGATCAATTCCTCTTGCATGACTATGATGAACAATGATGAACTTGAATTAATTTTAATCATATGTTTCGATTTTGATCTTTGTTCTTGCATTCCATTTATAATTTTATGTTTTTGCATTTTAATTGTTTTATTAACTTAGTTTTATTTTCAGAAAAACCAAAATCAAAAACCCCCTTTTAATTCGCAAATAATGTGCATATGTGTGAATATTATACTTTGTTTTGATTTTAATTGTTTAATTGTTTGACAATGACAGGTGTACCCTCAATCCCCGGAATAGAACGATCCCTACTTACTTATACTACTAACGATATTTCAGGGTTAAATTATGCGCTTGCTTTTAGCGTATCAATTTTTGGCGCCGTTGCCGGGGATTGAAAAATCATTTGTTATATTGTTAAATGTGTTTGTTTATATTGTGACCGAAAAAAAAAAAAAAAAAAAAAATATTACTTGTTAATTATTTTAATTGTCGAAAATTAGTTAATTAATTATTTAGGTTGTTATTTATATTGTTGAATACTAGTTTAATTGTGAGTTGTAAATTAAAGAAGGAATAGGTGAAGTCGTGTTTATTAATATTGGCCTAAACCCCTTATTGGTACCTAGTTCAGGTCCCTTAAGGTTGAGGGCGGCCTTTATTAACATTCATTGAACTGTCTAACACACTTAGGACCTTTTACATCCTAGTAAGAATATCCTATGTGAGATGGTGTCTAGGCTGGGGACAACGTTCATGACGGGTTCTGGATTCAGAAGTGCTACAAATGGGCGTAAACCTCAATGAGGGAGTAGCCTATGCCAAAATGGATCCTACCTCTTGTGTTCGCCCTCCCCTACCTGGCCATTTCAGTAAGGTTGCCCAACGGATGTAGGAGGGACTTTGTGTCTAGACGATTATACTTGGGCCGCACGTCCACTTGATTTACCGCTTGGAATTAAATTCGATATCAATAGTATTTATAGCAAAAAGAAAATGTAAGAAATTGTTGTGGCACTTAAGGTATATTGAATTAAACATAATCTTGGAAGGGTAGCTGTTTCAGCCCCATTGCACAACGAGATTCCCTGTTCCCGTACCTAAGTGTTGAAAATAATTGTAAAAAAAAAAAAAAAAAAAAAAAAAAAAAAAATCGGAAAAAGAAAAAAAAAAAAAAAAAAAAAAAATTGTGAATAGTGACGTTTTGTACATGTGTTTTGTGTGAAATTTTGTGTGTAATTTGTCTAATATACTTGTAAAGGAAAAAAAAAAAAAAAAAAAAAGTAAAAAAAAATTGATTTATAAATGTTGTTAATTATTTGATTGTTATAAGTGTGTAAAATCGTATGAGTAGACAAGGGCCCTTTTGTTAATATTGGCCTTAACCCTTCATTGGTACCTTTCTAAGGTCTTATGAGGTTGAGGGCGGCCTTTATTAGCATTAGGAGAACAGTCTAACACATGAGTACTTTCCAAACTGAGTAAGGGGCATTACAGATGGTGTCTTAGGTTGAGACCCTGGGTGATGGGTTCAAATTGGATCTCAGAGATACTATAGACTGTGCGTAAACCACAATGTGGAAGTAGCCAATAGGGGCGTAAACCTCAATGAGGGAGTAGCCTCCGTAGTATCACCAAAATGAGTCCTCCCTCTCACTTACCTCTTAATCTGGCTATCTGGCCTTCTGAAACCACGGAAAGAGACTTATGTCTAGGCGACTATCCCTATATCGTAGCTCACCAATAGTAGTGGTTTCTATTGGGCTCGACTTACAACTTGGAATCAATTGAGTTATTAACGATGTTTATAAGTTCTAAAAAAAAAAATAGTAATAAAATACTTGTCCATACCCTTCACATGTAAAGTGTTTTGTTTTTACTTCTCTTACTTGTACAAAATGTAAGTCTCTTTTGTTGCATTGTGAATAGTGACGTTTTTGTATGAAAATATTAACTTGTATTTTGTTTGTTTTCATAAGTTACTCACTTTTGTACATCTTAATGTTGTTCAGGAATTCCATGAATGTCCGAGTCCTCTAAACTCCCTACCATACGAGAGATTGAAGAAAGACTTGCTCGTTTGAAGAATCCTCCACAACTTGAGTACAGAAGACCTTCTCCCTTGCAATTCAAGCCATATACATTCAACGAGCAAGGGAAAAGAATCTTAGATCCTTCAGAGGAATCCACATCACCTACACCAACTCCATCTCCACCACTTTCACCATCACCTTTGATTTCGCCTAACTTACCATCACCACAAATTACTTCCCCTCTTTCACCTTCACCACCACTTACACCACCACCTGAAGAAGTTCAAGAAGAGAGAATGGCATCCATTAGGGAACTATCCACAGCAACAGTTGAGGGAGGACCCCCTATAGGTATTGTGTACCCTGCCCCTGCTGCAGGAAGAAATGCAGAGTTTGAGCTGAAGAGTGGATTATTGCACCAACTCCCTAAGTTTCATGGGCTTCCTATGGAGGACGCCAACAAGCATCTTAGGGCATTTCAGGTTGTGTGTTCTAATATGCAACCACAAGGAGCAGATGAGAACATTCTAAGGATGAAAGCATTTCCATTTTCCTTAGCTGACAGAGCCAAAGATTGGCTATATGAGATTCCTGCTGGACGTATCACCTCTTGGGACACTATGAGGAAGGCCTTCTTGGAAAGATATTTCCCAGCTTCCAAGGTCATCACACTCAGGAAGAAGCTTAGTGGAATTGAACAAGCTCCAGATGAATCCTATTCTGCCTATTATGAGAGGTTCAACTCCTTACTTGCTCAATGTCCTCAACATCAGATGAAGGATGAGACCCTACTGACATGGTTCTATGAGGGACTCTTACCCTTAGAGAGGCAAATGCTTGATGCTGCAGCTGGAGGAGCTTTTGTGGACAAGTCACCTGCAGAGGGAAAGGAACTTATTGAGAATCGTGCCCTCAACAGTCAACAATACGAGGGTATAGGGCACTCCATTCGAAAGGTACATGAAGTGGGCAGGAATAATGCCATTGAGGATCAACTGAATAAGCTCACCTTGCTCATGAACCAAGTCATAAGTTCCAAAGGACCTAGTGCATCCATAGCTTGTGGGGTATGCTCTATGATGCGGCTAAAATAGCCTCACAATTTAACCCTGCAAAATGTAGTTGTAAGTATAGGATAAGCAGGGATCGTTCAGTCCGGGGATTGTAGGGTACACCTACACAAAAAGGTCAATTAACAAATAAAAGAATAAAATGGGGGTTTTGAGATTTGGTTCCTAATCTACTTAAAATAAAAAAACGAAACAAATAAACCTATATACAATGATCGACTTCCCTAACCTAGACCAATACCACTCAGAAATTCATTTCAACATGCTACAAAACTGTGCCCATCTTGAATGCATAGATAAGAGCCCAAATGAAAAGCCTCAGCGGATCAATCCATTTATCTGATTCGTTCTAATGTAGGCTTGGATCGGAAAAGTCCTTACCAAGCCTAATACTACTAATTTTCGAAAACACTCAGCGTAATTCTCTTAACTAGTAGTATTATCTAACCCTCGAATCAACTCACACGTGCAAATTAACCATTACACATAGAATTTAACACATAATTTCCAGAATCGTTTAATCATTAAAGCATGATTTTTACCACTTTTTAGAACTAATTGCTACTTGTTTAACTCAGCGCCTTAACAAATAACAATTACCCTTGGCAAATTAAGCAAACACACAAGAACTCTCACCATTATTCTTGCATGCAAACTTATGAACCTAACTCTGAAAATTACCTAAACACATAAAAGGGCACAAGATTGTGACATGCATCATCAAAGAATTCTCGAAATTAACTCAATAATAAACTGAAAATCTCAAAAATATTAATAAAAATATTCTGAAAATTTCATGTCTCCAATTACACAACTCGCAAATCCAAACACACAAAACCGAAATAAAAATTGCAAGTAGAGTCATAGTTACACTTTGAAGCTTTCCTCAGCGGCTTGGCAACAAGGTGATGAACTCGTCTCTGCTATGGTGGTGGAGCGTCCTTGACTCAGCGCCTAAGAACTTCGTAGATTGATGGATGGATGGTGGTCACGGTCTTGTAGGTGTTGGAGATTTGAGGAGTGAATTGGGCAGAGTCTCGGAAAAGTTTTTGGCCAGGAAGTGATAGGCCGGGAAGTGATAGGCCGGGAAGTGATCTTGGCTAGGAAGTGATAGAAATTCTGTTCTGGACGTTGCCTATTTATAGGGGAGCATTGGTTGGCTTTTGTCGATCATACCCTTCATCATTGGACGGATGGGATTGCATCATAATTCCTTTAATTTTCCAACTGAAAACGTCTCCTTTATGGCCTTAACTCCTCTCATAATGGGGTCTTTTAACAGCTGAAACGTCTTTCTCCTTTATTTATTTTCCAGCTGAAACGTCTTTCTCCTTTATTTCCCTTCTTCATTGCTTGGTCAAACGTCTTAAATTTCCTACAAAAAGGTGGAGAATATCAGATTTTTTTAAGAGAAAATAAAGGAAATTAATGTAAAGACCGCAAAAACGTCGACGGTAAGGAATCCTGATCCCGTTAGGATTTTTTTTCATAAATTTTCCATTTTGCGCCTATTTTACGCCAAACACTGTACAAGACTCTTAAACTGACTCGATGACTCAAAACACGAAACTTAAGGGAGAAACAAGTCTAAAATGGGGCATATACTCAATAATATCGTCGCACTTTATGCTCCTATCAAATACCCCACACTTAGCTTTTGCTAGTCCCTTAGCAAAACAGAAATACAAAACAAAACAAAGACTCGACAAAAAGCAAGTAAATGACTCTACTACCCCTAACTGTTGTCTCAGAGACTCCAAACTCATGGCTTTCACGTTAAACACTTAATCAAAATCGCATAGATAATTCCATGGTTAATAAACATGTAACGCTCATATGACTAAGTAAGATGTGGAGAACTTAAGTTATACAGTGAATGATAGCATGTTTCGAACAAGTCCAATCCAAACTCACAAGGCATACTCTCAATTTTTCTCTCAGAAATGGCTATGCTTAAAAGCTTCACACTCAAGTATATGCAAGAGAACAAATTGTAAGGCAACAAACAACTTGCATATTTCATCAATAAACGCATTTTGTGAAGAATTATTAAAGACCTCAAGAAATGACTAAGTGCACAAATGGACCTAAACCATAAGCTCGACTGCGTACCTGACTCCACTAACCAAAGACTGCCCATCTCAAGGATCAAGTCAGCACTTAAAATAGGTTGTAATGGGGCTAAGCTAGGGTTTTCGAAATGAAGATTAAGGATACAAAAATCCTAAGGACCTAGCAGAGCATATATGGACCACTTTATGTCATCATTTTTGTAGACCAAATATCATTGTTTTGGGCCAAACCTTCACTCTAACCAACATGGGAATGGACAAAGGCATAATTTTCAACTTTGAGCCTTCTACAAATTTGAAAGTCCAAAACCACACTTCAACAATTTCCCAAGAGTTTTCTTTTCAATTTTTCTTCTCTTTTGCCACTTTTCTTTCTTTCTTTCTTTTTCATTTTCATTTTCTTTCAATTTTTTTTTTTTTTATGGCAAATTTTTTTTTTTTTTTTTCTCTTCTTTTTTTTTTTTTTTTGGATTTTCCCCACCCCACACTTGTCTTTCATCGTCACCCCTACACACTATGTCATGCTCTACTAAGTCCCTAGGACAAGGGTAGAGATATCCTGTACTAAGCTCATGGTAGGGTAGTGAGGGTGATGAAACAAAGGTTTTCAACGTAGGCTCAAAGGGGTTCATTCTAAGGAGTCCCACGACGGGCACAATTGGGGACACATGCTTGTTTGGCTATGGTGGTTACCCTAATGCCTTCTATCCTATCCAGGATCAGTGCATATTATGGCATACAAGTTTTGACAGTCACAACAGCCGAGTTCTAGTACTCTCTAGTCCATTAAAATCTATGGCACATGATCATTGGATTTTCAAAGAATGATGAGGTTTTGCAAATACAGCCACGAAATTCTAGAATTATCAATTAAGCACTCGAAAAGAAAGTATTTTAGCTCAAAAGCTCACTTAGGGTCAAATGAATCAGACTTAATCCTAGCATGCTTAATGAACCAAGTTACAATCCTATCTCAAATCTTCATACAAGTATCACAACGTCGATTAACCACAGAATTCAATTAAGTCCTATTTCGATTGTGAAAACCTTCAGCCATGAATTCAGAGACATGTTCATCCTAGACGTTAGGAGCATCCTAAGACTCAAACAAACAAAAAGACTATAAAACCAACAAAATAATTTTTTTTTTTTTTTTTTTTTTTAAACTGAAAAAATTCTGAAAATAAAGGTGTAAACCCACCCCATACTTAGAATCTACATTGTCCTCAATGGGAAGGGTAAAATAAACAAACAAACAAACAAAGACACAAGTACAATTCAACCTAAGCAAGTGAAGGGATAGAAATGTCAAACTCTCGTTGATGGCTCCTCCACAGCTTCTGTTGAAATGGGTTGCCTCCTGGAGGGGTATCTCTTCCAATGTGTGCCCCACGAAGGACTCATAGTAGGGCTTGAGACGATGCCCATTTACCTTGAACTCCTTCCCCGTCTTCTCACTCTTGATCTCTACAGCACCATGAGCAAACACATTTGTAACTATAAATGGGCCAACCCAACGAGAACGAAGTTTACCAGGGAATAGCTTAAGTCTGGAATGGAATAACAGAACTTTCTGGCCCACTTGGAAGCTTTTTCCGCGGATCATTTTGTCATGGTAGGCCTTTGTCTTCTCCTTGTAGATCCATGAAGCATCGTAGGCCTCATTCCTTATCTCCTCAAGCTCATTTAGCTGTAGCTTCCTATGTAGGCCCGCTTCATCATAATCCATGTTGAACTTTTGGACAGCCCACCAAGCCTTGTGCTCTAGCTCCACTGGAAGGTGGCATGCCTTTCCGTAGGCCAACCTAAAGGGAGACATCCCAATAGGCGTCTTGTAGGCTGTTCTGTAGGCCCACAATGCATCATCTAATCTCTGGCTCCAATCCTTCCTTGTTGGGCCCACTGTCTTTTCGAGTATCCTCTTGATCTCCCTGTTGGACACCTCTGCTTGGCCACTGGTCTGAGGGTGGTAGGGCGTGGACACCTTATGGGTTACCCCATACTTCTTCAGCAAAGCCTCGATTGTCCGGTTGCAAAAATGAGAACCTCCATCACTGATCAGCACACGTGGCACACCAAACCTGGAAAATATGTTAGTTTTCAAGAAACCTGCAACCACTTTTGAATCGTTAGTCCTGGTGGCTTTTGCTTCCACCCACTTTGATACATAGTCCACAGCCAATAGTATATATAAACAGCCATTAGACGAAGGAAATGGGCCCATAAAGTCAATGCCCCAAACATCGAAAATTTCTACAGTTATTATTGGGCTCATGGGCATTTGATCTTTTGGGCCAAGATTACCAGTCCGTTGGCATCTATCACAAGAAATACAAAACAAGTTTGCATCCTTGAAGATAGTGGGCCAATAAAATCCACAGTCTAAGACCTTCAAGGCCGTTCTACGAGGCCCAAAGTGGCCTCCACAAGCCTCACTATGGCAAAATGACAGAATTGACCTATGCTCAGACTTTGGGACACATCTCCTAATGTTTCCATAAATAGGGCTCATCCCAAATAAAGTGCCTAGCCATTTTCTTCAATTTATCCTTACTAGCTTTGGAAAGTGTGTCAGGAAATGTCCTAGTGACTAAATAGTTAACTATATCCGCATACCAGGGCACACTAACCTCTATCCCAAAGAGCTGCTCATCTGGGAAAGTTTCCTGTAGGGGCTGGATGTCCTCCTCATGTACTATCCTGCTCAAATGGTCCGCCACCACATTCTCGCTTCCCTTCTTGTCCTTGATCTCTAGGTCAAACTCCTGCAGCAGCAAGATCCATCTAATCAATCTGGGCTTGGCCTCCTTCTTGATCATCAGATATCTCAAGGCTGCATGGTCAGAGTAAACAATTACTTTAGAGTGTAATAAATAAGAACGAAACTTATCTAAAGCAAAGACTACAGCCAAGAGTTCTTTTTCAGTGGTGGAGTAGTTGAGCTGGGCGTCGTTGAGGGTCCGAGAAGCATAGTAAATAGCATAGGGCTTCTTATCCTTCCTCTGGCCCAACACAGCTCCAACAGCATAGTCTGATGCATCACACATAAGCTCGAAGGGTAGACTCCAATCCGGAGGACAGATAATGGGGGCCGTGGTCAACAACTCCTTGAGCTTTTCAAACGCCTTCTTGCAATCCTCATTGAACACAAAGGGCACGTCCTTTTGCAATAGAGCACACATAGGTCTCGCCACCTTGGAGAAGTCTTTGATGAACCGCCTGTAAAATCCTGCATGGCCAAGAAAAGAGCGTACCTCCCTCACAGTTGTGGGGGAGGGTAAGTGACGTACAAGATCAACCTTAGCCTTATCTACCTCAATGCCCCTAGCAGATATTATGTGTCCTAACACTATCCCTTGTGTCACCATGAAGTGACACTTCTCCCAATTCAGCACAAGGTTAGTTTCTACACACCTCTCAAGTATCAATCCTAGATTCTCTAAACAAGTATCAAAATCTTTACCGAAGACACTAAAGTCGTCCATAAAGACTTCAATAATATTTTCAATGTATTCTGAGAAAATGGAAAGCATACATCTTTGGAAAGTACCTGGTGCGTTGCATAAGCCGAAGGGCATGCGCCTATAAGCAAAGGTCCCAAAGGGGCACGTGAAAGTCGTCTTCTCCTGATCCTCGTGGGCTATGCAGATCTGGTTGTACCCACTATATCCGTCCAAGAAGCAATAGTAGGAATGGCCCGCTAAGCGCTCCAACATCTGGTCAATAAAAGGCAAGGGCATATGATCCTTCCTCGTTGTGGCATTCAGCTTCCGGTAGTCGATACATACCCTATGACCAGTCACTAATCTCTGGGGCACTAGCTCATTATCCTCGTTCTGTACCACTGTCACCCCAGACTTCTTGGGCACCACTTGCACTGGAGAGACCCACTTACTATCAGAAATGGGGTAGATCACCCCACAATCTAGCAACTTGATCACCTCGTCTTGGACCACCTTCATCATGGGCGGATGTAGACGCCTTTGGGCTTCTCTTGTGGGCTTGGCGCCATCTTCTAACAGGATCCGGTGGACACACGTGGTTGGGCTGATCCCCTTGATATCTGCTAGAGTCCAACCAATGGCAGTCTTGTGCTTCTTCAACACGTCCACCAACTTCCTTTCTTGCTCTACCTCCAGCGTTGACGATATGATCACTGGGAGGGTCTCCTTTTCTCCTAGGTACGCGTACTTCAAATGCTCAGGGAGTACCTTCAATTCCAACTTGGGTGCCTGAACAATAGAGCGTAGCATTTTATTAGTAGAAACCGGAATTGACAAATAGGAAATTGACCTCTTTATAGGCTGAGCCTCCAGTGAGGCCACAGTCTTGATCACTCTAGGCTCCTCAACGTCCCACTCAACCTCGGGGATAGGTTCCCCATTTGCATCATATCCGACAACCTCCTCTAGGGTCAGAGCCAATTCATCCTCAACCATTACTTCAGAGAAAACCTGCGCGAGTGAATCAACTACATCAATAGCAAAGCAAGGTTTCAAGTCAGAAACAGGGTACCTCATGGCTTCAAGAATGTTGAAGCGTATAACATCACCATCAAACTCCATGGTGAGAGTCCCTTTGTACACATCGATCTTCGTTCTTGCAGTCCTCATAAAGGGACGCCCTAAAAGTAATGGAGTGGTATTTAGGGGTGATTCCTCCATGTCCAATACGTAGAAATCCGCAGGGAATATCAGATGGTTTACCTGCACAAGAACATCCTCAACATACCCTTGAGGGTATTTGTTAGACCTATCAGCAAGTTGAATGACAACATTATCCCTTTTAAGAGGGCCTAGACCTAGGGACACATACAAATTATAAGGCATAACATTTATGGATGCCCCTAAGTCTAACATCACATTTTCAAACCTGGTGTCACCAATGATACAGGGAACAGAAAAACTCCCTGGGTCCTTCAACTTTGGGGGTAGTTTCCTCTGGATAACGGCTGATACCGTCTCGCTCATTTTCACCACCTCCTTCAATCTTGTCTGCCTCCTTGTGGTGCAAAGCTCCTTCAAGAACTTGGCGTATTTAGGCACTTGTTTGATGCACTTAATCAGGGGCATATTCACTTGAACCTTCTTGAAGATTTCCAAGATCTCTTGATCAGATTTATCTTTCTTCGTCTTGGCAAACCTGCTTGGGAAAGGTATAGAAACAACTGGGTTAGTCTTAATTAAACCACTAGAGTTAGGAATTGTACCTTTGGGTGCCTCAGCTTGGGGCACGTTAACTTCCACCCTTGATGTAGCTAGGTCCTTCTCAACATCCTCCTTAGACACCTCCACAACGTCTTCTTCTTCATTATGGGCCGCTTGGATCTTCTTGTGGGCTCTGGGAGGGTCAACTAGTACGCGTCCACTCCTAGTGATGATGGCTTGGGCGTGCTCATTCCTTGGGTTAGGCACTGTGTTGCTCGGTAGCTTCCCTGTTTCAGCAATTCGACCCATGAAATCCACCACTTGGCCCATTTGATTCTTGAGCTCTGCAATATCCTTTGAATGGGTCGCCTGTCCTACAACCAAAGCTTGAGTAGCCGTGTTAAGTTGTTGTTGCCCCGCAGCAAGGGACTTCAACAGTTCATCATAATTAGGGGCACTCAAAGTATTAGAAACAGGAGGTGGAGGGACAGAATTGGGAATACCAAAAGTTTGAGGTACCTGAGGCCTCAAAAACAAACCTGGTGGGCGCTGAGAATTCTGACCTGGGCCTTGAGGTGGTCTCAAGGTGTTATCATTGTTGGCCCAACGAAAGTTGGGGTGATCTCTGAGCCCAGGATTGTACGTATTGGAGTAAGGGTTGTACCTCGGGCCGCCTTGACCTCCATGATACCCTAGGGCGTTAACAGATTCCCATCCTTCTGGAGAGGCAAGCTGGGGACATTTATCAGTGGGGTGCCCTTGAGTCGAGCACATCCCACACACTTGAGCCATTGCTCCTCCTCCATTACCGTTTAAGACTTGAGACAGCAGAGTAGACATCTTGTTGACCTTGTCTTCAAGAGCAGAGTTAGTGGACACCTCATGTACCCTCCGTTGAGAGGAAAGCACCCCCTCATATTGCTGATAGTTTAGTGCACGATTAGTAAGTAGTTCCCTTGCATCAGCAGGTGTCTTATCCATAAAGGACCCTCCAGCAGCAGCATCTAACAGACCACGCTCATTAGCGGTGAGTCCTTCATAAAAATAGGTAAGGAGGGACCCCTCACTCATCCCATGGTTAGGGCATGATGCTACAAGGCTCTTAAACCTGTCCCAATAATTGCAGAAATTCTCCTCATGTCCTTGCGTGATTCCACTAATCTGCTTCCTCAAAACAGTGACCTTTGAGGCAGGAAAGTACTTCGTAAGGAACTCGCCCTTCATCCTATCCCAAGTGTTGATAGTCCCAGCAGGCAGCTCAAATAGCCAAGTCTTGGCCTTGTCCTCCAAAGTAAAGGGGAATGCCTTCATCTTCAAGATATTGATATCAGCTCCTTTAGGGCACATACTCCCACAGACAAACTCGAACTCCTTGAGATGCTTGTTGGTGTCTTCACTACTCATCCCATGAAACTTGGGTAGGTGATGCAGAAACCCACTCTTTAACTCAAAATCATCATTAAGCCCCTCTCCTGGTTCTGGATAGGCAATGCATAAGGGCGCAGCACCCCCACCTGTAGGATTAGACAGTTGCCTAATAGTCTCAGCCATTGGTGCTTGTACTTGCTCAACACGGGCGTGGTCTTCCTCTTCTTCCTCTTCTGTGTCTGCAACGTCCTCTTCAGTGACCTCCTCTTCTTCCTCTTCAAAGACTTGTTCTTCTCCTTCTTCAGAATGGTCAGGTTTGTTGATCTCCTCGGTTGATCTAGTTGAGGAGTTATAACCTGAATAGCTAGAGTCCTGAGAATCCCTCCTTTCTAGAAGAGGACGGTCTGAAAAAGTGAGTTCTGCCCTTTGCTTAGCACGTTCCAATTTCTCAAAGAGCTCCTTAGTCTTATCAGAGACAGTGGACATTCATGGACCTTTAAGACCAAATCAAGTGTTAGTAACATATACAAGGTTCAAAATACAAACATTATGTCTTTCCTACTTTCTAAGTTACTTTTACATTTACATACTTAGGTACTGGAACAGAGGACCTCGTTTGTGCAATGGGACTATAGAACAGCTACCCTCGACAAGGTCATGTTTAATCCAATATACCTTAAGCATGTCACACAACTTTTTTTTTTTTTTTTTTTTTTTTTTTTTGAAGTTTAAGTTTGTTATAAACTTAGTTAATATCTCAATTGATTTCAAGTTGTAAGTCGAGCCCAATAGAAACCACTACTATTGGTGAGATACGATATAGGGATAGTCGCCTAGACATAAGTCTCTTTCCTTTGTTTCAGAAGGCCGAATGGCCAGATTAAGAGTTAAGTGAGAGGGAGGACTCATTTTGGTGATACTACGGAGGCTACTCCCTCATTGAGGTTTACGCTCATTCTATAGTATCTCTGAGATCCAATTGAACCCATCACCCAGGGTCTCAACCTTAGACACCATCCGTATGCCCCTTACTCAGCTGGGAAATTAACTTATGTGTTAGACCGTTCTCCAAGTGTTAATAAAGGCCTCCCTCAACCCCAAGAGACCTTAGCAAGGTACTATTGAAGGGTTTAGGCCAATATTAACAAAAGGGCCCTTGTCTACTCATACGATTTTACACACTGACAACAATTAAGTATTTAACTAAATTCATAACAACCTAAGTATATTAATCTAAGTAAAACACATACAATTTACAACATGCTAAAAAAAACAAACTTCTACAAATTGTACAACAATTATAAAAGACATGCTTAATTTTGTAACACTCATAAAACTTAAACTAAATCACAATTATAGCTTGGCCTAACATAAATCGCAATTTGTCACCATTCCACAAGTGTAGTACAAAAATTAACATGCATTCTATATACAACAAAATCGATGACACTTTAAGTGCAAGGGATTTTAACAATCCCCGGCAGCGGCGCCAAAAATTGATGCGGCTAAAATAGCCTCACAATTTAACCCTGCAAAAATGTAGTTGTCAGTATAGGATAAGCAGGGATCGTTCAGTCCGGGGATTGTAGGGTACACCTACACAAAAAGGTCAATTAACAAATAAAAGAATAAAATGGGGTTTTTGAGATTTGGTTCCTAATCTATTTAAAATAAAAACAAAACAAATAAAACTATATACAATGATCGACTTCCCTAACCTAGACCAATACCACTCAGAAATTACTAAGTGTAAAAACAGAAAATCCATTTCAACATGCTACAAAAATGTGCCCATCTTAAACGCTTAGATAAGAGCCCAAATGAAAAGCCTCAGCGGATCAATCCATTTATCTGATTCGTTCTAATGTAGGTTTGGATCGGAAAAGTCCTTACCAAGCCTAATACTACTAATTTTCGAAAACACTCAGCGTAATTCTCTTAACTAGTAGTATTATCTAACCCTCGAATCAACTCACACGTGCAAATTAACCATTACTCATAGAATTTAACACGTAATTTCCAGAATCGTTTAATCATTAAAGCATGATTTTTACCACTTTTTAGAACTAATTGCTACTTGTTTAACTCAGCGCCTTAACAAATAACAATTACCCTTGGCAAATTAAGCAAACACACAAGAATACTCAGCGTGATTCTAGCATGCAAACTTATGAACCTAACTCTAAAAATTACCTAAACACATAAAAGGGCACAAGATTGTAACATGCATCATAAAAGAATTCTCGAAATTAACTCAATAATAAATTGAAAATCTCAAAAATATTAATAAAAATATTCTGAAAATTTCATGTCTCCAATTACACAACTCGCAAATCCGAACACACAAAACCGAAACAAAAATTGTGAGTAGAGTCATAGTTACACTTTGAAGCTTTCCTCAGCGGCTTGGCAACAAGGTGATGAACTCGTCTCTGCTATGGTGGTGGAGCGTCCTTGACTCAGCGCCTAAGAACTTCGTAGATTGATGGATGGATGGTGGTCACGGTCTTGTAGGTGATGGAAGTTTAAGGAGTGAATTGGGCAGAGTCTTGGAATAGTTTTTGGCCAGGAAGTGATAGACAAGGAACTGATCTTGGTCAGGAAGTGATGGAAATTCTGTTCTGGAAGTTGCCTATTTATAGGGGAGCATTGGTTGGCTTTTGTCGATCATACCCTTCATCATTGGACGGATGGGATTGCATCATAATTCCTTTAATTTTCCAACTGAAAACGTCTCCTTTATGGCCTTAACTCCTCTCATAATGGGGTCTTTTAACAGCTGAAACGTCTTTCTCCTTTATTCCCGAACTGAAAACGTCTTTTCTCCTTTATTTATTTTCCAGCTGAAACGTCTTTCTCCTTTATTTCCCTTCTTCATTGCTTGGTCAAATGTCTTAAATGCTTTATTTTATGACTCCATCGTTGTTATTTCCAAGAGTTCCACCAGCCAAGGTTTCCTACAACAAGCAGGAGAATATCAGAATTTTCTAGAGAAAATAAAGGGAATTAATGTAAAGACCGCAAAAAAACGTCGACGGTAAGGAATCCTGATCCCGTTAGGATTTTTTTCATAAATTTTCCATTTTGCGCCTATTTTACGCCAAACACTGTACAAGACTCTTAAACTGACTCGATGACTCAAAACACGAAACTTAAGGGAGAAACAAGTCTAAAATGGGGCATATACTCAATAATATCGTCGCACTTTATGCTCCTATCACCAACACAGCTCCAACAGCATAGTCTGATGCATCACACATAAGCTCGAAGGGTAGACTCCAATCCGGTGGGCACATGATGGGGGCCGTGGTCAACAACTCCTTGAGCTTTTCAAACGCCTTCTTGCAATCCTCATTGAACACAAAGGGCACGTCCTTTTGCAATAGGGCACACATAGGTCTCGCCACCTTGGAGAAGTCTTTGATGAACCGCCTGTAAAATCCTGCATGGCCAAGAAAAGAGCGTACCTCCCTCACAGTTGTGGGGGAGGGTAAGTGACGTACAAGATCAACCTTAGCCTTATCTACCTCAATGCCCCTAGCAGATATTATGTGTCCTAACACTATCCCTTGTGTCACCATGAAGTGACACTTCTCCCAATTCAGCACAAGGTTAGTTTCTACACACCTCTCAAGTATCAATCCTAGATTCTCTAAACAAGTATCAAAATCTTTACCGAAGACACTAAAGTCGTCCATAAAGACTTCAATAATATTTTCAATGTATTCTGAGAAAATGGAAAGCATACATCTTTGGAAAGTACCTGGTGCGTTGCATAAGCCGAAGGGCATGCGCCTATAAGCAAAGGTCCCAAAGGGGCACGTGAAGGTCGTCTTCTCCTGATCCTCGTGGGCTATGCAGATCTGGTTGTACCCACTATATCCGTCCATGAAGCAATAGTAGGAATGGCCCGCTAAGCGCTCCAACATCTGGTCAATAAAAGGCAAGGGCATATGATCCTTCCTCGTTGTGGCATTCAGCTTCCGGGAGTCGATACATACCCTATGACCAGTCACTAATCTCTGGGGCACTAGCTCATTATCCTCGTTCTGTACCACTGTCACCCCAGACTTCTTGGGCACCACTTGCACTGGAGAGACCCACTTACTATCAGAAATGGGGTAGATCACCCCACAATCTAGCAACTTGATCACCTCGTCTTGGACCACCTTCATCATGGGCGGATGTAGACGCCTTTGGGCTTCTCTTGTGGGCTTGGCGCCATCTTCTAACAGGATCCGGTGGACACACGTGGTTGGGCTGATCCCCTTGATATCTGCTAGAGTCCAACCAATGGCAGTCTTGTGCTTCTTCAACACGTCCACCAACTTCCTTTCTTGCTCTACCTCCAGCGTTGACGATATGATCACTGGGAGGGTCTCCTTTTCTCCTAGGTACGCGTACTTCAAATGCTCAGGGAGTACCTTCAATTCCAACTTGGGTGCCTGAACAATAGAGCGTAGCATTTTATTAGTAGAAACCGGAATTGACAAATAGGAAATTGACCTCTTTATAGGCTGAGCCTCCAGTGAGGCCACAGTCTTGATCACTCTAGGCTCCTCAACGTCCCACTCAACCTTGGGGATAGGTTCCCCATTTGCATCATATCCGACAACCTCCTCTAGGGTCAGAGCCAATTCATCCTCAACCATTACTTCAGAGAAAACCTGCGCGAGTGAATCAACTACATCAATAGCAAAGCAAGGTTTCAAGTCAGAAACAGGGTACCTCATGGCTTCAAGAATGTTGAAGCGTATAACATCACCATCAAACTCCATGGTGAGAGTCCCTTTGTACACGTCGATCTTCGTTCTTGCAGTCCTCATAAAGGGACGCCCTAAAAGTAATGGAGTGGTATTTAGGGGTGATTCCTCCATGTCCAATACGTAGAAATCCGCAGGGAATATCAGATGGTTTACCTGCACAAGAACATCCTCAACATACCCTTGAGGGTATTTGTTAGACCTATCAGCAAGTTGAATGACAACATTATCCCTTTTAAGAGGGCCTAGACCTAGGGACACATACAAATTATAAGGCATAACATTTATGGATGCCCCTAAGTCTAACATCACATTTTCAAACCTGGTGTCACCAATGATACAGGGAACAGAAAAACTCCCTGGGTCCTTTAACTTTGGGGGTAGTTTCCTCTGGATAACGGCTGATACCGTCTCGCTCATTTTCACCACCTCTTTCTCTCTTGTCTGCCTCCTTGTGGTGCATAGCTCCTTCAAGAACTTGGCGTATTTAGGCACTTGTTTGATGCACTCAATCAGGGGCATATTCACTTGAACCTTCTTGAAGATTTCCAAGATCTCTTGATCAGATTTATCTTTCTTCGTCTTGGCAAACCTGCTTGGGAAAGGTATAGAAACAACCGGGTTAGTCTTAACTAAACCACTAGAGTTAGGAATTGTACCTTTGGGTGCCTCAGCTTGGGGCACGTTAACTTCCACCCTTGATGTAGCTAGGTCCTTCTCAACATCCTCCTTAGACACCTCCACAACGTCTTCTTCTTCATTATGGGCCGCTTGGGTCTTCTTGTGGGCTCTGGGAGGGTCAACTAGTACGCGTCCACTCCTAGTGATGATGGCTTGGGCGTGCTCATTCCTTGGGTTAGGCACTGTGTTGCTTGGTAGCTTCCCTGTTTCAGCAATCCGACCCATGAAATCCACCACTTGGCCCATTTGATTCTTGAGCTCTGCAATATCCTTTGAATGGGTCGCCTGTCCTACAACCAAAGCTTGAGTAGCCGTGTTAAGTTGTTGTTGCCCCGCAGCAAGGGACTTCAACAGTTCATCATAATTAGGGGCACACAAAGTATTAGAAACAGGAGGTGGAGGGACAGAATTGGGAATACCAAAAGTTTGAGGTACCTGAGGCCTCAAAAACAAACCTGGTGGGCGCTGAGAATTCTGACCTGGGCCTTGAGGTGGTCTCAAGGTGTTATCATTGTTGGCCCAACGAAAGTTGGGGTGATCTCTGAGCCCAGGATTGTACGTATTGGAGTAAGGGTTGTACCTCGGGCCGCCTTGACCTCTATGATACCCTAGGGCGTTAACAGATTCCCATCCTTCTGGAGAGGCAAGCTGGGGACATTTATCAGTGGGGTGCCCTTGAGTCGAGCACATCCCACACACTTGAGCCATTGCTCCTCCTCCATTACCGTTTAAGACTTGAGACAGCAGAGTAGACATCTTGTTGACCTTGTCTTCAAGAGCAGAGTTAGTGGACACCTCATGTACCCTCCGTTGAGAGGAAAGCACCCCCTCATATTGCTGATAGTTTAGTGCACGATTAGTAAGTAGCTCCCTTGCATCAGCAGGTGTCTTATCCATAAAGGACCCTCCAGCAGCAGCATCTAACAGACCACGCTCATTAGCGGTGAGTCCTTCATAAAAATAGGTAAGGAGGGACCCCTCACTCATCCCATGGTTAGGGCATGATGCTACAAGGCTCTTAAACCTGTCCCAATAATTGCAAAAATTCTCCTCATGTCTGATACGTGCAAAAGCATCGTCAATTTAAACCCTGAAAAATATCATCGTTAGTATAGAGCAAATAGGGTATCGTTCAAAACCGGGGATTGAGGGTGCTAACATGTGAGAACAAATTAAAAGAGAAAGAATATACAATTTACGAAAATTAAAGAACAAACATACAAGTTTTACAAAAATTAGAATTTTACAAGTTACAAGCATGCATATAATTGGAACAAACAAAGAATCACAAAGAGTTAGAGAGCACATACATGTCACACGAATTTGAGAGCAAAAGAATGAGAGAAACAACAAAAATATACAAGTATATATAGGCAAGGACGAAATTAGAGAGAAAACTAAGTTAGAAAAGGTTTTGGAATCCCACTCCTATTTATACACAATTTACAAATCCATATCACAAAGGGAATCCATATACAACAAGGATTACTAATTATTATCTACTTAGAATTACTTAATCTACAAGAAAACAAAATCCAAAAAAAACACCAAGAGAATCCCTAAATTTTAGCAATCCCTAAAAAACACAAAACAAATCCCTAAAAACCACCAAATTAATTCCTAGAAAACACTAACACATATTTACTATTCACGGAGACACTATTCATGAATTTAAAAACATTTTTTTTTATTTTATTTATTATTTATATTAACATGCTACCTAAAAACTCTAAGTTAATTTTAATTATTTACAAATATACAAAAACACATAACATAAAGATGGGGGGGGGGTTTTTAAAGATTGAAAAACATAAATTTTCGAAAACATTAAAAGATTAAAAACAAGAAAACATTTTTATTTACATAGGTGGGAAAAGAAGAATTTTCGAAGAATAACTTATCAAGAACCAATCAAGATCCATGTTTCATGCATCCCTTAATCTTTATTAGTTACCAAGAATGCCATCAACCAAGACACAAAGATCAAAGCAACCAATGTCCCTTTTTACTTTCTTTCTTATGTTAATCGAAATAGCAAAGCACTAAATCAATTTATTTTGAAAACCCGAACACACACATACGTTGCAAATTCGTTTTCAAATCATTAAATTCAAGAAAGAATTGATGAACATGCAAATCCAAGCGCGTCACAACTATTCATCACATGCATAATCTGATTTCGGCTCAAAGCAAGCCTTTACTACTTATTCGAATTAGGTTTCACAAAGCATCAAACCTAATTACTAGCAAGTTACATGCAATTCATCCTATTATGTTTGTCAGACCAAGTGAATCGTTGACATGTAATGAAGCACAAAATTCAGATTATCATTCTACACATTCGGCAACTAAGCAAGACCAAGATCACATAAACACATCAATCATGAAAAGAACATCAAAATTATACTTTGAAAACAGTTTTGTCACATCATAGTTTCGGTTTACACAACAGATTTTCCAAAGCAGAAATTCTAACTACAAGAAAGCAAAAACCGTGAAAATACATGATGAGATTATGGTGTGGACAACCCTTGATCACGTCCCAAGGTCCAAAGCAGATCCAAGATGATGCACAAGTGATGATCACGGCTAGGAAGGTGGATGGTCACGGCCTTTCTCCTTGAAGATTGCGAAACCTGAAAAACTAGAGAGAACAAGTGAGAATACGAAATTGTGGAGAAAATTCTGAACCTTGAGACGTCTAATACAATAGGTATATATAGGAGAACGTCTCAAAGCACTCCCAATTCGTTTCTACTTGGTTTCTCCAAAGTTGTGTTGATTTAGGACTTGTTTGGCACAAAACAGATTTCCGGCAGGATTGACCTCAGTCCACTAAAACGGCCATAACTTCCTCTAGAAAATAGATATCGACGAGCTGTAAAAATCTCTGGAAACTAGACATCTGTAGCTTTCCAACCATATAAAGATCATAATTTTCTGAGCTCTGAGTGATTTTTTATGCTCCGTTGAAGTTGACTGATCTGCACAGGCAGTAATCCGAATCTGTAATGGATTTGACTTTTAAAGCACAACTTAAGTCTAATTCGAATTTCCTTCACATCACATGCCTCTCACATGTCTTCCACGCCTTATTGAAGAATGAAACGTCAAGAACTCCCTAGAACCTTCAAGAATCTCACGGCAATTCCAATCCATACTCAACAAGAAGTCCAAACTCCACATTGATTTGAAATCCGAATTCCTTGTTGCTTTCTCTTCCATGTGCACGGCATATGATCTTCTTGAGACTTCTAGATACTTCATGAACGTTCCAAGGCTCTCCTAGTATGAGTAGAACTCCATATGCAAGTAGGTTTCCTAGTTGAACACTGCTTCCTTTTCCGAGATGCTTCTACACTCTTCCGGAACCTTCTTGAGTAATCCTTATCCAACAGGGACTCCTTGTCATACTAGTATTCCTTATCTGAGTAGAATTGGGTTTCCTTGTCCAAGTAGAACTCCTTGTCCAAGTCAGCTTCAGACTCCTACTTCAACTGGGATTCCTTTTCCTAGTCAAACTGGGAGAACTTCAATTTCTTCATTTCTTTACATTTCTGCGCCACTTGTGCCTTCCTTAGCCGTTTTTGGACTTTGAGACTCCATTTTACCTGTAAAACACTAACTAAGTTAAATTGATCAAGATAAAGGAAATAACTTAGCAAAATATAGGGTTTAAACATTATTAACGTCGCATTTTATGCTCCTATCAAATTCCCCCACACTTAGCTTTTGCTAGTCCCTTAGCAAAATCAACATAACAAACCAAAAGACTAAGAAACAAAACAAAGAAACTAACGAAAATAAACTAAGTATGGAAAACAAAGACTCAAGACTCAAAAACGAAAAACAAAGACCAAAAACAAAAACGTCACAAACACAATGACTCCAACGTTGACTCACAAAATGACTTCTAAACCCTTTAACATATTGTCTCAGCAATCTCATACTTTCAAGTCACCAAGATTAGCACTTAACCAAGCATCACATCTTCAAGATATTCAAGAGCTAATTACAAAACATAATCCACATATAAGCATGTAAGACTTGGGAGTAAACAGTGGTGATGGTTTAGCTCAACACATTTCAAACAAGTCATGATTCAACCTCACATAGATATATCACTCTTTCTTCTCTCAGATTCAAGGCTCATGCTTAAAAGCTTCATCACTCAAGTATATGTGAAAGATTACGAAGTAGATCACATACATAAGAAACGAAAGCATATATAATTTTTTTTTTAAAAAGATCTCATGAAAGATATCAACCACATGCACGAATGAACCCAAGCCATAAGTTCAACAGTTATAACTTATCTCCACATCAAAGGCTGTCCCATCTTAAGGATCAAAGAGGTCTTACAATTAAGGTTGTAATGGGGCCAAGGCTTAAGGTTTAAAGAAACGAAGGGATAGGAAAATCACAAAGTATCCTAAAAACCTAGCAGAGCACTTGTTAATGTAGAGAGACCATCTTCGAAATCCACCATGTATAGCAAAACGTCATGTATCCTTCTTGGGCTTATAAAAGGCCAAGTGTCATCATGTTGGGCCCAAACTTCATTCTAACCTTCTTTTGAACAAGTGTGAACAGGACAAAGACCAAATTTTTCAACAATGGGCCTTCAATTAAAAACAAACTCCAAATCCACTAAGTATAGGGGACTAAAATCCATAGAACTAAACAATAATACACTTTTTTTTCTTTAATTGCCGAAAACATATTCTTTCTTTCTCTTTTTTTTTTTTTACGATTTCAATCTTTTTTTTTTCGGCAATTACATACAATTTTTCTTATGGACAAGTCTACCCCCACACTTGAACTTCTTCATGCCTTCAAAATTCATCCTTGACGCCAAAACTCCAAGCAAAGTCTCGAAAATATGCTCCACTAAGTCTTTAGAACAAAGGGTAAAGATATAACTATACTAGGGTTAAGGGTTAAGGAATTTTGAGGGTGATGAAAGAAAAGGCTTAATGTAGGCTCAAAGGGGTTAAACTAGGGGGGTCCCACGACGGGCACAAATGGGGACACAAGATATATTTGGCAATGGTGGTAAAATCCTAAGTAAGTACCTTTATCCTTTCCAGAATCAGGGCCATATATTGATTATAAGTCTCAACAAGCATAACAGTGAATTCTAGCATTCTCTAGTCCATTAAACTTAATCTATGGCATGTAGTCAATCAAGATGAAAGAATAATGAGATCAACAAATCATCGCCAAGAAAATAAGAGTATAATTCATTTTTTCGTTAATCACTCACAAAGAAAGGGCACATGGCTCAAATTCTCACTTAGGGTTATTTTGAATCATAACTTATCTTCCACATGTTCATATTCTGTACCAAAGTTACGCATGCACCATATCTACTACACATTCATATGCTTTTCATAAGTCATAATTAACCAAAGAATATCATCAAACATTATCCCAATCTTGTGATCCTCTTTTAGCCTTAATTTCAGAGATATAAGCACATCCTAGACAGTTAAAAGGGCATCCTAAGACTCGATCACAAAACAAAACAAAAACACACAAAAGTGACGTAACAAACATGACAAAAACGTTTTGGACTTAGGGTTATTTCTCTTCTCCTTTCGGTAACTCCTTTGGAACATGACCAGGTGAAGAGAGGAACGATTTTGGCGGAGCTCAGCTCACTTGATTGACAGGGGACGAGACCCTTTGTCAGCACTTCTCATATCCAAACTAGACCTTAGACATCACATCCCATTGGATGCGCCTACGATGAAGAAGATATTTACCCAAAATTCATTTTGACTCTAACAATAACTAAACAAAACAAACAAACACACAACATATAAAACAAAACCGAAATATGAAACACAAAACCTAAAACAAAGTTAACGCAAATTTTTTTTTTATTTTTCTGTATTTTCCGATTTTTTATTTTGTTTTTCTTTTATAACCACAAAACTAGCTAAGTGAAACGTTAAACCCTTCCCCCACACTTAAATCATGCATTGTCCTCAATGTATAAACAAGTTAAAAGCATACAAAGCATCAATCAAGCATGGCATAAAAGATAACGCAACAAATCCTAAAAGGAAAACAAAGTTGACGAAAATAAAAGAGAAAGGAAGAGTTCAAGAAAGCAAATCTGCGTTGATGGCTCCTCCACAGCTACGGATGAAATGGGTTGCCTCCCATGCAGCGCTTAATGTTTAAAGTCTTTCAGCCTAGACTTGCACCTTCAATTATTCTTCTGGTTGTGGCGCCTCTTGGAGGGGTACATCCTCCACATTGTGCTCCACAAACGCCTCATAGTAAGGCTTGAGACGATGGCCATTCACCTTGAACTCAGCTCCAGTAGTGTTACTTCTTATCTGTATAGCACCATGAGGAAAAACATTAGTAACAATAAAAGGACCAACCCATCTAGAACGCAACTTACCAGGAAAAAGTCTTAGTCTAGAATGAAATAAAAGAACTTTTTGACCAACTACAAAGGTCTTTCCACGAATCATCTTATCATGAAAAGCCTTTGTCTTTTCCTTGTAAATCCGTGCACTATCATAGGCTTCATTTCGAATTTCCTCAAGTTCATTGAGTTGCAACTTCCTATGGAGTCCAGCTTCATCCAAGTCCATGTTAAACATCCTCACGGCCCACCAAGCCTTATGCTCTAACTCCACGGGTAAGTGACAAGCTTTCCCATACACCAACCGAAATGGTGACATCCCTATTGGCGTTTTAAAAGCTGTCCTATACGCCCACAATGCATCCTCCAATCGTTTGCTCCAATCCTTCCTTGAAGGTCCCACGGTTTTCTCAAGTATCCTCTTGATCTCCCTGTTTGAAACTTCGGCTTGTCCACTTGTTTGAGGATGATAAGGTGTAGAAACCCTATGGTTAACGTTGTACTTCCTAAGTAAAGCCTCAATGGTCTTGTTGCAAAAGTGAGAACCTCCATCACTAATGATTGCTCGAGGCATGCCAAACCTACTAAATATATTAGATTGTATAAACTCTGCAACAACTTTAGAATCATTAGTCCTGGTGGCTATCGCTTCCACCCACTTAGAAACATAATCAACAGCCAAGAGAATATAAAGACAACCATTAGATGAAGGAAAAGGACCCATAAAATCTATACCCCAAACATCAAAAATTTCGACAATGATTATAGAATTTAAAGGCATTTGATCTTTAGGTCCTAAGTTCCCAGTTCTTTGGCATCTATCACATGTCATACAAAATTCATATGCATCTTTAAACAAGGTAGGCCAATAAAAACCAGATTCCAACACCTTTTTAGCAGTTCTATTAAAGCCAAAGTGACCACCACATTGTTTAGCATGACAAAACTCAAGTATAGCTTTTTGTTCATTATTAGGCACACATCTCCTTATTAACTGATCAGAACAATATTTCCACAAGTAAGGATCATCCCAAACAAATTGTTTAGCTTTAGACTTAAGTCCTTCACGTTGAGCATGCAACATATCACTAGGGAACGTTTTAGATGCCAAATAATTAACAATATCTGCATACCAAGGCTCACTTACCTGAATTCCGAAGAGTTGTTCATCCGGAAACATCTCCACTATAGGTATGGCGTCCTCCTCACTCACAAGTCTGCTCAAGTGGTCCGCCACAACGTTGTCAGAGCCCTTCTTATCCTTGATCTCCACATCAAACTCTTGAAGCAAGAGTATCCAACGAATTAGCCTAGGTTTTGCCTCCTTCTTGGACATTAGGTACCTTAAAGCTGCATGATCAGAATAAATTATAACTTTAGTACCCAATAAATAAGATCGAAATTTTTCTAAGGCAAAAACAACAGCTAAAAGTTCTTTTTCAGTTGTGGAGTAATTCAGTTGAGCATCATTTAGTGTCCTTGACGCATAGTAGATGGCATAGGGCTTCTTGTCCTTCCTTTGGCCTAGCACGGCCCCAATGGCATAATCTGAGGCGTCACACATGATCTCAAAGGGAAGAGACCAATCTGGTGGAAGCATGATAGGAGCAGACGTCAGAAGCTCCTTTAAAGCATTGAATGCATCCTTGCAATCCTCCTTGAATTCAAACGCCACTTCCTTCTGTAGAAGACGACATAAAGGCCTTGAAATCTTGGAGAAGTCCTTGATGAAGCGCCTGTAGAAACCTGCATGTCCAAGAAAAGAGCGGACCTCCCTCACACTTGTGGGGTATGGTAAGTACTTAACAAGATCTACTTTAGCTTTATCAACTTCTATTCCACGTTTTGAAACAATATGCCCTAAGACTATTCCTTGTTTCACCATAAAGTGACACTTTTCCCAATTAAGCACAAGATTAGTCTCTTCACAACGCCTAAGTATTAATTCTAAGTTATTTAAGCAATCATCAAAGTCTTTACCAAAAACCGAAAAGTCATCCATAAATACTTCAATAATTTTCTCAATAAAATCAGAAAATATACTTACCATGCACCTTTGAAACGTACCTGGAGCATTGCAAAGTCCAAAGGGCATCCTTCTGTAGGCAAACGTCCCAAAGGGGCATGTGAATGTCGTTTTCTCTTGATCCTCATTAGCAATGGCGATTTGGTTGTACCCAGAATACCCATCCAGAAAGCAATAGAACTCATGGCCAGCTAACCTCTCAAGCATCTGATCAATGAATGGCAAAGGGAAGTGATCCTTCCTAGTGGTGGCGTTTAGCTTCCTATAGTCTATGCAAACTCTATGTCCAGTCACAGTCCTCTGAGGCACTAACTCATTTTCTGCATTCTTCACAACTGTTATCCCAGACTTCTTTGGCACAACTTGAACTGGTGAAACCCACTTAGAATCCGAGATAGGGTAGATGACGCCACAATCAAGAAGCTTGATGACTTCCTTCTTCACAACTTCCATCATAGGTGGGTTCAGACGTCTCTGAGCCTCCCTAGTTGGCTTGGCTCCCTCCTCAAGCAAAATTCGATGCACACAAGTGGTGGGGCTAATTCCTCTGATATCCGCTAAAGTCCAACCAATTGCAGTCTTGTGTTGCTTAAGCATCTCCACTAATCTGTCCTCTTGAGGTGACGTCAAAGATGATGAAATGATGACAGGTAATGTTTCGTTTTCTCCCAAGTAAGCATACTTCAAGTGATCCGGTAATTGCTTAAGTTCTAAAGTAGGTGCCTGAATCACTGAAGGTAGAGGTTTATTAGTAGAGGGAGAAATAAACACAGAAGAAACATCACCTAGCTCGAATGGTGTTGCCTCAAGAAAAGCAACATGTTCCATTATGGAATCACTATGAATGGCCGTGAGCTCCTCCCTAGGGATGGTTGTGTCATCCTTCATGATTCCAACGCCATTGGCAATGGTTGAAACCAAAGTATCCTCATTCATCATCTCCATGAATTTCTGCGCAAGTTCATCAAGAATATCAATAGAAAAACATGATGAAAAATCAACCAAGGGATACCTCATTGCTTCAAAGATGTTGAAGCCAACAATTTCACCATCGAACTCCATTGTTAATGAGCCGGAATAAACATCAATTTTAGTCCTAGCCGTCCTCATGAAGGGGCGGCCTAGCAACAATGGCGTTCCACTCTTTGGGGATTCCTCCATCTCAAGGACATAGAAGTCAGCTGGAAAGATTAACTCACCAACCTGCACAAGTACATCCTCAACTAACCCCTTAGGGTATGCATTAGATCGATCTGCCAACTGAATAATAACATTATCATGTTTAAGCTCACCTAGACCTAGAGTTTCATAAACAGAATAAGGCATGACATTGATGGAAGCACCTAAGTCTAGCATGGCATTTTCGAATCTACTTGTTCCAATAACACAAGGGATAGAGAAACTCCCTGGATCCTTACACTTTTCTGGCATTCTGCGTTGAAGCACAGCTGAGACATTCTCACTTACCTTCACCACTTCTTTCTCACGGTTTTGTCTCCTTGTGGTGCAAAGCTCCTTCAAGAATTTGGCATACTTAGGAATTTGCTTAATGGCCTCAAGGAGAGGGATGTTGATTTGCACCTTCTTAAAAGTTTCCAAGATGGCCTTTTCGGCCTCATCCTTCTTGGAATTAGCATATCTGCTTGGGAAAGGCAAAGGAGAAGAAGATGGATTAGCAATAACCGAATTGAAAGAGTTAGAAACTTGTCCTTGAGGTTTCGGTTTTGCATTGGAAGGTGGAGACGTCACTTGAGCCTTGGACGTTGCAGGGTCCTCTTCCTCCTCTAATGTTGACGTTGAGTTCTTCTTGGGAGGCTTAGGGAGGTCTACAAGGGTCTTACCACTCCTTGTAGTAACGGCTTTTGCTTGCTCAAAGTGAGGATTAGGGATAGTGCCACTTGGAAGCTTTCCTTGCTCATGAAACTTACCCATAAACTCCACAACTTGACTCATTTGCTTCTTCATCTCATTCACATCCGTGGATATGGCATTGATCTGATTCCCATGATGAGTTTGACCTGCAATCAAAGCTTGAGTAGACTTAGTTAGAGTTCTGATCAATTCATCATTAGAAGAAGAAGAAGAAGCATTTGAATTATAATTAGAATTGAAAGGAGTAGGGTTAGGAGGTTGAGGCTTTTGATAAAAGCCTTGAGGACGTGGTTGGAACCCTTGAGGTGCACTTTGAACATTCTCATTGTCCTTCCAACGAAAATTAGGGTGATCCCTCCATCCAGGATTGTAAGTGTTCGAATATGGATCATTCCTAGGACGTTGGAACCCTTGTTGAAAACCTATGGCGTTGACACCTTCTTGTCCTCCTTCCTCCATGAGTTGGGGGCATTGGTTAGATGCATGCCCTTGCATAGAACAAACTCCACACACCATGACTTGTCCTTGTGCTCCCTGAGACACAAGAGTAGTAAGTTTGTTAATTTTTTCTTCCAATTGAGCTAAAGTACTTACCTCATGGACCCTTTCACGTGTGGTGGTGGTCTTGGACCTAGAGTTCCCATATTGTTGTTGATTCAAGGCCCTATGCTCAATAAGGATCATTCCAGCCGCAGGCTCCTTGTCAACAAAAGATCCACCAGAAGCAGCATCTAACATATCCCTTTCCAAAGGTGTGAGACCATCATAAAAACAAGTGAGCAAGGTCTCATCCTTCATGCCATGTTGAGGGCACTGAGTGATAAGAGACTTGAACCTCTCATAGTATTCTGCGTAGGACTCATCTTGCCCTTGTTGAATGCCACTTATCTTCTTCCTTAACATGATGATGCGAGATGTAGGAAAGTACTTCTCAAGAAACGCCTTCATCATGTCTCCCCAAGATGTAATTCGTCCACTAGGCAACTCGTAGAGCCACTGTTTTGCCTTGTCAGCCAACGAAAATGGGAAGGCCTTCAACTTCAAAATATGCTCATCAGCTCCTTGAGGCTTCATGCTAGTGCATATGAACTGAAATTCCATCAAGTGGTTGTTTGGATCTTCCATAGGGAGTCCATGGAATGTAGGAAGACGATGAAGCAGCCCAGACTTCAACTCAAAATCAGCTGTTAATCCCTCAGCTGCAGCAGGGTAGGTTATGCAGGTTGGCACTCCCCCAGGTGGGATGACGGATGTAGAGAGTTGCCTTATGGTGAGAGCCATTGGTGGTGGTGGTGGTGGTAAAATCAAAGGGAGAGGGGCGTTGGGTGGTTCTTGATGTGGTGAATGTGGGGTATGTGGTGGTGATTGATCCGATGAAGTGGTTGAAGCTTCTAATCCTCCCTCTATTCTGTTCCCTTCACTATCCAATTCAAGTTCACGAATTTGAAGTGGAGTAGAGACTTGAACGTCAAAGATGTCCGAGTTCTGCTTTAGCTTTGTAATTCGTTCTTGGATGACGTGAAGGGGCGTTTTGGTGTACTTGGGTGGTTCAGACGATCCAGACATTCATTGATCTGTAGTAAAACGAAAGAACAAAGTTAGTAAGGTATAAACATGACGTGGACCAAGGTATACACATTAAAACGTCACATATATGCAAGTACACACAAGGCCAACGAAAATTATATAGTGGTTAGTTACAATCTTTTACAACTTTCGAAATAATCAACTTTAATAAGAGAATTGTAAGTCAAAGTTTAGACGTGCGGCCCAGAGATTCTAATGTTAATACAAGTCTCCCCTCCTAAATCTTTTGGTAACTCTTTTCACACAGAGCCAGGTAGTAGAGGAACGATTTTGGCGGAGCTCAGCTCACTTGATTGACAGGGGACGAGACCCTTTGTCAGCACTTCTCGTATCCAATCAACCTAGACACTCTGGCTACTAAGGTGCGCCTACTTGATAAAGAAAGTTGCTTGACAAGTATTAATAAAAGAACCCTCACCTATTCCGTTATGACTTACTTTCGTCTTACCAAAACCAAATTTCTCGAAAATTGTCTAAGTATATGACTTTAATAAAACATCATGGACTATTGTTTTGGACGTGCGGCCCAAGTCCTTGTCTCCACACATAGTTCTTCGCAAATCCGTTGGGCAACCTTACTGAAATGGCCAGGTGGGGGAGGACGAGCACGAGAGGTAAGAACCATTTTGGCACAAGCTACTCCCACATTGTGGTTTACGCTCGTTTGATTGCCTTCTGGATTCAAAACCCGTCACGAACGTTGTCCCCTTTCTAGACACCATCTCACATAGGCTATGCTTACTAAGATAAGGGAAAAATTAAGTGCAAGACATTTTTCAAGTGTTAACAAAAGCCGCCCACAACCTTAAGAGACCTAAATTAGGCGCTAATAAGGGGTTAAGGCTAATGTCAACAAAAGAGACTTCACCTATTCCATAATAGTTCATAATCCCTTACCAAAATCATACCTTAGTGGCGTTTTCATCACATGAAGACTTTTCAATCCCCGGCAACGGCGCCAAAAATTGATACGTGCAAAAGCATCGTCAATTTAAACCCTGAAAAATATCATCGTTAGTATAGAGCAAATAGGGTATCGTTCAAAACCGGGGATTGAGGGTGCTAACATGTGAGAACAAATTAAAAGAGAAAGAATATACAATTTACGAAAATTAAAGAACAAACATACAAGTTTTACAAAAATTAGAATTTTACAAGTTACAAGCATGCATATAATTGGAACAAACAAAGAATCACAAAGAGTTAGAGAGCACATACATGTCACACGAATTTGAGAGCAAAAGAATGAGAGAAACAACAAAAATATACAAGTATATATAGGCAAGGACGAAATTAGAGAGAAAACTAAGTTAGAAAAGGTTTTGGAATCCCACTCCTATTTATACACAATTTACAAATCCATATCACAAAGGGAATCCATATACAACAAGGATTACTAATTATTATCTACTTAGAATTACTTAATCTACAAGAAAACAAAATCCAAAAAAAACACCAAGAGAATCCCTAAATTTTAGCAATCCCTAAAAAACACAAAACAAATCCCTAAAAACCACCAAATTAATTCCTAGAAAACACTAACACATATTTACTATTCACGGAGACACTATTCATGAATTTAAAAACATTTTTTTTTATTTTATTTATTATTTATATTAACATGCTACCTAAAAACTCTAAGTTAATTTTAATTATTTACAAATATACAAAAACACATAACATAAAGATGGGGGGGGGGTTTTTAAAGATTGAAAAACATAAATTTTCGAAAACATTAAAAGATTAAAAACAAGAAAACATTTTTATTTACATAGGTGGGAAAAGAAGAATTTTCGAAGAATAACTTATCAAGAACCAATCAAGATCCATGTTTCATGCATCCCTTAATCTTTATTAGTTACCAAGAATGCCATCAACCAAGACACAAAGATCAAAGCAACCAATGTCCCTTTTTACTTTCTTTCTTATGTTAATCGAAATAGCAAAGCACTAAATCAATTTATTTTGAAAACCCGAACACACACATACGTTGCAAATTCGTTTTCAAATCATTAAATTCAAGAAAGAATTGATGAACATGCAAATCCAAGCGCGTCACAACTATTCATCACATGCATAATCTGATTTCGGCTCAAAGCAAGCCTTTACTACTTATTCGAATTAGGTTTCACAAAGCATCAAACCTAATTACTAGCAAGTTACATGCAATTCATCCTATTATGTTTGTCAGACCAAGTGAATCGTTGACATGTAATGAAGCACAAAATTCAGATTATCATTCTACACATTCGGCAACTAAGCAAGACCAAGATCACATAAACACATCAATCATGAAAAGAACATCAAAATTATACTTTGAAAACAGTTTTGTCACATCATAGTTTCGGTTTACACAACAGATTTTCCAAAGCAGAAATTCTAACTACAAGAAAGCAAAAACCGTGAAAATACATGATGAGATTATGGTGTGGACAACCCTTGATCACGTCCCAAGGTCCAAAGCAGATCCAAGATGATGCACAAGTGATGATCACGGCTAGGAAGGTGGATGGTCACGGCCTTTCTCCTTGAAGATTGCGAAACCTGAAAAACTAGAGAGAACAAGTGAGAATACGAAATTGTGGAGAAAATTCTGAACCTTGAGACGTCTAATACAATAGGTATATATAGGAGAACGTCTCAAAGCACTCCCAATTCGTTTCTACTTGGTTTCTCCAAAGTTGTGTTGATTTAGGACTTGTTTGGCACAAAACAGATTTCCGGCAGGATTGACCTCAGTCCACTAAAACGGCCATAACTTCCTCTAGAAAATAGATATCGACGAGCTGTAAAAATCTCTGGAAACTAGACATCTGTAGCTTTCCAACCATATAAAGATCATAATTTTCTGAGCTCTGAGTGATTTTTTATGCTCCGTTGAAGTTGACTGATCTGCACAGGCAGTAATCCGAATCTGTAATGGATTTGACTTTTAAAGCACAACTTAAGTCTAATTCGAATTTCCTTCACATCACATGCCTCTCACATGTCTTCCACGCCTTATTGAAGAATGAAACGTCAAGAACTCCCTAGAACCTTCAAGAATCTCACGGCAATTCCAATCCATACTCAACAAGAAGTCCAAACTCCACATTGATTTGAAATCCGAATTCCTTGTTGCTTTCTCTTCCATGTGCACGGCATATGATCTTCTTGAGACTTCTAGATACTTCATGAACGTTCCAAGGCTCTCCTAGTATGAGTAGAACTCCATATGCAAGTAGGTTTCCTAGTTGAACACTGCTTCCTTTTCCGAGATGCTTCTACACTCTTCCGGAACCTTCTTGAGTAATCCTTATCCAACAGGGACTCCTTGTCATACTAGTATTCCTTATCTGAGTAGAATTGGGTTTCCTTGTCCAAGTAGAACTCCTTGTCCAAGTCAGCTTCAGACTCCTACTTCAACTGGGATTCCTTTTCCTAGTCAAACTGGGAGAACTTCAATTTCTTCATTTCTTTACATTTCTGCGCCACTTGTGCCTTCCTTAGCCGTTTTTGGACTTTGAGACTCCATTTTACCTGTAAAACACTAACTAAGTTAAATTGATCAAGATAAAGGAAATAACTTAGCAAAATATAGGGTTTAAACATTATTAACGTCGCATTTTATGCTCCTATCAATGTCCTTGCGTGATTCCACTAATCTGCTTCCTCAAAACAGTGACCTTTGAGGCAGGAAAGTACTTCGTAAGGAACTCGCCCTTCATCCTATCCCAAGTGTTGATAGTCCCAGCAGGCAGCTCAAATAGCCAAGTCTTGGCCTTGTCCTCCAAAGTAAAGGGGAATGCCTTCATCTTCAAGATATTGATATCAGCTCCTTTAGGGCACATACTCCCACAGACAAACTCGAACTCCTTGAGATGCTTGTTGGTGTCTTCACTACTCATCCCATGAAACTTGGGTAGGTGATGCAGAAACCCACTCTTTAACTCAAAATCATCATTAAGCCCCTCTCCTGGTTCTGGATAGGCAATGCATAAGGGCGCAGCACCCCCACCTGTAGGATTAGACAGTTGCCTAATAGTCTCAGCCATTGGTGCTTGTACTTGCTCAACACGGGCGTGCTCTTCCTCTTCTTCCTCTTCTGTATTCGCAACGTCCTCTTCAGTGACCTCCTCTTCCTCCTCTTCAAAGACTTGTTCTTCTCCTTCTTCAGAATGGTCAGGTTTGTTGATCTCCTCGGTTGATCTAGTTGAGGAGTTATAACCTGAATAGTTAGAGTCCTGAGAATCCCTCCTTTCTAGAAGAGGGCGGTCTGAAAAAGTGAGTTCTGCCCTTTGCTTAGCACGTTCCAATTTCTCAAAGAGCTCCTTAGTCTTATCAGAGACAGTGGACATTCATGGACCTTTAAGACCAAATCAAGTGTTAGTAACATATACAAGGTTCGAAATACAAACATTATGTCTTTCCTACTTTCTAAGTTACTTTTACATTTACATACTTAGGTACTGGAACAGAGGACCTCGTTTGTGCAATGGGACTATAGAACAGCTACCCTCGACAAGGTCATGTTTAATCCAATATACCTTAAGCATGTCACATAACATTTTTTATTTTTTTTTTTATCTTTTTTTTTTTTTAAGTTTAAGTTTTTTATAAACTTAGTTAATATCTCAATTGATTTCAAGTTGTAAGTCGAGCCCAATAGAAACCACTACTATTGGTGAGATACGATATAGGGATAGTCGCCTAGACATAAGTCTCTTTCCTTTGTTTCAGAAGGCCGGATGGCCAGATTAAGAGTTAAGTGAGAGGGAGGACTCATTTTGGTGATACTACGGAGGCTACTCCCTCATTGAGGTTTACGCCCCTTTCGGCTACTCCCACATAGTGGTTTACGCTCATTCTATAGTATCTCTGAGATCCAATTGAACCCATCACCCAGGGTCCCAACCTAAGACACCATCCGTATTCGCCCCTTACTCAGCTGGGAAATTAACTTATGTGTTAGACCGTTCTCCAAGTGCTAATAAAGGCCGCCCTCAACCTCAAGAGACCTTAGCAAGGTACTAATGAAGGGTTTAGGCCAATATTAACAAAAGGGCCCTTGTCTACTCATACGATTTTACACACTGACAACAATTAAGTATTTAACTAAATTCATGACAACATACAATTTACAACAATTAAGTATATTAATCTAAGTGAAACACATACAATTTACAACATGCTTAAAAAAAAAAAAAAAAAAAAAAAAAAAAAAAGTTATGTGACATGCTTAAGGTATATTGGATTAAACATGACCTTGTCGAGGGTAGCTGTTCTATAGTCCCATTGCACAAACGAGGTCCTCTGTTCCAGTACCTAAGTATGTAAATGTAAAAGTAACTTAGAAAGTAGGAAAGACATAATGTTTGTATTTCGAACCTTGTATATGTTACTAACACTTGATTTGGTCTTAAAGGTCCATGAATGGTCCCCGGCAACGGCGCCAAAAATTGATGCGGCTAAAATAGCCTCACAATTTAACCCTGCAAAATGTAGTTGTAAGTATAGGATAAGCAGGGATCGTTCAGTCCGGGGATTGTAGGGTACACCTACACAAAAAGGTCAATTAACAAATAAAAGAATAAAATGGGGGTTTTGAGATTTGGTTCCTAATCTACTTAAAATAAAAAAACGAAACAAATAAACCTATATACAATGATCGACTTCCCTAACCTAGACCAATACCACTCAGAAATTCATTTCAACATGCTACAAAACTGTGCCCATCTTGAATGCATAGATAAGAGCCCAAATGAAAAGCCTTAGCGGATCAATCCATTTATCTGATTCGTTCTAATGTAGGCTTGGATCGGAAAAGTCCTTACCAAGCCTAATACTACTAATTTTCGAAAACACTCAGCGTAATTCTCTTAACTAGTAGTATTATCTAACCCTCGAATCAACTCACACGTGCAAATTAACCATTACACATAGAATTTAACACATAATTTCCAGAATCGTTTAATCATTAAAGCATGATTTTTACCACTTTTTAGAACTAATTGCTACTTGTTTAACTCAGCGCCTTAACAAATAACAATTACCCTTGGCAAATTAAGCAAACACACAAGAACTCTCACCATTATTCTTGCATGCAAACTTATGAACCTAACTCTGAAAATTACCTAAACACATAAAAGGGCACAAGATTGTGACATGCATCATCAAAGAATTCTCGAAATTAACTCAATAATAAACTGAAAATCTCAAAAATATTAATAAAAATATTCTGAAAATTTCATGTCTCCAATTACACAACTCGCAAATCCAAACACACAAAACCGAAATAAAAATTGCAAGTAGAGTCATAGTTACACTTTGAAGCTTTCCTCAGCGGCTTGGCAACAAGGTGATGAACTCGTCTCTGCTATGGTGGTGGAGCGTCCTTGACTCAGCGCCTAAGAACTTCGTAGATTGATGGATGGATGGTGGTCACGGTCTTGTAGGTGTTGGAGATTTGAGGAGTGAATTGGGCAGAGTCTCGGAAAAGTTTTTGGCCAGGAAGTGATAGGCCGGGAAGTGATGGAAATTCTGTTCTGGACGTTGCCTATTTATAGGGGAGCATTAGTTGGCTTTTGTCGATCATACCCTTCATCATTGGACGGATGGGATTGCATCATAATTCATTTAATTTTCCAACTGAAACGTCTCCTTTATGGCCTTAACTTCTCTCATAATGGGGTCTTTTAACAACTGAAACGTCTTTCTCCTTTATTTATTTTCCAGTTAAAACATCTTTCTCCTTTATTCTCCAACTGAAAAACGTCTTTCTCCTTTATTCCCCTTCTTCATTGCTTGGTCAAATGTCTTGAATGCTTTATTTTATGACTCCATCATTGCTGGTTCCAAGAGTTCCACCAGCCAAGGTTTCCTACAACAAGCAGGAGAATATCAGAATTTTCTAGAGAAAATAAAGGGAATTAAAATGTAAAGACCACAAAAACGAGGAATCCTGATCCAGCTAGGATTTTTCATGAATTTATCTTTTTCCTCTTATTTCACACCAAACACTCTACAAGACTCTTAAACTGACTCGATGACTCAAAACACGAAACTTAAGGGAGAAACAAGTCTAAAATGGGGCATATACTCAATAATATCGTCGCACTTTATGCTCCTATCACTCTATGCAAGGGCATGTTACTGATCAATGCCCTCAACTCAATGAAAATGGAGGATGGGAATCTGCCAATGCTATTGGAGGATACCAAGGAGGATTTCAAGGAGGATATCAGGGAGGACCTCAACGTCCTAGACATGACCCTTATTCCAATACTTATAACCCAGGATGGAGGGACCATCCCAACTTCAAGTGGACCAACAATGACAATGTTCAGAATCCTCTTGGTGGGAACTTTCAACGTCCTCAAGGGCCTACTTTTCAACGTCCTCAAGCTCCTTACATGCCTCCTCCTCAACAGAACTCTGGGAATTCCAATTCCCATTATGATAAGACGTTGGAAGCCTTGACTGCTTCTACACAAGCCTTGACAAACTCTACTCAGGCTTTGATCCAAGGACAACAGACCCATACTAAGGACATTGCAGAACTCAAGAAGCAGATGGGCCAAGTTGTGGATTTCATGAGCAAGATTCATGAGAATGGGAAGCTCCCAGTGTCACAATACCTAATCCTAAGGGTAATGTGGAGAATGCATCAGTTGTGACTACAAGGAGTGGAAGGCCATTTGTGGATCAACCCAAGCCACCCAAGAAAGCCCAAGTAAGCATAGAGATTGAGGAAGACCATGAACCCACAAAGTTGGGTATTGAAAAGGACCCTGCAACGTCCAAGGAAGAAGTCAAGGCGTCCTCACCACCAAAGGCCAAACCGGATATTCAAGGTATTAATTCTAACTTATCCAATTCGGTTATTATTAACCCTTCTTCTTCTTGCATGCCCTTTCCACGCAGATTTGCTAAATCCAAGAAGGATGAAAGTGACCAAGCTATCTTGGAAACTTTCAAGAAGGTACAAGTAAACTTACCCCTCCTAGAGGCCATCAAACAAGTCCCTAAGTATGCCAAGTTCCTTAAAGAGCTTTGCACTACTAGGAGAGTGAACCGTGAAAAGGAGGTGGTAAAGGTAAGTGAGAACGTTTCTACCTTGATTCAGAGGAAGATTCCTCCAAAGTGTAAGGATCCTGGAAGCTTTACTATTCCATGTACTATTGGTAACTCCAGATTTAAGAATGCCATGCTAGATTTAGGTGCATCTGTTAATGTTATGCCCTACTCTGTTTATGAAACCCTAGGTCTAGGGGAACTTAAATCTGATAATGTTATCATTCAGTTAGCTGACAGATCCAATGCATACCCTAGAGGTTTGTTGGAGGATGTGCTTGTGCAGGTTAACCATCTTATCTTCCCAGCTGATTTTTATGTGTTGGAAATGGAGGACTCCCCTGTGAGTTCCACTCCTTTGCTTTTGGGACGTCCTTTCTTAAGGACAGCTAGGACAAAGATAGATGTGTATGCAGGTTCTCTCACCATGGAGTTTGATGGTGACGTTATTGGCTTCAACATTTTTGAAGCCATGAGGTATCCTCTTGATATAAATGACTGTTATTCTATTGATATTTTGGATGACCTTGCCCAGAAAATGTTTGAGGCCATGAATGAGGATACCCTAGCCACAACCCTCGAACAAGGAGTAGGGTACACAAAAGGTGGTGCCATTATCTCAAAGGAGGAATTGAAGGACACTTGTGAAGGAAAGATAATTGAAAACGTCTCCTTCCTTGAAGCATCCCCTTATGTAGGTAAGTCTAATTCTCCTTTGTTCATTCAGTTATCTACTAACAAGACTTTACCTTCAGTGGTCCAGGCCCCAGAACTTGAGCTTAAACCTCTTCCAGACCATTTGAAGTATGTCTACTTAGGAGACAAGGAGACCTTACCAGTGATAGTGTCCTCTGCGCTTACGACTCCACAAGAAGAGAAGTTGGTGGAGATGCTGAAGCAACACAAGACCGCCATAGGATGGACATTGGCGGACATCAAGGGAATTAGCCCTACAACTTGCGTCCATAGGATACTTCTAGAGGAGGGGTCTAAACCCACTAGAGAGGCTCAACGTCGTCTCAACCCTCCAATGATGGAAGTTGTGAAGAAGGAGGTTATCAAACTCCTAGATTGTGGGGTGATCTACCCCATTTCAGACTCCAAGTGGGTCTCTCCAGTTCAGGTTGTGCCCAAGAAATCTGGGGTAACTGTGGTGAAGAATACTGAGAACGAACTGGTGCCCCAAAGGACAGTCACAGGTCACCGAGTGTGCATTGATTATAGGAAGCTCAACGCAACAACAAGGAAAGATCACTTTCCTCTTCCATTCATTGATCAGATGCTTGAGCGCCTAGCTGGACATGACTACTACTGCTTCTTGGATGGCTACTCAGGCTACAATCAGATTGCCATAGCCAATGAAGATCAAGAGAAGACAACCTTCACTTGCCCCTTTGGGACGTTTGCCTATAGACGTATGCCCTTTGGCCTTTGCAACGCTCCAGGTACCTTTCAGAGGTGTATGGTAAGTATCTTTTCAGATTATATTGAGAAAATCATAGAGGTATTTATGGATGACTTTTCAGTCTTTGGAAAGAATTTTGATGATTGTCTTAATAATCTGGAAATAATTCTAAAACGTTGCATGGAAACTAACCTTGTACTTAATTGGGAGAAATGCCATTTTATGGTTAAACAAGGAATAGTTTTAGGACATATTGTCTCTGCTAGGGGAATAGAGGTCGACAAGGCCAAGGTTGATATTGTGCGTTACTTACCCTCTCCCACTTCTGTGAGAGAGATTCGTTCTTTCCTTAGCCATGCAGGTTTTTATAGGAGGTTTATCAAGGACTTCTCCAAGATTTCAAGACCTCTATGTCAACTGCTCCAGAAGGATGTGCCCTTTCACTTTGACACGGAATGTCAAGCTGCTTTTGACAAGCTTAAGGAGTTGTTGACGTCAGCCCCCATCATGCTACCTCCAGATTGGTCCTTGCCCTTTGAGTTGATGTGTGATGCCTCTGACTATGCAGTTGGAGCTGTTTTGGGGCAAAGGAAGGACAAACGACCCTATGCCATCTATTACGCCTCAAGGACTCTAAATGATGCCCAAATGAATTATTCCACTACAGAGAAGGAGCTCCTTGCAGTTGTCTTTGCCCTTGAAAAGTTTCGTTCCTACTTACTTGGTACCAAGGTAATTATTTATACTGACCATGCAGCTTTGAAGTACTTGATGACCAAGAAGGAGGCGAAACCAAGACTTATCAGATGGGTCCTACTCTTACAAGAGTTTGACGTTGAAATCAAGGACAAGAAGGGTAGTGAAAACGTGGTAGCTGACCACTTGAGTCGTTTGGTACATGCAGAAGACCCTCTCCCTCTGGTGGAGACGTTTCCAGATGAGCAGCTTTTTGGACTTCAGGTAAGTGAACCATGGTATGCTGATATTGTGAACTATATTGTTTCTAGGAAGATTCCTGATACCATGTCACGTGCTCATAGAGATAGGCTTAAGAAAACTGTTAAGCAATATGTTTGGGATGAACCTTATTTGTGGAAATATTGCTCTGATCAACTGATTAGGAGATGTGTGCCTGAACATGAACATAATGCCATACTTTCGTTTTGCCATTCTAAAGCATGTGGGGGTCACTTTGGGTCTAAAAAGACTGCTTTTAAGGTGTTAGAGTCTGGGTTCTTTTGGCCAACGTTATTTAAGGATGCACATGCATATTGTTTAACTTGTGATAGATGCCAACGAACCGGAAATCTAAGTTCTAGAGATCAAATGCCATTGTCCAATATCATAACTGTTGAAATATTTGATGTCTGGGGCATAGATTTCATGGGACCTTTCCCTTCATCTTTTGGGTTTCTATATATCTTACTTGCAGTGGACTATGTTTCCAAATGGGTGGAAGCAAAGGCCACTAGAACTAATGACTCTAAGGTTGTTGCAGATTTTATCAAGTCTAACATCTTTAGCAGGTTTGGAATGCCTAGAGTTCTCATTAGTGATGGTGGATCCCATTTTTGCAATCGGACGATTGAGGCCTTGTTGAAGAAATATGATGTTACACATAAGGTTTCTACACCTTATCACCCCCAAACTAGTGGGCAGGCTGAGGTCTCAAATCGTCAGATCAAGGGGATATTGGAAAAGACTGTGAACCCCAACAGGAACGATTGGTCCCTACGCTTGGAGGATGCTTTGTGGGCCTACAGAACTGCATACAAGACTCCCATAGGTATGTCCCCATATCGCATTGTCTATGGCAAACCTTGCCATTTACCTGTGGAGTTAGAGCACAAAGCTTGGTGGGCTGTGAAGCAGTTTAACATGGATATTGATGAAGCTGGGCTTCATAGGAAGCTGCAGTTGCAAGAGTTAGAGGAGATTAGGAATGATGCTTTTGAAAGTGCCAACATTTATAAAGAAAAGACTAAGGCATTCCATGATAAAATGATTCGAAGGAAGACTTTTGTTGTGGGTCAAAAAGTTCTTCTCTTCCATTCTCGTCTCAAACTCTTCCCAGGTAAACTTTGTTCTCGTTGGATTGGACCTTTTGTTATCACTAATGTGTTTTCTCATGGAGCTGTGCAGATAAAGAGTGAACAAACAGGTAACGAGTTCAAAGTGAATGGCCATCGCTTGAAGCCTTACTATGAGGCGTTTGTGGAACACGAAGTGGAGGAAGTACCCCTCCAAAACGTTCCACCTCTTGAGGATTAAATGGAGGTACAAGTCTAGGCTGAAAGACTATAAACATTAAGCGCTGCTTGGGAGGCAACCCAATTCAGAAGTAGCTGTGGAGGAGCCTTCAACGCAGATTTGCTCTTTTCCCTCCCTACTTCTTTATTTTATGCTTTTTGTTTGTCTTTGAACTTTATTTTCGTAAATTTCATCCCTATATGCTTAAGTGTTTCATTGCATGCTTATGATTAATTACATTGAGGACAATGCAATATTTAAGTGTGGGGGAAGGGATTTATATTTTGTCTTTTATTGTTTTGAGTCATATATATTGGAAAATACAAAAAAATCGAAAAAATGTCATAAAAATAAAAATTTCGTTGCTTTTGTTTTTGTTTTGAGTCTTAGGATGCCCTTTCAACTGTCTAGGATGATTCTATATCTCTGAAATCATGACTAAAAGAGGATCACGAAATTGAGATGACTTAAAATGGTATTCTTTGGTTAATTGAGATATATGAAAAATATGTGCCTTGTAGTGGATATGGATTTCGAAACATTGGTACAGAATATGAGCATGTTAAGATGAGTTTTGATTCATATAAACCCATGTGAGATAATTGAACCATGTTCCTTTTTCTTGGAGTGAAAAATGAAAAATATATATTCTTAATTTCTTGGCGATGTTTTGATGATCTCATTATTCTTTCATCTTGATTGACTACTTGCCATAGATTAAGTTTAATGGACTAGAGAATGCTAGAATTCACTCTTGTGCTTGTTGAGACGTTATATCAATACATGGCCCTGATTCTGGAAGGGATAGAGGCACCTTAGGAACTACCACCATTGCCAAATGAACCTGTGTCCCTAATTGTGCCCGTCGTGGGACTCCCCTAGATAAACCCCCTTTGAGCCTACGTTAAGCCTTTTCTTTCATCACCCTTAAAATCTTTAACCTAAGCCTTAGTATAGCTATAACCCTACCCTTTGTCCTAAGGACTTAGTGGAGCTAAATTGAGACTTTACTTGAAGATTTTTGGCGTCAATATTGAAGGATAAGAAGAGGTGAAAGTTCAAGTGTGGGGGTAAACTTGTCCATGAATGAAAAATGTATGAAAAAGCCGTGTAAAATGAAAAGAAAGAAAAAATATATACGGCTAAAAAGAAATAAAAAGAAAAGAGAATATGTTTATGGACTTTAGTCCCCCATACTTAGTGATCTTGGAGTTTGCTTTGAATTGAAGGCCCACTACAGAAAAATTTGGCCTTTGTCCATTTCACTAGAGTTCAAGGGAAGTTTACAATGAAGATTGGGCCCAACATGAAGACATTTGGCCCTTTTATGTGACCTATATGGGGAAGTGACGTTTATGAAGACTTTACTTGGTGGATTTTTCGAGATCTCTACATTCATATGAGCTCTACTAGGTTTTTAGGACACTTTGTTAAATTCCTTACCCTTCGTTTCTTTAAACCTTGAGCCATGGCCCCATTACAAACCTTGAGAAGACCTTCTTGATCCTTAAGATGGGACAACCCTTGATGTGGAGATGAGTTACAAGAGTTGAACCTATGGCAGTCCATTCGTGCAAGTAGTTGATATCCTTCATGAGATCTTTAAAGAAAATTATACTTGTGCTTTCGTTTCTTGCATTATGTGATATACTTGCTATCTTTCACATATACTTGAGTGTATAAGCTTTTAAGCATTGCCATGATCTGAGAGAAGAAAGAGTGAATATACCTTGTGAGGAATTGAATCAAACTTGTTTGAAGCATGCTTAACAGAAACCATCACCATTGTTCCAACCAAGTCCTACTTGTGTATATGTGAATTATGTGTTTTAATTAACTCTCGAATGCCTAAACATTTATTCTTGGTAAAGTGCTAATCTTGGTGTTGTGAAAGTAAGAGATTGCTGAGACAAATAGTTGAAGGGCAATAGAGTCTTTGTTTGTTTGAGTCTTTAATTTTCGTTGAGTCTTAGTGTGTGTCTTTGTTTGATTTTGCTAAGGGACTAGCAAAAGCTAAGTGTGGGGGAATTTGATAGGAGCATTTTAATGCGACGTTTTAACTGCATTTCCTTACATTTCTTGCGCCATTTCCTTAGTAAAACTCTGTTTAGGAAAGTTTCCATTCTTTGATTGGGAAAGTTCCTATTTGTAGAAAGTTTCCATTTTTCTTAGTTTCTATTTTCCATTTTTAGAAAGTTTCTATTCTTATAGTTTTCATTTCTCATTTCTGGCAAGTTTCTATTTTTCATTTTTAGTAACTTTCTATTTTTCATTTTTGGTAAGTTGCTATTTTTCAAATTAGGAAAGTTTCTATTTCTCATACTAGTTTCTATTTTCAGGACCTCCGAGCTAGAAAGTGGAAATGAACTCACAAATGGAAAGAGGAGCCTGCGAACATCAAGACAAACAAATATGAGAGAAAACGGTCCACACATTTGAGCAGAAATGAAGAAACAAGCTTTCCTAGTGCAAACAGGAAACCCTGCGAAATGGAGGAGAGCTTACCAATGAAGTTTCCAACGCAACTATGAAAAGAAATGAAGAAAATAAAGTGTTGTGACGTTGGAAGATGACATGGCATAGAAGTGACGCATGGAGGCCCAAAAACTCTCAAGACTTGTTGGATTTTTGGCTAATTGGATAAAAGCCCACCAAAGCCCATGGAACTAGGGTTTGTGACGCAAACCCTAGCCCTAAAGATGTTTTGCCGTGAATTTGCAAGAGAGAAACAAGGAAGAGGCGTCCAAAAATCAGAAATTAAAAAGAGATTTTCTAGGGAGATTATCTAGGGCTATTTTTATGGAAAGAAAATACTTGGAGATAAACCCTAGATGCTTTGCCGTGAAAAAGGAAGAGATAAACAAGGGAGAACGTGAAATTCCTAGGGTTTTGGACGGCAAAGATATTCCCTAGAGAGTTTTAAGGAAAGAGAAAAAGGTGGAGACCAAGAAAAGCTCAAATGAAGACTAGATACATTCCTACATTCCCTAAAGAGTTTTGGCCGAATTTAAAGACAGAAAATCAGAAATTATCTCAAGAATTTCGGCAAGAAAATCAAGGGAAATATTCTAGGAAATTATGTGATTGGTTGAGACACCTCATAGGGCTTATGTGGCAAGAAGTCATTGGAGGAAATTATGTGGAAGTGCAAGCAATTGCCGTGAGCTTTTCTAGGGTTTTGGACGGCATGGAGACCTAGGGGCCGTCCCCTATATATTCCTCTCTTCTCTCAACGTCAAGGGTTCCCACTTTGGCGTTTTACAACTTTAGAAAAAAAATCAGAAAACTCTCTCTAGCTTAGCCGTGTTCTTCTCCATCCTCTAGGGCAACCACGAAGTTCAAGCAAGGCCAAGGAAGAAGAGGACAAGCCGTGCACATCATCCATCACCATCCTTGAAGATTGCTTTCGAAATTCAAGAGACCATTCATCCCATCTTCATCACGGTGTAATCCGATTCTCCTTGTAACCTTTGCTTTGTAATTTTCGTTGGTTATGCCCTAGTTGACACATGTGTTTGAACAAGTTTCGAATTCTGAAATTCTATGATTAATTGTTAATTTTCAGATTCATGTTTTGCGATTTATGGTTGCTTATGTGTGAGTGTTTGATTAAATTTGCATGATAGATAACTTTTGTATTTTAATCTTATGTGGTTGCAAACACCTAGGGTTTTTATATAATTGGTGCTACGAATTTAAGAACATGAATCAACTTTTTGGTTTTGTGTTCTTGAATCAATAAGTAGTAAAGGTTTTGTACAAAAACCGAATTTAATCAAAGAAGATTGCAATTAGGTGGACTTTTTCATACTAAGTTGCACATTTGAATTGATAGCCTTTCTAGATGCTTAATGCGTTAGACATGTATGATTGACTAGCTTTCTAGGGCTTGAATGCATGTTTGATAGGATTAGTCTATGTGCTTTCGCTTAGATTAATTAGCGTTGAAAGTAAAATATGGGAAATTGTTTGCTTTGAACGTTTCACATGATCAATTCCTCTTGCATGACTATGATGAACAATGATGAACTTGAATTAATTTTAATCATATGTTTCGATTTTGATCTTTGTTCTTGCATTCCATTTATAATTTTATGTTTTTGCATTTTAATTGTTTTATTAACTTAGTTTTATTTTCAGAAAAACCAAAATCAAAAACCCCCTTTTAATTCGCAAATAATGTGCATATGTGTGAATATTATACTTTGTTTTGATTTTAATTGTTTAATTGTTTGACAATGACAGGTGTACCCTCAATCCCCGGAATAGAACGATCCCTACTTACTTATACTACTAACGATATTTCAGGGTTAAATTATGCGCTTGCTTTTAGCGTATCACAAATCTCCCAAACACAAATCCAAAATAAATGGGTCATCTACCCATTTAAATCTCAAATGCCGGAACTACATGTGGTTTGATCCCGCAAAGGGTATGTAGGCAATCTAGAACCAAATCTATCTAGATGCAACCGCGTCCTAAACACAAAAATCGAATCCCTGGTCCACTTAAACCAAATTCGTCCCAAACACTACTCTCATTCCAAAATCAAAGCCCTCCAATGAGTCATTCACTCATTGGAACTCTTGAACTACGAGTGGCTTGATCCCTCTCCAAGGGTACGTAGGCAACCCATTCAAATATCCGGGTGCAGCCGCAAAAACAAACAAACACACATCCCATCAATTGGTTTCTTCATAAATGGAATCAAAGGGTATTTCCCTGTAACAAGGGATCGTAATTAAGAGACACATTCTGTCTTGAATGGGTCGAACCCGAAATAATAAAAACTCTATTCACTAAATGAATACGAGTGAAATTATGTTGGGTGACATTTACGCTCGCTGTGTGCGATTTTCCCTCAACAACGGGTTTGTACCAGATATAACAACCTATAAACTTCAGTACCTTCAAGTTACATTATTATTTTTTTGTTCAATACTTGACTAACTTCAATCCTCAATGTATAGTTCTAAGCTTAAACCAGACATGTCATATGTTTCTCCTTGACATTCAAATTTACAAATTTACATGTTCAATAGATATAAGATTAACTGGATAACATAATCTAAAGTTACAATTTCCCATTTTGATATTTTTTTTAAAGAACATTTTCATATGTAAAGGACATTCCTACAATAGTAAACGTAATGCAAAACTTACAACAATGAAAAAATGTAACCACATAGGTCCTTTTACCCGTCTCTGAACAATAGGCATCACTGCACCCAAAAACAAAATTATAAAGATAAGATGAGTTATTAGTATTTCTCATAAATCTCACTACCAACACCTGAGAACAAAGATCGCACTATCTAGCTCATGAAAGATAAAATACCAAAGGTTAGCGTGCGTGCATGCACACAAGGAGACATATATGTATGATGTATCTTAGGATGAGTGCAATAGATGGAAATGTAGAAAGGTGATAAGAGACACATATGCAATTAACTTTTCAGCTAGCTGGGTGATAGGAACATTTTAATGCGACGTTTTAACTGTTATTTCCCTACATTTCCTGCGTTATTTCCTTAATAAAACTCTGTTTAGGAAAGTTTCCATCCTTTGATTGGGAAAGTTCCTAATTGTAGAAAGTTTCCATTTTGTAGTTTCTATTTTTCATTTTTAGAAAGTTTCCCTTTTTAGTTTAGGAAAGTTTCTGTTTTTCATTTTAGGAAAGTTTCTATTTTTCATTAACAGTTTCTATTTTCAGGTACTTGGAATAAATGAGCTGAAATGAGCTCATAAATGGAAAGAGGAGCTAGAGAACGTTGGTGGGAAACAAGATGAGATACAAAGGGATGCACAAATGAGCAGAAATGAAGAAAAGAAGTTTTCCTGTTTCAACCAGGAAATCCTGTCCAGGAAAGGAAATGACTCCTTAGGCTGTCCAAGAAGTGTGATCGAAAATATTGAAGTGTCATGATGTTGAGAAGCTTCTTGAAGACATTAGAAGATGACATGGCTTGAAGGTGACGCATAAAGGCCCAAGAACTCTCAAGAGAAGTTGGATTTTCGGCAAAATGGATAAAGGCCCATGGAAATTAGGGTTTGTGACGTAATGGAGATATTTTTGGAGGAATTAAATCTGATTTTGCCGTGGGAAATCATGAAGATAATGTGAAAAATCAAGAAGAAATCAAGGAAAAACGTTGGAGATATTCTAGGGAGAGTTTCAAGGGATTGTGCAACAAGAAAAAGCTCAAAACAAGTCCAGATTTGTTCTTAAATCCCCTCAATATATTTTGGACGAAAATGAGGAATAAAATCTGTATTTTGTCATGAAAATCAAGAGAAAATCAAGGGGAGACATTAAAGGAAGTCCATGGAGAGATTTAAGGAATAAAAGGTTCAAAAACAAGTCCAGATTCATTCCTACAATTCCTAAAGGAATTTTGGCCGAAAATAAAGAAGAAAATCAGAATTAATTCATGGATATTCGGCAATAATATATTTGGGACTTATTTTGAAGGCTTATGATTGGTTGGATGACACACCAGGGCTTACATGGCAATTTGTGATTGGTTGAAGTTATGTGGCATTTTCTGATAATTCCTTGGAAAATAATAGAAGATTCATGAAGACTTGGAGACCAAGGCCAACGTCCCCTATATATACTCCCCCTATGCTAGACGTTTTACACACCCCCATAATTCAGAAATTTACTATATACGCGAAAGCTCTCTCCATCCTCTAGAGCAAGCCACGAAGTTCAAGCAAGGCCGAAGATGAAGAAGAAGAACCAAGCCGTGAGCATCATCATCCATTCTCCACCTTGAAGCTTGCTTTCGAGATTCAAGACTCCATACGTTTTATCTTTCATCCCCATCTCCATCTCACGGTGTAATTCAACCTCTTTCTTTGTAACCTTGTTTGATTTCGTTGGAATTGTTTCTAGTTGACATATATGTTTGAACAATTGTTAATTTCTGGAATTTTATGATTAATTGAGAATTTTCAGATTCATATATTGTAATTCGAGAGTTGCTTATGTGAGTTTGTTTAATTAAATTTGCTTTACAGAAAACTTTTATATGTTTATCTTATTTGGGTCGACACTTATAGGATTTGCATGTAATTGGTGCTAGGTTTAAGAACATAAATCAACTTTTTGCTTTGTGTGACTTGAATCAAAAGTAGTAAAGGTTTTGGACAAAGATCAAATTTAATTAACGAGGATTGCAATTAGGTGGACTTTTCCATACTAAGTTGTACACTTGAGTTGATAGCCTTTCTCTATGTCTAATGCGTTAAACGTGTCATGATTGACTAGCTTTCTAGGGCTTGATTACATGTTTGATAGGATTAATCTAGGTGCTTTCACTTAGGTTAATTAGCATTGAAAAGTAAAATATGGGAAATTGTTTGCTTTCGAACGTTTCACATGATCAACTCCTTTCTCATGACTTAGATGAACAATATTAGGGTTTGAATCGATTTTAATCATGGTTTCGGTTTTGATCTTTGTTCTCTCATTCTATCATTATCTTTATGTTTTTGCATTTTATTTGTTTTACTTATTTAGTTTTATTTTCGAAAATCAAAACCAAAAATCCCCCCTTTTCGTAAATATGTATATATTTTGTTATATCTTTGTAAATATTATACTTTGTTTTAATTTTAATTGTTTAATTGTTTGACAATGACAGGTGTACCCTCAATCCCCGGAATAGAACGATCCCTATTTGCTTATACTACTAACGATATTTTCAGGGTTAAATTATGCGCTTGCTTTTAGCGTGTCACTGGGTGCAAAAACATTGTATGCAACTGCTCTTCTTCAGTTTTACTTTACACCTAATGAATATAAGAGAGTTCCTGTTCGCAAACCCTAAAACTGAGCTGGTGCAGAGTGGAGAATTCTGTGGGCGGAGTAAGTTTAACCCTATTTGTATTCTTAAGCTTTTGTCTGGTTCACTTTCTCTAATGATGATTGACCGATACTTAAACAGAAAATGTCTAGAAATAGTTTCTATAAAATAAGAGTAATGGGAAGATTGTATTTCACCTCCTTATGAAAAGTTGTCCTCAAAATTCTAGACTCTAGTTCTATGTCATAAACCCTTTTCCTAATACGTGAATCCTAACACCCCTTAATTTTCATTGTCCTAAACAAGCAGTGGCTAAAACCTGGTCGCCAGAATTTGGGGTCATTCCCCCTTCGATTTAATATCAATTTCTAAGATTAAAAGACTTGAAATACACGCTTGACTAACATGGTTTCTAATCCATGTAGTATCACGTTTCACCCTTCCCGAATATAGCAACCTCAACAAAATTTCTTTATGTTGTTGAATTTATGAGAACCCTTCTAACCGACAGTAAGGTTGTGCACCACATATGGATTCATCAAATATCCCAAGTCTGTAGAAATCCCAGATATCCTAGGCAATGGCGAGCAGCAATGATAAGTTGAAACTGGCAGTTTTACTAGCCATTTACCTTCCTAATACTGAAGCCTAATTACTACACCACCCCCACTCCTCCCCCAGCTAATACAACTCCAAATGTTAGACATCATAACATCATCTATCCTTAAAAGTCTCATATCGCCCACCATTGCGTCTTAGAAGTTCAATACCATCACTATCAGACAGTAGTCCAAATGTACATTATTGGCCAATACCAATAGTGCACTCATCGTCGTTGATTTGACAAGCTCACACTTGGGGTGGCTTTTACAACTTGTTGTTGAAGCCATACTTAGGAGTAATCCCTGAGTAGTCAGATTTTAATGATGTTCTAACTTATGCTCAAGTCATTCTACAAAATCCACAAAGTTTCATACATTTTTCAAACAAGCAACCTGCAAAAATAATATTCTTCATTGCTCCACTGTCATACCAATCATGGGACCTTAACTCCTTCCACAGTCAAACAAATATAAAAACAAGCATCCTATTAACATACCGCACATAGGGCCTCGGTTCCCTTACCTAATTAATAACATATCCACTGTTTTCTTTTTGGCAGGGAATGATCTTAGTTGGATCAATCTTTATCCAATTTCGAATTTTTTCTGTTGACTCAGGTAAAACATATGAAGATAAATGTTCATTAGTGGGTACATGATGGCCTATAGCCATTGGGCAGTAAACTAGGATAAGCTACTTTTCAGTGACCCGACTTATTATCTTTCTTTGTTAAGATTCCAAGATGCGTGGCACGAAGCAACAAATTTGAAGAGGAATATTGCACCTAATTAGATGGAAGATTGTTTTCAAGTTTAATAGGTAGGTAGCCTGGGAATTGTTAACTAAGCTTACACAGTTGACTAAGCTTACACAATGAGACAACAAGGCAAACCTAATGTGTAATATCACTCTTCTTTTTATTACAAAATAATACCATTAGTGTGCCAATGCTCTGTCCAATTAGTTGGAGTTGACATGAACTCTTTTCCAACAAAACCTATTGATACTGAAAATTAAAGAAAGGTAAAAAAAAGAAATTTATATCCCACAGCTTCTACCATTGCAAAAAGCTTATAAAAATTTCATGGCGTGAAAGAAAATTAAATGACATTTTCAAATAAGAAAACATAACCATGCACAAGCTACATAGAGAAAGCAAGAGAAGCAAATATAAAATAGATTACCATAATTGAATCCATAAAAAGCACTTACTGTACCACCAACAGCAGAGCCAATCTGCACCAAGATAATCAGTAGTCCACATTTCAGTATAACAAAAAAACTTCTAAAGACATGTAAGCGGTTGGTAAAAGAAGAAAAAATACCATAGAGAAGCTATCCCTGATAAGAGGTGGGACTGTCCATGCACTAGTTTCCATCTCCTTAGAAAGAGGACCGGCACAATGATGACATCTAATGGTATTTTTAGGAGTGGAACCAGCCATCCCCTATCACTCTTGGTTAAGTCTTGATACGCCCAAAATAGGCGCTCAACTTAACCCTGCAAGATGTAGTCGTTAGCAATATAGAGTAAGCAGGGATCGTTCAAGCCGGGGATTGAGGGTAACAAATTATTCACACAAAATAAAAACAAACTAATTTAAACTAACTAAAACAAAAATCAAACAAATAAAATCTGAAACTAAACAAAACAAAAACGTCAAATACTAGAAAAGAGAGAAAAATATGGCAGGAAACAGAAGGGGATAGAAAGGGGCTCTGCAATCCTAAACAAGAACAATATTTTGGGGTTTTTGGTTTTTAACGAAAATAAAAGATAATATAAAAGAAAAACAATTTTGATTTTAGGTTTTTAGAAAATAAGATGGAGAATATGTTAGAGACTTGGAAATCCACCACCAATTACTTTCGAACAATGTTAAGTTAACCTAGTTTCAATTACTAAGGTGTGAACAGAAATCAACCAAGAAACAAGTCGGAGCAGATCATGTCCCTTATTAATGTTTCCCTAAATACTTAGTCTACGTGAACGCACAATAGCTAAGCCTATCAAACATGCAATCAAGGTATAGAACGCTATCCTATCAACAACACATATAGTGTCAACATATTTGAAGCATTAAGATCTCATGGAAACGATTGATTATAGAGTTGCAGTCTAGTGTGGAACGCCTACCTAGCATGCTCTTCTAGTTGTTTAAAACATCAGCTTTTGTCCAAAGCCTTGCATACTTGTGGATTAGAAAACAAGACGATTAGGTGAATTATTTTCTAAACCTAGCTCCAATTACATGCATAAATCCTATGTTCGCGACCATAAAACATACACATGCAAAAGTTTTCAATCAATCAGAGATAAACAACCAATCCACACCAAAGATCAAGAAACTAAATTTAAACAAACATATGTTCTACATAATTGGGGCTTCAAACCTTGCCCCTAACAAAAATTAACTAGCCACACATCGTCTTAAATTCAACAAATAAAAGCATGAGTATTAGATTACAAGATGATAAAAACCGTAAAAGGGAGAGTATGAGAGCCACGAATTCACTTTTAGGCAGCCTTAGATGCAAGTACTCCTTCAAGATAAGTCACGGCAGAAGCTTGGTGGAGGATGGAAGATGGATTGCACGGTTTTTCTTCTTGAAGACTTGGGAATTTTTGAGACTTGTGTGCTAGGGTTTGGGAGCAGAAGATGGCGCTGTAGGATGGTTATTTTCAACGTGTTCAGAGCCTCTATATATGTGGAATACACAACCCAAGTTTCCTTTTCCAATTCTGCTTTGAAAGCCTCCCCTAGTTGCTTGAGGATTACTCTGATTGGTGCACAATTAAATGATTTTCAAGGCTTAATAATCTTCCCAAATTCTTGATGAATCATTCTAGGACTCTCCTTCATATTTGCAGCAGCAATGACCTTCCAAAAATGCCCTGGAAATCCGTCCAAAGAAGAATTCTGCAAAACCGTCCTGTTTTGACTAGGATTCAATTTCTGACTCTGAAGCTTCCTTCTTGGACAAGGAACGACTTCATCTTGACAAGTTTCTGGATGGTTCTTGACTCCCACGTGTTCTATGACATCATATAATCTAGAATGATCAATAACCTTCTGGAAAAACTCCAAGAAAATCGCCGGAAAAGATCTCCCAAAAAGCTTCGTGAAAAGCTGACAGTTTCTGCCTTATCGGGAAGCCTACTTTGCATTTGATTTCCTGGTGCCTCGTTGACGCTTCTGACCAGTTCTTTGGCTCTTGTTGAGGTATAACATCATGTATTCAAGGTTCGCTGGCCCTTTCTGCAAAGGTGCATCTGGAAGAATGCAAGAATTGCTCCTCAAAACCGTTCCCAGAAAGCTGATTCTGAAACTGCAGTTTTCTGCTTTGCAGCAACGATTTCCGTGGACTTCCCTTGTAATTTCTGGCCAAATGGTTAATCAAACTTAGTCCTCTACATCAGTACTTCATTATCCATGGCTTCTTTGCTCCCTTTAAGCTCTTATTTCTCTTGAATCACTCCACGAACTACCTAAAAAGAAAACAAAGTTAAAACTGACTTTTTAAAGGAAATAACTAAGAAAAGTGTAAGGGATTTCACACTATATTCAAGTCTTCAGAAGAAACCTCGAGTATACTGATGTATGGTATAACAGGCAGTTTGGGATCGCAGTCTGATGTACTAATCTCTACAGGTGCCCATAGTAGGCCGAAGAACCGTAAAAATGTTTCAGTGGCGAGCTTTAAGGCACCAGATCTCAGCAACTGAAGCCTGTGAGAAGAGTAATCTGTCAATTTATAGTCATGACCCTCTCTCTGTACATGCTCTATGTCCACTTCATTAACAATGAATATTTATCCTTATATTATTACATACGTATACATGCGCGTGTGTGTCTAATAAATGGGAATTCAAACTAAACATGTGACCTTCTTATTGCAAGGATGAGAAAAAACAAAGTATATATATATACGGAGCCGTTCGAGAGCGGATGTCCGCAACCCAAAAAAAGTGCGGACGTCGCTGCTCCGGCCTCGATCGAGCGGGGACGGCGCGGCGCAACTTGCCGGAGGGAGGCAAGGGGTTGTGCGGAGGGGTCTGCGGTTGGGTGGAGTCGCCGGCGACTGGTTATGCGGTGCTGCACAGAACCTGCAGTTGCAGGTGAGGTGGCTGCCCAGAAACCAGCAAGCCCGACCTCCTCCGACCTCGAACGGTGCCCAGAACGGTCTGGGACGCCTCCGGCCTCCCTCTTGCAAGCCCCCATCGAGTATGTATGTATGTATATATATAACGGATAGGAGCAGGGTATTTTGCATGTTTTTATTCTTCTAAAGCCTGCTAAATTAGAAAGGATAGGAGCAGGGTATTTTGCATGTTTTCGTTCTTCTAAAGCCTGCTAAATTAGACTCCTAGCCATCTTCCAGCTCCCGATTCTAAGGTAAACTATTTCATTTTTTTGGCAATTAATTGTTAGGTTCTTCAAAATTGAATTGAATCGAATCTTCCATGTATCAAACTAGGTGGAGTTTCATGATGTGACCTACTGCTTCTAATCTCATTCCAGGACTCTGTTTTTTCTCCGACAGTAAGAAGCAGAAAGCAGGATAGTACGTATCCCTCAATCAGTCCTCTTCAATCCAGGACATCTGGTTCGTTCACTCTCTCTCTCTCTCTCACTGAATTCCCCGTCAATTCTCTCGAATTCCGAGCCTTACCGATCTTCAATTTTTTGTAATCAAGTTTCGAGGATATGATCTGGAAAAGGGGATATGATCTGGGTTCTCATAATAAAGAATACAACGGCTAAACAATATGGCTGATATGTGGACAACGACACTTGTTAAAAACATAATATCTAATTGATCTGTGTAAAGACAGAACCAGTGAATGATTACATACGAACTGTTTAGCTAACCAAGCTGAGTTTTGATGGGAAGCTAATTGATCTGACAGCCAATTTTCACTTATACTACTTAAGATTACCATTGTTTGAAGATCACATCTTATTGATCCCCACATTTGTGTATGTTTACTTGGGTTTATTTTGATGTTATGAATGAAAGGCTACTAATTAGGAATTGTAATCATAAGAAATGATTCTCTGGTATGCTTGTGATTCTAATAACTCTATCTTCCTTCGCAACATGTTAAGCCACAACATCTAAGAGATTCTAATAACTTCCCCATCGATATAACATACAGTAAAATCATAACTTGAAACCTCTCCAATCAATAATCAACAACCCAGACCCGCAGACAAACAAAAACCCCCCAAAACACAGAAACCTATACCAATTCAAAACCACCAACAACAAAAGACCCACTCAAAAACCGAATCACACAAAAACTGACAAAAGCAATAGCAGCAAAAGTAGAAAACTTACACACAAACTCTTGTCAAACTCGCTAAAGCCACAAATTCGGTACTGTTGAAACCAAATCATCATCTCTCTCTTTCTCTTCAAACACCACAAACCTTTCTTTCGTTTTTTTTTTTTTTGGGTCTGAAGTCTCTGAACGACAACTTTTCTCTCTCTTTCTCTTCAAAACCGACCCTCTGATCCAAATTAACAGCGACAGGCCCTAATTCACCGACAACGAAGGGCAAAACCGGCTTCAAATCCCTCTTCTCCTTCTTTCTAAATTACCGACTATCAACCGATGTGGGTAAGTCAAACCCTTCCAAGCAACCCAAAACAAAACCAGAATCAGATCCCAGTTCTCCTTCTTTCTAAATTATCTCTCCTTTCACAGTTTCTAAATCTAGATCGATCACTCTTTTTTTCCTCTCAGTCTCTCTCTGTCTATCGATCACTCTTTTTTTCCTTTCACCAAAACAAATGGACGACCTCAGAACCCTAGATCGGGAAAAGAACATCTTCCAATCCAATAGAAGGGCAAAAACGTCATTTCACTGTTAAATGAACAGTTGAATTAACAGTGCCAAGGAATAGTGTTTCGGCTTTAGATGTATGTATGTACTAGAAAACTTCCCCGCGCTTTGCTGTGGGATGTACCGTTATCAATGAATTAGATGTAATAGAACTAAACTTAAAGGACGACAAAATTGTTTTCAATTGTCTTGAGACCATTGCTACATTATAAATCAAGGATGTACAATATGACAAAATAGTACAATATCATCACTGCAGATCATCTAAAACAAAAGATGAATTAAATCATGCCCTAGCTTTGAGATGTTATCAAAGTTTCTACTGGCAACATTTTCCATTATAGTAGTTTTCAAAAAATAGGCTATCTTAGTTTAAGGTCAACTGCTGGAACATTTTCCAAAAAATAGCTGTTCTAGTTGTTCCAGGTGTATGTATACAAAAGGTTGTTCTAGTTAGCCTATCAAAAGTTGGTCATGGAGTCTCTCCAAAAACATTGCTTGCTGCAGTTCTATCTATACAAAAAGTGGTGCAGCAACAAATAGTAATTCAGCAGGGAATAAAATTTAGAAAAGGAGTCTGAAACAGTGAGCACTGACCAGGAACACACTGCTTATAAAATATCTTCAAAATCTGCAAACAAAAATCGAGAGCAAGGAAAATTCACACTCAATATCCAGAAATTTACTAAGAGGAGGAAACCAATTGGAAACTGGAAACCAATAGTGAAGTGATACATAATAAAGGATACAGTTAAGTGATATCAAATCCTTTATTATGCATCACTTCACTGTTTAGGTAATGATACGCTCAAAGCAAGCGCATAATTTAACCCTGAAAAGATCGTTAGTAGTATAAGCAAATAGGGATCGTTCTATTCCGGGGATTGAGGGTACACCTGTCATTGTCAAACAATTAAACAATTAAAATTAAAACAAAGTATAATATTCACAAAGATATTCACAAGTATAAACAATTATTTACGAAAAAGGGGGGTATTTTTGATTTTGGTTTTCTTCGAAAATTAAACTAAGTGATGCGCTCAAAGCAAGCGCATAATTTAACCCTGAAATGTCATTAGTAGTATAGAATAAATAGGGATCGTTCTATTCCGGGGATTGAGGGTACACCTGTCATTGTCAAACAATTAAAACAATTAAAATCAAAACAAAGTATAATATTCACACATATGCACATTATTTACGAATTAAAAGGGGGTTTTTGATTTTGGTTTTTCTGAAAATAAAACTAAGTTAATAAAACAATTAAAATGCAAAAAACATAAAATTATAAATGGAATGCAAGAACAAAGATCAAAATCGAAACATATGATTAAAATTAATTCAAGTTCATCATTGTTCATCATAGTCATGCAAGAGGAATTGATCATGTGAAACGTTCAAAGCAAACAATTTCCCATATTTTACTTTCAACGCTAATTAATCTAAGTGAAAGCACATAGACTAATCCTATCAAACATGCATTCAAGCCCTAGAAAGCTAGTCAATCATACATGTCTAACGCATTAAGCATCTAGAAAGGCTATCAATTCAAATGTGCAACTTAGTATGAAAAAGTCCACCTAATTGCAATCTTCTTTGATTAAATTCGGTTTTTGTACAAAACCTTTACTACTTATTGATTCAAGAACACAAAACCAAAAAGTTGATTCATGTTCTTAAATTCGTAGCACCAATTATATAAAAACCCTAGGTGTTTGCAACCACATAAGATTAAAATACAAAAGTTATCTATCATGCAAATTTAATCAAACACTCACACATAAGCAACCATAAATCGCAAAACATGAATCTGAAAATTAACAATTAATCATAGAATTTCAGAATTCGAAACTTGTTCAAACACATGTGTCAACTAGGGCATAACCAACGAAAATTACAAAGCAAAGGTTACAAGGAGAATCGGATTACACCAAGAGATGGAGATGGGATGAATGGTCTCTTGAATTTCGAAAGCAATCTTCAAGGATGGTGATGGATGATGTGCACGGCTTGTCCTCTTCTTCCTTGGCCTTGCTTGAACTTCGTGGTTGCCCTAGAGGATGGAGAAGAACACGGCTAAGCTAGAGAGAGTTTTCTGATTTTTTTCTAAAGTTGTAAAACGCAAAAGTGGGAACTCCTGACGTTGTGAATAAAGGAGTATATATAGGAGCACGGCAAACTTGGTCCCCAAGCACATATTTTCTGATTTATTTTCCAAGGAATTAAGTTAATAATTCCACATAGCTTCCACCAATGAGAAATTGCCAAATAAGCCCTAGTGTGTCATCCAACCAATCACATAACTCCATGGAGATTCCCTAATATATTCTTGCCGAATTCCCTTGATTATTTTCTGATTTTCTTCTTGCAATTTCGGCCAAAATATACTTAGGGTTTCTAGGAATGAATCTAGACGCCTTTTGGTGCTTTTCTTGATGTCCACACTTTTTCTTTCCATAAAACTCTCCCTAGAATATCTTTTTGCCGAATTCTCTAGGGTTTCTTCATGAATATCACGGCAACTTCCTCCTTTTCCTCTTGGCTTGGACGGCAAGAGTCTCCTAGGGTTTATCTTTCCATTAAAATTACCCTAGAAAATCTCTTGCGTAATCTTCTTTTAATTTCTGATTTTCACGCCATCTCCCTTGTTTCTCTCTTTGGTTTTCACGGCAAAACATCTCTAGGGTTAGGGTTTTGCGTCACAAACCCTAATGTCATGGGCTATGATGGGCCTTGGTCCAATTTGCCGAAAATCCATAGAGTTCTTGGGCTTCGTTGCTTCATCTTCAAGCCTTCTTATTTTCCAACGCAAAACACTTCATTTCTTTCATTTCTTTTCATAGTTGCGTTGGAAACTTCATTGGTAAGCTCTCCTCCATTTCGCAGGGTTTCCTGGTTGCACTAGGAAAGCTTGTTTCTTCATTTCTGCTCAAATGTGTGGCCCGTTTTCTCTCATATTTGTTCGTCTTGATGTTCGCAAGCTCCTCTTTCCATTCGTGCGTTCATTTCCACTTTTTAGCTCGGAAGTCTTGAAAATAGAAACTAGTATGAAAAATAGAAACTTACTAAAAATGAAAAATAGAAAGTTACTAAAAATGAAAAATAGAAACTTGCCAGAAATGAAAAATGAAAACTACAAAAATAGAAACTTCCTAAAAATGGAAAATAGAAACTAAGAAAAATGGAAACTTTCTACAAATAGGAACTTTCCCAATCAAAGAATGGAAACTTTCCTAAACAGAGTTTTACTAAGGAAATGACGCAAGAAATGTAAGGAAATGCAGTTAAAACGTCGCATTAAAATGCTCCTATCAAATTCCCCCACACTTAGCTTTTGCTAGTCCCTTAGCAAAATCAAACAAAGATACACACTAAGACTCAACGAAAATTAAAGACTCAAACAAACAAAGACTCTATTGCCCTTCAACTATTTGTCTCAGCAATCTCATACTTTCACAACACCAACATTAGCATTTCACCAAGAATCAATGTTTAGGCATTCGAGAGTTAATTAAAACATATAATTCACATATACAAGTAGGACTTGGTTGGAACAATGGTGATGGTTTCTGTTAAGCATGCTTCAAACAAGTTTGATTCAATTCCTCACAAGGTATATCCACTCTTTCTTCTCTCAGATCATGGCAATGCTTAAAAGCTTATACACTCAATTATATGTGACAGATAGCAAGTATATCACATAATGCAAGAAACAAAAGCACAAGTATAATTTTCTTTAAAGATCTCATGAAGGATATCAACTACTTGCACAGATGGACCCAAGCCATAGGTTCAACTCTTGCAACTCATCTCCACATCAAGGGCTGTCCCATCTTAAGGATCAAGAAGGTCTTCTCAAGGGTTGTAATGGGGCCATGGCTCAAGGTTTAAAGAAACGAAGGGTAAGGAAATCAACAAAGTGTCCTAAAAACCTAGTAGAGCTCATATGAAAGTAGAGATCTCGAAAAATCCACCAAGGCATTTCAAAAACGTCACTTCCCCTTATAGGTCACATAAAAGGGCCAAATGTCTTCATGTTGGGCCCAATCTTCATTGTAAACTTCCCTTGGACTCTAGTGAAATGGACAAAGGCCAAATTTTTCTGTAGTGGGCCTTCAATTTAAAGCAAACTCCAAAATCAGTAAGTATGGGGGACTAGAATCCATAAACATATATTTTTCTTTCTTTCCTTTCTTTTTAGCCGTACACATTTTTCTTTTTCTTTTTCATTTTTCACGGCTTTCACATATTTTTTTTCTTTATGGACAAAATTACCCCCACACTTGAACTTTCACCTCTTCTTTCTTCAATATTGACGCCAAAAATCTTCAAGTAAAGTCTCAATTTAGCTCCACTAAGTCCTTAGGACAAAGGGTAGGGTTATAGCTATACTAAGGCTTAGGTTAAAGATTTTTAAGGGTGATGAAAGAAAAGGCTTAACGTAGGCTCAAAGGGGTTTATCTAGGGGAGTCCCACGACGGGCACAATTAGGGACACAGGTTCATTTGGCAATGGTGGCAATTCCTAGGGTGCCTCTATCCTTTCCAGAATCAGGGCCATATATTGATATAACGTCTCAACAAGCACAAGAGCGAATTCTAGCATTCTCTAGTCCATCAAACTTAATCTATGGCAAGTAGTCAATCAAGATGAAAGAATAATGAGATCATCAAAACATCGCCAAGAAATTAAGAATATATTTTTCATTTCACTCCAAGAAAAGGGACATGGGCACAATTATCTCACATGGGTTTATTAAATCAAAACTCATCTTAACATGCTCATATTCTGTACCAAAGTTTCGAAATCCATATCCACTACAAGGCACATATTTTTCATATATCTCAATTAACCAAAGAATACCATTTTAAGTCATCTCAATTTTTGTGATCCTCTTTTAGTCATGATTTCAGAGATATAGAATCATCCTAGACAGTTGAAAGGGCATCCTAAGACTCAAAACAAAAACAACGAAATTTTTTTTTTTATTTTCTGACATTTTTCGATTTTTTTTGTATTTTCCAATATATGACTCAAAAATAAAAGACTCAAAATATAAATCCCTTCCCCCACACTTAAATATTGCATTGTCCTCAATGTAATCAAGAATAAGCATGCAATGAAACACTTAAGCATATAGGGATGAAATTTACGAAAATAACTACTAAAATAAAGAGAAAATGGAGAAGTAAAAGGGGAAGAGAAAGCAAATCTGCGTTGATGACTCCTCCACAGCTACTTCTGAATTGGGTTGCCTCCCAAGCAGCGCTTAATGTTTATAGTCTTTCAGCCTAGACTTGTACCTCCATTTAATCCTCTGGTTGTGGGGCGTTTTGGAGGGGTACATCCTCCACTTCATGCTCCACAAACGCCTCATAGTAAGTTAGTAAATTGCAAAGTACAAGAAATACAAGTTAATATTATATACAAGAAAACGTCACTATTCACAAGGCAACAAAAGAGACTTACAAAGTTTGTACAAGTAAGAGAAGTATGAAACAAACCAATTTACAAGTGAAGGGTATGTACAAGTATTTTTTTTTTTTTAGAACTTATAAACATAGTTAATAACTCAATTGATTCCAAGTTGTAAGTCGAGCCCAATAGAAACCACTACTATTGGTGAGCTACGATATAGGGATAGTCGCCTAGACATAAGTCTCTTTCCGTGGTTTCAGAAGGCCAGATAGCCAGATTAAGAGGTAAGTGAGAGGGAGGACTCATTTTGGTGATACTACGGAGGCTACTCCCTCATTGAGGTTTACGCCCCTATTGGCTACTTCCACATTGTGGTTTACGCACAGTCTATAGTATCTCTGAGATCCAATTTGAACCCATCACCCAGGGTCTCAACCTAAGACACCATCTGTAATGCCCCTTACTCAGTTTGGAAAGTACTCATGTGTAAGACTGTTCTCCAAATGCTAATAAAGGCCGCCCTCAACCTCATAAGACCTTAGAAAGGTACCAATGAAGGGTTAAGGCCAATATTAACAAAAGGGCCCTTGTCTACTCATACGATTTTACACACTTATAACAATCAAATAATTAACAACATTTATAAATCAATTTTTTTTTTTTTTTTTACTTTTTCTTTCTTTTCCTTTACAAGTATATTAGACAAATTACACACAAAACTTTCACACAAAACACATGTACAAAACGTCACTATTCACAATTATTTATTTTTTTTATTTTTTTTTTTTCCGATTTTTTTTTTTTTTTTTTTTTTTTTATTTACAATTATTTTCAACACTTAGGTACGGGAACAGGGAATCTCGTTGTGCAATGGGGCTGAAACAGCTACCCTTCCAAGATTATGTTTAATCCAATATACCTTAAGTGCCACAACAATTTCTTACATTTTCTTTTTGCTATAAATACTATTGATATCGAATTTAATTCCAAGCGGTAAATCAAGTGGACGTGCGGCCCAAGTATAATCGTCTAGACACAAAGTCCCTCCTACATCCGTTGGGCAACCTTATTGAAATGGCCAGGTAGGGGAGGGCGAACACAAGAGGTAGGATCCATTTTGGCATAGGCTACTCCCTCATTGAGGTTTACGCCCATTTGTAGCACTTCTGAATCCAGAACCCGTCATGAACGTTGTCCCCAGCCTAGACACCATCTCACATAGGATATTCTTACTAGGATGTAAAAGGTCCTAAGTGTGTTAGACAGTTCAATGAATGTTAATAAAGGTCGCCCTCAACCTCAAGGGACCTGAACTAGGTACCAATAAGGGGTTTAGGCCAATATTAATAAACACGACTTCACCTATTCCTTCTTTAATTTACAACTAACAATTAAACTCGTGTTCAACAATAAAAATAACAACCTAAGTAATTAATTAACTAATTTTCGAGACTTACAAAATAATTAACAAGTACTATGTTTTTTTTTTTTTTTTTTTTTTTTTTTTTTTTTTTTTTCGGTCACAATATAAACAAAACATTTAACAATATAACAAATGATTTTTCAATCCCCGGCAACGGCGCCAAAAATTGATGCGCTCAAAGCAAGCGCATAATTTAACCCTGAAATGTCATTAGTAGTATAGAATAAATAGGGATCGTTCTATTCCGGGGATTGAGGGTACACCTGTCATTGTCAAACAATTAAAACAATTAAAATCAAAACAAAGTATAATATTCACACATATGCACATTATTTACGAATTAAAAGGGGGTTTTTGATTTTGGTTTTTCTGAAAATAAAACTAAGTTAATAAAACAATTAAAATGCAAAAAACATAAAATTATAAATGGAATGCAAGAACAAAGATCAAAATCGAAACATATGATTAAAATTAATTCAAGTTCATCATTGTTCATCATAGTCATGCAAGAGGAATTGATCATGTGAAACGTTCAAAGCAAACAATTTCCCATATTTTACTTTCAACGCTAATTAATCTAAGTGAAAGCACATAGACTAATCCTATCAAACATGCATTCAAGCCCTAGAAAGCTAGTCAATCATACATGTCTAACGCATTAAGCATCTAGAAAGGCTATCAATTCAAATGTGCAACTTAGTATGAAAAAGTCCACCTAATTGCAATCTTCTTTGATTAAATTCGGTTTTTGTACAAAACCTTTACTACTTATTGATTCAAGAACACAAAACCAAAAAGTTGATTCATGTTCTTAAATTCGTAGCACCAATTATATAAAAACCCTAGGTGTTTGCAACCACATAAGATTAAAATACAAAAGTTATCTATCATGCAAATTTAATCAAACACTCACACATAAGCAACCATAAATCGCAAAACATGAATCTGAAAATTAACAATTAATCATAGAATTTCAGAATTCGAAACTTGTTCAAACACATGTGTCAACTAGGGCATAACCAACGAAAATTACAAAGCAAAGGTTACAAGGAGAATCGGATTACACCAAGAGATGGAGATGGGATGAATGGTCTCTTGAATTTCGAAAGCAATCTTCAAGGATGGTGATGGATGATGTGCACGGCTTGTCCTCTTCTTCCTTGGCCTTGCTTGAACTTCGTGGTTGCCCTAGAGGATGGAGAAGAACACGGCTAAGCTAGAGAGAGTTTTCTGATTTTTTTCTAAAGTTGTAAAACGCAAAAGTGGGAACTCCTGACGTTGTGAATAAAGGAGTATATATAGGAGCACGGCAAACTTGGTCCCCAAGCACATATTTTCTGATTTATTTTCCAAGGAATTAAGTTAATAATTCCACATAGCTTCCACCAATGAGAAATTGCCAAATAAGCCCTAGTGTGTCATCCAACCAATCACATAACTCCATGGAGATTCCCTAATATATTCTTGCCGAATTCCCTTGATTATTTTCTGATTTTCTTCTTGCAATTTCGGCCAAAATATACTTAGGGTTTCTAGGAATGAATCTAGACGCCTTTTGGTGCTTTTCTTGATGTCCACACTTTTTCTTTCCATAAAACTCTCCCTAGAATATCTTTTTGCCGAATTCTCTAGGGTTTCTTCATGAATATCACGGCAACTTCCTCCTTTTCCTCTTGGCTTGGACGGCAAGAGTCTCCTAGGGTTTATCTTTCCATTAAAATTACCCTAGAAAATCTCTTGCGTAATCTTCTTTTAATTTCTGATTTTCACGCCATCTCCCTTGTTTCTCTCTTTGGTTTTCACGGCAAAACATCTCTAGGGTTAGGGTTTTGCGTCACAAACCCTAATGTCATGGGCTATGATGGGCCTTGGTCCAATTTGCCGAAAATCCATAGAGTTCTTGGGCTTCGTTGCTTCATCTTCAAGCCTTCTTATTTTCCAACGCAAAACACTTCATTTCTTTCATTTCTTTTCATAGTTGCGTTGGAAACTTCATTGGTAAGCTCTCCTCCATTTCGCAGGGTTTCCTGGTTGCACTAGGAAAGCTTGTTTCTTCATTTCTGCTCAAATGTGTGGCCCGTTTTCTCTCATATTTGTTCGTCTTGATGTTCGCAAGCTCCTCTTTCCATTCGTGCGTTCATTTCCACTTTTTAGCTCGGAAGTCTTGAAAATAGAAACTAGTATGAAAAATAGAAACTTACTAAAAATGAAAAATAGAAAGTTACTAAAAATGAAAAATAGAAACTTGCCAGAAATGAAAAATGAAAACTACAAAAATAGAAACTTCCTAAAAATGGAAAATAGAAACTAAGAAAAATGGAAACTTTCTACAAATAGGAACTTTCCCAATCAAAGAATGGAAACTTTCCTAAACAGAGTTTTACTAAGGAAATGACGCAAGAAATGTAAGGAAATGCAGTTAAAACGTCGCATTAAAATGCTCCTATCACTAAGTTAACAAAACAATTAAAATGCTAAAACATAAAAATACAAATGGAATGCAAGAACAAAGATCAAAATCGAAATATATGATTAAAATTAATTCAAGTTCATCATTGTTCATCATAGTCATGCAAGAGGAATTGATCATGTGAAACGTTCAAAGCAAACAATTTCCCATATTTTACTTTCAACGCTAATTAATCTAAGTGAAAGCACATAGACTAATCCTATCAAACATGCATTCAAGCCCTAGAAAGCTAGTCAATCATACATGTTTAACGCAATAAGCACCTAGAAAGGCTATCAATTCAAATGTGCAGCTTAGTATGAAAAAGTCCACCTAATTGCAATCTTCTTTGATTAAATTCGGTTTTTGTACAAAACCTTTACTACTTATTGATTCAAGAACACAAAACCAAAAAGTTGATTCATGTTCTTAAATTCGTAGCACCAATTATATAAAAACCCTAAAAGTTTCAAACCCTTTAAGATTAACATACAAAAGATTTCTATCATGCAAATTTAATCAAACACTCACACATAAGCAACCATAATTCGCAAAGTATGAATCTGAAAATTAACAATTAATCATAAAATTTCAGAAAACAATACTTGTTCAAACATATGTGTCAACTAAGGCATAACCAACGAAAATACAAACAAAGTTACAAGGAAGAATCGAATTACACCAAGAGATGGAGATGGTGATGAACGAAAAGGTGATGTGGTCTCTTGAATTTCGAAAGCAATCTTCAAGGTGGAGGATGGATGGTGTTCACGGCTTGTCTTCTTCTTCCTTGGCCTTGCTTGCACTTCGTGGTTGCCTTAGAGGATGGAGAAGAGCACGGCTAGGCTAGAGAGCTTTTCTGAATTTTTCTAAAGTTGTAAAACACAAAGGAGGAAGAGCTTGACGTTGAGAATGTGTGAGAATATATAGTGGACGCCTCCTTGCTCTCCTAGCCGTGTAAACCTCTTAATATCCCAAGGAATTAATCTGAAAATGCCACATAATTTCCTCCAATAATAGCTTGCCAAATAAGCCCTATGACATGGTTCAACCAATCACAAAACTCCATTTTAATTCCCTAATATTTTGGCCGAAATATATAAAGATATATTCTGATTTTGTAGTTCAATTTCGGCCAAACTTCCTTAGAGAATATAGGGAACGAACCTAGACTCCTTTTTGGCCGTTTCTTGGTCTCCACACTTTGGCTTTCCTTAAAACTCTCCCCTAGAATCTCTCTTTGCCGAATTCTCTAGGGTTTCTTCATGAATATCACGGCAATTCCTCCTTTTCCTCTTGGCTTGGACGGCAAAAGATATTCTAGGGTTTATCTCTTGATGTATTTCCATAAAAATAACCCTAGAAAATCTCCCTAGAATCTCTCCTTTTAATTTCTGATTTTTGGACGCCAACTCCTTGTTTCTCTCTTCATTTTGGACGGCAAAACTCTCCTAGGGTTTATTCCATGCGTCACAAACCCTAATCTCTTGGGCCATGATGGGCCATGATCCATTTTGCCGAAAATTCAAAGTGCTCTTGGGCTTCGTTGCTTCATCTTCAAGCCTTCTTCTTTTCCAACGCAAAACACTTCATTTTCTTCATTTCTTTTCATAGTTGCGTTGGAAACTTCATTGGTAAGCTCTCCTCCATTTCGCAGGGTTTCCTGGTTGCACTAGGAAAGCTTGTTTCTTCATTTCTGCTCAAATGTGTGGACCGTTTTCTCTCATATTTGTTTGTCTTGATGTTCGCAGGCTCCTCCTTCCATTCGTGCGTTCATTTCCACTTTTTAGCTCGGAAGTCCTGAAAATAAAAACTAGTTTGAGAAATAGAAACTTTCCTAATTTGAAAAATAGAAACTTACTAAAAATGAAAAATAGAAAGTTACTAAAAATGAAAAATAGAAACTTGCCAGAAATGAGAAATGAAAACTACAAGAATAGAAACTTTCTAAAAATGGAAAATAGAAACTAAGAAAAATGGAAACTTTCTACAAATAGGAACTTTCCCAATCAAAGAATGGAAACTTTCCTAAACAGAGTTTTACTAAGGAAATGACGCAAGAAATGTAAGGAAATGCAGCTAAAACGTCGCATTAAAATGCTCCTATCAGGTAATACAAACCCAACAGAACAGCATTCACTCACTATAAATATCCTATAGATTCATTTGAAAGTTAAACACTAAGTATGAATCTGTAACTCATATCAATATCAGCAAAAGAATAATGCAATAGAAGGGAACAACAGTGAACTACTGAAGTTCATGTATAGAATTAAGCTTTGAAATTAAGAATATTGCGGAAGATTAACAAAAAGGCATCAATGACACTACTAAGGGACATGTATGTTAACTGTATACAAAAGTGCACATGATGAAGCATCAACCAAATGTTAATACAAAGAAAAGAACCAAGCTGAGAAGGTAACTTAATTGCAGAAGTTACAGATTTCTACAAAACATAGCACTTATCAGAGGATTCCAGTAATAAAGTTAGGACTACTTGCAGCAACTGCCCCTAAAAAGTCATCAATCCTCAGAAATAAGCCAAGAAGGTCTAAATCCCTACTTCTTCAATAATTCCCAGAAAGAACACGAATAAAAAAAAAATTCATAGAAACAAAACAACTTAGTTTAATTTCAACGATCAATATCAAGGAGCGCTGATTAAGGAAAAGAAGAGCAAAGAGAGAGCCGGGAAAAAAAAAAAGGGATGTCGTGGCTCATCAAGAGCAATCACAAAATGATTCAAAACCTCATTTCTTATCATCAACTATTCCAATCCTTCACCCATCAAATACAGCACCCAGAAAGAATTTCAAATCACATTCTCAGAAAGTCACAAATAACTTCCACTTGTCCTATTTTAAAGCGAGAAATATACTTAAATGAGAAAAGGAACAGAATACTCAATCAACCAAACACAGGACCAGCTACTTGATCATATTTGAAAGCGAGAAATATACTTAAATGAGAAAAGGCACAGAATAAAAGATTGAAGTCTCACCTATGAAATTCGAGATGAAACTGATTTCCCTTCTTCCCTTTTCTATTTGAATGCCTCAGACTTTACAAAGACTGCAAATTATGGAAAATCAAAAGTTATTTAGAGATAAAACAAAAAAAAATTAGTTCTAACATCAGAAATTCCCAACATTGTCTTTAGTCACAAATTCCCATAAAACAGAAATTGTTCTCTCGGTTGTTTTAAATAAAGCTGACAGCCAATTTTCACTTATACTATTTAAGATTACTCTTAATGCTTTAGCTGTTTGAAGATCACATCTTATTGATCCCCACTTACTCAGAATCCACTATTAAATATGGTTCAGAGCACGATATTTATGAAACCAAACTCAAAACCTCTCTAAGAAAACCAAGCTCCAACAGCTCACTTTCAAAAAAAGAGGGAAAAAAAAAACTCACCACCAAAAGACTAATCAAACTTGTTAAGAACACTGAACAAAGAAAACAGCAAAGAAAAGTTACCTCAAGCAAAAACTTCAAAATCAACAGACCAACAAAAAAAAAAATCAAACAAAAACAGATAGCAGCAGCACACATTCCAATTTCACACCAGCACTTCAAGTATAATCATATCAAATCAAGGAAGACATACAAAAATTCATCCAATCAAGGAAGCCACTATCTAATGTCTGAGAAATAAAAATAAAAAAAATAGAAAGAAATATAATCCAATAAAAATACCCATTGCAATTGAACAGCCTTAATTTAACAAACTTCCATAACGATACAGAACAAAACAACTCAACTCAACTCAACAATGATACGCTCAAAGCAAGCGTATAATTTACCTGAAATGTCATTAGTAGTATAAAGTAAATAGGGATCGTTCTATTCCGGGGATTGAGGGTACACCTGTCATTATCAAACAATTAAACAATTAAAATTAAAACAAAGTATAAAATTTACAAAAATTATTTACAACTATAAACACTATTTACGAAAATAAGGGGGGATTTTGTTTTTGGTTTTCTTTTTCCGAAAATAAATACTAAGTTAACTAAATAATTAAAATGCAAAAACATAAAAACATCAATGGGATGTGAGAACAAGGATCAAAGTCGAAACTCATGATTAAAATTGATTCAAGTTCATCATTGTTCATCATAGTCATGCAAGAGGAGTTGATCATGTGAAACGTTAAAAGCAAACAATTCCCCATATTTTACTTTCAATGCTAATTAATCTAAGTGAAAGCACATAGACTAATCCTATCAAACATGCATTCAAGCCCTAGAAAGCTAGTCAATCATACATGTTTAACGCCATAAGCACCTAGAAAGGCTATCAACTCAAATGTGCAACTTAGTATGAAAAAGTCCACCTAATTGCAATCTTCTTTGATTAAATTCGGTTTTTGTACAAAACCTTTACTACTTATTGATTCAAGAACACAAAACCAAAAAGTTGATCCATGTTCTCAAATTCGTAGCAACATTCACATAAAAACCCTAAATGTTTCGAACCATTCAAGATTATCATACAAAAGATTTCTATCATGCAAATTTAATCAAACACTCACACAAAAGCAACCATAAATCGCAATATATGAATCTGAAAATTAACAATTAATCATAAAATTTCAGAAATCAACACTTGTTCAAACATGTGTGTCAACTAGGGCACAACCAACAAAAATACAAAGCAAAGTTACAAGGAGAATCGGATTACACCGTGATGAAGGTGAGATGAATGAAGTGATGATGTGGTCTCTTGAATTTCGAAAGCAATCTTCAAGGTGGAGGATGGATGGTGTTCACGGCTTGTCTTCTTCTTCCTTGGCCTTGCTTGCACTTCGTGGTTGCCCTAGAGGATGGAGAGGAGCACGGCTAGGCTAGAGAGAGTTTTCTGATTTTTTTCTCAAGTGTCTAACGTAAAGAATGGAAACCTTTGACGTTGAGAAGAGGGGAGTATATATAGGAGCACGGCAAACTTAGTCTCCAAGCCGTGCACTCCTCAAAATTCTCACGGCAATTACTTGTTAATTCTCCATAATTTTCCTCCAATGCTTGCTTGCCACATAAGCCCTATGATGTGTTCCAACCAATCACAAAATTCTCTAAAATATCTCCCTAAATATTCTTGCCGAAATTTCTTGATAATATTCTGATTTTCTCTCTTTTATTTCGGCCAAAATACCTTTAGGAAATATAGGAATGAATCTAGTCACCTTTTGGGAGCTTTTTGTGTTCAACACATATTCTCTTTCCTTTAAAATCTCCCTAAGAAATCTCTTTGCCGAATTCTCTAGGGTACTCTTTGATTCACACGGCAATTCCTTCTCTTCCTTTTGGCTTGGACGGCAAGGAGTCTCCTAGGGTTTATCTTTCCATAAAAATTGCCCTAGAAAATCTCACCGAAATCTTCTTTTAATTTCTGATTTTCTTCACGGCAAACTCCTTGTTTCTCTCTTGATAATTCACGGCAAAAGACTTCTAGGGTTTAATCCATTGCGTCACAACCCTAATTCCATGGGTCTTGATGGGCTTTTATCCATTTTGCCGAAAGTCCAATGCAATCCATAGAGTTCTTGGGCCTCGTTGCTTCAACTTCAAGCCTTGTCATCTTCCAACGTCAAGACACATTATTTTTCCATTTCTTTTTCATAGTAACGTTGGAAACTTGCTAGGGAAGCCTTCCTCCATTTCGTAGGATTTCCTAGTTGGACTAGGAAAGCTTATTTCTTCATTTCTGCTCAAATGCGTGGGCCGTTTTCTCTCATATTCGTTTGCCTTGACGTTCGCAAGCTCCTCTTTCCATTCGTGCGTTCATTTCCACTTTTGAGCTCGGAGGTCCTGAAAATAGAAACTAGTATGAAAAATAGAAACTTACCTAATTTGAAAAATAGAAACTTACTAAAAATGAAAAATAGAAAGTTACTAAAAATGAAAAATAGAAACTTTCCTAAACTGAAAATGGAAACTTGCCAGAAATGAGAAATGAAAACTACAAAAATAGAAACTTTATACAAATAGGAACTTTCCCAATCAAAGAATGGAAACTTTCCAAAACAAGGATTTTTCAAGGAAATGGCGCAGAAAAATGTAGAGAAATGCAGTTAAAACGTCGCATTAAAATGCTCCTATCAAATTCCCCCACACTTAGCTTTTGCTAGTCCCTTAGCAAAATCACACTAAGACACAACAAAAATTAAAGACTCAAACAAACAAAGACTCTATTGCCCTTCAACTATTTGTCTCAGCAATCTCTTACTTTCACAACACCAAGATTAACACTTTACCAAGAATCAATGTTTAGGCATTCGAGAGTTAATTAAAACACATAATTCACATATACACAAGTAGGACTTGGTTGGAACAATGGTGATGGTTTCTGTTAAGCATGCTTCAACAAGTTTGATTCAATTCCTCACAAGGTATATCCACTCTTTCTTCTCTCAGATCATGGCAATGCTTAAAAGCTTATACACTCAAGTATATGTGAAAGATAGCAAGTATATCACATAATGCAAGAAACGAAAGCACAAGTATAATTTTCTTTAAAGATCTCATGAAGGATATCAACTACTTGCACGAATGGACTGCCATAGGTTCAACTCTTGTAACTCATCTCCACATCAAGGGCTGTCCCATCTTAAGGATCAAGAAGGTCTTCTCAAGGGTTATAATGGGGCCAAGGCTCAAGGTTTAAAGAAACGAAAGGTAAGGATTTAACAAAGTGTCCTAAAAACCTAGTAGAGCTCATGTTGGTGTAGAGAGACTTCTAGAAATCCACCAAGTATGCAAAAACGTCACAATCCCATGGGGTGTTATAAAGGGGCCTAATGTCTTCATTTTGGGCCCAATCTTCATTGTAAACTTCCCTTGAACTCTTGTGAAGTGGACAAAGGCCAAAATTTTCTATAGTGGGCCTTCAATTCAAAGTAAACTCCAAAATCACTAAGTATGGGGGACTAAAATCCATAAATATTCTTTCTTTTCTTTTCTAGCCGTGTACATTTTTTTTTTCTTTTCATTTTCATTTTTTTCGGCTTTCTCATAATTTTTCTTTTCTTGGACAAGTCTACCCCCACACTTGAACTTTCACATCTTCTCAATCTTCCTCCTTAGCGCCAAACCCATGTAGTATGTCTCAAAAGATAGCTCCACTAAGTTCTTAGAACAAAGGGTAGGGTTGTAACTATACTAAGCTTCATGGTTAAGGATTTTAAGGGTGATGAACGAAAATGCTTAATGTAGGCTCAAAGGGGCTTATCTAGGGGGGTCCCACGACAGGCACAAATAGGGACACAAGTTTATTTGGCAATGGTGGTATTTCCTAAGGTGCCTCTATCCCTTCCAGAATCAGGGCCATGTATTGATATTAAGTCTCAACAAGCACAAGAGCGAATTCTAGCATTCTCTAGTCCATTAAACTTAATCTATGGCAAGCAGTCAATCAAGATGAAAGAATATTGAGATCATCAAAACATCGCCAAGAAATTAAGAATATATTTTTCATTCACTCCAAGAAAAGGGACATGGGTACAAGTATCTCACATGGTTTTATATGAATCAAAACTCATCTTAACATGCTCATATTCTGTACCAAGGTCATGCAATCCATATCCACTACACATGCATGCATTTTTCATATATCTCAATTAACCAAAGAATACCATGTTAAAATCATCTCAATATTGTGATCCTCTTTTAATCATGATTTCAGAGATAAAGAATCATCCTAGACAGTTGAAAGGGCATCCTAAGACTCGAAAACAAAAACAAAAAACTAAGACTCAATAAAAGCAACGAAAAACTTTTGTTATTTTTTGACATTTTTTCGATTTTTTTTTGTATTTTCCAATATATATGACTCAAAATAAAAGACAAAAATATAAATCCCTTCCCCCACACTTAAATATTGCATTGTCCTCAATGTAATCAATGAAAAGCATGCAATGAAATACTTAAGCATATAGAGATGGAATTTACGAAAATAAAGTGCAAAGAAAAACAAAAGATACAAAATGGAGAAGTAGGGAGGAAAAAACAAATCTGCGTTGAAGGCTCCTCCACAGCTACTTCTGAATTGGGTTGCCTCCCAAGCAGCGCTTAATGTTTATAGTCTTTCAGCCTAGACTTGTACCTCCATTTAATCCTCAAGAGGTGGAACGTTTTGGAGGGGTACTTCCTCCACTTCGTGTTCCTGATAGGAGCATTTTAATGCGACGTTTTAACTGCATTTCCTTACATTTCTTGCGTCATTTCCTTAGTAAAACTCTATTTAGGAAAGTTTCCATTCTTTGATTGGGAAAGTTCCTATTTGTAGAAAGTTTCCATTTTTCTTAGTTTCTATTTTCCATTTTTAGAAAGTTTCTATTCTTGTAGTTTTCATTTCTCATCTCTGGCAAGTTTCTATTTTTCATTTTTAGTAACTTTCTATTTTTCATTTTTGGTAAGTTTCTATTTTTCAAATTAGGAAAGTTTCTATTTCTCATACTAGTTTCTATTTTCAGAACCTCCGAGCTAAAAAGTGGAAATGAACACACGAATGGAAAGAGGAGCTTGCGAACGTCAAGGGGAACAAAAATGAAGAACATTGAACCACACATTTGAGCAGAAATGAAGAAACAAGCTTTCCTAGTGCAACCAGGAAACCCTGCGAACTGGAGGAGAGCTTACCAATGAAGTTTCCAACGCAACCATGAAAAAGAAATGGAAAAATAATATGTTTTGCGTTGGAAAATGAGAAGACTTGAAGATGAAGCAACGTGGCCCAAGAACTCTCAAGAATGATGTGGATTTTCGGCAAAATGGACCAAGGCCCATCAAAGCCCATGACACTAGGGTTTGTGACGCAAACCCTAGCCCTAAAGATGTTTTGCCGTGAATTTGCAAGAGAGAAACAAGGAAGATGCGTCCAAAAATCAGAAATTAAAAAGAGATTTTCTAGGGAGATTATCTAGGGCTATTTTTATGGAAAGAAAATACTTGGAGATAAACCCTAGAAGCTTTGCCGTGAAAAAGGAAGAGATAAACAAGGGAGGATGTGAAAATTCTAGGGTTTTGGACGGCAAAGATATTCCCTAGAGAGTTTTAAGGAAAGAGAAAAAGGTGGAGACCAAGAAAAGCTCAAATGAAGTCTAGATACATTCCTACATTCCCTAAAGAGTTTTGGCCGAATTTAAAAACAGAAAATCAGAAATTATCTCAAGAATTTCGGCAAGAAAATCAAGGGAAATATTCTAGGAAATTATGTGATTGGTTGAGACACCTCATAGGGCTTATGTGGCAAGAAATCATTGGAGGAAATTATGTGGAGGAAGCAAGCAATAGCCGTGAGCTTTTCTAGGGTTTTGGACGGCATGGAGACCTAGGGGCCGTCCCCTATATATTCCTCTCTTCTCTCAACGTCAAGAGTTCCCACTTTTGCGTTTTACACTTTGAAAAAAAAATCAGAAAACTCTCTCTAGCCTAGCCGTGTTCTTCTCCATCCTCTAGGGCAACCACGAAGTTCAAGCAAGGCCAAGGAAGAAGAGGACAAGCCGTGCACATCATCCATCACCATCCTTGAAGATTGCTTTCGAAATTCAAGAGACCATTCATCCCATCTCCATCTCTTGGTGTAATCCGATTCTCCTTGTAACCTTTGCTTTGTAATTTTCGTTGGTTATGCCCTAGTTGACACATGTGTTTGAACAATTTTCGAATTCTGAAATTTTATGATTAATTACTAATTTTCAGATTCATGTTTTGCGATTTATAGTTGCTTATGTGTGAGTGTTTGATTAAATTTGCATGATAGAAATCTTTTGTATGTTAATCTTAAAGGGTTCGAAACTTTTAGGGTTTTTATATAATTGGTGCTACGAATTTAAGAACATGAATCAACTTTTTGGTAGTAAAGGTTTTGTACAAAAACCGAATTTAATCAAAGAAGATTGCAATTAGGTGGACTTTTTCATACTAAGTTGCACATTTGAATTGATAGCCTTTCTAAATGCTTACTGCGTTGAACATGTATGATTGACTAGCTTTCTAGGGCTTGAGTGCATGTTTGATAGGATTAGTCTATGTGCTTTCACTTAGATTAATTAGCGTTGAAAGTAAAATATGGGAAATTGTTTGCTTTGAACGTTTCACATGATCAATTCCTCTTGCATGACTATGATGAACAATGATGAACTTGAATCAACTTTAATCATGAGTTTCGACTTTGATCTTTGTTCTTGCATTCCATTTGTATTTTTATGTTTTAGCATTTTAATTGTTTTGTTAACTTAGTTTAATTTTCGAAGAAAACCAAAATCAAAAATACCCCCCTTTTTCGTAAATAGTGTATATGTGTGTGAATATTATACTTTGTTTTAATTTTAATTGTTTAATTGTTTGACAATGACAGGTGTACCCTCAATCCCCGGAATAGCACGATCCCTATTTATTCTATGCTACTAATGACATTTCAGGGTTAAATTATGCGCTTACTCTGAGCGCATCAGTTCCACAAACGCCTCATAGTAAGGCTTCAAGCGATGGCCATTCACTTTGAACTCGTTACCTGTTTGTTCACTCTTTATCTGCACAGCTCCATGGGAAAACACATTAGTGATAACAAAAGGTCCAATCCAACGAGAACGAAGTTTACCTGGAAAGAGTTTGAGACGAGAATGGAAGAGAAGAACTTTTTGGCCCACAACAAAAGTCTTCCTTCGAATCATTTTATCATGGAATGCCTTAGTCTTGTCATTATAAATGTTGGCACTTTCGAAAGCATCATTCCTAATCTCCTCTAACTCTTGCAACTGCAGCTTCCTATGAAGCCCAGCTTCATCAAGATCCATGTTGAACTGCTTCACAGCCCACCAAGCTTTGTGCTCTAACTCCACAGGTAAATGGCAAGGTTTGCCATAGACAATTTGATATGGAGACATACCTATGGGAGTCTTATATGCAGTTCTGTAAGCCCACAAAGCATCCTCCAAGCGTAGGGACCAATCCTTTCTGTTAGGGTTCACAGTCTTTTCCAATATCCCCTTGATCTGACGATTTGAGACTTCAGCTTGCCCACTAGTTTGGGGGTGATAAGGTGTAGAAACCTTATGTGTAACATCATACTTCTTCAACAAGGCCTCAATCGTCCGATTGCAAAAGTGGGATCCACCATCACTAATGAGAACTCTAGGCATTCCAAACCTGCTAAAGATGTTAGACTTGATAAAATCTGCAACAACCTTAGAGTCATTAGTTCGAGTGGCCTTTGCTTCCACCCATTTGGAAACATAGTCCACTGCAAGTAAGATATATAAACACCCAAAAGATGAAGGGAAAGGTCCCATGAAATCTATACCCGAGACATCAAATATTTCAACAGTTATGATATTAGACAATGGCATTTGATCTCTAGAGCTTAAATTTCCTGTTCTTTGGCATCTATCACAAGTCAAACAATAAGCATGTGCATCCTTAAATAACGTTGGCCAAAAGAACCCAGATTCTAATACTTTAAACGCAGTTTTCTTAGACCCAAAGTGACCCCCACATGCTTTAGAATGGCAAAAAGAAAGTATAGCATTATGTTCATGTTCAGGCACACATCTCCTAATCAATTGATCAGAGCAATATTTCCACAGATAAGGTTCATCCCAAACATATTGCTTAACAGTTTTCTTAAGCCTATCTCTATGAGCACATGACATGGTATCAGGAATCTTCCTAGAAACAATGTAATTCACAATGTCTGCATACCATGGTTCACTTACCTGGATTCCAAAGAGTTGTTCATCTGGAAACGTCTCCACTAAAGGGAGAGGGTCTTCTGCGTGCACCAAACGACTCAAGCGGTCAGCTACCACGTTTTCACTACCCTTCTTGTCCTTGATTTCAACGTCAAACTCTTGTAAGAGTAGGATCCATCTAATGAGCCTTGGTTTCACCTCCTTCTTGGTCATCAAGTACTTCAAAGCTGCATGGTCAGTATAAATAATCACCTTGGTACCAAGTAAGTAGGAACGAAACTTTTCAAGGGCAAAGACAACTGCAAGGAGCTCTTTCTCTGTGGTGGAATAATTCATTTGTGCATCATTGATAGGAGCATTTTAATGCGACGTTTTAACTGTTATTTCCTCATATTTACTTAGTTATTTCCTTAAATAAATCCTTCTTGATTAGGAAAGTTTCCATCTTTAGAAAGTTTCTATTTTTAGTAATTTTAATAAAAGTTTCTATTTTCTAGGTACATTGGAATAAATGACAAGGAAATAAAGCTGAAATGAAGAAATGGAGTTTTCCTGGTCCGACTAGGAATCCCAGTCAACGCAGGAATCCTGATGATGCTAGGAAACCTGAAGGCATTAGGAGACCACATGGCTTGAAGATGACGTGGGAGATATTATGGGAGATTAAATCTGATTTTTGCATGGGAAATCAAGGAGATTATGTTGAGAAAATCAAGGGAGAATTTCAAGGGATTGTGCAACAAGAAAAGACTCAAAACAAGTCCAGATTCGTTCCTTAATTCCCTCAAGATATGTTGGCTGAAATTAGAGAATAAAATCTGCAATTTTAATGTGGAAATCAAGAGAAAATCAAGGGGAGGATGTTAAGGATAAAGCCATGGAGAGATTTAAGGGAGAAAAGGTCCAAAATGAGTCCGGATACATTGTCTAGGTTCATGCCTAGATATTTGGCCGAAAATTAAGAGAAAAATCAGAAATAATCTTGGGAAAATCAGCAACAATATATTAGGGATTGATTTTGGAGCTTTTTGATTGGTTGGATGACACACAGAGCTGACGTGGCGCTACGTGATTGGTCGAAGCTGTATGGCAAAGCTTGGCCGTTCCCCTATATAAACCCCCCTATGCTAGACGTTTAACACACACTTTTTCATTCAGAAAATCCTCCATAACGTCATAAGCTCTCTCTCTCTCCATTCTCTAGTTGCAAAGTTCTGCGTTTTCAAGCAAGGAGAGGAAGAAGAAGAAGGAGCCGTGAAGATCATATCCTCCATCATCCACCTTGAAGGCTTGCTTCCAAGATTCAAGATCCAACCATCTAGCTCTCCATCTCCATCTCCACTCACGGTGTAATTCGTTCCTTTTCCTTGTAACCTTTTTGGTTTCCTTGTTTGATTTCGTATGAACTTGTTTCTAGTTAACCTAACGTTTAGGGCAAAGTTTAAGCCCAATTTCTATGTTTAAATAAAGTTTTCAGATTCTATAATTGTGATTCGAGAGTTGCTTATGTGAGTTTGTTTAATTAAATTTGCTTTATAGATAACTTTTGTATTTTAATCTTATGTGGTTGCAAACACTTAGGGTTTCGATATAATTGGTGCTAGGTTTAAGAACATGAAATCGACTTTTCGTTTTGTGTAAACTTGAATCAAAGTAGTAAAGGTTCTGGACAAGAATCGAATTTAATTAACGAGGATTGCAATTAGGTGGACTTTTCCATACTAAGTTGTACACTTGAGTTGATAGCCTTTCTTTATGTGTAATGCATTAAACATGACATGATTGACTAGCTTTCTAGGGTTTGATTGCATGTTGGATAGGATTAATCTAGGTGCTTTCGCTTAGATTAATTAGCATTGAAAAGTAAAAAATGGGAATTCATTTGCTTTCGAATGTTTCACATGATCAACTCCTTTCTCATGACTTAGATGAACAATTATAGGGTTTGAATCGAATTTGATTACATGGAATTGGTTTTGATCTTTGTTCCTTGCGTTCCACCCTTGTATATATGTTTTTACGTTTCCTTTATTTTATTTATTTTAATTTTAATTTTAAGAATCCTAATCCCCCCTTATTTGTGTTTACTTGTATATATTTCTTTTCTTTGTTTTATTTTTGTAAATAATACTTTGTACTTTTACTAATTAATTAATTATTTTTGCAATTACAGGTGTACCCTCAATCCCCGGTTAGAACAATCCCTATTTATTCTATACTAACAACTACATGCAGGGTTAAATTGCGCGCTTACTTTTAGCGTATCAATTTTTGGCGCCGTTGCCGGGGATTGAAAAATCACTTGTTTTTGTTTATAATTTTTGTATATAAATTGTTTGAATTTAGTATAAATTAACTAGGATGTTTTTTATATTGTTGAACACGAATTTTAATTGTAAGTTGTAAATTGAATGGAATAGGTGAAGTCTCTTTTGTTAATATTGGTCTAAACCCCTTATTGGTACCCCTTAAGGTTGAGGGCGGCTTTTATTAACATTTGTTGAACTGTCTTCACACTTATGATCTTTTTCATCCTAGTAAGTATAGCCTATGTGGAATGGTGTCTAGGAAGGGGACAACGTTCATAACGGGTTTTGAATCCAGAAGTGCTTACAAATGGGCTTAGCTCATGCCAAAATGGATTCTGCCTCTTGTGGTCGTCCTCCCCTACCTGGCCATTTCAGTAAGGTTGCCCAAAGGATGTAGGAGGGAGTTTGTGTCTAGGCGACTATACTTGGGCCGCACGTCCACTTGATTTACCGCTTGGAATTAGATTTGATATCAATAATATTGTTGACAAAAAAAAATGTAACAAAATGTTGTGATACACTAAGGTAAAAAAAAAACATTTGTGTAAATATTTTTCATGTTTTTTTTACTCACTTGTGTACCTAACTTGTGTCTTTTGTACAATGTACTTGTTAATTGTAGTTGTAGTTTGTAATTCTTAGTTGTACTTGTTGTTATATTTTGTATTTCTTTGTTAATTATAGTTACTAACTTTCTAATTTCTATTCCGTCTGGCTGAAAGACGTTAAACTCAAGCGCTGCTTGGGAGGCAACCCAATTCAGAAGTAGCTGTGAAGGAGTCTACAAACACAGATTTGCTTTCTCTTTCCCTATTTCTTTTATTTTTCAATTTTTCTCTTTTGTTTTTGTTTTCGTAAATTTCATCCCTATATGCTTACTTGTTTCATTGCATGCTTATGATTGATTACATTGAGGACAATGCAATATTTAAGTGTGGGGGAAGGGATTTACACTTTTGTCTTGAGTCATATATATTGAAAAATACAAAAAAATCGAAAAATGTCAAAAAAAAAAAATTTAAAAATTTAGTTTCATTTATTTTCGTTTTGAGTCATAGGATGCCTTTCAACTGTCTAGGATGATTCTATATCTCTGAAATTATGACTAAAAGAGGATCACAATATTGAGATGATTTTAACATGGTATTCTTTGGTTAATTGAGATATATGAAAAATGTATGCATGTGTAGTGGATATGGATCTCGTGACCTTGGTACAGAATATGAGCATGTTAAGATGAGTTTTGATTTATAAAGCCCATGTGAGATAATTGAGCCATGTCCCTTTTTCTTGGAGTGAAATGAAAAATATATTCTTAATTTCTTGGCGATGTTTTGATGATCTCATTATTCTTCATTTGATTGACTGCTTGCCATAGATTAAGTTTAATGGACTAGAGAATGCTAGAATTCGCTCTTGTGCTTGTTGAGACGTGATATCAATACATGGCCCTGATTCTGGAAAGGATAGAGGCACCTTAGGAATTACCACCATTGCCAAATAAACTTGTGTCCCCATTTGTGCCCGTCGTGGGACCCCCCTAGATAAGCCCCTTTGAGCCTACATTAAGCCTTTTCGTTCATCACCCTTAAAATCCTTAACCATGAAGCTTAGTATAGTTACAACCTTACCCTTTGTTCTAAGAACTTAGTGGAGCTATCTTTTGAGACATACTACATGGGTTTGGGGCTAAGGATGAAGATTGAGAAGAGGTGAAAGTTCAAGTGTGGGGGTAGACTTGTCCATGAAAAGAAAAATTATGAGAAAGCCGAAAAAATGAAAAGAAAAGAAAAAAAAATGTACACGGCTAGAAAAGAAAAGAAAGAATATTTATGGATTTTAGTCCCCCATACTTAGTGATTTTGGAGTTTGCTTTGAATTGAAGGCCCACTTAAGAAAATTTGGCCTTTGTCCATTTCACTAGAGTCAAGGGAAGTTTACAATGAAGATTGGGCCCAACATGTAGACATTAGGCCCTTTTATGTTACCTCTAGGGGAAAGTGACGTTTTTGCAATGCCTTGGTGGATTTCTTGAGGTCTCTACACTTATATGAGCTCTGCTAGGTTTTTAGGACACTTTGATAAATCCTTACTGATAGGAGCATAAAATGCGACGTTTATAATGTTTAAGCCCTATATTTTGCTAAGTTATTTCCTTTATCTTGATCAATTTAACTTAGTTAGTGTTTTGCAGGTAAAATGGAGTCTCAAAGTCCAAAAATGGCTAAGGAAGGTACAAGTGGCGCAGAAATGGAAAGAAATGAAGAAATGGAAGTTTTCCCAGTTTGACTAGGAAAATGAATCCCAGTTGAAGTAGGAGTCTGAAGCTGACTTGGACTAGGAGTTCTACTTGGACAAGGAAACTCAATTCTACTCAGATAAGGAATACTAGTATGACAAGGAGTCCCTGTTGGATAAGGATTACTCAAGAAGGTTCCGGAAGAGTGTAGAAGCATCTCGGAAAAGGAAGCAGTATTCAACTAGGAAACCTACTTGCATATGGAGTTCTACTCATACTAGGAGAGCCTTGGAACGTTCATGAAGTATCTAGAAGTCTCAAGAAGATCATATGCCGTGCACATGGAAGAGAAAGCAACAAGGAATTCGGATTTCAAAGCATTATGGAGTTTGGATTTCTAGTTGAGTATGGATTGGAATTGCCGTGAGATTCTTGAAGGTTCTAGGGAGTTCTTGACGTTTCATTCTTCAATAAGGCGTGGAAGACATGTGAGAGGCATGTGATGTGAAGGAAAACCGAATTAGACTTAAGTTATGCTTTAAAAGTCAAATCCATTACAGATTCGGATTACTGCCTGTGCAGATCAGTCAACTTCAACGGAGCATAGAAAATCGCTCAGAGCTCAGAAAATTATGATCTTTATATGGTTGGAAAGCTACAGATGTCTAGTTTCCAGAACATTTTACAGCTCGTCGATATCTATTTTCTAGAGGAAGTTATGGCCGTTTTAGTACACTGAGGTCAAGACTGCCGGAAATCTACTTTGTGCCAAACAAGTCCTAAATCAACACAACTTTGGAGAAACCAAGTAGAAACGAATTGGGAGTGCCTTGGGACGTTCTCCTATATATACCTTGTGTATTAGACGTCTCAAGGTTGACACATATTCTCCACAATTTCGTTTCTCACCGGTTTGCTCTTGAGTTTCAGGTTTTCGCATCTTGCAAGTTCTTGCCGTGCCATCCTCCATCCTTTGCCGTGATCTTCATCTTGTGTTGCTGCCTTGGATCTGCTTTGGACCTTGGGACGTAGTCAAGGGTTGTTCTTACCATCTTCATCATGTTTTCTTCTCGGTTTTGTGACTTGTTAGATAGAAATTCTGTTTTTGTTTTTCTTTGTGTAAAACCGAAACCATGAGTTAACTTTCTGAATTTTGGATGCAATTTTGATATGCTTTTCTATGATTGATGTGTTTGTGTGTTTTTGATCTTGATTAATTGCCGAAATATGGAATGATAATCTGGTTTTGTTTTATAGATAACTTTTATGTGTTCTTGTTCTTTGGTGGCCAACTTAGGATGATTGCATGTAATTGGAGCTAGTAATTAGGTAAAACGCTTCGGGACCCTAATTCGATATAGTAGTAAAGGCTTTGTACAAAGGTCGAGATCAGATTATGCATGTAATGAAAAGATTCGCTTCGAGTACTTGAATTTGCATGTTTATTGACTAAACTTTCACTTGCTCTTAATGATTTGAATGCATGAGATTATGAGTCGCTTCGATTGTGTGATACTTGCATTTGAAATATGTTGGTTTGGCGCTTCGTCGATCAATTGCGTAAAGGGAAGTCATATAAGGGACATTGGGCGCTTGTAACTTTGTTTCTTGGTTGATATCTTTCCATGGTAATTAACAAGATTAAGGGATGCATGAATATGTTGTTCTTGAAAGGTTCTTGATAAATTGTTTTCCAAAAATTCTTCTTTTCCCACCTATGTAAATAAAATGTTTTTAATCTTTTATTTGTTTTCGAAAATTATAGTTTAAATCTTCAAAAACCCCCCCCCTTGTTTCGTTTGTTATGTGTTTTTGTATATTTGTAAATAATTAAAATTAACTTAGAGTTTTTAGGTAGCATGTTCATATAAATAATAAATAAAATAAAAAAAATGTTTTTAAATTCGTGAATAGTGTCTCCGTGAATAGTAAATATGTGTTAGTGTTTTCTAGGAATTAATTTGGTGTTTTTTAGGGATTTGTTTTGTGTTTTTTAGGGATTGCTAAAATTTAGGGATTCTCTTGGTGTTTTTTAGGGATTTTGTTTTCTTGTAGATTAAGTAATTCTAAGTAGATAATAACTAGTAATCCTTGTTGTATATGGATTCCCTATGTGATATGGACTTGTAAATTGTGTATAAATAGGAGTGGGATTTCCAAAACCTTTTCTAACTTGTTTTCTCTCTTTCCTTCGAATTCTTTGTGTATATATATGTGATTTTCGTTGCTCTCTATTGTTCATTGTTCTCTAGATTCGTGTGAATGTATGTATGCTCTCTCTCTTTTCTTTTGTTGTTCGAAATTTATGCATGCTTGTTCTTGTAAACTTGTAATATTTTCGTGAACTTGTATATGTTTGTTATTTGATTTCGTAAATTGTATATTTTATTCTTTAATTTGTTTCTCACATGTTAGCACCCTCAATCCCCGGTTTGTTCGATACCCTATTTGCTCTATACTAATGATGATATTTTTCAGGGTTTAAATTGGCGATGCTTTGCACGTATCAATTTTTGGCGCCGTTGCCGGGGATTGAAAAGTCTTCATGTGATGAAAACGCCGCTAAGGTATGATTTTGGTAAGGGATTATGAACTATTATGGAATAGGTGAAGTCTCTTTTGTTGACATTAGCCTTAACCCCTTATTAGTACCTAATTTAGGTCTCTTAAGGTTGAGGGCGGCTTTTGTTAACACTTGAAAAATGTCTTGCACTTAAATTTTCCCTTATCCTAGTAAGTATAGCCTATGTGAGATGGTGACTAGGAAGGGGACAACGTTCATGACGGGTTTTGAAATCAGAACGGCAATGCCAAAATGGTTTCTACCTCTCGTGCTCGTCCTCCCCCGCACTGGCCATTTTCAGTAAGGTTGCCCAAAGGATTTGCGAAAAAATATGTGTAAAGACAAGGACTTGGGCCGCACGTCCAAAACAATAGTCCATGATGTTTTATTAAAATCATATACTTAGACAATTTTCGAGAAAATTGGTTTTGGTAAGAAGAAAGTAAGTCATAACGGAATAGGTGAGAGTTCTTTTATTAATACTTGTCAAGCAACCTTCTTTATCAAGTAGGCGCACCTTAGTAGCTAGAGTGTCTAGGTTGATTGGATACGAGAAGTGCTGACAAAGGGTCTCGTCCCCTGTCAATCAAGTGAGCTGAGCTCCGCCAAAATCGTTCCTCTACTACCTGGCTCTGTGTGAAAAGAGTTACCAAAAGATTTAGAAGGGGAGACTTGTATTAACATTAGAATCTCTGGGCCGCACGTCTAAACTTTGACTTACAAATTCTCTTATTAAAGTTGATTATTTCGAAAGTTGTAAAAGATTGTAACTAACCACTATATAATTTTTGTTGGCCTTGTGTATACTTGCATATATGTGACGTTTTTAATGTGTGCACCTTGGTCCACGTCTTGTTTATACCTTACTAACTTTGTTCTTTCGTTTTACTACAGATCAATGAATGTCTGGATCGTCTGAACCACCCAAGTACACCAAAACGCCCCTTCACGTCATCCAAGAACGAATTGCAAAGCTAAAGCAGAACTCGGACATCTTTGACGTTCAAGTCTCTACTCCACTTCAAATTCGTGAGCTTGAAATAGATAGTGAAGGGAATCAAGTAGAAGGAGGATCAGCAGCTTCAAACACTTCATCTGATCAATCACCACCACATACCCCACATCCACCACATCAAGAACCACCCAACGCCCCATTACCTTTACTTTTACCACCACCACCACCAATGGCTCTCACCATAAGGCAACTCTCTACATCCGTCATCCCACCTGGGGGAGTTCCAACTTGCATAACCTACCCTGCTGCAGCTGAGGGATTAACAGCTGATTTTGAGTTGAAGTCTGGGTTGCTTCATCGTCTTCCTACGTTCCATGGACTCCCTATGGAAGATCCCAACAACCACTTGATGGAATTTCAGTTCATATGCACTAGCATGAAGCCTCAAGGAGCTGATGAGCATATTCTGAAGTTGAAGGCCTTCCCATTTTCGTTGGCTGACAAGGCAAAACAGTGGCTCTACGAGTTGCCTAGTGGACGAATTACATCTTGGGGAGACATGATGAAGGCGTTTCTTGAGAAGTACTTTCCTACATCTCGCATCATCATGTTAAGGAAGAAGATAAGTGGCATCCAACAAGGGCAAGATGAGTCCTACGCTGAATACTATGAGAGGTTCAAGTCTCTTATCACTCAATGCCCTCAACATGGCATGAAGGATGAGACCTTGCTCACTTGCTTTTATGATGGTCTCACACCTTTGGAAAGAGACATGTTAGATGCTGCTTCTGGTGGATCTTTTGTTGACAAGGAGCCTGCGGCTGGAATGATCCTTATTGAGAATAGGGCCTTGAATCAACAACAATATGGGAACTCTAGGTCCAAGACCACCACCACACGTGAAAGGGTCCATGAGGTAAGTACTTTAGCCCAATTGGAAGAGAAAATTAACAAACTTACTACTCTTGTGTCTCAGGGAGCACAAGGACAAGTCATGGTGTGTGGAGTATGTTCTATGCAAGGGCATGTGTCTGACCAATGCCCTCAACTCATGGAAAGTGGAGGACAAGAAGGTGTCAACGCCATAGGTTTCCAACAAGGGTTCCAACGTCCTAGGAATGATCCATTCTCGAATACTTACAATCCTGGATGGAGGGACCACCCTAACTTTCGTTGGAAGGACAATGACAACGTTCAAAATGCACCTCAAGGCTTCCAACAACGTCCTCAGGGCTTTTATCAAAAGCCCCAACCTCCTAACCCTACTCCTTTTAATTCGAATTTTAATTCAAATGCTTCTTCTTCTTCTAATGATGAATTGATTCGAACCCTAACTAAATCTACTCAAGCTTTAATTGCAGGTCAAACTCATCATGGGAATCAGATCAATGCCATATCCACGGATGTGAATGAGATGAAGAAGCAAATGAGTCAAGTTGTGGAGTTTATGGGTAAGTTTCATGAGCAAGGAAAGCTACCAAGTGGTACCATCCCAAATCCTCACTTTGAGCAAGCCAAAGTCGTCACTACAAGGAGTGGTAAGACCCTTGTAGACCTCCCTAAGCCTCCCAAGAAGATCTCAACGTCAATATTAGAGGAGGAAGAGGACCCTGCAACGTCTAAGGCTCATGTGACATCTCCACCTTCCAATGCAAAACCGAATACTCAAGGACATGTTTCTAACTCTTTCAATTCGGTTATTGCTAATCCATCTTCTTCTCCTTTGCCTTTCCCAAGCAGATATGCTAAGTCCAAGAAGGATGAGGCCGAAAAGGCCATCTTGGAAACTTTTAAGAAGGTGCAAATCAACATCCCTCTCCTTGAGGCCATCAAGCAAATTCCTAAGTATGCCAAATTCTTGAAGGAACTTTGTACCACAAGGAGACAAAACCGTGAGAAAGAAGTGGTGAAGGTAAGTGAGAATGTCTCAGCTGTGCTTCAACGCAGAATGCCAGAAAAGTGTAAGGATCCAGGGAGTTTTTCTGTCCCTTGTGTCATTGGAACTACTAGATTCGAAAATGCCATGCTAGACTTAGGTGCTTCTATAAATGTTATGCCATATTCTGTTTATGCATCTCTAGGTCTAGGTGAACTTAAACATGATAATGTTATTATTCAATTGGCAGATCGATCTAATGCATACCCTAAGGGGTTAGTTGAAGATGTACTTGTGCAGGTTGGTGAGCTAATCTTTCCAGCTGATTTCTATGTCCTAGAGATGGAGGAGGAGCCTTCTCCCAAGTCAACGCCACTTTTGCTAGGTCGTCCCTTCATGAGGACGGCTAGAACTAAAATTGATGTGTACTCTGGCACCTTGACAATGGAATTTGATGGAGAAGTTGTTGGCTTCAACATCTTTGAAGCAATGAGGTATCCCTTAAGGGATTTTCATTCATGTTTTTCTATTGATATCCTTGATGAACTTGCGCAGAAATTCATGGAAATTATGGAGGATGATACCATGGCTTCAACCATTGCAAGTGGAGTTGGTATTCTTGAGAATGGCACCATCACACCTAAGGAGGAGCTCACGGATTCTTATGAATCCACCCACATAGAAAACGTTGCTTCTCTTGAAGCAACGTCCTATGTAGGTAAGTCAAGTCCTTCGTTTTCACTTCCTATCTCTACTAATAAACCTCTACCTTCAGTGATTCAGGCACCCACCTTAGAATTAAAGCCATTGCCAAATCATTTGAAGTATGTTTACTTGGGAGATAAAGAGACGTTACCTGTGATCATATCTTCATCATTAACGTCTACTCAAGAGGATAGACTTGTGGAGATGCTTAAGAAACACAAGACTGCAATTGGTTGGACTTTAGCAGACATCAGGGGCATTAGCCCTACCACTTGTGTGCATCGGATTTTGCTTGAGGAGGGAGCCAAGCCAACTAGGGAGGCTCAAAGACGTTTGAACCCACCCATGATGGAAGTTGTGAAGAAGGAAGTCATCAAGCTCCTTGATTGTGGCGTCATATACCCTATCTCAGACTCCAAATGGGTTTCACCAGTTCAAGTTGTGCCAAAGAAGTCTGGAATAACTGTTGTGAAAAATGCAGAGAATGAGTTGGTACCTCAGAGAACTGTGACTGGACATCGAGTTTGCATAGACTACAGGAAGCTCAACGCCACTACTAGAAAGGATCACTTCCCTTTGCCATTCATTGATCAAATGCTTGAGAGGTTAGCTGGCCATGAGTTCTATTGCTTCTTGGATGGGTATTCTGGTTACAACCAAATCGCCATTGCTAATGAGGATCAAGAGAAAACGACCTTCACTTGTCCTTTTGGAACGTTTGCCTACAGAAGAATGCCATTCGGACTCTGCAATGCTCCAGGTACGTTTCAAAGGTGCATGGTAAGTATATTTTCTGATTTTATTGAGAAAATTATTGAAGTTTTTATGGATGACTTTTCTGTCTTTGGTAAAGATTTCGAAAATTGCTTAAGTAACTTAGAATTGATACTTGAACGTTGTGAAGAAACTAACCTTGTTTTAAATTGGGAAAAATGTCATTTTATGGTTAAACAAGGAATAGTTTTAGGGCATATTGTTTCTAAACGTGGAATTGAAGTAGATAAAGCTAAAGTAGATCTTGTTAGATACTTACCAAACCCCACAAGTGTGAGGGAGGTCCGTTCTTTTCTTGGACATGCAGGTTTCTACAGGCGCTTTATCAAGGATTTTTCCAAGATTTCTAGGCCCTTATGTCGCTTGCTTCAAAAGGAGGTGGCATTTGAGTTCGATGAGGATTGCAAGAAGGCATTCAACACTTTGAAGGAGCTTCTAACGTCTGCACCAATTATGCTTCCCCCAGATTGGTCTCTTCCCTTTGAGATCATGTGTGACGCCTCTGATTATGCCATTGGGGCCGTGCTTGGCCAAAGAAAGGACAAGAAGCCTTATGCCATCTACTATGCGTCAAGGACCCTTAATGATGCTCAACTCAATTACTCTACAACTGAAAAAGAACTTTTAGCTGTTGTTTTTGCCTTAGAAAAATTTCGATCTTATTTATTGGGTACTAAAGTTATTATTTATTCTGATCATGCAGCTTTAAGGTACCTAATGTCAAAGAAGGAGGCAAAACCAAGGCTAATTCGTTGGATACTCTTGCTCCAAGAGTTTGATGTGGAGATCAAGGATAAGAAGGGCTCTGACAACGTTGTAGCTGACCACTTGAGCAGACTTGTGAGTGAGGAGGACGCCATACCCTTAGTGGAGATATTTCCGGATGAACAACTCTTCGGAATCCAGGTAAGTGAGCCTTGGTATGCAGATATTGTTAATTATTTGGTGTCTCAAACGTTCCCTAATAACATGACAAGTGCTCAACGTGATAGGCTTAAGTTTTTAGCTAGACAATATGTTTGGGATGATCCTTACTTGTGGAAATATTGTTCAGATAAATTGATAAGGAGATGTGTGCCTAATAATGAACAAAAAGCTATACTTGAGTTTAGTCATGCCAAGCCATGTGGTGGTCACTTTGGCTCTGATAGAACTGCTAGGAAGGTGTTAGAATGTGGTTTTTATTGGCCTACTATATTCAAGGATGCATATAACTTTTGTATGACATGTGATAGATGCCAAAGAACCGGTAATTTAGGCCCTAAAGATCAAATGCCTTTAAAACCAGTGATAATTGTCGAAATTTTTGATGTGTGGGGTATTGATTTTATGGGTCCTTTTCCTTCATCTAATGGTTTTCTTTATATTCTCTTGGCTGTTGATTATGTTTCTAAGTGGGTGGAAGCGAAAGCCACCAGGACTAATGATTCTAAAGTTGTTGCAGAGTTTATAAAGTCTAACATTTTTAGTAGGTTTGGCATGCCTAGAGCAATCATTAGTGACGGAGGTTCTCACTTTTGCAACAAAACCATTGAAGCTTTGCTTAGGAAGTATCATGTGACACATAAGGTTTCAACGCCTTATCATCCTCAAACAAGTGGACAAGCAGAAGTTTCGAATAGGGAGATCAAGAGGATACTTGAGAAAACCGTGGGACCTTCAAGGAAGGATTGGAGCCAACGTTTGGAGGATGCATTGTGGGCATATAGGACAGCTTTTAAAACGCCAATAGGGATGTCACCATTTCGGTTGGTGTATGGGAAAGCTTGTCACTTACCCGTGGAGTTGGAGCATAGAGCTTGGTGGGCCGTTAGGACGTTCAATATGGACTTGGATGAAGCTGGACTTCATAGGAAGTTGCAACTCAATGAACTTGAGGAAATTCGAAATGATGCCTATGATAGTGCACGGATTTACAAGGAAAAGACAAAGGCTTTTCATGATAAGATGATTCGTGGAAAGACCTTTGTCGTTGGTCAAAAAGTTCTTTTATTTCATTCTAGATTAAAACTTTTTCCTGGTAAGTTGCGTTCTAGATGGGTTGGTCCTTTCATTGTTACTAATGTTTTTCCTCATGGTGCTATACAGATATGAAGCCCAGCAACTGGAAGTGAGTTCCAGGTGAATGGCCATCGTCTAAAGCCTTACTATGAGGCGTTTGTGGAGCACAATGTGGAGGATGTACCCCTCCAAGAGGCGCCACCAACTGAGGATTAAATGAAGGTGCAAGTCTAGGCTGAAAGACTTTAAACATTAAGCGCTGCATGGGAGGCAACCCATTTCAACCGTAGCTGTGGAGGAGCCATCAACGCAGATTTGCTTTCTTGAACTCTTCCCTTCTCTTTTATTTTCGTACACTTTGCTATTCTTTTAGGATTTGTTGCGTTAACTCTTATGCCATGCTTGATTGATGCTTTGTATGCTTTTAACTTGTTTATACATTGAGGACAATGCATGATTTAAGTGTGGGGGAAGGGTATAACGTTTCACTTAGCTAGTTTTTGTTATAAAAAGAAAACAAAATAAAAAATTGGAAAATACAGAAAAATAAAAAAATTTGCGATAATTTTTTTGTTCTATGTGTTGTTTGTTTGTTTTGTTTTGTTTATTTATTGTTAGAGTCAAAATGAATTTTGGGTAAATATCTTCTTCATCGTAGGCGCATCCAATGGGATGTGATGTCTAAGGTCTAGTTTGGATATGAGAAGTGCTGACAAAGGGTCTCGTCCCCTGTCAATCAAGTGAGCTGAGCTCCGCCAAAATCATTCCTCTCTTCACCTGGTCATGTTCCAAAGGAGTTACCGAAAGGAGAAGGGAAATAACCCTAAGTCCAAACGTTTTGTCATGTTTGTTGCGTCACTTTTGTGTGTTGTTTTTGTTTTGTTTTGTGATCGAGTCTTAGGATGCCCTTTTTAACTGTCTAGGATGTGCTTATATCTCTGAAATTAAGGCTAAAAGAGGATCACAAGATTGAGATAATGTTTGATGATATTCTTTGGTTAATCATGATTTATGAAAAGCATATGAATGTGTAGTAGATATGGTGCATGCGTAACTTTGGTACAGAATATGAACATGTGGAAGATAAGTTGTGATTCAAAATAACCCTAAGTGAGAATTTGAGCCATGTGCCCTTTCTTTGTGAGTGATTAACGAAAAATGATTATACTCTTATTTTCTTGGCGATGATTTTGTTGATCTCATTATTCTTTCATCTTGATTGACTACATGCCATAGCTCTTTAATGGACTATAGAATGCTAGAATTCACTGTTATGCTTGTTGAGACATTTATAATCAATATATGGCCCTGATTCTGGAAAGGATAAAGGTACTTACTTAGGATTTTTACCACCATTGCCAAATATATCTTGTGTCCCTATTTGTGCCCGTCGTGGGACCCCCCTAGTTTAACCCCTTTGAGCCTACATTAAGCCTTTTCTTTCATCACCCTCAAAATTCCTTAACCCTTAACCTTAGTATAGTTATATCCATACCCTTTGTTCTAAAGACTTAGTGGAGCATATTTTGAGACTTTGCTTGGAGTTTTGGCGTCAAGGATGAATTTTGAAGGCATGAAGAAGTTCAAGTGTGGGGGTAGACTTGTCCATAAGAAAAATTGTATGTAATTGCCGAAAAAGAAAAGAAAAATAAAAAAAATTCGAAAGAAAAAGAATATGTTTCGGCAATTAAATGAAAGAAAAAAATGTGTATTCTTGTTTAAGTTCTATGGATTTTAGTCCCCTATACTTTGTGGATTTGGAGTTTGTTTTGAATTGAAGGCCCATTGTTGAAGAATTTGGTCTTTGTCCTATTCACACTTGTTCAAAGAAGGTTAGAATGAAGTTTGGGCCCAACATGATGACACTTGGCCCTTTTATAAGCCCAAAGGAGGACATGACGTTTTGCTATGCTTGGTGGATTTCGAAGATAGTCTCTCTACATGAACAAGTGCTCTACTAGGTTTTTAGGATACTTTGTGATTTTCCTATCCCTTCGTTTCTTTAAACCTTAAGCCTTGGCCCCATTACAACCCTTAATTGAAAGACCTCTTTGATCCTTAAGATGGGACAGCCTTTGATGTGGAGATGAGTTATAACTGTTGAACTTATGGCTTGGGTTCATTCGTGCATGTGGTTGATATCTTTCATGAGATCTTTAAAAGAAAAATATATATGCTTTCGTTTCTTATGTATGTGATCTACTTCGTAATCTTTCACATATACTTGAGTGATAAGCTTTTAAGCATGAACCTTGAATCTGAGAGAAGAAAGAGTGATATATCTATGTGAGGTTGAATCATGACTTGTTTGAAATGTGTTGAGAACCCCCATCACCATTGTTTACCCCCAAGTCTTACATGCTTATATGTGGATTATATTTTGTAATTAACTCTCGAATATCTTGAAGATGTGATGCTTGGTTAAGTGCTAATCTTGGCGACTTGAAAGTATGAGATTGCTGAGACAATATGTTAAAGGGCTTAGAAGTCATTGTGTGTGTCAACGTTGGAGTTATTGTTTGTGATGTTTTTGTGTTGATTTTGTTTAAGTGTTTTTGACGTTTTTCTTGAGTCTTGAGTCCTTATGTTTTTCCTTTTCCATACTTAGTCTTTTCGTTAGTTTCTTTGTTTTATGTCTTAGTCTTTTTGGTTTGTTATGTTGATTTTGCTAAGGGACTAGCAAAAGCTAAGTGTGGGGGAATTTGATAGGAGCATAAAATGCGACGTTTATAATGTTTAAGCCCTATATTTTGCTAAGTTATTTCCTTTATCTTGATCAATTTAACTTAGTTAGTGTTTTGCAGGTAAAATGGAGTCTCAAAGTCCAAAAATGGCTAAGGAAGGCACAAGTGGCGCAGAAATGGAAAGAAATGAAGAAATGGAAGTTTTCCCAGTTTGACTAGGAAAAGGAATCCCAGTTGAAGTAGGAGTCTGAAGCTGACTTGGACTAGGAGTTCTACTTGGACAAGGAAACTCAATTCTACTCAGATAAGGAATACTAGTATGACAAGGAGTCCCTGTTGGATAAGGATTACTCAAGAAGGTTCCGGAAGAGTGTAGAAGCATCTCGGAAAAGGAAGCAGTATTCAACTAGGAAACCTACTTGCATATGGAGTTCTACTCATACTAGGAGAGCCTTGGAACGCTCATGAAGTATCTAGAAGTCTCAAGAAGATCATATGCCGTGCACATGGAAGAGAAAGCAACAAGGAATTCGGATTTCAAAGCATTATGGAGTTTGGATTTCTAGTTGAGTATGGATTGGAATTGCCGTGAGATTCTTGAAGGTTCTAGGGAGTTCTTGACGTTTCATTCTTCAATAAGGCGTGGAAGACATGTGAGAGGCATGTGATGTGAAGGAAAACCGAATTAGACTTAAGTTATGCTTTAAAAGTCAAATCCATTACAGATTCGGATTACTGCCTGTGCAGATCAGTCAACTTCAACGGAGCATAGAAAATCGCTCAGAGCTCAGAAAATTATGATCTTTATATGGTTGGAAAGCTACAGATGTCTAGTTTCCAGAAAATTTTACAGCTCGTCGATATCTATTTTCTAGAGGAAGTTATGGCCGTTTTAGTACACTGAGGTCAAGACTGCCGGAAATCTACTTTGTGCCAAACAAGTCCTAAATCAACACAACTTTGGAGAAACCAAGTAGAAACGAATTGGGAGTGCCTTGGGACGTTCTCCTATATATACCTTGTGTATTAGACGTCTCAAGGTTGACACATATTCTCCACAATTTCGTTTCTCACCGGTTTGCTCTTGAGTTTCAGGTTTTCGCATCTTGCAAGTTCTTGCCGTGCCATCCTCCATCCTTTGCCGTGATCTTCATCTTGTGTTGCTGCCTTGGATCTGCTTTGGACCTTGGGACGTAGTCAAGGGTTGTTCTTACCATCTTCATCATGTTTTCTTCTCGGTTTTGTGACTTGTTAGATAGAAATTCTGTTTTTGTTTTTCTTTGTGTAAAACCGAAACCATGAGTTAACTTTCTGAATTTTGGATGCAATTTTGATATGCTTTTCTATGATTGATGTGTTTGTGTGTTTTTGATCTTGATTAATTGCCGAAATATGGAATGATAATCTGGTTTTGTTTTATAGATAACTTTTATGTGTTCTTGTTCTTTGGTGGCCAACTTAGGATGATTGCATGTAATTGGAGCTAGTAATTAGGTAAAACGCTTCGGGACCCTAATTCGATATAGTAGTAAAGGCTTTGTACAAAGGTCGAGATCAGATTATGCATGTAATGAAAAGATTCGCTTCGAGTACTTGAATTTGCATGTTTATTGACTAAACTTTCACTTGCTCTTAATGATTTGAATGCATGAGATTATGAGTCGCTTCGATTGTGTGATACTTGCATTTGAAATATGTTGGTTTGGCGCTTCGTCGATCAATTGCGTAAAGGGAAGTCATATAAGGGACATTGGGCGCTTGTAACTTTGTTTCTTGGTTGATATCTTTCCATGGTAATTAACAAGATTAAGGGATGCATGAATATGTTGTTCTTGAAAGGTTCTTGATAAATTGTTTTCCAAAAATTCTTCTTTTCCCACCTATGTAAATAAAATGTTTTTAATCTTTTATTTGTTTTCGAAAATTATAGTTTAAATCTTCAAAAACCCCCCCCCCTTGTTTCGTTTGTTATGTGTTTTTGTATATTTGTAAATAATTAAAATTAACTTAGAGTTTTTAGGTAGCATGTTCATATAAATAATAAATAAAATAAAAAAAATGTTTTTAAATTCGTGAATAGTGTCTCCGTGAATAGTAAATATGTGTTAGTGTTTTCTAGGAATTAATTTGGTGTTTTTTAGGGATTTGTTTTGTGTTTTTTAGGGATTGCTAAAATTTAGGGATTCTCTTGGTGTTTTTTAGGGATTTTGTTTTCTTGTAGATTAAGTAATTCTAAGTAGATAATAACTAGTAATCCTTGTTGTATATGGATTCCCTATGTGATATGGACTTGTAAATTGTGTATAAATAGGAGTGGGATTTCCAAAACCTTTTCTAACTTGTTTTCTCTCTTTCCTTCGAATTCTTTGTGTATATATATGTGATTTTCGTTGCTCTCTATTGTTCATTGTTCTCTAGATTCGTGTGAATGTATGTATGCTCTCTCTCTTTTCTTTTGTTGTTCGAAATTTATGCATGCTTGTTCTTGTAAACTTGTAATATTTTCGTGAACTTGTATATGTTTGTTATTTGATTTCGTAAATTGTATATTTTATTCTTTAATTTGTTTCTCACATGTTAGCACCCTCAATCCCCGGTTTGTTCGATACCCTATTTGCTCTATACTAATGATGATATTTTTCAGGGTTTAAATTGGCGATGCTTTGCACGTATCACTTACCTTTCATTTCTTAAAACCTTGAGCCTGAGCCCCATTACAACCTTTGAGAGGACCTTCTTGATCCTTAAGATGGGACAGCCTTTGATGTGGAGATGAGTTACAAGAGTTGAACCTATGGCTTGGGTCCATTCGTGTAAGTAGTTGATAGGAGCATTTTAATGCGACGTTTTAACTGTTATTTCCTCATATTTACTTAGTTATTTCCTTAAATAAATCCTTCTTGATTAGGAAAGTTTCCATCTTTAGAAAGTTTCTATTTTTAGTAATTTTAATAAAAGTTTCTATTTTCTAGGTACATTGGAATAAATGACAAGGAAATAAAGCTGAAATGAAGAAATGGAGTTTTCCTGGTCCGACTAGGAATCCCAGTCAACGCAGGAATCCTGATGATGCTAGGAAACCTGAAGGCATTAGGAGACCACATGGCTTGAAGATGACGTGGGAGATATTATGGGAGATTAAATCTGATTTTTGCATGGGAAATCAAGGAGATTACGTTGAGAAAATCAAGGGAGAATTTCAAGGGATTGTGCAACAAGAAAAGGCTCAAAACAAGTCCAGATTCGTTCCTTAATTCCCTCAAGATATGTTGGCTGAAATTAGAGAATAAAATCTGCAATTTTAATGTGAAAATCAGGAGAAAATCAAGGGGAGGATGTTAAGGATAAAGCCATGGAGAGATTTAAGGGAGAAAAGGTCCAAAATGAGTCCGGATACATTGTCTAGGTTCATGCCTAGATATTTGGCCGAAAATTAAGAGAAAAATCAGAAATAATCTTGGGAAAATCAGCAACAATATATTAGGGATTGATTTTGGAGGTTTTTGATTGGTTGGATGACACACAGAGCTGACGTGGCGCTACGTGATTGGTCGAAGCTGTGTGGCAAAGCTTGGCCGTTCCCCTATATAAACCCCCCTATGCTAGACGTTTAAGACACACTTTTTCATTCAGAAAATCCTCCATAACGTCATAAGCTCTCTCTCTCTCCATTCTCTAGTTGCAAAGTTCTGCGTTTTCAAGCAAGGAGAGGAAGAAGAAGAAGGAGCCGTGAAGATCATATCCTCCATCATCCACCTTGAAGGCTTGCTTCCAAGATTCAAGATCCAACCATCTAGCTCTCCATCTCCATCTCCACTCACGGTGTAATTCGTTCCTTTTCCTTGTAACCTTTTTGGTTTCCTTGTTTGATTTCGTATGAACTTGTTTCTAGTTAACCTAACGTTTAGGGCGAAGTTTAAGCCCAATTTCTATGTTTAAATAAAGTTTTTTTAATTCTATAATTGTGATTCGAAGTTGCTTATGTGAGTTTGTTTAATTAAATTTGCTTTATAGATAACTTTTGTATTTTAATCTTATGTGGTTGCAAACACTTAGGGTTTCGATATAATTGGTGCTAGGTTTAAGAACATGAAATCGACTTTTCGTTTTGTGTAAACTTGAATCAAAGTAGTAAAGGTTTTGAGCAAAGACCGAATTTAATTAACGAGGATTGCAATTAGGTGGACTTTTCCATACTAAGTTGTACACTTGAGTTGATAGCCTTTCTTTATGTGTAATGCATTAAACATGACATGATTGACTAGCTTTCTAGGGTTTGATTGCATGTTTGATAGGATTAATCTAGGTGCTTTCGCTTAGATTAATTAGCATTGAAAAGTAAAAAATGGGAATTCATTTGCTTTCGAATGTTTCACATGATCAACTCCTTTCTCATGACTTAGATGAACAATTATAGGGTTTGAATCGAATTTGATTACATGGAATTGGTTTTGATCTTTGTTCCTTGCGTTCCACCCTTGTATATATGTTTTTACGTTTTCTTTATTTGATTTAACTTTTGATTTTATAATTCTTAAACCCCCCTTTTATTTCGTTATTTGTATATATTCTTTTTGTAAATAATACTTTTTACTTTTACTAATTAATTAATTGTTTTTGCAATTACAGGTGTACCCTCAATCCCCGGAATAGAACGATCCCTATTTGCTTATACTACTAACGATATTTCAGGGTTAAATTATGCGCTTGCTTTTAGCGTATCAATTTTTGGCGCCGTTGCCGGGGATTGAAAAATCATTTGTCATATTGTGAATATATGTTGTTTTGTTTATATTGTGATCGTAAAAAAAAAAAAAAAAAAAAAAAAAAAAATATTTACTTGTTAATTGTTTGTAATTCTCGAAATTAGTTAATTAATTACTTAGGTTGTTTTTTATATTGTTGAACACGAGTTTTAATTGTAAGTTGTAAATTGAATGGAATAGGTGAAGTCTCTTTTGTTAATATTGGCCTAAACCACTTATTGATACCTAGTTCAGGTCCCTTAAGGTTGAGGGCGGCCTTTATTAACACTTGTTGAACTGTCTTCACACTTATGATCTTTTTCATCTTAGTAAGTATAGCCTATGTGGAATGGTGTCTAGGAAGGGGACAACGTTCATGACGGGTTTTTGAATCCAGAAGTGCTTACAAATGGGCTTAGCTCATGCCAAAATGGATTTTTCCTCTCGTGTTCGTCCTCCCCTACCTGGCTATTTCAGTAAGGTTGCCCAAAGGATGTAGGAGGGAGTTTGTGTCTAGGCGACTATACTTGGGCCGCACGTCCACTTGATTTACCGCTTGGAATTAGATTTGATATCAATAATATTTATGACAAAAGAAAATGTAACAAAATGTTGTGATGCACTAAGGTAAAAAAAAAAAACATTTGTGTAAATATTTTTCATGTTTTTTTTTTTACTCACTTGTGTACCTAACTTGTGTCTTGTGTACAATGTACTTGCTAATTTTACTTGTAGTTTGTAATTCGTAGTTAAACTTGTTTGTATATTTTGTATTTCTTAGTTAATTATAGTCACTAATTTTTTTTTTTAATGGAGGTACCGTCTGGCTGAAAGACGTTAAACTCAAGCGCTGCTTGGGAGGCAACCCAATTCAGAAGCAGCTGTGAAGGAGTCTACAAACACAGATTTGCTTCCTCTTTCCCTATTTCTTTTATTTGTTTTATTTTTTTTTTTTTGTTTTTATTTTATTATTTATTTTCATAAATGTCTTCTATCTATGCTTATTTGTTTCATTGTATGCTTATAATTGATTACATTGAGGACAATGCAATATTTAAGTGTGGGGGAAGGGATTTATATTTGAGTATTTTATTTTGAGTCATGTATATTGGAAAATACAAAAAAAATCGAAAAATGTCAAAAAAAAAAAAATAATAATAATAATAATAATTAAAAAAAAAAAATTTGTTGCTTTTATTTATTGAGTCATAGGATGCCTTTCAACTGTCTAGGATGATTCTATATCTCTGAAATTATGACTAAAAGAGGATCACAATATTGAGATGATTTTAACATGGTATTCTTTGGTTAATTGAGATATATGAAAAATGTATGCATGTGTAGTGGATATGGATCTCGTGACCTTGGTACAGAATATGAGCATGTTAAGATGAGTTTTGATTTATAAAGCCCATGTGAGATAATTGAGCCATGTCCCTTTTTCTTGGAGTGAAATGAAAAATATATTCTTAATTTCTTGGCGATGTTTTGATGATCTCATTATTCTTCATTTGATTGACTGCTTGCCATAGATTAAGTTTAATGGACTAGAGAATGCTAGAATTCGCTCTTGTGCTTGTTGAGACGTGATATCAATACATGGCCCTGATTCTGGAAAGGATAGAGGCACCTTAGGAATTACCACCATTGCCAAATAAACTTGTGTCCCCATTTGTGCCCGTCGTGGGACCCCCCTAGATAAGCCCCTTTGAGCCTACATTAAGCCTTTTCGTTCATCACCCTTAAAATCCTTAACCATGAAGCTTAGTATAGTTACAACCTTACCCTTTGTTCTAAGAACTTAGTGGAGCTATCTTTTGAGACATGCTACATGGGTTTGGGGCTAAGGATGAAGATTGAGAAGAGGTGAAAGTTCAAGTGTGGGGGTAGACTTGTCCATGAAAAGAAAAATTATGAGAAAGCCGAAAAAATGAAAAGAAAAGAAAAAAAAAATGTACTCGGCTAGAAAAGAAAAGAAAGAATATTTATGGATTTTAGTCCCCCATACTTAGTGATTTTGGAGTTTGCTTTGAATTGAAGGCCCACTTAAGAAAATTTGGCTTTTGTCCATTTCACTAGAGTCAAGGGAAGTTTACAATGAAGATTGGGCCCAACATGTAGACATTAGGCCCTTTTATGTTACCTCTAGGGGAAAGTGACGTTTTTGCAATGCCTTGGTGGATTTCTTGAGGTCTCTACACTTATATGAGCTCTGCTAGGTTTTTAGGACACTTTGTTAAATTCCTTATCCCTTTGTTTCTTAAAACCTTGAGCCTTAGCCCCATTACAACCTTTGAAAAGACCTTCTTGATCCTTAAGATGGGACAGCCTTTGATGTGGAGATGAGTTACAAGAGTTGAACCTATGGCTTGGGTCCATTCGTGCAAGTAGTTGATATCTTTCATGAGATCTTTTGAAAAAAATTATATTCACAAAGTACTTTTCGTTTCTTATATATGTGAGCTATTTGATTGCCTTAAAATATGTTCTCTCACATATAATTGAGTGATTATAAGCTTTGAAGCATTGCCATGATCTGAGAGAAGAAAGAGTGGATATACCTTGTGAGGATATGAATCATACTTGTCTGAAGCATGCTGAGCTTAACCCCATCACCATTGTTACAACCAAGTCCTACTTGTGTATATGTGGATTATTTGTTTCAATTAACTCTCGAATGCCTAAACATTGATTCTTGGTTGAGTGCTAATCTTAATGCTATGAAAGTAAGAGATTTATGAGACAAATTGTTGGAAGGCATAGTAGTTTTTGAGTTAAGTGTCCTTGAGTCTTTTACATTTTCTATTCTTAGTGTTTTTGATGAGTCATTGAGTCTTTGTTTTAGTTTCTTTGTTTTGATTTTGCTAAGGGACTAGCAAAAGCTAAGTGTGGGGGAATTTGATAGGAGCATTTTAATGCGACGTTTTAACTGTTATTTCCTCATATTTACTTAGTTATTTCCTTAAATAAATCCTTCTTGATTAGGAAAGTTTCCATCTTTAGAAAGTTTCTATTTTTAGTAATTTTAATAAAAGTTTCTATTTTCTAGGTACATTGGAATAAATGACAAGGAAATAAAGCTGAAATGAAGAAATGGAGTTTTCCTGGTCCGACTAGGAATCCCAGTCAACGCAGGAATCCTGATGATGCTAGGAAACCTGAAGGCATTAGGAGACCACATGGCTTGAAGATGACGTGGGAGATATTATGGGAGATTAAATCTGATTTTTGCATGGGAAATCAAGGAGATTACGTTGAGAAAATCAAGGGAGAATTTCAAGGGATTGTGCAACAAGAAAAGGCTCAAAACAAGTCCAGATTCGTTCCTTAATTCCCTCAAGATATGTTGGCTGAAATTAGAGAATAAAATCTGCAATTTTAATGTGAAAATCAGGAGAAAATCAAGGGGAGGATGTTAAGGATAAAGCCATGGAGAGATTTAAGGGAGAAAAGGTCCAAAATGAGTCCGGATACATTGTCTAGGTTCATGCCTAGATATTTGGCCGAAAATTAAGAGAAAAATCAGAAATAATCTTGGGAAAATCAGCAACAATATATTAGGGATTGATTTTGGAGGTTTTTGATTGGTTGGATGACACACAGAGCTGACGTGGCGCTACGTGATTGGTCGAAGCTGTGTGGCAAAGCTTGGCCGTTCCCCTATATAAACCCCCCTATGCTAGACGTTTAAGACACACTTTTTCATTCAGAAAATCCTCCATAACGTCATAAGCTCTCTCTCTCTCCATTCTCTAGTTGCAAAGTTCTGCGTTTTCAAGCAAGGAGAGGAAGAAGAAGAAGGAGCCGTGAAGATCATATCCTCCATCATCCACCTTGAAGGCTTGCTTCCAAGATTCAAGATCCAACCATCTAGCTCTCCATCTCCATCTCCACTCACGGTGTAATTCGTTCCTTTTCCTTGTAACCTTTTTGGTTTCCTTGTTTGATTTCGTATGAACTTGTTTCTAGTTAACCTAACGTTTAGGGCGAAGTTTAAGCCCAATTTCTATGTTTAAATAAAGTTTTTTTAATTCTATAATTGTGATTCGAAGTTGCTTATGTGAGTTTGTTTAATTAAATTTGCTTTATAGATAACTTTTGTATTTTAATCTTATGTGGTTGCAAACACTTAGGGTTTCGATATAATTGGTGCTAGGTTTAAGAACATGAAATCGACTTTTCGTTTTGTGTAAACTTGAATCAAAGTAGTAAAGGTTTTGAGCAAAGACCGAATTTAATTAACGAGGATTGCAATTAGGTGGACTTTTCCATACTAAGTTGTACACTTGAGTTGATAGCCTTTCTTTATGTGTAATGCATTAAACATGACATGATTGACTAGCTTTCTAGGGTTTGATTGCATGTTTGATAGGATTAATCTAGGTGCTTTCGCTTAGATTAATTAGCATTGAAAAGTAAAAAATGGGAATTCATTTGCTTTCGAATGTTTCACATGATCAACTCCTTTCTCATGACTTAGATGAACAATTATAGGGTTTGAATCGAATTTGATTACATGGAATTGGTTTTGATCTTTGTTCCTTGCGTTCCACCCTTGTATATATGTTTTTACGTTTTCTTTATTTGATTTAACTTTTGATTTTATAATTCTTAAACCCCCCTTTTATTTCGTTATTTGTATATATTCTTTTTGTAAATAATACTTTTTACTTTTACTAATTAATTAATTGTTTTTGCAATTACAGGTGTACCCTCAATCCCCGGAATAGAACGATCCCTATTTGCTTATACTACTAACGATATTTCAGGGTTAAATTATGCGCTTGCTTTTAGCGTATCAGTAGTTGATATCCTTCATGAGATCTTTTGAAAAAAATTATATTCACAAAGTACTTTTCGTTTCTTATATATGTGAGCTATTTGATTGCCTTAAAATATGTTCTCTCACATATAATTGAGTGATTATAAGCTTTTAAGCATTGCCATGATCTGAGAGAAGAAAGAGTGGATATACCTTGTGAGGATATGAATCATACTTGTCTGAAGCATGCTGAGCTTAACCCCATCACCATTGTTACAACCAAGTCCTACTTTTGTATATGTGGATTATTTGTTTCAATTAACTCTCGAATGCCTAAACATTGATTCTTGGTTGAGTGCTAATCTTAATGCTATGAAAGTAAGAGATTTATGAGACAAATTGTTGGAAGGCATAGCAGTTTTTGAGTTAAGTGTCCTTGAGTCTTTTACATTTTCTATTCTTAGTGTTTTTGATGAGTCATTGAGTCTTTGTTTTAGTTTCTTTGTTTTGATTTTGCTAAGGGACTAGCAAAAGCTAAGTGTGGGGGAATTTGATAGGAGCATTTTAATGCGACGTTTTAACTGTTATTTCCTCATATTTACTTAGTTATTTCCTTAAATAAATCCTTCTTGATTAGGAAAGTTTCCATCTTTAGAAAGTTTCTATTTTTAGTAATTTTAATAAAAGTTTCTATTTTCTAGGTACATTGGAATAAATGACAAGGAAATAAAGCTGAAATGAAGAAATGGAGTTTTCCTGGTCCGACTAGGAATCCCAGTCAACGCAGGAATCCTGATGATGCTAGGAAACCTGAAGGCATTAGGAGACCACATGGCTTGAAGATGACGTGGGAGATATTATGGGAGATTAAATCTGATTTTTGCATGGGAAATCAAGGAGATTATGTTGAGAAAATCAAGGGAGAATTTCAAGGGATTGTGCAACAAGAAAAGACTCAAAACAAGTCCAGATTCGTTCCTTAATTCCCTCAAGATATGTTGGCTGAAATTAGAGAATAAAATCTGCAATTTTAATGTGGAAATCAAGAGAAAATCAAGGGGAGGATGTTAAGGATAAAGCCATGGAGAGATTTAAGGGAGAAAAGGTCCAAAATGAGTCCGGATACATTGTCTAGGTTCATGCCTAGATATTTGGCCGAAAATTAAGAGAAAAATCAGAAATAATCTTGGGAAAATCAGCAACAATATATTAGGGATTGATTTTGGAGCTTTTTGATTGGTTGGATGACACACAGAGCTGACGTGGCGCTACGTGATTGGTCGAAGCTGTATGGCAAAGCTTGGCCGTTCCCCTATATAAACCCCCCTATGCTAGACGTTTAACACACACTTTTTCATTCAGAAAATCCTCCATAACGTCATAAGCTCTCTCTCTCTCCATTCTCTAGTTGCAAAGTTCTGCGTTTTCAAGCAAGGAGAGGAAGAAGAAGAAGGAGCCGTGAAGATCATATCCTCCATCATCCACCTTGAAGGCTTGCTTCCAAGATTCAAGATCCAACCATCTAGCTCTCCATCTCCATCTCCACTCACGGTGTAATTCGTTCCTTTTCCTTGTAACCTTTTTGGTTTCCTTGTTTGATTTCGTATGAACTTGTTTCTAGTTAACCTAACGTTTAGGGCAAAGTTTAAGCCCAATTTCTATGTTTAAATAAAGTTTTCAGATTCTATAATTGTGATTCGAGAGTTGCTTATGTGAGTTTGTTTAATTAAATTTGCTTTATAGATAACTTTTGTATTTTAATCTTATGTGGTTGCAAACACTTAGGGTTTCGATATAATTGGTGCTAGGTTTAAGAACATGAAATCGACTTTTCGTTTTGTGTAAACTTGAATCAAAGTAGTAAAGGTTCTGGACAAGAATCGAATTTAATTAACGAGGATTGCAATTAGGTGGACTTTTCCATACTAAGTTGTACACTTGAGTTGATAGCCTTTCTTTATGTGTAATGCATTAAACATGACATGATTGACTAGCTTTCTAGGGTTTGATTGCATGTTGGATAGGATTAATCTAGGTGCTTTCGCTTAGATTAATTAGCATTGAAAAGTAAAAAATGGGAATTCATTTGCTTTCGAATGTTTCACATGATCAACTCCTTTCTCATGACTTAGATGAACAATTATAGGGTTTGAATCGAATTTGATTACATGGAATTGGTTTTGATCTTTGTTCCTTGCGTTCCACCCTTGTATATATGTTTTTACGTTTCCTTTATTTTATTTATTTTAATTTTAATTTTAAGAATCCTAATCCCCCCTTATTTGTGTTTACTTGTATATATTTCTTTTCTTTGTTTTATTTTTGTAAATAATACTTTGTACTTTTACTAATTAATTAATTATTTTTGCAATTACAGGTGTACCCTCAATCCCCGGAATAGAACGATCCCTATTTGCTTATACTACTAACGACATTTCAGGGTTAAATTATGCGCTTGCTCTTAGCGTATCAATCATTCAGAGTCCTGATAGGAGCATTTTAATGCGACGTTTTACTTGTTTTTCCCTACATTTTCTGCGCCATTTCCTTGAAAAATCCTTGTTTAGGAAAGTTTCCATTCTTTGATTGGGAAAGTTCCTATTTGTGTAAAGTTTCTATTTTCGTAGTTTTCATTTCTCATTTCTGGCAAGTTTCTATTTTTCAGTTTTAGAAAGTTTCCCATTTTCAGCTTAGGAAAGTTGCTATTTTTCATTTTAGGAAAGTTTCTATTTTTTTTTCTTACTAGTTTCTATTTTCAGGACCTCCGAGCTAAAAAGTGGAAATGAACTCACAAATGGAAAGAGGAGCTTGCGAACGTTAAGGGGAGCAAAAATGAGGAACAATGGACCACAGAAATGAGCAGAAATGAAGAAAAGAAGTTTTCCTGCTTCAACCAGGAAACCCTGCGAAAGGGAGGAAAGCTTACCAATGAAGTTTCCAACGTTACCATGAAAGAGAAATGGAAGAATGAAGTGTTATGGCGTTGGAATGTATAAAGGCTTGAAGTTGAAGCAACAAGGCCCAAAAACTCTCAAGACTTATTGGATTTTCGGCAAAATGGATACAAGGCCCACAAAGCCCATGCAATTAGGGTTTGTGACGCATGGAACAAACCCTAGGAGAGTTTGCCGTGAAAATCAAGAGAGAAACAAGGAGTTGGCGTCCAAAAATCAGAAATTAAAAGGAGATATTCTAGGGAGATTTTCTAGGGTTATTTTTATGGAAATACATCAAGAGATAAACCCTAGAATATCTTTTGCCGTCCAAGCCAAGAGGAAAAGGAGGAATTGCCGTGATATTCATGAAGAAACCCTAGAGAATTCGGCAAAGAGAGATTCTAGGGGAGAGTTTTAAGGAAAGCCAAAGTGTGGAGACCAAGAAACGGCCAAAAAGGAGTCTAGGTTCGTTCTCTATATTCTCTAAGGAAGTTTGGCCGAAATTGAACTACAAAATCAGAATATATCTTTATATATTTCGGCCAAAATATTAGGGAATTAAAATGGAGTTTTGTGATTGGTTGAACCATGTCATAGGGCTTATTTGGCAAGCTATTATTGGAGGAAATTATGTGGCATTTTCAGATTAATTCCTTGGGATATTAAGAGGTTTACACGGCTTGGAGAGCAAGGAGGCGTCCACTATATATTCTCACACATTCTCAACGTCAAGGAGTTCCCTTCCATTGTGTTTTACAACTTTAGAAAAAATCAGAAAACTCTCTCTAGCTTAGCCGTGTTCTTCTCCATCCTCTAGGGCAACCACGAAGTTCAAGCAAGGCCAAGGAAGAAGAGGACAAGCCGTGCACATCATCCATCACCATCCTTGAAGATTGCTTTCGAAATTCAAGAGACCATTCATCCCATCTCCATCTCTTGGTGTAATCCGATTCTCCTTGTAACCTTTGCTTTGTAATTTTCGTTGGTTATGCCCTAGTTGACACATGTGTTTGAACAAGTTTCGAATTCTGAAATTCTATGATTAATTGTTAATTTTCAGATTCATGTTTTGCGATTTATGGTTGCTTATGTGTGAGTGTTTGATTAAATTTGCATGATAGATAACTTTTGTATTTTAATCTTATGTGGTTGCAAACACCTAGGGTTTTTATATAATTGGTGCTACGAATTTAAGAACATGAATCAACTTTTTGGTTTTGTGTTCTTGAATCAATAAGTAGTAAAGGTTTTGTACAAAAACCGAATTTAATCAAAGAAGATTGCAATTAGGTGGACTTTTTCATACTAAGTTGCACATTTGAATTGATAGCCTTTCTAGATGCTTAATGCGTTAGACATGTATGATTGACTAGCTTTCTAGGGCTTGAATGCATGTTTGATAGGATTAGTCTATGTGCTTTCGCTTAGATTAATTAGCGTTGAAAGTAAAATATGGGAAATTGTTTGCTTTGAACGTTTCACATGATCAATTCCTCTTGCATGACTATGATGAACAATGATGAACTTGAATTAATTTTAATCATATGTTTCGATTTTGATCTTTGTTCTTGCATTCCATTTATAATTTTATGTTTTTGCATTTTAATTGTTTTATTAACTTAGTTTTATTTTCAGAAAAACCAAAATCAAAAACCCCTTTTTAATTCGTAAATAATGTGCATATGTGTGAATATTATACTTTGTTTTGATTTTAATTGTTTAATTGTTTAACAATGACAGGTGTACCCTCAATCCCCGGAATAGAACGATCCCTATTTGCTTATACTACTAACGATATTTCAGGGTTAAATTATGCGCTTGCTTTGAGCGTATCAAGTCCTTGAGGCGTAGTAGATGGCATAGGGTCGTTTGTCCTTCCTTTGCCCCAAAACAGCTCCAACTGCATAGTCAGAGGCATCACACATCAATTCAAAGGGCAAGGACCAATCTGGAGGTAGCATGACAGGGGCTGACGTCAACAACTCCTTAAGCTTGGCAAAAGCATCTTGACACTCCTTGTCAAAGTGAAACGGCACATCCTTCTGGAGTAGTTGGCATAGAGGTCTCGAAATCTTGGAGAAGTCCTTGATAAACCTCCTATAAAAACCTGCATGGCCAAGGAAAGAACGAATCTCTCTCACAGAAGTGGGAGACGGTAAGTAACGCACAATATCCACCTTGGCCTTATCAACCTCTATTCCCCTAGCAGAGACAATATGTCCTAGAACTATTCCTTGTTTAACCATAAAATGGCATTTCTCCCAATTAAGTACAAGGTTAGTGTCCATGCAACGTTTTAGAATTATTTCCAGATTATTAAGACAATCATCAAAATTCTTTCCAAAAACTGAAAAGTCATCCATGAATACCTCTATGATTTTCTCAATATAATCTGAAAAGATACTTACCATACATGATAGGAGCATTTTAATGCGACGTTTTAACTGCATTTCCTTACATTTCTTGCGCCATTTCCTTAGTAAAACTCTGTTTAGGAAAGTTTCCATTCTTTGATTGGGAAAGTTCCTATTTGTAGAAAGTTTCCATTTTTCTTAGTTTCTATTTTCCATTTTTAGAAAGTTTCTATTCTTGTAGTTTTCATTTCTCATTTCTGGCAAGTTTCTATTTTTCATTTTTAGTAAGTTTCTATTTTTCAAATTAGGAAAGTTTCCATTTCTCATACTAGTTTCTATTTTCAGAACCTCCGAGCTAAAAAGTGGAAATGAACGCACGAATGGAAAGAGGAGCTTGCGAACATCAAGACGAACAAATACGAGAGAAAACGGTCCACACATTTGAGCAGAAATGAAGAAACAAGCTTTCCTAGTGCAACCAGGAAACCCTGCGAAATGGAGGGGAGCTTACCAATGAAGTTTCCAACGCAACTATGAAAAGAAATGAAAGAAATGAAGTGTTTTGCGTTGGAAAATAAGAAGACTTGAAGATGAAGCAACGAAGCCCAAGAACACTTTGAATTTTCGGCAATATGGATCATGGCCCATCAAGGCCCAAGGGATTAGGGTTTGTGACGCATGGAATAAACCCTAGGGGAGTTTTGCCGTCCAAAATGAAGAGAGAAACAAGGAAGTGGCGTCCAAGAATCAGAAATTAAAAGGAGATTTTCTAGGGTTATTTTTATGGAAATACATCAAGAGATAAACCCTAGAATATCTTTTGCCGTCTGATACGTGCAAAAGCATTCGCCAATTTAAACCCTGAAAATGTCGAGCGTTAGTATAGAGCAAATAGGGTATCGTTCAAAACCGGGGATTGAGGGTGCTAACATGTGAGAACAAATTAAAAGAGAAAGAATATACAATTTACGAAAATTAAAGAACAAACATACAAGTTTTACAAAAATTAGAATTTTACAAGTTACAAGCATGCATATAATTGGAACAAACAAAGAATCACAAAGAGTTAGAGAGCACATACATGTCACACGAATTTGAGAGCAAAAGAATGAGAGAAACAACAAAAATATACAAGTATATATAGGCAAGGACGAAATTAGAGAGAAAACTAAGTTAGAAAAGGTTTTGGAATCCCACTCCTATTTATACACAATTTACAAATCCATATCACAAAGGGAATCCATATACAACAAGGATTACTAATTATTATCTACTTAGAATTACTTAATCTACAAGAAAACAAAATCCCTAAAAAAACACCAAGAGAATCCCTAAAAACCACCAAATTAATTCCTAGAAAACACTAACACATATTTACTATTCACGGAGACACTATTCATGAATTTAAAAACATTTTTTTTATTTTATTTATTATTTATATTAACATGCTACCTAAAAACTCTAAGTTAATTTTAATTATTTACACAAACAAGAAAACATAAAGATGGGGGGTTTTTGAAGATTGAAAAGATAAATTTTCGAAAACATTAAAAGATTAAAAACAAGAAAACATTTTATTTACAAAGGTGGGAAAAGAAGAATTTTCGAAGAATAACTTATCAAGAACCAATCAAGATCCATGTTTCATGCATCCCTTAATCTTTATTAGTTACCAAGAATGCCATCAACCAAGACACAAAGATCAAAGCAACCAATGTCCCTTTTTACTTTCTTTCTTATGTTAATCGAAATAGCAAAGCACTAAATCAATTTATTTTGAAAACCCGAACACACACATACGTTGCAAATTCGTTTTCAAATCATTAAATTCAAGAAAGAATTGATGAACATGCAAATCCAAGCGCGTCACAACTATTCATCACATGCATAATCTGATTTCGACTCAAAGCAAGCCTTTACTACTTATTCGAATTAGGTTTCACAAAGCATCAAACCTAATTACTAGCAAGTTACATGCAATTCATCCTATTATGTTTGTCAGACCAAGTGAATCGTTGACATGTAATGAAGCACAAAATTCAGATTATCATTCTACACATTCGGCAACTAAGCAAGACCAAGATCACATAAACACATCAATCATGAAAAGAACATCAAAATTATACTTTGAAAACAGTTTTGTCACATCATAGTTTCGGTTTACACAACAGATTTTCCAAAGCAGAAATTCTAACTACAAGAAAGCAAAAACCGTGAAAATACATGATGAGATTATGGTGTGGACAACCCTTGATCACGTCCCAAGGTCCAAAGCAGATCCAAGATGATGCACAAGTGATGATCACGGCTAGGAAGGTGGATGGTCACGGCCTTTCTCCTTGAAGATTGCGAAAACCTGAACACTAGAGAGAACAAGTGAGAATACGAAATTGTGGAGAAAATTCTGAACCTTGAGACGTCTAATACAATAGGTATATATAGGAGAACGTCTCAAAGCACTCCCAATTCGTTTCTACTTGGTTTCTCCAAAGTTGTGTTGATTTAGGACTTGTTTGGCACAAAACAGATTTCCGGCAGGATTGACCTCAGTCCACTAAAACGGCCATAACTTCCTCTAGAAAATAGATATCGACGAGCTGTAAAAATCTCTGGAAACTAGACATCTGTAGCTTTCCAACCATATAAAGATCATAATTTTCTGAGCTCTGAGTGATTTTTTATGCTCCGTTGAAGTTGACTGATCTGCACAGGCAGTAATCCGAATCTGTAATGGATTTGACTTTTAAAGCACAACTTAAGTCTAATTCGAATTTCCTTCACATCACATGCCTCTCACATGTCTTCCACGCCTTATTGAAGAATGAAACGTCAAGAACTCCCTAGAACCTTCAAGAATCTCACGGCAATTCCAATCCATACTCAACAAGAAGTCCAAACTCCACATTGCTTTGAAATCCGAATTCCTTGTTGCTTTCTCTTCCATGTGCACGGCATATGATCTTCTTGAGACTTCTAGATACTTCATGAACGTTCCAAGGCTCTCCTAGTATGAGTAGAACTCCATATGCAAGTAGGTTTCCTAGTTGAACACTGCTTCCTTTTCCGAGATGCTTCTACACTCTTCCGGAACCTTCTTGAGTAATCCTTATCCAACAGGGACTCCTTGTCATACTAGTATTCCTTATCTGAGTAGAATTGGGTTTCCTTGTCCAAGTAGAACTCCTTGTCCAAGTCAGCTTCAGACTCCTACTTCAACTGGGATTCTTTTTCCTAGTCAAACAGGGAAAACTTCCATTTCTTCATTTTTCTTCATTTCTGCGCCACTTGTGCCTTCCTTAGCCATTTTTGGACTTTGAGACTCCATTTTACCTGTAAAACACTAACTAAGTTAAATTGATCAAGATAAAGGAAATAACTTAGCAAAATATAGGGTTTAAACATTATTAACGTCGCATTTTATGCTCCTATCAAATTCCCCCACACTTAGCTTTTGCTAGTCCCTTAGCAAAATCAACATAACAAACCAAAAGACTAAGAAACAAAACAAAGAAACTAACGAAAATAAACTAAGTATGGAAAACAAAGACTCAAGACTCAAAAACGAAAAACAAAGACCAAAAACAAAAACGTCACAAACACAATGACTCCAACGTTGACTCACAAAATGACTTCTAAACCCTTTAACATATTGTCTCAGCAATCTCATACTTTCAAGTCACCAAGATTAGCACTTAACCAAGCATCACATCTTCAAGATATTCAAGAGCTAATTACAAAACATAATCCACATATAAGCATGTAAGACTTGGGAGTAAACAGTGGTGATGGTTTAGCTCAACACATTTCAAACAAGTCATGATTCAACCTCACATAGATATATCACTCTTTCTTCTCTCAGATTCAAGGCTCATGCTTAAAAGCTTCATCACTCAAGTATATGTGAAAGATTACGAAGTAGATCACATACATAAGAAACGAAAGCATATATAATTTTTTTTTTTAAAGATCTCATGAAAGATATCAACCACATGCACGAATGAACCCAAGCCATAAGTTCAACAGTTATAACTTATCTCCACATCAAAGGCTGTCCCATCTTAAGGATCAAAGAGGTCTTACAATTAAGGTTGTAATGGGGCCAAGGCTTAAGGTTTAAAGAAACGAAGGGATAGGAAAATCACAAAGTATCCTAAAAACCTAGCAGAGCACTTGTTAATGTAGAGAGACCATCTTCGAAATCCACCATGTATAGCAAAACGTCATGTATCCTTCTTGGGCTTATAAAAGGGCCAAGTGTCATCATGTTGGGCCCAAACTTCATTCTAACCTTCTTTTGAACAAGTGTGAACAGGACAAAGACCAAATTTTTCAACAATGGGCCTTCAATTAAAAACAAACTCCAAATCCACTAAGTATAGGGGACTAAAATCCATAGAACTAAACAATAATACACTTTTTTTTCTTTAATTGCCGAAAACATATTCTTTCTTTCTCTTTTTTTTTTTTACGATTTCAATCTTTTTTTTCGGCAATTACATACAATTTTTCTTATGGACAAGTCTACCCCCACACTTGAACTTCTTCATGCCTTCAAAATTCATCCTTGACGCCAAAACTCCAAGCAAAGTCTCGAAAATATGCTCCACTAAGTCTTTAGAACAAAGGGTAAAGATATAACTATACTAGGGTTAAGGGTTAAGGAATTTTGAGGGTGATGAAAGAAAAGGCTTAATGTAGGCTCAAAGGGGTTAAACTAGGGGGGTCCCACGACGGGCACAAATGGGGACACAAGATATATTTGGCAATGGTGGTAAAATCCTAAGTAAGTACCTTTATTCTTTCCAGAATCAGGGCCATATATTGATTATAAGTCTCAACAAGCATAACAGTGAATTCTAGCATTCTCTAGTCCATTAAACTTAATCTATGGCATGTAGTCAATCAAGATGAAAGAATAATGAGATCAACAAATCATCGCCAAGAAAATAAGAGTATAATTCATTTTTTCGTTAATCACTCACAAAGAAAGGGCACATGGCTCAAATTCTCACTTAGGGTTATTTTGAATCATAACTTATCTTCCACATGTTCATATTCTGTACCAAAGTTACGCATGCACCATATCTACTACACATTCATATGCTTTTCATAAGTCATAATTAACCAAAGAATATCATCAAACATTATCCCAATCTTGTGATCCTCTTTTAGCCTTAATTTCAGAGATATAAGCACATCCTAGACAGTTAAAAGGGCATCCTAAGACTCGATCACAAAACAAAACAAAAACACACAAAAGTGACGTAACAAACATGACAAAAACGTTTTGGACTTAGGGTTATTTCTCTTCTCCTTTCGGTAACTCCTTTGGAACATGACCAGGTGAAGAGAGGAACGATTTTGGCGGAGCTCAGCTCACTTGATTGACAGGGGACGAGACCCTTTGTCAGCACTTCTCATATCCAAACTAGACCTTAGACATCACATCCCATTGGATGCGCCTACGATGAAGAAGATATTTACCCAAAATTCAATTTGACTCTAACAATAACTAAACAAAACAAACAAACACACAACATATAAAACAAAACCGAAATATGAAACACAAAACCTAAAACAAAGTTAACGCAAATTTTTTTTTTATTTTTCTGTATTTTCCGATTTTTTATTTTGTTTTTCTTTTATAACCACAAAACTAGCTAAGTGAAACGTTAAACCCTTCCCCCACACTTAAATCATGCATTGTCCTCAATGTATAAACAAGTTAAAAGCATACAAAGCATCAATCAAGCATGGCATAAAAGATAACGCAACAAATCCTAAAAGGAAAACAAAGTTGACGAAAATAAAAGAGAAAGGAAGAGTTCAAGAAAGCAAATCTGCGTTGATGGCTCCTCCACAGCTACGGATGAAATGGGTTGCCTCCCATGCAGCGCTTAATGTTTAAAGTCTTTCAGCCTAGACTTGCACCTTCAATTATTCTTCTGGTTGTGGCGCCTCTTGGAGGGGTACATCCTCCACATTGTGCTCCACAAACGCCTCATAGTAAGGCTTGAGACGATGGCCATTCACCTTGAACTCAGCTCCAGTAGTGTTACTTCTTATCTGTATAGCACCATGAGGAAAAACATTAGTAACAATAAAAGGACCAACCCATCTAGAACGCAACTTACCAGGAAAAAGTCTTAGTCTAGAATGAAATAAAAGAACTTTTTGACCAACTACAAAGGTCTTTCCACGAATCATCTTATCATGAAAAGCCTTTGTCTTTTCCTTGTAAATCCGTGCACTATCATAGGCTTCATTTCGAATTTCCTCAAGTTCATTGAGTTGCAACTTCCTATGGAGTCCAGCTTCATCCAAGTCCATGTTAAACATCCTCACGGCCCACCAAGCCTTATGCTCTAACTCCACGGGTAAGTGACAAGCTTTCCCATACACCAACCGAAATGGTGACATCCCTATTGGCGTTTTAAAAGCTGTCCTATACGCCCACAATGCATCCTCCAATCGTTTGCTCCAATCCTTCCTTGAAGGTCCCACGGTTTTCTCAAGTATCCTCTTGATCTCCCTGTTTGAAACTTCGGCTTGTCCACTTGTTTGAGGATGATAAGGTGTAGAAACCCTATGGTTAACGTTGTACTTCCTAAGTAAAGCCTCAATGGTCTTGTTGCAAAAGTGAGAACCTCCATCACTAATGATTGCTCGAGGCATGCCAAACCTACTAAATATATTAGATTGTATAAACTCTGCAACAACTTTAGAATCATTAGTCCTGGTGGCTATCGCTTCCACCCACTTAGAAACATAATCAACAGCCAAGAGAATATAAAGACAACCATTAGATGAAGGAAAAGGACCCATAAAATCTATACCCCAAACATCAAAAATTTCGACAATGATTATAGAATTTAAAGGCATTTGATCTTTAGGTCCTAAGTTCCCAGTTCTTTGGCATCTATCACATGTCATACAAAATTCATATGCATCTTTAAACAAGGTAGGCCAATAAAAACCAGATTCCAACACCTTTTTAGCAGTTCTATTAAAGCCAAAGTGACCACCACATTGTTTAGCATGACAAAACTCAAGTATAGCTTTTTGTTCATTATTAGGCACACATCTCCTTATTAACTGATCAGAACAATATTTCCACAAGTAAGGATCATCCCAAACAAATTGTTTAGCTTTAGACTTAAGTCCTTCACGTTGAGCATGCAACATATCACTAGGGAACGTTTTAGATGCCAAATAATTAACAATATCTGCATACCAAGGCTCACTTACCTGAATTCCGAAGAGTTGTTCATCCGGAAACATCTCCACTATAGGTATGGCGTCCTCCTCACTCACAAGTCTGCTCAAGTGGTCCGCCACAACGTTGTCAGAGCCCTTCTTATCCTTGATCTCCACATCAAACTCTTGAAGCAAGAGTATCCAACGAATTAGCCTAGGTTTTGCCTCCTTCTTGGACATTAGGTACCTTAAAGCTGCATGATCAGAATAAATTATAACTTTAGTACCCAATAAATAAGATCGAAATTTTTCTAAGGCAAAAACAACAGCTAAAAGTTCTTTTTCAGTTGTGGAGTAATTCAGTTGAGCATCATTTAGTGTCCTTGACGCATAGTAGATGGCATAGGGCTTCTTGTCCTTCCTTTGGCCTAGCACGGCCCCAATGGCATAATCTGAGGCGTCACACATGATCTCAAAGGGAAGAGACCAATCTGGTGGAAGCATGATAGGAGCAGACGTCAGAAGCTCCTTTAAAGCATTGAATGCATCCTTGCAATCCTCCTTGAATTCAAACGCCACTTCCTTCTGTAGAAGACGACATAAAGGCCTTGAAATCTTGGAGAAGTCCTTGATGAAGCGCCTGTAGAAACCTGCATGTCCAAGAAAAGAGCGGACCTCCCTCACACTTGTGGGGTATGGTAAGTACTTAACAAGATCTACTTTAGCTTTATCAACTTCTATTCCACGTTTTGAAACAATATGCCCTAAGACTATTCCTTGTTTCACCATAAAGTGACACTTTTCCCAATTAAGCACAAGATTAGTCTCTTCACAACGCCTAAGTATTAATTCTAAGTTATTTAAGCAATCATCAAAGTCTTTACCAAAAACCGAAAAGTCATCCATAAATACTTCAATAATTTTCTCAATAAAATCAGAAAATATACTTACCATGCACCTTTGAAACGTACCTGGAGCATTGCAAAGTCCAAAGGGCATCCTTCTGTAGGCAAACGTCCCAAAGGGGCATGTGAATGTCGTTTTCTCTTGATCCTCATTAGCAATGGCGATTTGGTTGTACCCAGAATACCCATCCAGAAAGCAATAGAACTCATGGCCAGCTAACCTCTCAAGCATCTGATCAATGAATGGCAAAGGGAAGTGATCCTTCCTAGTGGTGGCGTTTAGCTTCCTATAGTCTATGCAAACTCTATGTCCAGTCACAGTCCTCTGAGGCACTAACTCATTTTCTGCATTCTTCACAACTGTTATCCCAGACTTCTTTGGCACAACTTGAACTGGTGAAACCCACTTAGAATCCGAGATAGGGTAGATGACGCCACAATCAAGAAGCTTGATGACTTCCTTCTTCACAACTTCCATCATAGGTGAGTTCAGACGTCTCTGAGCCTCCCTAGTTGGCTTGGCTCCCTCCTCAAGCAAAATTCGATGCACACAAGTGGTGGGGCTAATTCCTCTGATATCCTGCTAAAGTCCAACCAATTGCAGTCTTGTGTTGCTTAAGCATCTCCACTAATCTGTCCTCTTGAGGTGACGTCAAAGATGATGAAATGATGACAGGTAATGTTTCGTTTTCTCCCAAGTAAGCATACTTCAAGTGATCCGGTAATTGCTTAAGTTCTAAAGTAGGTGCCTGAATCACTGAAGGTAGAGGTTTATTAGTAGAGGGAGAAATAAACACAGAAGAAACATCACCTAGCTCGAATGGTGTTGCCTCAAGAAAAGCAACATGTTCCATTATGGAATCACTATGAATGGCCGTGAGCTCCTCCCTAGGGATGGTTGTGTCATCCTTCATGATTCCAACGCCATTGGCAATGGTTGAAACCAAAGTATCCTCATTCATCATCTCCATGAATTTCTGCGCAAGTTCATCAAGAATATCAATAGAAAAACATGATGAAAAATCAACCAAGGGATACCTCATTGCTTCAAAGATGTTGAAGCCAACAATTTCACCATCGAACTCCATTGTTAATGAGCCGGAATAAACATCAATTTTAGTCCTAGCCGTCCTCATGAAGGGGCGGCCTAGCAACAATGGCGTTCCACTCTTTGGGGATTCCTCCATCTCAAGGACATAGAAGTCAGCTGGAAAGATTAACTCACCAACCTGCACAAGTACATCCTCAACTAACCCCTTAGGGTATGCATTAGATCGATCTGCCAACTGAATAATAACATTATCATGTTTAAGCTCACCTAGACCTAGAGTTTCATAAACAGAATAAGGCATGACATTGATGGAAGCACCTAAGTCTAGCATGGCATTTTCGAATCTACTTGTTCCAATAACACAAGGGATAGAGAAACTCCCTGGATCCTTACACTTTTCTGGCATTCTGCGTTGAAGCACAGCTGAGACATTCTCACTTACCTTCACCACTTCTTTCTCACGGTTTTGTCTCCTTGTGGTGCAAAGCTCCTTCAAGAATTTGGCATACTTAGGAATTTGCTTAATGGCCTCAAGGAGAGGGATGTTGATTTGCACCTTCTTAAAAGTTTCCAAGATGGCCTTTTCGGCCTCATCCTTCTTGGAATTAGCATATCTGCTTGGGAAAGGCAAAGGAGAAGAAGATGGATTAGCAATAACCGAATTGAAAGAGTTAGAAACTTGTCCTTGAGGTTTCGGTTTTGCATTGGAAGGTGGAGACGTCACTTGAGCCTTGGACGTTGCAGGGTCCTCTTCCTCCTCTAATGTTGACGTTGAGTTCTTCTTGGGAGGCTTAGGGAGGTCTACAAGGGTCTTACCACTCCTTGTAGTAACGGCTTTTGCTTGCTCAAAGTGAGGATTAGGGATAGTGCCACTTGGAAGCTTTCCTTGCTCATGAAACTTACCCATAAACTCCACAACTTGACTCATTTGCTTCTTCATCTCATTCACATCCGTGGATATGGCATTGATCTGATTCCCATGATGAGTTTGACCTGCAATCAAAGCTTGAGTAGACTTAGTTAGAGTTCTGATCAATTCATCATTAGAAGAAGAAGAAGAAGCATTTGAATTATAATTAGAATTGAAAGGAGTAGGGTTAGGAGGTTGAGGCTTTTGATAAAAGCCTTGAGGACGTGGTTGGAACCCTTGAGGTGCACTTTGAACATTCTCATTGTCCTTCCAACGAAAATTAGGGTGATCCCTCCATCCAGGATTGTAAGTGTTCGAATATGGATCATTCCTAGGACGTTGGAACCCTTGTTGAAAACCTATGGCGTTGACACCTTCTTGTCCTCCTTCCTCCATGAGTTGGGGGCATTGGTTAGATGCATGCCCTTGCATAGAACAAACTCCACACACCATGACTTGTCCTTGTGCTCCCTGAGACACAAGAGTAGTAAGTTTGTTAATTTTTTCTTCCAATTGAGCTAAAGTACTTACCTCATGGACCCTTTCACGTGTGGTGGTGGTCTTGGACCTAGAGTTCCCATATTGTTGTTGATTCAAGGCCCTATTCTCAATAAGGATCATTCCAGCCGCAGGCTCCTTGTCAACAAAAGATCCACCAGAAGCAGCATCTAACATATCCCTTTCCAAAGGTGTGAGACCATCATAAAAACAAGTGAGCAAGGTCTCATCCTTCATGCCATGTTGAGGGCACTGAGTGATAAGAGACTTGAACCTCTCATAGTATTCTGCGTAGGACTCATCTTGCCCTTGTTGAATGCCACTTATCTTCTTCCTTAACATGATGATGCGAGATGTAGGAAAGTACTTCTCAAGAAACGCCTTCATCATGTCTCCCCAAGATGTAATTCGTCCACTAGGCAACTCGTAGAGCCACTGTTTTGCCTTGTCAGCCAACGAAAATGGGAAGGCCTTCAACTTCAAAATATGCTCATCAGCTCCTTGAGGCTTCATGCTAGTGCATATGAACTGAAATTCCATCAAGTGGTTGTTTGGATCTTCCATAGGGAGTCCATGGAATGTAGGAAGACGATGAAGCAGCCCAGACTTCAACTCAAAATCAGCTGTTAATCCCTCAGCTGCAGCAGGGTAGGTTATGCAGGTTGGCACTCCCCCAGGTGGGATGACGGATGTAGAGAGTTGCCTTATGGTGAGAGCCATTGGTGGTGGTGGTGGTGGTAAAATCAAAGGGAGAGGGGCATTGGGTGGTTCTTGATGTGGTGAATGTGGGGTATGTGGTGGTGATTGATCCGATGAAGTGGTTGAAGCTTCTAATCCTCCCTCTATTCTGTTCCCTTCACTATCCAATTCAAGTTCACGAATTTGAAGTGGAGTAGAGACTTGAACGTCAAAGATGTCCGAGTTCTGCTTTAGCTTTGCAATTCGTTCTTGGATGACGTGAAGGGGCGTTTTGGTGTACTTGGGTGGTTCAGACGATCCAGACATTCATTGATCTGTAGTAAAACGAAAGAACAAAGTTAGTAAGGTATAAACATGACGTGGACCAAGGTATACACATTAAAACGTCACATATATGCAAGTACACACAAGGCCAACGAAAATTATATAGTGGTTAGTTACAATCTTTTACAACTTTCGAAATAATCAACTTTAATAAGAGAATTGTAAGTCAAAGTTTAGACGTGCGGCCCAGAGATTCTAATGTTAATACAAGTCTCCCCTCCTAAATCTTTTGGTAACTCTTTTCACACAGAGCCAGGTAGTAGAGGAACGATTTTGGCGGAGCTCAGCTCACTTGATTGACAGGGGACGAGACCCTTTGTCAGCACTTCTCGTATCCAATCAACCTAGACACTCTGGCTACTAAGGTGCGCCTACTTGATAAAGAAAGTTGCTTGACAAGTATTAATAAAAGAACCCTCACCTATTCCGTTATGACTTACTTTCTTCTTACCAAAACCAAATTTCTCGAAAATTGTCTAAGTATATGACTTTAATAAAACATCATGGACTATTGTTTTGGACGTGCGGCCCAAGTCCTTGTCTCCACACATAGTTCTTCGCAAATCCGTTGGGCAACCTTACTGAAATGGCCAGGTGGGGGAGGACGAGCACGAGAGGTAAGAACCATTTTGGCACAAGCTACTCCCACATTGTGGTTTACGCTCGTTTGATTGCCTTCTGGATTCAAAACCCGTCACGAACGTTGTCCCCTTTCTAGACACCATCTCACATAGGCTATGCTTACTAAGATAAGGGAAAAATTAAGTGCAAGACATTTTTCAAGTGTTAACAAAAGCCGCCCACAACCTTAAGAGACCTAAATTAGGCGCTAATAAGGGGTTAAGGCTAATGTCAACAAAAGAGACTTCACCTATTCCATAATAGTTCATAATCCCTTACCAAAATCATACCTTAGTGGCGTTTTCATCACATGAAGACTTTTCAATCCCCGGCAACGGCGCCAAAAATTGATACGTGCAAAAGCATTCGCCAATTTAAACCCTGAAAATGTCGAGCGTTAGTATAGAGCAAATAGGGTATCGTTCAAAACCGGGGATTGAGGGTGCTAACATGTGAGAACAAATTAAAAGAGAAAGAATATACAATTTACGAAAATTAAAGAACAAACATACAAGTTTTACAAAAATTAGAATTTTACAAGTTACAAGCATGCATATAATTGGAACAAACAAAGAATCACAAAGAGTTAGAGAGCACATACATGTCACACGAATTTGAGAGCAAAAGAATGAGAGAAACAACAAAAATATACAAGTATATATAGGCAAGGACGAAATTAGAGAGAAAACTAAGTTAGAAAAGGTTTTGGAATCCCACTCCTATTTATACACAATTTACAAATCCATATCACAAAGGGAATCCATATACAACAAGGATTACTAATTATTATCTACTTAGAATTACTTAATCTACAAGAAAACAAAATCCCTAAAAAAACACCAAGAGAATCCCTAAAAACCACCAAATTAATTCCTAGAAAACACTAACACATATTTACTATTCACGGAGACACTATTCATGAATTTAAAAACATTTTTTTTATTTTATTTATTATTTATATTAACATGCTACCTAAAAACTCTAAGTTAATTTTAATTATTTACACAAACAAGAAAACATAAAGATGGGGGGTTTTTGAAGATTGAAAAGATAAATTTTCGAAAACATTAAAAGATTAAAAACAAGAAAACATTTTATTTACAAAGGTGGGAAAAGAAGAATTTTCGAAGAATAACTTATCAAGAACCAATCAAGATCCATGTTTCATGCATCCCTTAATCTTTATTAGTTACCAAGAATGCCATCAACCAAGACACAAAGATCAAAGCAACCAATGTCCCTTTTTACTTTCTTTCTTATGTTAATCGAAATAGCAAAGCACTAAATCAATTTATTTTGAAAACCCGAACACACACATACGTTGCAAATTCGTTTTCAAATCATTAAATTCAAGAAAGAATTGATGAACATGCAAATCCAAGCGCGTCACAACTATTCATCACATGCATAATCTGATTTCGACTCAAAGCAAGCCTTTACTACTTATTCGAATTAGGTTTCACAAAGCATCAAACCTAATTACTAGCAAGTTACATGCAATTCATCCTATTATGTTTGTCAGACCAAGTGAATCGTTGACATGTAATGAAGCACAAAATTCAGATTATCATTCTACACATTCGGCAACTAAGCAAGACCAAGATCACATAAACACATCAATCATGAAAAGAACATCAAAATTATACTTTGAAAACAGTTTTGTCACATCATAGTTTCGGTTTACACAACAGATTTTCCAAAGCAGAAATTCTAACTACAAGAAAGCAAAAACCGTGAAAATACATGATGAGATTATGGTGTGGACAACCCTTGATCACGTCCCAAGGTCCAAAGCAGATCCAAGATGATGCACAAGTGATGATCACGGCTAGGAAGGTGGATGGTCACGGCCTTTCTCCTTGAAGATTGCGAAAACCTGAACACTAGAGAGAACAAGTGAGAATACGAAATTGTGGAGAAAATTCTGAACCTTGAGACGTCTAATACAATAGGTATATATAGGAGAACGTCTCAAAGCACTCCCAATTCGTTTCTACTTGGTTTCTCCAAAGTTGTGTTGATTTAGGACTTGTTTGGCACAAAACAGATTTCCGGCAGGATTGACCTCAGTCCACTAAAACGGCCATAACTTCCTCTAGAAAATAGATATCGACGAGCTGTAAAAATCTCTGGAAACTAGACATCTGTAGCTTTCCAACCATATAAAGATCATAATTTTCTGAGCTCTGAGTGATTTTTTATGCTCCGTTGAAGTTGACTGATCTGCACAGGCAGTAATCCGAATCTGTAATGGATTTGACTTTTAAAGCACAACTTAAGTCTAATTCGAATTTCCTTCACATCACATGCCTCTCACATGTCTTCCACGCCTTATTGAAGAATGAAACGTCAAGAACTCCCTAGAACCTTCAAGAATCTCACGGCAATTCCAATCCATACTCAACAAGAAGTCCAAACTCCACATTGCTTTGAAATCCGAATTCCTTGTTGCTTTCTCTTCCATGTGCACGGCATATGATCTTCTTGAGACTTCTAGATACTTCATGAACGTTCCAAGGCTCTCCTAGTATGAGTAGAACTCCATATGCAAGTAGGTTTCCTAGTTGAACACTGCTTCCTTTTCCGAGATGCTTCTACACTCTTCCGGAACCTTCTTGAGTAATCCTTATCCAACAGGGACTCCTTGTCATACTAGTATTCCTTATCTGAGTAGAATTGGGTTTCCTTGTCCAAGTAGAACTCCTTGTCCAAGTCAGCTTCAGACTCCTACTTCAACTGGGATTCTTTTTCCTAGTCAAACAGGGAAAACTTCCATTTCTTCATTTTTCTTCATTTCTGCGCCACTTGTGCCTTCCTTAGCCATTTTTGGACTTTGAGACTCCATTTTACCTGTAAAACACTAACTAAGTTAAATTGATCAAGATAAAGGAAATAACTTAGCAAAATATAGGGTTTAAACATTATTAACGTCGCATTTTATGCTCCTATCACCGTCCAAGCCAAGAGGAAAAGGAGGAAGTTGCCGTGATATACATGAAGAAACCCTAGAGAATTCGGCAAAGAGAGATTCTAGGGGAGAGTTTTAAGGAAAGCCAAAGTGTGGAGACCAAGAAACGGCCAAAAAGGAGTCTAGATACATTCCTACATTCCCTAAAGAGTTTTGGCCGAATTTAAAAGCAGAAAATCAGAAATTATCTCAAGAATTTCGGCCAAGATTATTTAGAGAATTAAAGGAGAATTTTGTGATTGGTTGGAACACCTCATAGGGCTCACTTGGCAAGATTCTATTGGAGAAAATTATGTGGAGTTAGCACATTGTTGCCGTGAGGATTCTTAGGGTTTTACACGGCCTTGGAGACCAAGTTGCCGTCCCCTATATAGTCTCTCCTCTTCTCAACGTAAAGGGTTCCTCTCTCCATACAATCTAGACTTTAGAAAAAAAATCAGAAAGTTCTCTAGCCTAGCCGTGCTCCTCTCCATCCTCTAGGGCAACCACGAAGTGAAAAGCAAGGCCAAAGGAGAAGAAGACAAGCCGTGAACATCATCCACCCTCCACCTTGAAGATTGCTTTCGAAATTCAAGAGACCAAATCACCTTTTCGTTCATCACCATCTCCATCTCTTGGTGTAATTCGATTCTCCCTTGTAACTTTGTTTTGTATTTTCGTTGGTTATGCCCTAGTTGACACATATGTCTGAACAAGTATTGTTTTCTGAAATTTTATGATTAATTGTTAATTTTCAGATTCATGTTTTGCGATTTATGGTTGCTTATGTGTGAGTGTTTGATTAAATTTGCATGATAGAAATCTTTTGTATGTTAATCTTAAAGGGTTCGAAACTTTTAGGGTTTGTATATAATTGGCGCTACGAATTTAAGAACATGAATCAACTTTTTGGTTTTGTGTTCTTGAATCAATAAGTAGTAAAGGTTTTGTACAAAAACCGAATTTAATCAAAGAAGATTGCAATTAGGTGGACTTTTTCATACTAAGTTGCACATTTGAATTGATAGCCTTTCTAGATGCTTATTGCGTTAAACATGTATGATTGACTAGCTTTCTAGGGCTTGAATGCATGTTTGATAGGATTAGTCTATGTGCTTTCACTTAGATTAATTAGCGTTGAAAGTAAAATATGGGAAATTGTTTGCTTTGAACGTTTCACATGATCAATTCCTCTTGCATGACTATGATGAACAATGATGAACTTGAATCAATTTTAATCATGAGTTTCGATTTTGATCTTTGTTCGTGCATTCCATTGATGTTTTTATGTTTTTGCATTTTAATTGTTTTGTTAACTTAGTTTTAATTTCGAAAAACCAACATCAAAATCCCCCCCTTATTTTCGTAAATAGTGTATATGTGTGTGAATATTATACTTTGTTTTAATTTTAATTGTTTAATTGTTTGACAATGACAGGTGTACCCTCAATCCTCGGAATAGAACGATCCCTATTTACTTTACACTACTAATGACATTTCAGGGTTAAATTATGCGCTTGCAAAAAGCGTATCAATTTTTGGCGCCGTTGCCGGGGATTGAAAAATCATTTGTCTTATTGTGATTATTTGTTTTGTATATATATTGTGACCGGAAAAAAAAAAAATATAATAATAATATTACTTGTCAATTATTTGTAATTGTCGAAATTTAGATTAATTACTTAGGTTGTTATTTGTATTATTGAACACGAGTTTAATTGTGGGTTGTAAATTAAAGAAGGAATAGGTGAAGTCGTGTTTATTAATATTGGCCTAAACCCCTTATTGGTACCTAGTTCAGGTCCCTTAAGGTTGAGGGCGGCCTCTATTAACATTCATTGAACTGTCTAACACACTTAGGACCTTTTACATCCTAGTAAGAATATCCTATGTGAGATGGTGTCTAGGAAGGGGACAACGTTCATGACGGGTTCTGGATTCAGAAGTGCTTACAAATGGGCGTAAACCTCAATGAGGGAGTAGCCTATGCCAAAATGGATCCTACCTCTTGTGTTCGCCCTCCCCTACCTGGCCATTTCAGTAAGGTTGCCCAACGGATGTAGGAGGGACTTTGTGTCTAGACGATTATACTTGGGCCGCATGTCCACTTGATTTACCGCTTGGAATTAAATTTGATATCAATAGTATTCATAACAAAAGAAAATGTTGTGACACTTAAGGTATATTGGATTAAACATAATCTTGGAAGGGTAGCTGTTTCAGTCCCATTGCACAACAAGATTCCCTGTTCCCGTACCTAAGTGTTGAAAAAAAAAAAAAAAAAAAAAAAAAAATTGTGAATAGTGACGTTTTGTTTTTGTGTTTTGTGTGAAAGTTTTGTGTCTAATTATACTTGTAAAGAATTAGAATTAAAGAAAATAAAAATTGGAGTTATGAATTTTGTTAAATACTTAATTGTTGCGAGTGTGTAAAATCGTCTGAGTAGACAAGGGCCCTTTTGTTAATATTGGCCTTAACCCTTCATTCGTACCTTTCTAAGGTCTTATGAGGTTGAGGGCGGCCTTTATTAGCACTCGGAGAACAGTTTAACACATGAGTAATTTCCCAGCTGAGTAAGGGGCATTACAGATGGTGTCTTAGGTTGAGACCCTGGGTGATGGGTTCAATTGGATCTCAGAGATACTATAGACTGTGCGTAAACCACAATGTGGAAGTAGCCGATAGGGGCGTAAACCTCAATGAGGGAGTAGCCTCCGTAGTATCACCGAAATGAGTCCTCCCTCTCACTTACCTCTTAATCTGGCTATCTGGCCTTCTGAAACAAAGGAAAGTGACTTATGTCTAAGCGACTATCCCTATATCGTATCTCACCAATAGTAGTGGTTTCTATTGGGCTCGACTTACAACTTGGAATCAATTGAGTTATTAACTTTATTTATGATAGTTCCATGACAAAAATAAAATACTTGTACATAACCTTCAATTGTAAATTGGTCTGTTTTCTTACTTCTCTTACTTGTACAAAATTTGGAAGTCTCTTTTGTTGCATTGTGAATAGTGACGTTTTTGTATGAAAATATTAACTTGTATTTTGTTTATTTTCGTAAGTTACTCACTTTTGTACATCTTAATGTTGTTCAGGAATTCCATGAATGTCCGAGTCTTCTAAAATCCCTACCATACAAGAGATTGAAGAAAGGCTCGCTCGTTTGAAAAATCCTCCTACACTTGAGTACAGAAGACCTTCTTCCTTGCAATTCAAAGAGTACAAGTTTAACGAGCAAGGGAAGAGAATCTATCCTTCTGAGGAATCTACATCACCTACACCTACCCCATCTCCTCCTTCACGTTCACCTTCACCTGTGGTGTCGTCTAACTCTACACCACCTTCACCACCACCTGAAGAAGTTCAAGAAGAGAGAATGGCATCCATTAGGGAACTCTCCACAGCAACAGTTGAGGGAGGACCCCCTATAGGTATTGTGTACCCTGCTCCTGCTGCAGGAAGAAATGCAGAGTTTGAGCTGAAGAGTGGATTATTGCACCAACTCCCTAAGTTTCATGGGCTTCCTATGGAGGACGCCAACAAGCATCTTAGAGCATTTCAGGTTGTGTGTTCTAACATGCAACCACAAGGAGCAGATGAGAACATTCTAAGGATGAAGGCATTTCCATTTTCCTTAGCTGACAGAGCCAAAGATTGGCTATATGAGATTCCTGCTGGACGTATCACCTCTTGGGACACTATGAGGAAGGCCTTCTTGGAAAGATACTTCCCAGCTTCCAAGGTCATCACACTCAGGAAGAAGCTTAGTGGAATTGAACAAGCTCCAGATGAGTCCTATTCTGCCTATTATGAGAGGTTCAACTCCTTACTTGCTCAATGTCCTCAACATCAGATGAAGGATGAGACCCTACTGACATGCTTCTATGAGGGACTCTTACCCTTAGAGAGGCAAATGCTTGATGCTGCAGCTGGAGGAGCTTTTGTGGACAAGTCACCTGCAGATGGAAAGGAACTTATTGAGAATCGTGCCCTCAACAGTCAACAATACGAGGGTATAGGGCACTCCATTCGAAAGGTACATGAAGTGGGCAGGAATAATGCCATTGAGGATCAACTGAATAAGCTCACCTTGCTCATGAACCAAGTCATAAGTTCCAAAGGACCAAGTGCATCCATAGCTTGTGGGGTATGCTCTATGCAAGGGCATGTTACTGATCAATGCCCTCAACTCAATGAAAATGGAGGATGGGAATCTGCCAATGCTATTGGAGGATACCAAGGAGGATTTCAAGGAGGATATCAGGGAGGACCTCAACGTCCTAGACATGACCCTTATTCCAATACTTATAACCCAGGATGGAGGGACCATCCCAACTTCAAGTGGACCAACAATGACAATGTTCAGAATCCTCTTGGTGGGAACTTTCAACGTCCTCAAGGTCCTACTTTTCAACGTCCTCAAGCTCCTTACATGCCTCCTCCTCAACAGAACTCTGGGAATTCCAATTCCCATTATGATAAGACGTTGGAAGCCGTGACTGCTTCTACACAAGCCTTGACAAACTCTACTCAGGCTTTGATCCAAGGACAACAGACCCATACTAAGGACATTGCAGAACTCAAGAAGCAGATGGGCCAAGTTGTGGATTTCATGAGCAAGATTCATGAGAATGGGAAGCTCCCTAGTGTCACAATACCTAATCCTAAGGGTAATGTGGAGAATGCATCAGTTGTGACTACAAGGAGTGGAAGGCCATTTGTGGATCAACCCAAGCCACCCAAGAAGGCCCAAGTGAGCATAGAGATTGAGGAAGACCATGAACCCACAAAGTTGGGTATTGAAAAGGACCCTGCAACGTCCAAGGAAGAAATCAAGGCGTCCTCACCACCAAAGGCAAAACCGGATATTCAAGGTATTAATTCTAACTTATCCAATTCGGTTATTGCTAACCCCCCTTCTTCTTCTTGCATGCCCTTTCCACGCAGGTTTGCTAAATCCAAGAAGGATGAAAGTGACCAAGCTATCTTGGAAACTTTCAAGAAGGTGCAAGTAAACTTACCCCTCCTGGAGGCCATCAAACAGGTCCCTAAGTATGCCAAGTTCCTTAAAGAGCTTTGCACTACTAGGAGAGTAAACCGTGAAAAGGAGGTGGTAAAGGTAAGTGAGAACGTTTCTGCCTTGATTCAGAGGAAGATTCCTCCAAAGTGTAAGGATCCTGGAAGCTTTACTATTCCATGTACTATTGGTAACTCCAGATTTAAGAATGCCATGCTAGATTTAGGTGCATCTGTTAATGTTATGCCCTACTCTGTTTATGAAACCCTAGGTCTAGGGGAACTTAAATCTGATAATGTTATCATTCAGTTAGCTGACAGATCCAATGCATACCCTAGAGGTTTGTTGGAGGATGTGCTTGTGCAGGTTAACCATCTTATCTTCCCAGCTGATTTTTATGTGTTGGAAATGGAGGACTCCCCTGTGAGTTCCACTCCTTTGCTTTTGGGACGTCCTTTCTTAAGGACAGCTAGGACGAAGATAGATGTGTATGCAGGTTCTCTCACTATGGAGTTTGATGGTGACGTTATTGGCTTCAACATTTTTGAAGCCATGAGGTATCCTCTTGATATAAATGATTGTTATTCTATTGATATTTTGGATGACCTTGCCCAGAAAATGTTTGAGGCCATGAACGAGGATACCCTAGCCACAACACTCGAACGAGGAGTAGGGTACACAAAAGGTGGTGCCATTATCTCAGAGGAGGAATTGAAGGACACTTGTGAAGGAAAGATCATTGAAAACGTCTCATTCCTTGAAGCTTCACCCTATATAGGTAAGTCTACTTCACCCTTGTCCATTCAGTTATCTGCTAATAAGACTTTACCTTCAGTGGTTCAGGCACCAGAACTTGAACTTAAACCTCTACCCGACCACTTGAAGTATGTCTACTTAGGAGACAAGGAGACGTTACCAGTGATTGTGTCCTCCTCTCTTACTTCGTCTCAAGAGGAGAGATTGGTGGAGATGTTGAAGCAACACAAGACCGCCATAGGATGGACATTGGCGGATATTAAGGGAATAAGCCCTACTACTTGCGTCCATAGAATACTTCTTGAGGAGGGGACAAAACCCACTAGAGAGGCTCAACGTCGTCTCAACCCTCCTATGATGGAAGTTGTGAAGAAGGAGGTCATCAAGCTCCTTGATTGTGGGGTGATCTACCCTATTTCAGACTCCAAGTGGGTCTCCCCAGTTCAGGTTGTGCCCAAGAAATCTGGGGTAACTGTGGTGAAGAATGCTGAGAACGAACTGGTGCCCCAAAGGACAGTCACAGGTCACAGAGTGTGCATTGATTACAGGAAGCTCAACGCAACAACAAGGAAAGATCACTTTCCTCTTCCATTCATTGATCAGATGCTTGAGCGCCTAGCTGGACATGACTACTACTGCTTCTTGGATGGCTACTCAGGCTACAATCAGATTGCCATAGCCAATGAAGATCAAGAGAAGACAACCTTCACTTGCCCCTTTGGGACGTTTGCCTATAGACGTATGCCCTTTGGCCTTTGCAACGCTCCAGGTACCTTTCAGAGGTGTATGGTAAGTATCTTTTCAGATTATATTGAGAAAATCATAGAGGTATTTATGGATTACTTTTCAGTCTTTGGAAAGAATTTTGATGATTGTCTTAATAATCTGGAAATAATTCTAAAACGTTGCATGGAAACTAACCTTGTACTTAATTGGGAGAAATGCCATTTTATGGTTGAACAAGGAATAGTTTTAGGACATATTGTCTCTGCTAGGGGAATAGAGGTCGATAAGGCCAAGGTTGATATTGTGCGTTACTTACCCTCTCCCACTTCTGTGAGAGAGATTCGTTCTTTCCTTGGCCATGCAGGTTTTTATAGGAGGTTTATCAAGGACTTCTCCAAGATTTCGAGACCTCTATGTCAACTACTCCAGAAGGATATGCCCTTTCACTTTGACAAGGAGTGTTGATAGGAGCATTTTAATGCGACGTTTTACTTGCCTTTCCCTACATTTCTTGCGTTATTTCCTTAATAAAACTCTGTTTAGGAAAGTTTCCATTCTTTGATTGGGAAAGTTCCTATTTGTAGAAAGTTTCTATTTTTGTAGTTTCTATTTATCATTTTTAGTAAGTTTCCATTTTTCGGTAGTTTCTATTTTTCATTTTTAGAAAGTTTCCCATTTTCAGTTTAGGAAAGTTGCCATTTTTCATTTTAGGAAAGTTTCTATTTTTCTTATTAGTTTCTATTTTCAGGACCTCCGAGCTAAATAGTGGAAATGAACTCACAAATGGAAAGAGGAGCTTGCGAAAGTCAAGGGGAGCAAAAATGAGAAACAATGGACCACAGAAATGAGCAGAAATGAAGAAAAGAAGTTTTCCTGCTTCAACCAGGAAACCCTGCGAAAAGGAGGAAAGCTTACCAATGAAGTTTCCAACGTTACTATGAAAAAAGAAATGGAAAAATAATGTGTTTTGACGTTGGAAAGAGACAAGGCTTGAAGTTGAAGCAACAAGGCCCAAGAACCCTACAAGTTGAAGTGGATTTTCGGCAAAATGGATCAAGGCCCATGAAAGCCCAAGGAATTAGGGTTTGTGACGCATGGAACAAACCCTAGAGATGTTTGCCGTCCAAAGGCAAGAGAGAAACAAGGAATGGCGTGAAAAAAAATCAGAAAATATATGAAGATTTCGATGGAGATTTTCTCGGGAGATTTTAAAGGAAAGAGAATATGTGTTGAACACAAAAAGCTCTAAATGGTGTCTAGATTCGTTCCCTATTTTCTCTAAAGGAAGTTTGGCCGAAATTGAACTACAAAATCAGAAATTCTCTCTATATATTTCGGCCAAGATATTAGGGAATTAAAATGGAGTTTTGTGATTGGTTGAGCCATGTCATAGGGCTTATTTGGCAAGCTATTATTGGAGGAAAGTATGTGGCATTTTCAGATTAATTCTATGGAATATTAAGAAGAATATCACGGCTTGGAGAGCAAGGATGCGTCCCCTATATATACTCCCCCTCTCTCAACGTCAAGGACCCGCCTCTGTTCCATACAATTTACACTTTAGAAAAAATCAGAAAAGTTCTCTAGAATAGCCGTGAGTTCTTCCATCCTCTAGAGCAAGCCACGAGTTCAAGCAAGGCCAAGGGAGAAGAAGAATTGTCGTGAGCATCATCATCCACCACCATCCTTGAAGCTTGCTTTCGAGATTCAAGAGACCACCACATCAATCGTTCATCACCATCTCCATCTCACGTTGTAATCTGATTCTCCTTTGTAACCTTTGCTTTGATTTCGTTGGTTTTGCTCTAGTTGACATATATGTTTGAATGAATAATTAATTTCTGAAATTTTATGGTTGAATGAGAATTTTCAGATTATATTATTGTTCTTTGAGAGTTGCTTATGTGGGTTTGTTTAATTAAATTTGCATTATAGATAACTTTTGTGTTTTAATCTTATGTGGTTGCAAACACTTAGGGTTTTGATATGAATGGTGCTACAATTTAAGAACATGAATCAACTTTTTGGTTTTGTGTTCTTGAATCGAAAAGTAGTAAAGGTTTTGTACAAAAACCGAATTTAATTAAAGAGAATTGCAATTAGGTGGACTTTTCCATACTAAGTTGCACACTTGAGTTGATAGCCTTTCTAGGTGTTTATTGCGTTGAACATGTCATGATTTACTAGCTTTCTAGGGATTGAATGCATGTTTGATAGGATTAGTCTTTGTGCTTTCACTTAGATTAATTAGCATTGAAAAGTAAAATATGGGAAATTGTTTGCTTTCTAACATTTCACATGATCAACTCCTTTCTCATGACTTAGATGAACAATATTAGGGTTTGAATCGATTTTAATCATATGTTTCGGTTTTTGATCTTTGTTCTCTCATTCCATCTTTATTTTTATGTTTTTGCATTTTAATTGTTTTGTTAACTTAGTTTATTTTCGGAAAAACCAAAATCAAAAACCCCCTTTTTCGTGTACAATGTTTATAATTGTGAATATCTTTGTGAATATTATACTTTGTTTTAATTTTAATTGTTTAATTGTTTGACAATGACAGGTGTACCCTCAATCCCCGGAATAGAACGATCCCTATTTACTTTATACTACTAATGACATTTCAGGGTTAAATTATGCGCTTGCTTTGAGCGTATCAATTTTTGGCGCCGTTGCCGGGGATTGAAAAATCATTTGTTATATTGTTAAATGTTTTGTTTATATTGTGACCGAAAAAAAAAAAAAAAAAAAAAAAATTATTTTGTAATTGTCGAAAATTAGTTAATTAATTACTTAGGTTGTTATTTGTATTATTGAACACGAGTTTAATTGTGGGTTGTAAATTAAAGAAGGAATAGGTGAAGTCGTGTTTATTAATATTGGCCTAAACCCCTTATTGGTACCTAGTTCAGGTCCCTTAAGGTTGAGGGCGGCCTCTATTAACATTCATTGAACTGTCTAACACACTTAGGACCTTTTACATCCTAGTAATAATATCCTATGTGAGATGGTGTCTAGGAAGGGGACAACGTTCATGACGGGTTCTGGATTCAGAAGTGCTTACAAATGGGCGTAAACCTCAAGGAGGGAGTAGCCTATGCCAAAATGGATCCTACCTCTTGTGTTCGCCCTCCCCTACCTGGCCATTTCAGTAAGGTTGCCCAACGGATGTAGGAGGGACTTTGTGTCTAGACGATTATACTTGGGCCGCATGTCCACTTGATTTACCGCTTGGAATTAAATTTGATATCAATAGTATTTATAACAAAAGAAAATGTTGTGACACTTAAGGTATATTGGATTAAACATAATCTTGGAAGGGTAGCTGTTTCAGTCCCATTGCACAACAAGATTCCCTGTTCCCGTACCTAAGTGTTGAAAGTAATTGTAAATAAAAGAATTGTAAAAAAAAAAAAAAAAAAAAAAAAAATTTGTGAGTAGTGACGTTTTGTTTATGTGTTTTGTGTGAAAGTTTTGTGTCTAATTATACTTGTAAAGAATTAGAATTAAAGAAAATAAAAATTGGAGTTATAAATTTTGTTAAATACTTAATTGTTGCGAGTGTGTAAAATCGTCTGAGTAGACAAGGGCCCTTTTGTTAATATTGGCCTTAACCCTTCATTCGTACCTTTCTAAGATCTTATGAGGTTGAGGGCGGCCTTTATTAGCACTTGGAGAACAGTTTAACACATGAGTAATTTCCAAGCTGAGTAAGGGGCATTACAGATGGTGTCTTAGGTTGAGACCCTGGGTGATGGGTTCAATTGGATCTCAGAGATACTATAGACTGTGCGTAAACCACAATGTGGAAGTAGCCAATAGGGGCGTAAACCTCAATGAGGAAGTAGCCTCCGTAGTATCACCAAAATGAGTCCTCCCTCTCACTTACCTCTTAATCTGGCTATCTGGCCTTCTGAAACAAAGGAAAGTGACTTATGTCTAAGCGACTATCCCTATATCGTAGCTCACCAATAGTAGTGGTTTCTATTGGGCTCGACTTACAATTCGGAATCAATTGAGTTATTAACTTTGTTTATAGCATTTCCATGTAAAAATAAAATACTTGTACATACCCTTCACTTGTAAATTGGTTTGTTTTCTTACTTCTCTTACTTGTACAAAATTTGTAAGTTTCTTTTGTTGCTTGTGAATAGTGACGTTTTTCTTGTATAAAGTATTAACTTGTATTTCTTGTATTTTGTAATTTACTAACTTGTGACCGCCTGAAGCCCTATTATGATGCATTTGTGGAACATGATTTGGAGGCTGTACCCCTCCAAAACGCCCCACAACCAGAGGATTAAATGGAGGTACAAGTCTAGGCTGAAAGACTATAAACATTAAGCGCTGCTTGGGAGGCAACCCAATTCAGAAGTAGCTGTGAAGGAGCCTTCAACGCAGATTTGCTTTTTCCTCCCTACTTCTTTATTTTGTAATTTTTGTTTTTCTTTGCACTTTATTTTCGTAAATTCCATCTCTATATGCTTAAGTGTTTCATTGCATGCTTTTAATTGATTACATTGAGGACAATGCAATATTTAAGTGTGGGGGAAGGGATTTATATATTTGAGTCTTTTATTTTGAGTCATATATTGAAAAATACAAAAAAATCGAAAAATGTCAGAAAATAAAAAAAAAATTTCGTTGCTTTTGTGTTTTTTGTTTTGAGTCATAGGATGCCTTTCAACTGTCTAGAATGATTCTATATCTCTGAAATTATGGCTAAAAGAGGATCACAACATTGAGATGAGTTTAACATGGTATTCTTTGGTTAATTGAGATATGTGAAAAATGCATGCATGTGTAGTGGATATGGCATGACCTTGGTACAGAATATGAGCATGTTAAGATGAGTTTTGATTCATAAAGCCTATGTGAGATATTTGAGCCATGTCCCTCTTTCTTGGAGTGAAAATAAAAATATGTATTCTTAATTTCTTGGCGATGTTTTGATGATCTCATTATTCTTTCATCTTGATTGACTGCTTGCCATAGATTAAGTTTAATGGACTAGAGAATGCTAGAATTCGCTCTTGTGCTTGTTGAGACGTATATCAATACATGGCCCTGATTCTGGAAGGGATACAGGCACCCTAGGAATTACCACCATTGCCAAATGAACTTGTGTCGCTATTTGTGCCCGTCGTGGGACCCCCCCTAGATAAGCCTCTTTGAGCCTACATTAAGCCTTTTCATTCATCACCCTTAAAATCCTTAACCATGAGCTTAGTATAGTTACAACTTTACCCTTTGTTCTAAGAACTTAGTGGAGCTATCTTTTGAGACATACTACATGGGTTTGGCGCTAAGAATGAAGATTGAGAAGAGGTGAAAGTTCAAGTGTGGGGGTAGACTTGTCCATGGAAAGAAAAAATTGTGAGAAAGCCGTGAAAAATGAAAAAAAAAAATGTATACGGCTAGAAAAGAAAAGAAAGAAATGTTTATGGATTTAGTCCCCCATACTTAGTGATTTCGGAGTTTACTTTAAATTGAAGGCCCACTACAGAAAAATTTGGCCTTTGTCCATTTCACTAGAGTTCAAGGGAAGTTTACATTGAAGATTGGGCCCAACATGAAGACATTTGGCCCTTTTATGTTACCTCTAGGGAAAAGTGACGTTTTTGCAATGCCTTGGTGGAATATTTCGAGGTCTCTACATTTACATGTGCTCTGCTAGGTTTTTAGGACACTTTGATAAATCCTTACCTTTCGTTTCTTTAAACCTTGAGCCCTGGCCCCATTACAACCCTTGAGAAGACCTTCTTGATCCTTAAGATGGGACAGCCCTTGATGTGGAGATGAGTTACAAGAGTTGAACCTATGGCAGTCCATTCGTGCAAGTAGTTGGTATCCTTCATGAGATCTTTTGAAAGAAAATTATATTCACAAAGTGCTTTTCGTTTCTTATATATGTGAGCTATTTGATTGCCTTAAAATATGTTCTCTCACGTATACTTGAGTGTTTATAAGCTTTTAAGCATTGCCATGATCTGAGAGAAGAAAGAGTGGATATACTTGACAGATTTGAATCATACTTGTCTGAAGCATGCTAAGCTTAAACCCCATCACCATTGTTACAACCAAGTCCTACTTATGTATGTGCGGATTATATGTTTTAATTAACTCTCGAATGCTTAAACATTGAATCTTGGTTGAATGCTAATCTTGGTGTTGTGAAAGTAAGAGATTGCTGAGACAAAAAGTTGAAGGGCAATAGAGTCATTTTATTTGTAGAATCTTTAAATTTTCGTTGAGTCTTAGTGTGTGTCTTAGTGTGATTTTGCTAAGGGACTAGCAAAAGCTAAGTGTGGGGGAATCTGATAGGAGCATTTTAATGCGACGTTTTACTTGCCTTTCCCTACATTTCTTGCGTTATTTCCTTAATAAAACTCTGTTTAGGAAAGTTTCCATTCTTTGATTGGGAAAGTTCCTATTTGTAGAAAGTTTCTATTTTTGTAGTTTCTATTTATCATTTTTAGTAAGTTTCCATTTTTCGGTAGTTTCTATTTTTCGTTTTTAGAAAGTTTCCCATTTTCAGTTTAGGAAAGTTGCCATTTTTCATTTTAGGAAAGTTTCTATTTTTCTTATTAGTTTCTATTTTCAGGACCTCCGAGCTAAAAAGTGGAAATGAACTCACAAATGGAAAGAGGAGCTTGCGAAAGTCAAGGGGAGCAAAAATGAGAAACAATGGACCACAGAAATGAGCAGAAATGAAGAAAAGAAGTTTTCCTGCTTCAACCAGGAAACCCTGCGAAAAGGAGGAAAGCTTACCAATGAAGTTTCCAACGTTACTATGAAAAAAGAAATGGAAAAATAATGTGTTTTGACGTTGGAAAGAGACAAGGCTTGAAGTTGAAGCAACAAGGCCCAAGAACCCTACAAGTTGAAGTGGATTTTCGGCAAAATGGATCAAGGCCCATGAAAGCCCAAGGAATTAGGGTTTGTGACGCATGGAACAAACCCTAGAGATGTTTGCCGTCCAAAGGCAAGAGAGAAACAAGGAATGGCGTGAAAAAAAATCAGAAAATATATGAAGATTTCGATGGAGATTTTCTCGGGAGATTTTAAAGGAAAGAGAATATGTGTTGAACACAAAAAGCTCTAAATGGTGTCTAGATTCGTTCCCTATTTTCTCTAAAGGAAGTTTGGCCGAAATTGAACTACAAAATCAGAAATTCTCTCTATATATTTCGGCCAAGATATTAGGGAATTAAAATGGAGTTTTGTGATTGGTTGAGCCATGTCATAGGGCTTATTTGGCAAGCTATTATTGGAGGAAAGTATGTGGCATTTTCAGATTAATTCTATGGAATATTAAGAAGAATATCACGGCTTGGAGAGCAAGGATGCGTCCCCTATATATACTCCCCCTCTCTCAACGTCAAGGACCCGCCTCTGTTCCATACAATTTACACTTTAGAAAAAATCAGAAAAGTTCTCTAGAATAGCCGTGAGTTCTTCCATCCTCTAGAGCAAGCCACGAGTTCAAGCAAGGCCAAGGGAGAAGAAGAATTGTCGTGAGCATCATCATCCACCACCATCCTTGAAGCTTGCTTTCGAGATTCAAGAGACCACCACATCAATCGTTCATCACCATCTCCATCTCACGTTGTAATCTGATTCTCCTTTGTAACCTTTGCTTTGATTTCGTTGGTTTTGCTCTAGTTGACATATATGTTTGAATGAATAATTAATTTCTGAAATTTTATGGTTGAATGAGAATTTTCAGATTATATTATTGTTCTTTGAGAGTTGCTTATGTGGGTTTGTTTAATTAAATTTGCATTATAGATAACTTTTGTGTTTTAATCTTATGTGGTTGCAAACACTTAGGGTTTTGATATGAATGGTGCTACAATTTAAGAACATGAATCAACTTTTTGGTTTTGTGTTCTTGAATCGAAAAGTAGTAAAGGTTTTGTACAAAAACCGAATTTAATTAAAGAGAATTGCAATTAGGTGGACTTTTCCATACTAAGTTGCACACTTGAGTTGTTAGCCTTTCTAGGTGTTTATTGCGTTGAACATGTCATGATTTACTAGCTTTCTAGGGATTGAATGCATGTTTGATAGGATTAGTCTTTGTGCTTTCACTTAGATTAATTAGCATTGAAAAGTAAAATATGGGAAATTGTTTGCTTTCTAACATTTCACATGATCAACTCCTTTCTCATGACTTAGATGAACAATATTAGGGTTTGAATCGATTTTAATCATATGTTTCGGTTTTTGATCTTTGTTCTCTCATTCCATCTTTATTTTTATGTTTTTGCATTTTAATTGTTTTGTTAACTTAGTTTATTTTCGGAAAAACCAAAATCAAAAACCCCCTTTTTCGTGTACAATGTTTATAATTGTGAATATCTTTGTGAATATTATACTTTGTTTTAACTTTAATTGTTTAATTGTTTGACAATGACAGGTGTACCCTCAATCCCCGGAATAGAACGATCCCTATTTACTTTATACTACTAATGACATTTCAGGGTTAAATTATGCGCTTGCTTTGAGCGTATCAAGTGTCAAGATGCTTTTGACAAGCTTAAGGAGTTGTTGACGTCAGCCCCCATCATGCTACCTCCAGATTGGTCCTTGCCCTTTGAGTTGATGTGTGATGCCTCTGACTATGCAGTTGGAGCTGTTTTGGGACAAAGGAAGGACAAACTACCCTATGCAATCTACTACGCCTCAAGGACTCTGAATGATGCACAAATGAATTACTCCACCACAGAGAAAGAGCTCCTTGCAGTTGTCTTTGCCCTTGAAAAGTTTCGTTCCTACTTACTTGGTACCAAGGTAATTATTTATACTGACCATGCAGCTTTGAAGTACTTGATGACCAAGAAGGAGGCGAAACCTAGGCTTATCAGATGGGTCCTACTCTTACAAGAGTTTGACGTTGAAATCAAGGACAAGAAGGGTAGTGAAAACGTGGTAGCTGACCACTTGAGTCGTTTGGTGCATGCAGAAGACCCCCTCCCTCTGGTGGAGACGTTTCCAGATGAGCAGCTCTTTGGACTTCAGGTAAGTGAACCATGGTATGCTGATATTGTGAACTATATTGTTTCTAGGAAGATTCCTGATACCATGTCACGTGCTCATAGAGATAGGCTTAAGAAAACTGTTAAGCAATATGTTTGGGATGAACCTTATTTGTGGAAATATTGCTCTGATCAACTGATTAGGAGATGTGTGCCTGAACATGAACATAATGCCATACTTTCCTTTTGCCATTCTAAAGCATGTGGGGGTCACTTTGGGTCTAAAAAGACTGCGTTTAAGGTGTTAGAATCAGGTTTCTTTTGGCCAACGTTATTTAAGGATGCACATGCATATTGTTTAACTTGTGATAGATGCCAGAGAACCGGAAATCTAAGTTCTAGAGATCAAATGCCATTGTCTAATATCATAACTGTTGAAATATTTGATGTCTGGGGCATAGATTTCATGGGACCTTTCCCTTCATCTTTTGGGTTTCTATATATCTTACTTGCAGTGGACTATGTTTCCAAATGGGTGGAAGCAAAGGCCACTCGAACTAATGACTCTAAGGTTATTGCAGATTTTATCAAGTCTAACATCTTTAGCAGGTTTGGAATGCCTAGAGTTCTCATTAGTGATGGTGGATCCCACTTTTGCAATCGGACGATTGAGGCCTTGTTGAAGAAATATGATGTTACACATAAGGTTTCTACACCTTATCACCCCCAAACTAGTGGGCAGGCTGAAGTCTCCAATCGTCAGATCAAGGGGATATTGGAAAAGACTGTGAACCCCAACAGGAAGGATTGGTCCCTACGCTTGGAGGATGCCTTGTGGGCCTACAGAACTGCATACAAGACTCCCATAGGTATGTCCCCATATCGAATTGTTTATGGCAAACCTTGCCATTTACCTGTGGAGTTAGAGCACAAAGCTTGGTGGGCTGTGAAGCAGTTCAACATGGATCTTGATGAAGCTGGGCTTCATAGGAAACTGCAGTTGCAAGAGTTAGAGGAGATTAGGAATGATGCTTTCGAAAGTGCCACTATTTATAAAGACAAGACTAAGGCATTCCATGATAAAATGATTCGAAGGAAGACTTTTGTTGTGGGTCAAAAAGTTCTTCTCTTCCATTCTCGTCTCAAACTCTTCCCAGGTAAACTTCGTTCTCGTTGGATTGGACCTTTTGTTATCACTAATGTGTTTTCTCATGGAGCTGTGCAGATAAAGAGTGAGCAAACAGGTAACGAGTTCAAAGTGAATGGCCACCGCTTGAAGCCTTACTATGAGGCGTTTGTGGAACACGAAGTGGAGGAAGTACCCCTCCAAAACGTTCCACCTCTTGAGGATTAAATGGAGGTACAAGTCTAGGCTGAAAGACTATAAACATTAAGCGCTGCTTGGGAGGCAACCCAATTCAGAAGTAGCTGTGGAGGAGCCTTCAACGCAGATTTGCTCTTTTTCCTCCCTACTTCTTTATTATATGCTTTTTGTTTTTCTTTGAACTTTCTTTTCGTAAATTTCATCCCTATATGCTTAAGTGTTTCATTGCATGCTTATGATTGATTACATTGAGGACAATGCAATATTTAAGTGTGGGGGAAGGGATTTACATTTTTGTTTTGAGTCATATATATTGGAAAATACAAAAAAAATCGAAAAATGTCAAAAATAACAAAAATTTTCGTTGCTTTTATTGAGTTAAGGCCTTTTGTTTTTGTTTTCGAGTCTTAGGATGCCCTTTCAACTGTCTAGGATGATTCTATATCTCTAAAATCATGACTAAAAGAGGATCACGAAATTGAGATAACTTAAAATGGTATTCTTTGGTTAATTGAGATATATGAAAATATGTGCCTTGTAGTGGATATGGATTTCGAAACTTTGGTACAGAATATGAGCATGTTAAGATGAGTTTTGATTCATATAAACCCATGTGAGATAATTGAACCATGTTCCTTTTTCTTGGAGTGAAATGAAAAAATATATTCTTAATTTCTTGGCGATGTTTTGATGATCTCATTATTCTTTCATCTTGATTGACTACTTGCCATAGATTAAGTTTGATGGACTAGAGAATGCTAGAATTCGCTCTTGTGCTTGTTGAGACGTTATATCAAAACATGGCCCTGATTCTGTAAAGGATAGAGGCACCCTAGGAATTACCACCATTGCCAAATGAACCTGTGTCCCTAATTGTGCCCGTCGTGGGACTCCCCTAGATAAACCCCTTTGAGCCTACGTTAAGCCTTTTCTTTCATCACCCTTAAAAGTCTTTAACCTAAGCCTTAGTATAGCTATAACCCTACCCTTTGTCCTAAGGACTTAGTGGAGCTAAATTGAGACTTTATTTGAAGATTTTTGGCGTTAACAATGAAAGATAAGAAGAGGTGAAAGTTCAAGTGTGGGGGAATCTTGTCCATAAAGAAAAAAATATGTGAAAGCCGTGAAAAAATGAAAAATGAAAAAGAAAAAGAAAAATGTATACGGCTAAAAAGAAAGGAAAGAAAGAAAAATATATGTTTATGGATTCTAGTCCCCCATACTTAGTGATCTTGGAGTTTGCTTTGAATTGAAGGCCCACTACAGAAAAATTTGGCCTTTGTCCATTTCACTAGAGTTCAAGGGAAGTTTACATTGAAGATTGGGCCCAACATGAAGACATTTGGCCCTCTTATATTACCTCCATGGGGAAGTGACGTTTTTGCAATGCCTTGGTGGGATATTTCGATGTCTCTACACTTATATGAGTTCTACTAGGTTTTTAGGACACTTTGTTAATTTCCTTACCCTTCGTTTCTTTAAACCTTGAGCCATGGCCCCATTACAACCCTTGAGAAGACCTTCTTGATCCTTAAGATGGGACAGCCCTTGATGTGGAGATGAGTTGCAAGAGTTGAACCTATGGCTTGGGTCCATCTGTGCAAGTAGTTGATATCCTTCATGAGATCTTTAAAGAAAATTATACTTGTGCTTTCGTTTCTTGCATTATGTGATATACTTGCTATCTTTCACATATACTTGAGTATATAAGCTTTTAAGCGTTGCCATGATCTGAGAGAAGAAAGAGTGGATATACCTTGTGAGGAATTGAATCAAACTTGTTTGAAACATGCTTAACAGAAACCATCACCATTGTTCCAACCAAGTCCTACTTGTGTATATGTGAATTATGTGTTTTAATTAACTCTCGAATGCCTAAACATTAATTCTTGGTAAAGTGCTAATCTTGGTGTTGTGAAAGTAAGAGATTGCTGAGACAAATAGTTGAAGGGCAATAGAGTCTTTGTTTGTTTGAGTCTTTAATTTTCGTTGAGTCTTAGTGTGTGTCTTTGTTTGATTTTGCTAAGGGACTAGCAAAAGCTAAGTGTGGGGGAATTTGATAGGAGCATTTTAATGCGACGTTTTAACTGCATTTCCTTACATTTCTTGCGCCATTTCCTTAGTAAAACTCTGTTTAGGAAAGTTTCCATTCTTTGATTGGGAAAGTTCCTATTTGTAGAAAGTTTCCATTTTTCTTAGTTTCTATTTTCCATTTTTAGAAAGTTTCTATTCTTGTAGTTTTCATTTCTCATTTCTGGCAAGTTTCTATTTTTCATTTTTAGTAAGTTTCTATTTTTCAAATTAGGAAAGTTTCCATTTCTCATACTAGTTTCTATTTTCAGAACCTCCGAGCTAAAAAGTGGAAATGAACGCACGAATGGAAAGAGGAGCTTGCGAACATCAAGACGAACAAATACGAGAGAAAACGGTCCACACATTTGAGCAGAAATGAAGAAACAAGCTTTCCTAGTGCAACCAGGAAACCCTGCGAAATGGAGGGGAGCTTACCAATGAAGTTTCCAACGCAACTATGAAAAGAAATGAAAGAAATGAAGTGTTTTGCGTTGGAAAATAAGAAGGCTTGAAGATGAAGCAACGAAGCCCAAGAACACTTTGAATTTTCGGCAATATGGATCATGGCCCATCAAGGCCCAAGGGATTAGGGTTTGTGACGCATGGAATAAACCCTAGGGGAGTTTTGCCGTCCAAAATGAAGAGAGAAACAAGGAAGTGGCGTCCAAGAATCAGAAATTAAAAGGAGATTTTCTAGGGAGATTTTCTAGGGTTATTTTTATGGAAATACATCAAGAGATAAACCCTAGAATATCTTTTGCCGTCCAAGCCAAGAGGAAAAGGAGGAAGTTGCCGTGATATACATGAAGAAACCCTAGAGAATTCGGCAAAGAGAGATTCTAGGGGAGAGTTTTAAGGAAAGCCAAAGTGTGGAGACCAAGAAACGGCCAAAAAGGAGTCTAGATACATTCCTACATTCCCTAAAGAGTTTTGGCCGAATTTAAAAGCAGAAAATCAGAAATTATCTCAAGAATTTCGGCCAAGATTATTTAGAGAATTAAAGGAGAATTTTGTGATTGGTTGGAACACCTCATAGGGCTCACTTGGCAAGATTCTATTGGAGGAAATTATGTGGAGTTAGCACATTGTTGCCGTGAGGATTCTTAGGGTTTTACACGGCCTTGGAGACCAAGTTGCCGTCCCCTATATAGTCTCTCCTCTTCTCAACGTAAAGGGTTCCTCTCTCCATACAATCTAGACTTTAGAAAAAAAATCAGAAAGTTCTCTAGCCTAGCCGTGCTCCTCTCCATCCTCTAGGGCAACCACGAAGTGCAAAGCAAGGCCAAAGGAGAAGAAGATAAGCCGTGAACATCATCCACCCTCCACCTTGAAGATTGCTTTCGAAATTCAAGAGACCACATCACCTTTTCGTTCATCACCATCTCCATCTCTTGGTGTAATTCGATTCTCCCTTGTAACTTTGTTTTGTATTTTCGTTGGTTATGCCCTAGTTGACACATATGTTTGAACAAGTATTGTTTTCTGAAATTTTATGATTAATTGTTAATTTTCAGATTCATGTTTTGCGATTTATGGTTGCTTATGTGTGAGTGTTTGATTAAATTTGCATGATAGAAATCTTTTGTATGTTAATCTTAAAGGGTTCGAAACTTTTAAGGTTTGTATATAATTGGCGCTACGAATTTAAGAACATGAATCAACTTTTTGGTTTTGTGTTCTTGAATCAATAAGTAGTAAAGGTTTTGTACAAAAACCGAATTTAATCAAAGAAGATTGCAATTAGGTGGACTTTTTCATACTAAGTTGCACATTTGAATTGATAGCCTTTCTAGATGCTTATTGCGTTAAACATGTATGATTGACTAGCTTTCTAGGGCTTGAATGCATGTTTGATAGGATTAGTCTATGTGCTTTCACTTAGATTAATTAGCATTGAAAGTAAAATATGGGAAATTGTTTGCTTTGAACGTTTCACATGATCAATTCCTCTTGCATGACTATGATGAACAATGATGAACTTGAATCAATTTTAATCATGAGTTTCGATTTTGATCTTTGTTCGTGCATTCCATTGATGTTTTTATGTTTTTGCATTTTAATTGTTTTGTTAACTTAGTTTTAATTTCGAAAAACCAACATCAAAATCCCCCTTTTAATTCGTAAATAGTGTGCATATGTGTGAATATTATACTTTGTTTTAATTTTAATTGTTTAATTGTTTGACAATGACAGGTGTACCCTCAATCCCCGGAATAGAACGATCCCTATTTGCTTATACTACTAACGATCTTTTCAGGGTTAAATTATGCGCTTGCTTTGAGCGTATCAATGTCTAAGCGACTATCCCTATATCGTAGCTCACCAATAGTAGTGGTTTCTATTGGGCTCGACTTACAATTCGGAATCAATTGAGTTATTAACTTTGTTTATAGCATTTCCATGTAAAAATAAAATACTTGTACATACCCTTCACTTGTAAATTGGTTTGTTTTCTTACTTCTCTTACTTGTACAAAATTTGTAAGTTTCTTTTGTTGCTTGTGAATAGTGACGTTTTTCTTGTATAAAGTATTAACTTGTATTTCTTGTATTTTGTAATTTACTAACTTGTGACCGCCTGAAGCCCTATTATGATGCATTTGTGGAACATGATTTGGAGGCTGTACCCCTCCAAAACGCCCCACAACCAGAGGATTAAATGGAGGTACAAGTCTAGGCTGAAAGACTATAAACATTAAGCGCTGCTTGGGAGGCAACCCAATTCAGAAGTAGCTGTGAAGGAGCCTTCAACGCAGATTTGCTTTTTCCTCCCTACTTCTTTATTTTGTAATTTTTGTTTTTCTTTGCACTTTATTTTCGTAAATTCCATCTCTATATGCTTAAGTGTTTCATTGCATGCTTTTAATTGATTACATTGAGGACAATGCAATATTTAAGTGTGGGGGAAGGGATTTATATATTTGAGTCTTTTATTTTGAGTCATATATTGAAAAATACAAAAAAATCGAAAAATGTCAGAAAATAAAAAAAAATTTTCGTTGCTTTTGTGTTTTTTGTTTTGAGTCATAGGATGCCTTTCAACTGTCTAGAATGATTCTATATCTCTGAAATTATGGCTAAAAGAGGATCACAACATTGAGATGATTTTAACATGGTATTCTTTGGTTAATTGAGATATGTGAAAAATGCATGCATGTGTAGTGGATATGGCATGACCTTGGTACAGAATATGAGCATGTTAAGATGAGTTTTGATTCATAAAGCCTATGTGAGATATTTGAGCCATGTCCCTCTTTCTTGGAGTGAAAATAAAAATATGTATTCTTAATTTCTTGGCGATGTTTTGATGATCTCATTATTCTTTCATCTTGATTGACTGCTTGCCATAGATTAAGTTTAATGGACTAGAGAATGCTAGAATTCGCTCTTGTGCTTGTTGAGACGTATATCAATACATGGCCCTGATTCTGGAAGGGATAGAGGCACCCTAGGAATTACCACCATTGCCAAATGAACTTGTGTCCCTATTTGTGCCCGTCGTGGGACCCCCCCTAGATAAGCCCCTTTGAGCCTACATTAAGCCTTTTCATTCATCACCCTTAAAATCCTTAACCATGAGCTTAGTATAGTTACAACTTTACCCTTTGTTCTAAGAACTTAGTGGAGCTATCTTTTGAGACATACTACATGGGTTTGGCGCTAAGGATGAAGATTGAGAAGAGGTGAAAGTTCAAGTGTGGGGGTAGACTTGTCCATGAAAAGAAAAATTATGAGAAAGCCGAAAAAAAAAAAAAATGAAAATGAAAAGAAAAAAAAAATGTACACGGCTAGAAAAGAAAAGAAAAAATTATATATTTATGGATTTTAGTCCCCCATACTTAGTGATTTTGGAGTTTGCTTTGAATTGAAGGCCCACTACAGAAAAATTTGGCCTTTGTTCATTTCACTAGAGTCAAGGGAAGTTTACATTGAAGATTGGGCCCAACATGAAGACATTAGGCCCTTTTATGTTACCTCTAGGGGAAAGTGACGTTTTTGCAATGCCTTGGTGGAATATTTCGAGGTCTCTACATTTACATGTGCTCTGCTAGGTTTTTAGGACACTTTGATAAATCCTTACCTTTCATTTCTTTAAACCTTGAGCCTTGGCCCCATTACAACCCTTGAGAAGACCTTCTTGATCCTTAAGATGGGACAGCCTTTGATGTGGAGATGAGTTACAAGAGTTGAACCTATGGCAGTCCATTCGTGCAAGTAGTTGGTATCCTTCATGAGATCTTTAAAAGCAAAAATATATTCATGTGTTTTCGTTTCTTATATATGTGAGTTAATTGATTGCCTCAAAATACTTTCTCTCACATATAACTGAGTGATTATAAGCTTTTAAGCATTGCCATGATCAGAGAGAAGAAAGAGTGGATATACTTGTGAGATTTGAATCATACTTGTCTGAAGCATGCTAAGCTTAAACCCATCACCATTGTTACAACCAAGTCCTACTTATGTATGCGCGGATTATGTGTTTTAATTAACTCTCGAATGTCTAAACATTGATTCTTGGTGAAGTGCTAATCTTGGTGTTGTGAAAGTAAGAGATTGCTGAGACAAATAGTAAAAGGGCAATAGAGTCTTTGTTTGTTTGAGTCTTTAATTTTTGTTGAGTCTTAGTGTGTGTCTTTGTTTGATTTTGCTAAGGGACTAGCAAAAGCTAAGTGTGGGGGAATTTGATAGGAGCATTTTAATGCGACGTTTTAACTGCATTTCCTTACATTTCTTGCGTCATTTCCTTAGTAGAACTCTGTTTAGGAAAGTTTCCATTCTTTGATTGGGAAAGTTCCTATTTGTAGAAAGTTTCCATTTTTCTTAGTTTCTATTTTCCATTTTTAGGAAGTTTCTATTTTTGTAGTTTTCATTTCTCATTTCTGGCAAGTTTCTATTTTTCATTTTTGGTAACTTTCTATTTTTCATTTTTAGTAAGTTTCTATTTTTCAAATTAGGTAAGTTTCTATTTTTCATACTAGTTTCTATTTTCAGGACTTCCGAGCTAAAAAGTGGAAATGAACGCACGAATGGAAAGAGGAGCTTGCGAACATCAAGACGAACAAATATGAGAGAAAACGGGCCACACATTTGAGCAGAAATGAAGAAACAAGCTTTCCTAGTGCAACCAGGAAACCCTGCGAAATGGAGGAGAGCTTACCAATGAAGTTTCCAACGCAACTATGAAAAGAAATAAAAGAAATGAAGTGTTTTGCGTTGGAAAATAAGAAGGCTTGAAGATGAAGCAACGAAGCCCAAGAACTCTATGGATTTTCGGCAAATTGGACCAAGGCCCATCATAGCCCATGACATTAGGGTTTGTGACGCAAAACCCTAACCCTAGAGATGTTTTGCCGTGAAAACCAAAGAGAGAAACAAGGGAGATGGCGTGAAAATCAGAAATTAAAAGAAGATTACGCAAGAGATTTTCTAGGGTAATTTTAATGGAAAGATAAACCCTAGGAGACTCTTGCCGTCCAAGCCAAGAGGAAAAGGAGGAAGTTGCCGTGATATTCATGAAGAAACCCTAGAGAATTCGGCAAAAAGATATTCTAGGGAGAGTTTTATGGAAAGAAAAAGTGTGGACATCAAGAAAAGCACCAAAAGGCGTCTAGATTCATTCCTAGAAACCCTAAGTATATTTTGGCCGAAATTGCAAGAAGAAAATCAGAAAATAATCAAGGGAATTCGGCAAGAATATATTAGGGAATCTCCATGGAGTTTTGTGATTGGTTGGATGACACACTAGGGCTTATTTGGCAATTTCTCAGTGGTGGAAGCTATGTGGAATTATTAACTTAATTCCTTGGAAAATAAATCAGAAAATATGTGCTTGGGGACCAAGTTTGCCGTGCTCCTATATATACTCCTTTATTCACAACGTCAAGGGTCTCTCCTCTCCATACAATTTACAATTTAGAAAAATCAGAAAATCCCTTTAGCATAGCCGTGAGTTCTTCCATCCTCTAGAGCAAGCCACGAGTTCAAGCAAGGCCAAGGGAGAAGAAGAATTGCCGTGAGCATCATCATCCACCATCCACCATTGAAGACTTGCTTTCAAGCTTCAAGAGACCACAACGTTTATCATCCATCTTCATCATCATCCACGGTGTAATCCGATTCTCCTTTGTAACCTTTGCTTTGTATTTCGTTGGTTTTGTTCTAGTTGACATATATGTTTGAATGAATATTAATTTCTGGAATTTTTATGATTAATTGAGAATTTTCAGATTCATATATATTGTTCTTCGAAAGTTGCTTATGTGAGTTTGGTTAATTAAATTTGCGTTATAGATATCTTTTGTATTTTAATCTTATGTGGTTGCAAACACTTAGGGTTTTGATATGAATGTTGCTAGGTTTAAGAACATAAAATCGACTTTTCGTTTTGTGTAAACTTGAATCAAAGTAGTAAAGGTTTTGTACAAAGATCGAATTTAATTAACGAGGATTGCAATTAGGTGGACTTTTCCATACTAAGTTGTGCACTTGAGTTGATAGCCTTTCCATGTGTTTCTTGCGTTGAATATGTATGATTGACTAGCTTTCTAGGGCTTGAATGCATGCTTAATAGGATTGATCTAGGTGCTTTCACTTAGATTAATTAGCATTGAAAAGTAAAATATGGGAAATTGTTTGCTTTTAACGTTTCACATGATCTACTCCTTTCTCATGACTTAGATAAACAATATTAGGGTTTGAATCAATTTTAATCATATGTTTCGGTTTTTGATCTTTGTTCTCTCATTCCATCTTTATTTTTATTTTTTTGCATTTTAATTGTTTTGTTAACTTAGTTTATTTTCGGAAAAACCAAAATCAAAAACCCCCTTTTTCGTGTACAATGTTTATAATTGTGAATATCTTTGTGAATATTATACTTTGTTTTAATTTTAATTGTTTAATTGTTTGACAATGACAGGTGTACCCTCAATCCCCGGAATAGAACGATCCCTATTTACTTATACTACTAATGACATTTCAGGGTTAAATTATGCGCTTGCTTTGAGCGCATCAATTTTTGGCGCCGTTGCCGGGGATTGAAACATCATTTGTTATATTGTTAATATTTGTTCTGTTTATATTGTTTTCGAAAAAAAAAAAAAAAAATTTACTTCTTATTTATTTTGTAATTGTCGAAAATTAGTTAGTAAACTACTTAGGTTGTTATTTGTATTATTGAACACGAGTTTAATTGTAGGTTGTAAATTAAAGAAGGAATAGGTGAAGTCGTGTTTATTAATATTGGCCTAAACCCCTTATTGGTACCTAGTTCAGGTCCCTTAAGGTTGAGGGCGGCCTCTATTAACATTCATTGAACTGTCTAACACACTTAGGACCTTTTACATCCTAGTAAGAATATCCTATGTGAGATGGTGTCTAGAAAGGGGACAACGTGCATGACGGGTTCTGGATTCAGAAGTGCTTACAAATGGGCGTAAACCTCAATGAGGGAGTAGCCTATGCCAAAATGGATCCTACCTCTTGTGTTCGCCCTCCCCTACCTGGCCATTTCAGTAAGGTTGCCCAACGGATGTAGGAGGGACTTTGTGTCTAGACGATTATACTTGGGCCGCATGTCCACTTGATTTACCGCTTGGAATTAAATTTGATATCAATAGTATTTATAACAAAAGAAAATGTAAAGAAAATGTTGTGACACTTAAGGTATATTGGATTAAACATAATCTTGGAAGGGTAGCTGTTTCCGTCCCATTGCACAACAAGATTCCCTGTTCCCGTACCTAAGTGTTGAAAGTAATTGTAAATAAAAATAAAATAAAAAAAATAAAAATTTTGAATAGTGACGTTTTGTTTATGTGTTTTGTGTGAAAGTTTTGTCTAATTATATTTGTAAAGAAATATACTTAAAGAAAATACAAATGGAGTTATGAATTTTGTTAATTACTTAATTGTTGTGAGTGTGTAAAATCGTATGAGTAGACAAGGGCCCTTTTGTTAATATTGGCCTTAACCCTTTATTCGTACCTTTCTAAGGTCTTATGAGGTTGAGGGCGGCCTTTATTAGCACTTGGAGAACAGTTTAACACATGAGTAATTTCCAAGCTGAGTAAGGGGCATTACAGATGGTGTCTTAGGTTGAGACCCTGGGTGATGGGTTCAATTGGATCTCAGAGATACTATAGACTGTGCGTAAACCACAATGTGGAAGTAGCCAATAGGGGCGTAAACCTCAATGAGGAAGTAGCCTCCGTAGTATCACCAAAATGAGTCCTCCCTCTCACTTACCTCTTAATCTGGCTATCTGGCCTTCTGAAACAAAGGAAAGTGACTTATGTCTGATAGGAGCATTTTAATGCGACGTTTTAACTGCATTTCCTTACATTTCTTGCGCCATTTCCTTAGTAAAACTCTGTTTAGGAAAGTTTCCATTCTTTGATTGGGAAAGTTCCTATTTGTAGAAAGTTTCCATTTTTCTTAGTTTCTATTTTCCATTTTTAGAAAGTTTCTATTCTTGTAGTTTTCATTTCTCATTTCTGGCAAGTTTCTATTTTTCATTTTTAGTAACTTTCTATTTTTCATTTTTTAGTAAGTTTCTATTTTTCAAATTAGGAAAGTTTCTATTTCTCATACTAGTTTCTATTTTCAGGACCTCCGAGCTAAAAAGTGGAAATGAACACACGAATGGAAAGAGGAGCTTGCGAACGTTAAGGGGAACAAAAATGAAGAACATTGAACCACACATTTGAGCAGAAATGAAGAAACAAGCTTTCCTAGTGCAACCAGGAAATCCTGCGAACTGGAGGAGAGCTTACCAATGAAGTTTCCAACGCAACTATGAAAAGAAATGAAAGAAATGAAGTGTTTTGCGTTGGAAAATATGAAGGCTTGAAGATGAAGCAACGTGGCCCAAGAACTCTCAAGAATGAAGTGGATTTTCGGCAAAATGGACCAAGGCCCACCAAAGCCCATGACATTAGGGTTTGTGACGCAAAACCCTAAACCTAAAGTTGTTTTGCCGTGAAAACCAAAGGGAGGAGAGAGAAGTGGCGTGAAAATCAAGCAAGGATAAAGAAGATTTCGGCAAAGAGATTTCTTAGGGAGATTTTAAAGGAAAGAGAATATGTGTTGAACTCGAAAACCTCTCAAAAGAAGTCTAGATACATTCCTTGAAACCCTAAAGGAAGTTTGGCCGAATTGGAAGTGCAAAAATCAGAAAATTCTCAAGGTATTTCGGCAAGAAAATCAAGGGAAATATTCTAGGAAATATGTGATTGGTTGAGACACATCATAGGGCTTACTTGGCAAGATTTCATTGGAGGGAATTATGTGGAGTTAACAAGTCTTTGCCGTGAGTTTCTCTAGGGTTTTGCACGGCCTTGGAGACCAAGTTGCCGTTCCCTATATAGTCTCCCCTCTTCTCAACGTCAGGGGTTCCTCTCCCAATACAATTTACACTTTGAGAAAAATTCAGAAAACTCTCTAGCCTAGCCGTGCTCTTCTCCATCCTCTAGGGCAACCACGAAGTGCAAGCAAGGCCAAGGAAGAAGAAGACAAGCCGTGAACACCATCCATCCTCCACCTTGAAGATTGCTTTCGAAATTCAAGAGACCACATCACCTTTTCGTTCATCACCATCTCCATCTCTTGGTGTAATCCGATTCTCCTTGTAACTTTGTTTGTATTTTCGTTGGTTATGCCTTAGTTGACACATATGTTTGAACAAGTATTGTTTTCTGAAATTTTATGATTAATTGTTAATTTTCAGATTCATGTTTTGCGATTTATGGTTGCTTATGTGTGAGTGTTTGATTAAATTTGCATGATAGAAATCTTTTGTATGTTAATCTTAAAGGGTTCGAAACTTTTAGGGTTTTTATATAATTGGTGCTACGAATTTAAGAACATGAATCAACTTTTTGGTTTTGTGTTCTTGAATCAATAAGTAGTAAAGGTTTTGTACAAAAACCGAGTTTAATCAAAGAAGATTGCAATTAGGTGGACTTTTTCATACTAAGTTGCACATTTGAATTGATAGCCTTTCTAGATGCTTATTGCGTTAAACATGTATGATTGACTAGCTTTCTAGGGCCTGAATGCATGTTTGATAGGATTAGTCTATGTGCTTTCACTTAGATTAATTAGGGTTGAAAGTAAAATATGGGAAATTGTTTGCTTTAAGCGTTTCACATGATCAATTCCTCTTGCATGACTATGATGAACAATGATGAACTTGAATCAATTTTAATCATGAGTTTCGATTTTGATCTTTGTTCTTGCATTCCATTTGTATTTTTATGTTTTTGCATTTTAATTGTTTTGTTAACTTAGTTTTATTTTCGAAAAACCAAAATCAAAAACCCCCTTTTAATTCGTAAATAGTGTGCATATGTGTGAATATTATACTTTGTTTTAATTTTAATTGTTTAATTGTTTGACAATGACAGGTGTACCCTCAATCCCCGGAATAGAACGATCCCTATTTGCTTATACTACTAACGATCTTTTCAGGGTTAAATTATGCGCTTGCTTTGAGCGTATCAATTTTTGGCGCCGTTGCCGGGGATTGAAAAATCATTTGTCATATTGTGAATATTTGTTTTATGTATAATGTGACCGAAAAAAAAAAAAAAAAAAAAGACTTGTTAATTATTTTGTAATTGTCGAATTTTAGATTAATTACTTAGGTTGTTATTTTTATTGTTGAACACGAGTTTAATTGTTAGTTGTAAATTAAAGAAGGAATAGGTGAAGTCGTGTTTTATTGGTACCTAGTTCAGGTCCCTTAAGGTTGAGGGCGGCCTCTATTAACATTCATTGAACTGTCTAACACACTTAGGACCTTTTAGATCCTAGTAAGAATATCCTATGTGAGATGGTGTCTAGGAAGGGGACAACGTTCATGACGGGTTCTGGATTCAGAAGTGCTTACAAATGGGCGTAAACCTCAATGAGGGAGTAGCCTATGCCAAAATGGATCCTACCTCTTGTGTTCGCCCTCCCCTACCTGGCCATTTCAGTAAGGTTGCCCAACGGATGTAGGAGGGACTTTGTGTCTAGACGATTATACTTGGGCCGCATGTCCACTTGATTTACCGCTTGGAATTAAATTTGATATCAATAGGTATTTATAACAAAAGAAAATGTAAAGAAAATGTTGTGACACTTAAGGTATATTGGATTAAACATAATCTTGGAAGGGTAGCTGTTTCAGTCCCATTGCACAACAAGATTCCCTGTTCCCGTACCTAAGTGTTGAAAGTAATTGTAAATAAAAAAAAATAAAATAAAAAATAATATAAAAAAAAAAAAAAAAAAAGGATAAAAAAAAAAAATTGTGAATAGTGACGTTTTGTATATGTGTTTTGTGTGAAGGTTTTGTGTCTAATTATACTTGTAAAGAATTAGAATTAAAGAAAATAAAAATTGGAGTTATGAATTTTGTTAAATACTTAATTGTTGCAAGTGTGTAAAATCGTCTGAGTAGACAAGGGCCCTTTTGTTAATATTGGCCTTAACCCTTCATTCGTACCTTTCTAAGGTCTTATGAGGTTGAGGGCGGCCTTTATTAGCACTTGGAGAACAGTTTAACACATGAGTAATTTCCCAGCTGAGTAAGGGGCATTACAGATGGTGTATTAGGTTGAGACCCTGGGTGATGGGTTCAATTGGATCTGAGAGATACTATAGACTGTGCGTAAACCACAATGTGGAAGTAGCCAATAGGGGCGTAAACCTCAATGAGGAAGTAGCCTCCGTAGTATCACCAAAATGAGTCCTCCCTCTCACTTACCTCTTAATCTGGCTATCTGGCCTTCTGAAACAAAGGAAAGTGACTTATGTCTAAGCGACTATCCCTATATCGTATCTCACCAATAGTAGTGGTTTCTATTGGGCTCGACTTACAATTCGGAATCAATTGCGTTATTAACTTTGTTTATGACATTTCCATGACAAAAATAAAATACTTGTACATAACCTTCAATTGTAAATTGGTCTGTTTTCTTACTTCTCTTACTTGTACAAAATTTGGAAGTCTCTTTTGTTGCATTGTGAATAGTGACGTTTTTGTATGAAAATATTAACTTGTATTTTGTTTATTTTCGTAAGTTACTCACTTTTGTACATCTTAATGTTGTTCAGGAATTCCATGAATGTCCGAGTCTTCTAAAATCCCTACCATACAAGAGATTGAAGAAAGGCTCGCTCGTTTGAAAAATCCTCCTACACTTGAGTACAGAAGACCTTCTTCCTTGCAATTCAAAGAGTACAAGTTTAACGAGCAAGGGAAGAGAATCTATCCTTCTGAGGAATCTACATCACCTACACCTACCCCATCTCCTCCTTCACGTTCACCTTCACCTGTGGTGTCGTCTAACTCTACACCACCTTCACCACCACCTGAAGAAGTTCAAGAAGAGAGAATGGCATCAATTAGGGAACTATCCACAGCAACAGTTGAGGGAGGACCCCCTATAGGTATTGTGTACCCTGCCCCTGCTGCAGGAAGAAATGCAGAGTTTGAGCTGAAGAGTGGATTATTGCACCAACTCCCTAAGTTTCATGGGCTCCCTATGGAGGACGCCAACAAGCATCTTAGAGCATTTCAGGTTGTGTGTTCTAACATGCAACCACAAGGAGCAGATGAGAACATTCTAAGGATGAAGGCATTTCCATTTTCCTTAGCTGACAGAGCCAAAGATTGGCTATATGAGATTCCTGCTGGACGTATCACCTCTTGGGACACTATGAGGAAGGCCTTCTTGGAAAGATACTTCCCAGCTTCCAAGGTCATCACACTCAGGAAGAAGCTTAGTGGAATTGAACAAGCTCCAGATGAGTCCTATTCTGCCTATTATGAGAGGCTCAACTCCTTACTTGCTCAATGTCCTCAACATCAGATGAAGGATGAGACCCTACTGACATGCTTCTATGAGGGACTCTTACCCTTAGAGAGGTAAATGCTTGATGCTGCAGCTGGAGGAGCTTTTGTGGACAAGTCACCTACAGATGGAAAGGAACTTATTGAGAATCGTGCCCTCAACAGTCAACAATATGAGGGTATAGGGCACTCCATTCGAAAGGTACATGAAGTGGGCAGGAATAATGCCATTGAGGATCAACTGAATAAGCTCACCTTGCTCATGAACCAAGTCATAAGTTCCAAAGGACCTAGTGCATCCATAGCTTGTGGGGTATGCTCTATGCAAGGGCATGTTACTGATCAATGCCCTCAACTCAATGAAAATGGAGGATGGGAATCTGCCAATGCTATTGGAGGATACCAAGGAGGATTTCAAGGAGGATATCAGGGAGGACCTCAACGTCCTAGACATGACCCTTATTCCAATACTTATAACCCAGGATGGAGGGACCATCCCAACTTCAAGTGGACCAACAATGACAATGTTCAGAATCCTCTTGGTGGGAACTTTCAACGTCCTCAAGGGCCTACTTTTCAACGTCCTCAAGATCCTTACATGCCTCCTCCTCAACAGAACTCTGGGAATTCCAATTCCCATTATGATAAGACGTTGGAAGCCTTGACTGCTTCTACACAAGCCTTGACAAACTCTACTCAGGCTTTGATCCAAGGACAACAGACCCATACTAAGGACATTGCAGAACTCAAGAAGCAGATGGGCCAAGTTGTGGATTTCATGAGCAAGATTCATGAGAATGGGAAGCTCCCTAGTGTCACAATACCTAATCCTAAGGGTAATGTGGAGAATGCATCAGTTGTGACTACAAGGAGTGGAAGGCCATTTGTGGATCAACCCAAGCCACCCAAGAAGGCCCAAGTGAGCATAGAGATTGAGGAAGACCATGAACCCACAAAGTTGGGTATTGAAAAGGACCCTGCAACGTCCAAGGAAGAAATCAAGGCGTCCTCACCACCAAAGGCAAAACCGGATATTCAAGGTATTAATTCTAACTTATCCAATTCGGTTATTGCTAACCCCCCTTCTTCTTCTTGCATGCCCTTTCCACGCAGGTTTGCTAAATCCAAGAAGGATGAAAGTGACCAAGCTATCTTGGAAACTTTCAAGAAGGTGCAAGTAAACTTACCCCTCCTGGAGGCCATCAAACAGGTCCCTAAGTATGCCAAGTTCCTTAAAGAGCTTTGCACTACTAGGAGAGTAAACCGTGAAAAGGAGGTGGTAAAGGTAAGTGAGAACGTTTCTGCCTTGATTCAGAGGAAGATTCCTCCAAAGTGTAAGGATCCTGGAAGCTTTACTATTCCATGTACTATTGGTAACTCCAGATTTAAGAATGCCATGCTAGATTTAGGTGCATCTGTTAATGTTATGCCCTACTCTGTTTATGAAACCCTAGGTCTAGGGGAACTTAAATCTGATAATGTTATCATTCAGTTAGCTGACAGATCCAATGCATACCCTAGAGGTTTGTTGGAGGATGTGCTTGTGCAGGTTAACCATCTTATCTTCCCAGCTGATTTTTATGTGTTGGAAATGGAGGACTCCCCTGTGAGTTCCACTCCTTTGCTTTTGGGACGTCCTTTCTTAAGGACAGCTAGGACGAAGATAGATGTGTATGCAGGTTCTCTCACTATGGAGTTTGATGGTGACGTTATTGGCTTCAACATTTTTGAAGCCATGAGGTATCCTCTTGATATAAATGATTGTTATTCTATTGATATTTTGGATGACCTTGCCCAGAAAATGTTTGAGGCCATGAACGAGGATACCCTAGCCACAACACTCGAACGAGGAGTAGGGTACACAAAAGGTGGTGCCATTATCTCAGAGGAGGAATTGAAGGACACTTGTGAAGGAAAGATCATTGAAAACGTCTCATTCCTTGAAGCTTCACCCTATATAGGTAAGTCTACTTCACCCTTGTCCATTCAGTTATCTGCTAATAAGACTTTACCTTCAGTGGTTCAGGCACCAGAACTTGAACTTAAACCTCTACCCGACCACTTGAAGTATGTCTACTTAGGAGACAAGGAGACGTTACCAGTGATTGTGTCCTCCTCTCTTACTTCGTCTCAAGAGGAGAGATTGGTGGAGATGTTGAAGCAACACAAGACCGCCATAGGATGGACATTGGCGGATATTAAGGGAATAAGCCCTACTACTTGCGTCCATAGAATACTTCTTGAGGAGGGGACAAAACCCACTAGAGAGGCTCAACGTCGTCTCAACCCTCCTATGATGGAAGTTGTGAAGAAGGAGGTCATCAAGCTCCTTGATTGTGGGGTGATCTACCCTATTTCAGACTCCAAGTGGGTCTCCCCAGTTCAGGTTGTGCCCAAGAAATCTGGGGTAACTGTGGTGAAGAATGCTGAGAACGAACTGGTGCCCCAAAGGACAGTCACAGGTCACAGAGTGTGCATTGATTACAGGAAGCTCAACGCAACAACAAGGAAAGATCACTTTCCTCTTCCATTCATTGATCAGATGCTTGAGCGCCTAGCTGGACTTGACTACTACTGCTTCTTGGATGGCTACTCAGGCTACAATCAGATTGCCATAGCCAATGAAGATCAAGAGAAGACAACCTTCACCTGCCCCTTTGGGACGTTTGCCTATAGACGTATGCCCTTTGGCCTTTGCAACGCTCCAGGTACCTTTCAGAGGTGTATGGTAAGTATCTTTTCAGATTATATTGAGAAAATCATAGAGGTATTTATGGATTACTTTTCAGTCTTTGGAAAGAATTTTGATGATTGTCTTAATAATCTGGAAATAATTCTAAAACGTTGCATGGAAACTAACCTTGTACTTAATTGGGAGAAATGCCATTTTATGGTTAAACAAGGAATAGTTCTAGGGCATATTGTCTCTGCAAGGGGAATAGAGGTTGATAAGGCCAAAGTGGATATTGTGCGTTACTTACCCTCTCCCACTTCTGTGAGAGAGATTCGTTCTTTCCTTGGCCATGCAGGTTTTTATAGGAGATTTATCAAGGACTTCTCCAAGATTTCGAGACCTCTATGTCAACTACTCCAGAAGGATGTGACGTTCCACTTTGACAAGGAATGTCAAGATGCTTTTGACAAGCTTAAGGAGTTGTTGACGTCAGCCCCATCATGCTACCTCCAGATTGGTCCTTGCCCTTTGAGTTGATGTGTGATGCCTCTGACTATGCAGTTGGAGGTGTTTTGGGACAAAGGAAGGACAAACGACCCTATGCAATCTACTACGCCTCAAGGACTCTGAATGATGCACAAATGAATTACTCCACCACAGAGAAAGAGCTCCTTGCAGTTGTCTTTGCCCTTGAAAAGTTTCGTTCCTACTTACTTGGTACCAAGGTAATTATTTATACTGACCATGCAGCTTTGAAGTACTTGATGACCAAGAAGGAGGCGAAACCTAGGCTTATCAGATGGGTCCTACTCTTACAAGAGTTTGACGTTGAAATCAAGGACAAGAAGGGTAGTGAAAATGTGGTAGCTGACCACTTGAGTCGTTTGGTACATGCAGAAGACCCTCTCCCTCTGGTGGAGACGTTTCCAGATGAGCAGCTCTTTGGACTTCAGGTAAGTGAACCATGGTATGCTGATATTGTAAACTATATTGTTTCTAGGAAGATTCCTAATACCATGTCACGTGCTCATAGAGATAGGCTTAAGAAAACTGTTAGGCAATATGTTTGGGATGAACCTTATTTGTGGAAATATTGCTCTGATCAACTGATTAGGAGATGTGTGCCTGAACATGAACATAATGCCATACTTTCTTTTTGCCATTCTAAAGCATGTGGAGGTCACTTTGGGTCTAAAAAGACTGCGTTTAAGGTGTTAGAGTCAGGTTTCTTTTGGCCAACGTTATTTAAGGATGCACATGCCTATTGTTTAACTTGTGATAGATGCCAAAGAACCGGGAATCTAAGTTCTAGAGATCAAATGCCATTGTCTAATATCATAACTGTTGAACTATTTGATGTCTGGGGTATAGATTTCATGGGACCTTTCCCTTCATCTTTTGGGTTTTTATATATCTTACTTGCAGTGGACTATGTTTCCAAATGGGTGGAAGCAAAGGCCACTCGAACTAATGACTCTAAGGTTGTTGCCATGGCCCCATTACAACCTTTGAGAAGACCTTCTTGATCCTTAAGATGGGACAGCCCTTGATGTGGAGATGAGTTGCAAGAGTTGAACCTATGGCTTGGGTCCATCTGTGCAAGTAGTTGATATCCTTCATGAGATCTTTAAAGAAAATTATACTTGTGCTTTCGTTTCTTGCATTATGTGATATACTTGCTATCTTTCACATATACTTGAGTGTATAAGCTTTTAAGCATTGCCATGATCTGACAGAAGAAGGAGTGAATATACCTTGTGAGGAATTGAATCAAACTTGTTTGAAGCATGCTTAACAGAAACCATCACCATTGTTCCAACCAAGTCCTACTTGTGTATATGTGAATTATGTGTTTTAATTAACTCTCGAATGCCTAAACATTTATTCTTGGTAAAGTGCTAATCTTGGTGTTGTGAAAGTAAGAGATTGCTGAGACAAATAGTTGAAGGGCAATAGAGTCTTTGTTTGTTTGAGTCTTTAATTTTCGTTGAGTCTTAGTGTGTGTCTTTGTTTGATTTTGCTAAGGGACTAGCAAAAGCTAAGTGTGGGGGAATTTGATAGGAGCATTTTAATGCGACGTTTTAACTGCATTTCCTTACATTTCTTGCGTCATTTCCTTAGTAAAACTCTGTTTAGGAAAGTTTCCATTCTTTGATTGGGAAAGTTCCTATTTGTAGAAAGTTTCCATTTTTAGAAAGTTTCTATTCTTGTAGTTTTCATTTCTCATCTCTGGCAAGTTTCTATTTTTCATTTTTAGTAACTTTCTATTTTTCATTTTTGGTAAGTTTCTATTTTTCAAATTAGGAAAGTTTCTATTTCTCATACTAGTTTCTATTTTCAGAACCTCCGAGCTAAAAAGTGGAAATGAACACACGAATGGAAAGAGGAGCTTGCGAACGTCAAGGGGAACAAAAATGAAGAACATTGAACCACACATTTGAGCAGAAATGAAGAAACAAGCTTTCCTAGTGCAACCAGGAAACCCTGCGAACTGGAGGAGAGCTTACCAATGAAGTTTCCAACGCAACCATGAAAAAGAAATGGAAAAATAATATGTTTTGCGTTGGAAAATGAGAAGACTTGAAGATGAAGCAACGTGGCCCAAGAACTCTCAAGAATGATGTGGATTTTCGGCAAAATGGACCAAGGCCCATCAAAGCCCATGACACTAGGGTTTGTGACGCAAACCCTAGCCCTAAAGATGTTTTGCCGTGAATTTGCAAGAGAGAAACAAGGAAGAGGCGTCCAAAAATCAGAAATTAAAAAGAGATTTTCTAGGGAGATTTTCTAGTGCTACTTTTATGGAAAGAAAATACTTGGAGATAAACCCTAGAAGCTTTGCCGTGAAAAAGGAAGAGATAAACAAGGGAGGACGTGAAAATCCTAGGGTTTTGGACGGCAAAGATATTCCCTAGAGAGTTTTAAGGAAAGAGAAAAAGGTGGAGACCAAGAAAAGCTCAAATGAAGTCTAGATACATTCCTACATTCCCTAAAGAGTTTTGGCCGAATTTAAAAACAGAAAATCAGAAATTATCTCAAGAATTTCGGCAAGAAAATCAAGGGAAATATTCTAGGAAATTATGTGATTGGTTGAGACACCTCATAGGGCTTATGTGGCAAGAAATCATTGGAGGAAATTATGTGGAGGAAGCAAGCAATAGCCGTGAGCTTTTCTAGGGTTTTGGACGGCATGGAGACCTAGGGGCCGTCCCCTATATATTGGACTCTTCTCTCAACGTCAAGGGGTTCCCACTTTTGCGTTTTACAACTTTAGAAAAATCAGAAAACTCTCTCTAGCCTAGCCGTGTTCTTCTCCATCCTCTAGGGCAACCACGAAGTTCAAGCAAGGCCAAGGAAGAAGAGGACAAGCCGTGCACATCATCCATCACCATCCTTGAAGATTGCTTTCGAAATTCAAGAGACCATTCATCCCATCTCCATCTCTTGGTGTAATCCGATTCTCCTTGTAACCTTTGCTTTGTAATTTTCGTTGGTTATGCCCTAGTTGACACATGTGTTTGAACAAGTTTCGAATTCTGAAATTCTATGATTAATTGTTAATTTTCAGATTCATGTTTTGCGATTTATGGTTGCTTATGTGTGAGTGTTTGATTAAATTTGCATGATAGATAACTTTTGTATTTTAATCTTATGTGGTTGCAAACACCTAGGGTTTTTATATAATTGGTGCTACGAATTTAAGAACATGAATCAACTTTTTGGTTTTGTGTTCTTGAATCAATAAGTAGTAAAGGTTTTGTACAAAAACCGAATTTAATCAAAGAAGATTGCAATTAGGTGAACTTTTTCATACTAAGTTGCACATTTGAATTGATAGCCTTTCTAGATGCTTAATGCGTTAGACATGTATGATTGACTAGCTTTCTAGGGCTTGAATGCATGTTTGATAGGATTAGTCTATGTGCTTTCACTTAGATTAATTAGCGTTGAAAGTAAAATATGGGAAATTGTTTGCTTTGAACGTTTCACATGATCAATTCCTCTTGCATGACTATGATGAACAATGATGAACTTGAATTCATTTTAATCATATGTTTCGATTTTGATCTTTGTTCTTGCATTCCATTTATAATTTTATGTTTTTGCATTTTAATTGTTTTATTAACTTAGTTTTAATTTCAGAAAAACCAAAAATCAAAAACCCCCTTTTAATTCGTAAATAATGTGCATATGTGTGAATATTATACTTTGTTTTGATTTTAATTGTTTAATTGTTTGACAATGACAGGTGTACCCTCAATCCCCGGAATAGAACGATCCCTACTTACTTATACTACTAACGATATTTCAGGGTTAAATTATGCGCTTGCAAAAAGCTCATCAATAAAGAGTGAGCAAACAGGTAACGAGTTCAAAGTGAATGGCCACCGCTTGAAGCCTTACTATGAGGCGTTTGTGGAACACGAAGTGGAGGAAGTACCCCTCCAAAACGTTCCACCTCTTGAGGATTAAATGGAGGTACAAGTCTAGGCTGAAAGACTATAAACATTAAGCGCTGCTTGGGAGGCAACCCAATTCAGAAGTAGCTGTGGAGGAGCCTTCAACGCAGATTTGCTCTTTTTTTTTCCTCCCTACTTCTTTATTATATGCTTTTTGTTTTTCTTTGAACTTTCTTTTCGTAAATTTCATCCCTATATGCTTGAGTGTTTCATTGCATGCTTATGATTGATTACATTGAGGACAATGCAATATTTAAGTGTGGGGGAAGGGATTTACATTTTTGTTTTGAGTCATATATATTGGAAAATACCAAAAAATCGAAAAATGTCAAAAATAACAAAAATTTTCGTTGCTTTTATTGAGTCTTAGCCTTTTGTTTTTGTTTTCGAGTCTTAGGATGCCCTTTCAACTGTCTAGGATGATTCTATATCTCTGAAATTATGGCTAAAAGAGGATCACGAAATTGAGATGATTTTAACATGGTATTCTTTGGTTAATTGAGATATATGAAAAATATGTGCCTTGTAGTGGATATGGATTTCGTAACTTTGGTACAGAATATGAGCATGTTAAGATGAGTTTTGATTCATATAAACCCATGTGAGATAATTGAACCATGTTCCTTTTTCTTGGAGTGAAATGAAAAATATATTCTTAATTTCTTGGCGATGTTTTGATGATCTCATTATTCTTTCATCTTGATTGACTACTTGCCATAGATTAAGTTTGATGGACTAGAGAATGCTAGAATTCGCTCTTGTACTTGTTGAGACGTGATATCAATATATGGCCCTGATTCTGGAAAGGATAGAGGCACCCTAGGAATTACCACCATTGCCAAATGAACCTGTGTCCCTAATTGTGCCCGTCGTGGGACTCCCCTAGATAAACCCCTTTGAGCCTACGTTAAGCCTTTTCTTTCATCACCCTTAAAATCTTTAACCTAAGCCTTAGTATAGCTATAACCCTACCCTTTGTCCTAAGGACTTAGTGGAGCTAAATTGAGACTCTACTTGAAGATTTTTGGCGTTAACACTGAAGGACAAGAAGAGGTAAAAGTTCAAGTGTGGGGGATTTTGTCCATAAAGAAAAAAAAAAAATATGTGAGCCGTGAAAAAAAAAAATGAAAAATGAAAAAGAAAAAGAAAAATGTGTACGGCTAAAAAACAAAAAAAGGAAAGAAAAGAAAAATATATGTTTATGGATTCTAGTCCCCCATATTTAGTGATCTTGGAGTTTGCTTTGAATTGAAGGCCCACTACAGAAAAATTTGGCCTTTGTCCATTTCACTAGAGATCAAGGGAAGTTTACATTGAAGATTGGGCCCAACATGAAGACATTTGGCCCTCTTATATTACCTCCATAGGGAAGTGACGTTTTTGCAATGCATTGGTGGGATATTTCGATGTCTCTACACTTATATGAGCTCTACTAGGTTTTTAGGACACTTTGTTAATTTCCTTACCCTTCGTTTCTTTAAACCTTGAACCATGGCCCCATTACAACCTTTGAGAAGACCTTCTTGATCCTTAAGATGGGACAGCCCTTGATGTGGAGATGCGTTGCAAGAGTTGAACCTATGGCTTGGGTCCATCTGTGCAAGTAGTTGATATCCTTCATGAGATCTTTAAAGAAAATTATACTTGTGCTTTCGTTTCTTACATTATGTGATATACTTGCTATCCTTCACATATGATTGAGTGTATAAGCTTTTAAGCATTGCCATGATCTGAGAAAAGAAAGAGTGGATATACCTTATGAGGAATTGAATCAAACTTGTTTGAAGCATGCTTAACAGAAACCATCACCATTGTTCCAACCAAGTCCTACTTGTGTATATGTGAATTATGTGTTTTAATTAACTCTCGAATGCCTAAACATTGATTCTTGGTGAAGTGCTAATCTTGGTGTTGTGAAAGTAAGAGATTGCTGAGACAAATAGTTGAAGGGCAATAGAGTCTTTGTTTGTTTGAGTCTTTAATTTTCGTTGAGTCTTAGTGTGTGTCTTTGTTTGATTTTGCTAAGGGACTAGCAAAAGCTAAGTGTGGGGGAATTTGATAGGAGCATTTTAATGCGACGTTTTAACTGCATTTCCTTACATTTCTTGCGCCATTTCCTTAGTAAAACTCTGTTTAGGAAAGTTTCCATTCTTTGATTGGGAAAGTTCCTATTTGTAGAAAGTTTCCATTTTTCTTAGTTTCTATTTTCCATTTTTAGAAAGTTTCTATTCTTGTAGTTTTCATTTCTCATTTCTGGCAAGTTTCTATTTTTCATTTTTAGTAACTTTCTATTTTTCATTTTTTAGTAAGTTTCTATTTTTCAAATTAGGAAAGTTTCTATTTCTCATACTAGTTTCTATTTTCAGGACCTCCGAGCTAAAAAGTGGAAATGAACACACGAATGGAAAGAGGAGCTTGCGAACGTTAAGGGGAACAAAAATGAAGAACATTGAACCACACATTTGAGCAGAAATGAAGAAACAAGCTTTCCTAGTGCAACCAGGAAATCCTGCGAACTGGAGGAGAGCTTACCAATGAAGTTTCCAACGCAAGTATGAAAAGAAATGAAAGAAATGAAGTGTTTTGCGTTGGAAAATATGAAGGCTTGAAGATGAAGCAACGTGGCCCAAGAACTCTCAAGAATGAAGTGGATTTTCGGCAAAATGGACCAAGGCCCACCAAAGCCCATGACATTAGGGTTTGTGACGCAAAACCCTAAACCTAAAGTTGTTTTGCCGTGAAAACCAAAGGGAGGAGAGAGAAGTGGCGTGAAAATCAAGCAAGGATAAAGAAGATTTCTTAGGGAGATTTTAAAGGAAAGAGAATATGTGTTGAACTCGAAAACCTCTCAAAAGAAGTCTAGATACATTCCTTGAAACCCTAAAGGAAGTTTGGCCGAATTGGAAGTGCAAAAATCAGAAAATTCTCAAGGTATTTCGGCAAGAAAATCAAGGGAAATATTCTAGGAAATTATGTGATTGGTTGAGACACATCATAGGGCTTACTTGGCAAGATTTCATTGGAGGGAATTATGTGGAGTTAACAAGTCTTTGCCGTGAGTTTCTCTAGGGTTTTGCACGGCCTTGGAGACCAAGTTGCCGTTCCCTATATAGTCTCCCCTCTTCTCAACGTCAGGGGTTCCTCTCCCCATACAATTTACACTTTGAGAAAAATTCAGAAAACTCTCTAGCCTAGCCGTGCTCTTCTCCATCCTCTAGGGCAACCACGAAGTGCAAGCAAGGCCAAGGAAGAAGAAGACAAGCCGTGAACACCATCCATCCTCCACCTTGAAGATTGCTTTCGAAATTCAAGAGACCACATCACCTTTTCGTTCATCACCATCTCCATCTCTTGGTGTAATCCGATTCTCCTTGTAACTTTGTTTGTATTTTCGTTGGTTATGCCTTAGTTGACACATATGTTTGAACAAGTATTGTTTTCTGAAATTTTATGATTAATTGTTAATTTTCAGATTCATGTTTTGCGATTTATGGTTGCTTATGTGTGAGTGTTTGATTAAATTTGCATGATAGAAATCTTTTGTATGTTAATCTTAAAGGGTTCGAAACTTTTAGGGTTTTTATATAATTGGTGCTACGAATTTAAGAACATGAATCAACTTTTTGGTTTTGTGTTCTTGAATCAATAAGTAGTAAAGGTTTTGTACAAAAACCGAGTTTAATCAAAGAAGATTGCAATTAGGTGGACTTTTTCATACTAAGTTGCACATTTGAATTGATAGCCTTTCTAGATGCTTATTGCGTTAAACATGTATGATTGACTAGCTTTCTAGGGCTTGAATGCATGTTTGATAGGATTAGTCTATGTGCTTTCACTTAGATTAATTAGCGTTGAAAGTAAAATATGGGAAATTGTTTGCTTTAAGCGTTTCACATGATCAATTCCTCTTGCATGACTATGATGAACAATGATGAACTTGAATCAATTTTAATCATGAGTTTCGATTTTGATCTTTGTTCTTGCATTCCATTTGTATTTTTATGTTTTTGCATTTTAATTGTTTTGTTAACTTAGTTTTATTTTCGAAAAACCAAAATCAAAAACCCCCTTTTAATTCGTAAATAGTGTGCATATGTGTGAATATTATACTTTGTTTTAATTTTAATTGTTTAATTGTTTGACAATGACAGGTGTACCCTCAATCCCCGGAATAGAACGATCCCTATTTGCTTATACTACTAACGATCTTTTCAGGGTTAAATTATGCGCTTGCTTTGAGCGTATCAATGTCTAAGCGACTATCCCTATATCGTAGCTCACCAATAGTAGTGGTTTCTATTGGGCTCGACTTACAATTCGGAATCAATTGAGTTATTAACTTTGTTTATAGCATTTCCATGTAAAAATAAAATACTTGTACATACCCTTCACTTGTAAATTGGTTTGTTTTCTTACTTCTCTTACTTGTACAAAATTTGTAAGTTTCTTTTGTTGCTTGTGAATAGTGACGTTTTTCTTGTATAAAGTATTAACTTGTATTTCTTGTATTTTGTAATTTACTAACTTGTGACCGCCTGAAGCCCTATTATGATGCATTTGTGGAACATGATTTGGAGGCTGTACCCCCCCAAAACGCCCCACAACCAGAGGATTAAATGGAGGTACAAGTCTAGGCTGAAAGACTATAAACATTAAGCGCTGCTTGGGAGGCAACCCAATTCAGAAGTAGCTGTGAAGGAGCCTTCAACGCAGATTTGCTTTTTCCTCCCTACTTCTTTATTTTGTAATTTTTGTTTTTCTTTGCACTTTATTTTCGTAAATTCCATCTCTATATGCTTAAGTGTTTCATTGCATGCTTTTAATTGATTACATTGAGGACAATGCAATATTTAAGTGTGGGGGAAGGGATTTATATATTTGAGTCTTTTATTTTGAGTCATATATTGAAAAATACAAAAAAATCGAAAAATGTCAAAAAATAAAAAAAAAATTTCGTTGCTTTTGTGTTTTTTGTTTTGAGTCATAGGATGCCTTTCAACTATCTAGAATGATTCTATATCTCTGAAATTATGGCTAAAAGAGGATCACAACATTGAGATGATTTTAACATGGTATTCTTTGGTTAATTGAGATATGTGAAAAATGCATGCATGTGTAGTGGATATGGCATGACCTTGGTACAGAATATGAGCATGTTAAGATGAGTTTTGATTCATAAAGCCTATGTGAGATATTTGAGCCATGTCCCTCTTTCTTGGAGTGAAAATAAAAATATGTATTCTTAATTTCTTGGCGATGTTTTGATGATCTCATTATTCTTTCATCTTGATTGACTGCTTGCCATAGATTAAGTTTAATGGACTAGAGAATGCTAGAATTCGCTCTTGTGCTTGTTGAGACGTATATCAATACATGGCCCTGATTCTGGAAGGGATAGAGGCACCCTAGGAATTACCACCATTGCCAAATGAACTTGTGTCCCTATTTGTGCCCGTCGTGGGACCCCCCCTAGATAAGCCCCTTTGAGCCTACATTAAGCCTTTTCATTCATCACCCTTAAAATCCTTAACCATGAGCTTAGTATAGTTACAACTTTACCCTTTGTTCTAAGAACTTAGTGGAGCTATCTTTTGAGACATACTACATGGGTTTGGCGCTAAGGATGAAGATTGAGAAGAGGTGAAAGTTCAAGTGTGGGGGTAGACTTGTCCATGAAAAGAAAAATTATGAGAAAGCCGAAAAAAAAAAAAAATGAAAATGAAAAGAAAAAAAAAATGTACACGGCTAGAAAAGAAAAGAAAAAATTATATATTTATGGATTTTAGTCCCCCATACTTAGTGATTTTGGAGTTTGCTTTGAATTGAAGGCCCACTACAGAAAAATTTGGCCTTTGTCCATTTCACTAGAGTCAAGGGAAGTTTACATTGAAGATTGGGCCCAACATGAAGACATTAGGCCCTTTTATGTTACCTCTAGGGGAAAGTGACGTTTTTGCAATGCCTTGGTGGAATATTTCGAGGTCTCTACATTTACATGTGCTCTGCTAGGTTTTTAGGACACTTTGATAAATCCTTACCTTTCATTTCTTTAAACCTTGAGCCTTGGCCCCATTACAACCCTTGAGAAGACCTTCTTGATCCTTAAGATGGGACAGCCTTTGATGTGGAGATGAGTTACAAGAGTTGAACCTATGGCAGTCCATTCGTGCAAGTAGTTGGTATCCTTCATGAGATCTTTAAAAGCAAAAATATATTCATGTGTTTTCGTTTCTTATATATGTGAGTTAATTGATTGCCTCAAAATACTTTCTCTCACATATAACTGAGTGATTATAAGCTTTTAAGCATTGCCATGATCAGAGAGAAGAAAGAGTGGATATACTTGTGAGATTTGAATCATACTTGTCTGAAGCATGCTAAGCTTAAACCCATCACCATTGTTACAACCAAGTCCTACTTATGTATGCGCGGATTATGTGTTTTAATTAACTCTCGAATGTCTAAACATTGATTCTTGGTGAAGTGCTAATCTTGGTGTTGTGAAAGTAAGAGATTGCTGAGACAAATAGTAAAAGGGCAATAGAGTCTTTGTTTGTTTGAGTCTTTAATTTTTGTTGAGTCTTAGTGTGTGTCTTTGTTTGATTTTGCTAAGGGACTAGCAAAAGCTAAGTGTGGGGGAATTTGATAGGAGCATTTTAATGCGACGTTTTAACTGCATTTCCTTACATTTCTTGCGTCATTTCCTTAGTAGAACTCTGTTTAGGAAAGTTTCCATTCTTTGATTGGGAAAGTTCCTATTTGTAGAAAGTTTCCATTTTTCTTAGTTTCTATTTTCCATTTTTAGGAAGTTTCTATTTTTGTAGTTTTCATTTCTCATTTCTGGCAAGTTTCTATTTTTCATTTTTGGTAACTTTCTATTTTTCATTTTTAGTAAGTTTCTATTTTTCAAATTAGGTAAGTTTCTATTTTTCATACTAGTTTCTATTTTCAGGACTTCCGAGCTAAAAAGTGGAAATGAACGCACGAATGGAAAGAGGAGCTTGCGAACATCAAGACGAACAAATATGAGAGAAAACGGGCCACACATTTGAGCAGAAATGAAGAAACAAGCTTTCCTAGTGCAACCAGGAAACCCTGCGAAATGGAGGAGAGCTTACCAATGAAGTTTCCAACGCAACTATGAAAAGAAATAAAAGAAATGAAGTGTTTTGCGTTGGAAAATAAGAAGGCTTGAAGATGAAGCAACGAAGCCCAAGAACTCTATGGATTTTCGGCAAATTGGACCAAGGCCCATCATAGCCCATGACATTAGGGTTTGTGACGCAAAACCCTAACCCTAGAGATGTTTTGCCGTGAAAACCAAAGAGAGAAACAAGGGAGATGGCGTGAAAATCAGAAATTAAAAGAAGATTACGCAAGAGATTTTCTAGGGTAATTTTAATGGAAAGATAAACCCTAGGAGACTCTTGCCGTCCAAGCCAAGAGGAAAAGGAGGAAGTTGCCGTGATATTCATGAAGAAACCCTAGAGAATTCGGCAAAAAGATATTCTAGGGAGAGTTTTATGGAAAGAAAAAGTGTGGACATCAAGAAAAGCACCAAAAGGCGTCTAGATTCATTCCTAGAAACCCTAAGTATATTTTGGCCGAAATTGCAAGAAGAAAATCAGAAAATAATCAAGGGAATTCGGCAAGAATATATTAGGGAATCTCCATGGAGTTTTGTGATTGGTTGGATGACACACTAGGGCTTATTTGGCAATTTCTCAGTGGTGGAAGCTATGTGGAATTATTAACTTAATTCCTTGGAAAATAAATCAGAAAATATGTGCTTGGGGACCAAGTTTGCCGTGCTCCTATATATACTCCTTTATTCACAACGTCAAGGGTCTCTCCTCTCCATACAATTTACAATTTAGAAAAATCAGAAAATCCCTTTAGCATAGCCGTGAGTTCTTCCATCCTCTAGAGCAAGCCACGAGTTCAAGCAAGGCCAAGGGAGAAGAAGAATTGCCGTGAGCATCATCATCCACCATCCACCATTGAAGACTTGCTTTCAAGCTTCAAGAGACCACAACGTTTATCATCCATCTTCATCATCATCCACGGTGTAATCCGATTCTCCTTTGTAACCTTTGCTTTGTATTTCGTTGGTTTTGTTCTAGTTGACATATATGTTTGAATGAATATTAATTTCTGGAATTTTTATGATTAATTGAGAATTTTCAGATTCATATATATTGTTCTTCGAAAGTTGCTTATGTGAGTTTGGTTAATTAAATTTGCGTTATAGATATCTTTTGTATTTTAATCTTATGTGGTTGCAAACACTTAGGGTTTTGATATGAATGTTGCTAGGTTTAAGAACATAAAATCGACTTTTCGTTTTGTGTAAACTTGAATCAAAGTAGTAAAGGTTTTGTACAAAGATCGAATTTAATTAACGAGGATTGCAATTAGGTGGACTTTTCCATACTAAGTTGTGCACTTGAGTTGATAGCCTTTCCATGTGTTTCTTGCGTTGAATATGTATGATTGACTAGCTTTCTAGGGCTTGAATGCATGCTTAATAGGATTGATCTAGGTGCTTTCACTTAGATTAATTAGCATTGAAAAGTAAAATATGGGAAATTGTTTGCTTTTAACGTTTCACATGATCTACTCCTTTCTCATGACTTAGATAAACAATATTAGGGTTTGAATCAATTTTAATCATATGTTTCGGTTTTTGATCTTTGTTCTCTCATTCCATCTTTATTTTTATTTTTTTGCATTTTAATTGTTTTGTTAACTTAGTTTATTTTCGGAAAAACCAAAATCAAAAACCCCCTTTTTCGTGTACAATGTTTATAATTGTGAATATCTTTGTGAATATTATACTTTGTTTTAATTTTAATTGTTTAATTGTTTGACAATGACAGGTGTACCCTCAATCCCCGGAATAGAACGATCCCTATTTACTTATACTACTAATGACATTTCAGGGTTAAATTATGCGCTTGCTTTGAGCGCATCACTCCTCAAGAAGTATTTTATGGACGCAAGTAGTAGGGCTTATTCCCTTGATATCCGCCAATGTCCATCCTATGGCGGTCTTGTGTTGCTTCAACATCTCCACCAATCTCTCCTCTTGAGACGAAGTAAGAGAGGAGGACACAATCACTGGTAAAGTCTCCTTGTCTCCTAAGTAGACATACTTCAAGTGGTTTGGTAGAGGTTTAAGTTCAAGTTCTGGTGCCTGAACCACTGAAGGTAAAGTCTTATTAGCAGATAACTGAATGGACAAGGGTGAAGTAGACTTACCTACATAGGGTGAAGCTTCAAGGAATGAGACGTTTTCAATGATCTTTCCTTCACAAGTGTCCTTCAATTCCTCCTCTGAGACAATGGCACCACCTTTTGTGTACCCTACTCCTTGTTCGAGTGTTGTGGCTAGGGTATCCTCATTCATGGCATCAAACATTTTCTGGGCAAGATCATCCAAAATGTCAATAGAATAACAATCATTTATATCAAGAGGATACCTCATGGCTTCAAAAATGTTGAAGCCAATAACGTCACCATCAAACTCCATGGTGAGAGAGCCTGCATACACATCTATCTTCGTCCTAGCTGTCCTTAAGAAAGGACGTCCCAAAAGCAACGGAGTGGAACTCACAGGGGAGTCCTCCATTTCCAACACATAAAAATCAGCTGGGAAGATAAGATGGTTAACCTGCACAAGCACATCCTCCAACAAACCTCTAGGGTAGGCATTGGATCTGTCAGCTAACTGAATGATAACATTATCAGATTTAAGTTCCCCTAGACCTAGGGTTTCATAAACAGAATAGGGCATAACATTAACAGATGCACCTAGATCTAGCATGGCATTCTTAAATCTGGAGTTACCAATAGTACATGGAATAGTAAAGCTTCCAGGATCCTTACACTTTGGAGGAATCTTCCTCTGAATCAAGGCAGAAACGTTCTCACTTACCTTTACCACCTCATTTTCACGGTTTACTCTCCTAGACAAAGCTCTTTAAGGAACTTGGCATACTTAGGGACTTGTTTGATGGCCTCCAGGAGGGGTAAGTTTACTTGCACCTTCTTGAAAGTTTCCAAGATAGCTTGGTCACTTTCATCCTTCTTTGATTTGGCAAACCTGCGTGGAAAGGGCATGCAAGAAGAAGAAGGGTTAGCAATAACCGAATTTGATAAGTTAGAATTAGTACCTTGAATTTCCGGTTTTGCCTTTAGTGGTGAGGACGCCTTGATTTCTTCCTTGGACGTTGCAGGGTCCTTTTCAATACCCAACTTTGTGGGTTCATGGTCTTCCTCAATCTCTATGCTCACTTGGGCCTTCTTGGGTGGCTTGGGTTGATCCACAAATGGCCTTCCACTCCTTGTAGTCACAACTGATGCATTCTCCACATTACCCTTAGGATTAGGTATTGTGACACTAGGGAGCTTCCCATTCTCATGAATCTTGCTCATGAAGTCCACAACTTGGCCCATCTGCTTCTTGAGTTCTGCAATGTCCTTAGTATGGGTCTGTTGTCCTTGGATCAAAGCCTGAGTGGAGTTTGTCAAGGCTTGTGTAGAGCTAGTCAAGGCTTCCAATGCCTTATCATAATGAGAATTGGAATTCCCAGAGTTCTGTGGAGGAGGAGGCATGTAAGGCCTTTGAAAAGATGATCCTTGAAATGAAGGCCCTTGAGGACGTTGGAAGTTCCCACCAAGAGGATTCTGAGTGTTTTCATTGTTGGTCCACTTGAAGTTGGGATGGTCCCTCCATCCAGGGTTGTAGGTATTGGAATAAGGATCATACTTAGGACGTTGAGGTCCTCCCTGATATCCACCTTGAAATCCTCCAATAGCATTTGCGGATTCCCATCCTCCATTCTCATTGAGTTGAGGGCACTGATCTGTAACATGCCCTTGCATAGAGCATACCCCACAAGCTATTGGTGCACCAATTCCCTTAGAAGTGACGACTTGGTTCATTAGGAGAGTGAGCTTGTTCAGTTGATCCTCAATGGCATTATTCCTGCCCACTTCATGCACCTTTCGAATGGAGTGCCCTATACCCTCATATTGTTGATTGTTGAGGGCACGATTCTCAATAAGTTCCTTTCCAGCTGCAGGTGACTTGTCCACAAAAGCTCCTCCAGCTGCAGCATCAAGCATTTGCCTCTCTAAGGGTAAGAGTCCCTCATAAAAGCATGTAAGTAGGGTCTCATCCTTCATCTGATGTTGAGGACATTGGGCAAGTAAGGAATTGAACCTCTCATAGTAGGCAGCATAAGACTCATCTGGGGCTTGGTCAATTCCACTGAGCTTCTTCCTGAGTGCGATGACCTTTGAAGCTGGGAAGTATTTTTCCAAGAAGGCCTTCCTCATTGTGTCCCAAGAGGTGATACGTCCAGCAGGAATCTCATATAGCCAATCTTTGGCTCTGTCAGCTAAGGAGAATGGGAATGCCTTCATCTTCAGAATATTTTCATCTGCTCCTTGTGGTTGCATGTTAGAACACATAACCTGGAATGCTCTAAGATGCTTGTGGGCGTCCTCCATAGGAAGCCCATGGAACATAGGGAGTTGATGCAATAGTCCACTCTTTAGTTCAAACTCTGCTTGTCTTCCTGCTGCAGGGGCAAGGTACACAATGCCTATAGGGGGTCCTCCCTCGACTATTGCTGTGGATAGTTCCCTAATGGATGCCATTCTCTCTTCTTGAACTTCTTCAGGTGGTGGTGAAGGTGGTGGTGTAGAGTTAGACGAAACCACAGGTGAAGGTGAACGTGAAGGAGGAGATGGAGTAGGTGTAGGTGATGTAGATTCCTCAGAAGAATAGATTCTCTTCCCTTGCTCGTTAAACTTGTACTCTTTGAATTGCAAGGAGGAAGGTCTTCTGTACTCAAGTGTAGGAGGATTTTTCAAACGAGCGAGCCTTTCTTCAATCTCTTGTTTGGTAGGGATTTTAGAGGACTCGGACATTCATGGAATTCCTGAACAACATTAAGATGTACAAAAGTGAGTAACTTACGAAAATAAACAAAATACAAGTTAATATTTTCATACAAAAACGTCACTATTCACAATGCAACAAAAGAGACTTACAAAGTTTGTACAAGTAAGAGAAGTATAAAACAAACCAATTTACACGTGAAGGTTATGTACAAGTATTTTATTGTTGTCATGGAAATGTCATAAACAAAGTTAATAACTCAATTGATTCCAAGTTGTAAGTCGAGCCCAATAGAAACCACTACTATTGGTGAGCTACGATATAGGGATAGTCGCTTAGACATAAGTCACTTTCCTTTGTTTCAGAAGGCCAGATAGCCAGATTAAGAGGTAAGTGAGAGGGAGGACTCATTTTGGTGATACTACGGAGGCTACTCCCTCATTGAGGTTTACGCCCCTATCGGCTACTTCCACATTGTGGTTTACGCACAGTCTGTAGTATCTCTGAGATCCAATTTGAACCCATCACCCAGGGTCTCAACCTAAGACACCATCTGTAATGCCCCTTACTCAGCTTGGAAATTACTCATGTGTTAAACTGTTCTCCAAGTGCTAATAAAGGCCGCCCTCAACCTCATACGACCTTAGAAAGGTACGAATGAAGGGTTAAGGCCAATATTAACAAAAGGGCCCTTGTCTACTCATACGATTTTACACACTCACAACAATTAAGTAATTAACAAAATTTATAACTCCATTTTTCTTATGTTTAATTCTATTTCTTTACAAGTATAATCAGACACAAAACTTTCATACAAAACACATATACAAAACGTCACTATTTACAACAACTTTTTTTTTTTTCGTTTTCTTTTCTCTTTTTCTTTCCATTGAGCAAGCGTATAATTTAACCCTGAAATGTCATTAGTAGTATAAAGTAAATAGGGATCGTTCTATTCCGGGGATTGAGGGTACACCTGTCATTGTCAAACAATTAAACAATTAAAATTAAAACAAAGTGTAATATTCACACATATACACATTATTTACGAATTCAAAGGGGGGTTTTTGGTTTTGGTTTTTTTTTTCCGAAAATAAATACTAAGTTAAGAAAACAAATAAAACTAAAGTAACTAAATAATTAAAATGCAAAAACATAAAAACATCAATGGGATGTGAGAACAAGGATCAAAGTCGAAACTCATGATTAAAATTAATTCAAGTTCATCATTGTTCATCATAGTCATGCAAGAGGAGTTGATCATGTGAAACGTTAAAAGCAAACAATTCCCCATATTTTACTTTCAACGCTAATTAATTTAAGTGAAAGCACATAGACTAATCCTATCAAACATGCATTCAAGCCCTAGAAAGCTAGTCAATCATACATGTTTAACGCAATAAGCACCTAGAAAGGCTATCAACTCAAATGTGCAACTTAGTATGAAAAAGTCCACCTAATTGCAATCTTCTTTGATTAAATTCGGTTTTTGTACAAAACCTTTACTACTTATTGATTCAAGAACACAAAACCAAAAAGTTGATTCATATTCTCAAATTCGTAGCAACATTCACATAAAAACCCTAAATGTTTCGAACCATTCAAGATTATCATACAAAAGATTTCTATCATGCAAATTTAATCAAACACTCACACAAAAGCAACCATAAATCGCAATATATGAATCTGAAAATTAACAATTAATCATAAAATTTCAGAAATCAACACTTGTTCAAACATGTGTGTCAACTAAGGCAAAACCAACGAAAATACAAAGCAAAGTTACAAGGAGAATCGGATTACACCGTGATGAAGGTGAGATGAATGAAGTGATGATGTGGTCTCTTGAATTTCGAAAGCAATCTTCAAGGTGGAGGATGGATGGTGTTCACGGCTTGTCTTCTTCTTCCTTGGCCTTGCTTGCACTTCGTGGTTGCCCTAGAGGATGGAGAGGAGCACGGCTAGGCTAGAGAGTTTTCTGATTTTTTTCTTAAGTGTCTAACGGAAAGCATGGGAACCTCTGACGTTGAGAAGAAGAGAGACTATATAGGGGACGGCAAACTTGGTCTCCAAGCCGTGCAATTCTCTAGGGTTTCCCACGGCAATGACTTGTTTAATCCACATATCTTCCTCCAATGTAAGCTTGCCACATAAGCCCTATGACATGGTTCAACCAATCACATAATTTTCTAGAATATCTCCCTAAATAAACTTGCCGAAATTCCTTGAGATATTTTCTGATTTTGCACTTCCAATTCGGCCAAACTTCCTTTAGGGTTTCAAGGAATGTATCTAGACTTCTTTTGAGAGATTTTCGAGTTCAACATATATTCTCCTTCCTTTTATTTCTCCCTCAAAAATCTCTACCGAATTTCTCTTTAATATTCTGATTTTCCACGCCTCTTCCTTGTTTCTCTCATTGCTTTGGACGGCAAACATCTTTAAGGTTAGGGTTTTGCGTCACAAACCCTAATGTCATGGGCTTTGGTGGGCCTTGATCCAATTTGCCGAAAATTCAAACTGTTCTTGGGCTTCGTTGCTTCATCTTCAAGCCTTCTTATTTTCCAACGCAAAACACTTCATTTCTTTCATTTCTTTTCATAGTTGCGTTGGAAACTTCATTGGTAAGCTCTCCTCCATTTCGCAGGGTTTCCTGGTTGCACTAGGAAAGCTTGTTTCTTCATTTCTACTCAAATGTGTGGGCCGTTTTCTCTCATATTTGTTTGCCTTGACGTTCGCAAGCTCCTCTTTCCATTCGTGCGTTCATTTCCACTTTTGAGCTCGGAGGTCCTGAAAATAGAAACTAGTATGAAAAATAGAAACTTACCTAATTTGAAAAATAGAAACTTACTAAAAATGAAAAATAGAAACTTTCCTAAACTGAAAATGGAAACTTGCCAGAAATGAGAAATGAAAACTACAAAAATAGAAACTTTATACAAATAGGAACTTTCCCAATCAAAGAATGGAAACTTTCCAAAACAGGGATTTTTCCAAGGAAATGGCGCAGAAAACATAGGGAAATGCAGTTAAAACGTCGCATTAAAATGCTCCTATCAACTAGTTATTATCTACTTAGAATTACTTAATCTACAAGAAAACAAAATCCCTAAAAAACACAAAACAAATCCCTAAAAAACACCAACACATATTTACTATTCACGGAGACACTATTCACGAATTTTTGAAAACATTTTATTTTATTTTATTATTTCTTATTTATATGAACATGCTACCTAAAAACTCTAAGTTAATTTTAATTATTTACAAATATACAAAAACACATAACATAAAAGATGGGGGGTTTTTGAAGATTGAAAAACATAAATTTTCGAAAACAAAAATAAAAAAAATTAAAATCGTTTCTATACAAAGGTGGGAAAAGAAGAATTTTTGGAAAACAATTTATCAAGAACAATTCAAGAACAACATATTCATGCATCCCTTAATCTTGTTTATTACCAAGAACGCCATCAACCAAGACACAAAGATCAAAGCAACCAATGTCCCTTTTAACTTTCTTTCTTATGTTAAATCGAAAAAGCAAAGCACCAAATCAATTTTATTTTGAAAAGTCGATATCACACATACGTTGAAAATCCGTTTTCAAATCATTAAGTTCAAGAAAGAATTGATAAACATGCAAATCCAAGCACGTCACAACTATTCATCACATGCATAATCTGATTTCGACTCAAAGCAAGCCTTTACTACTTTTTCGAATTAGATTTACAAAGCATAAACCTAATTACTAGCAAATTACATGCAAGTCTTCCTATGTTCTGGACCACAAGAACGTTACATGTAATGAAGCACAAAATCAAATTATCATTCCATATATTCGGCAATTAACAAAGATCAAGAACACATAAACACATTAAACATGAAAAGAACCATCTAAATTGAATCCAAAAATCAGTTTTGTCACATCATAGTTTTGGTTTAAACAACAGAAATTCCAAAGCAGAAATTCTAACTACAAGAAAGCCACAACCGTGAAAATACATGAAAAGATGATGGTGTGGACAACCCTTGATCACGTCCCAAGGTCCAAAGCAGATCCAAGATGGTGCACAAGTGATGAACACGGCTAGGAAGGTGAATGGTCACGGCTATGCTCCTTGAAGATTGCGAAAACCTGAAAACTAGAGAGAACAAGTGAGAAATCGAAATTGTGGAGAAATTCTGAACTTTGAGACGTCTAATACACTAGGTATATATAGGAGAACGTCTCAAAGCACTCCCAATTCGTTTCTACTTGGCTTCTCCAAGTTTGTGTTGATTTAGAACTTGTTTGGCACAAAACAGATTTCCGGCAGGATTGACCTCAGTCTACTAAAACGGCCATAACTTCCTCTAGAAAATAGATATCGATGAGCTGTAAAATGTTCTGGAAACTAGACATCTGTATCTTTCCAACCATATAAAGATCATAATTTTCTGAGCTCTGAGCGAGTTTCTATGCTCCGTTGAAGTTGACTGATCTGCACAGGCAGTAATCCGAATCTGTAATGGATTTGACTTTTAAAGCATAACTTGAGTCCAATTCGGTTTTCCTTCACATCACATGCCTCTCACATGTCTTCCACGCTTTATTGAAGAATGAAACATCAAGAACTCCCTAGAACCTTCAAGAATCTCACGGCAATTCCAATCCATACTCAACTAGAAATCCAAACTCCACATTGCTTTGAAATCCGAATTACTTGTTGCTTTCTCTCCCATGTGCACGGCATATGATCTTCTTGAGACTTCTAGATACGTCATGAACATTCCAAGGCTCTCCTAGTATGAGTAGAACTCCATATGCAAGTAGGTTTCCTAGTTGAATACTGCTTTCTTTTCCGAGATGCTTCTACACTCTTCCGGAACCTTCTTGAGTAATCCTTATCCAACAGGGACTCCTTGTCACACTAGTATTCCTTATCTGAGTAGAATTGGGTTTCCTTGTCCAAGTAGAACACCTAGTCCAAGTCAGCTTCAGACTCCTACTTCAACTGGGATTCCTTTTCCTAGTCAAACTGGGAAAACTTCCATTTCTTCATTTCTTTCCATTTCTGCGCCACTTGTGCCTTCCTTAGCCATTTTTGGACTTTGAGACTCCATTTACACCTGTAAAACACTAACTAAGTTAAATTGATCAAGTTAAAGGAAATAACTTAGCAAAATATAGGGTTTAAACATTATAAACGTCGCATTTTATGCTCCTATCACTCGGAGGTCCTGAAAATAAAAACTAGTATGAAAAATAGAAACTTACCTAATTTGAAAAATAGAAACTTACTAAAAATGAAAAATAGAAACTTGCCAGAAATGAGAAATGAAAACTACAAAAATAGAAACTTTATACAAATAGGAACTTTCCCAATCAAAGAATGGAAACTTTCCAAAACAGGGATTTTTCAAGGAAATGGCGCAGAAAAATGTAGAGAAATGCAGTTAAAACGTCGCATTAAAATGCTCCTATCAAATTCCCCCACACTTAGCTTTTGCTAGTCCCTTAGCAAAATCACACTAAGACACACACTAAGACTCAACGAAAATTAAAGACTCAAACAAACAAAGACTCTATTGCCCTTCAACTATTTGTCTCAGCAATCTCTTACTTTCACAACACCAAGATTAGCACTTTACCAAGAATCAATGTTTAGTCATTCGAGAGTTAATTAAAACACATAATTCACATATACACAAGTAGGACTTGATTGGAACAATGGTGATGGTTTCTGTTAAGCATGCTTCAAACAAGTTTGATTCAATTCCTCACAAGGTATATCCACTCTTTCCTCTCTCAGATCATGGCAATGCTTAAAAGCTTATACACTCAAGTATATGTGAAAGATAGCAAGTATATCACTGATACGCTCAAAGCAAGCGCATAATTTAACCCTGAAATGTCATTAGTAGTATAAGTAAATAGGGATCGTTCTATTCCGGGGATTGAGGGTACACCTGTCATTGTCAAACAATTAAACAATTAAAATTAAAACAAAGTATAATATTCACAAAGATATTTACAATTATAAACATTGTACACGAAATTACGGGGGATTTTTGGGTTTGGTTTTTCTGAAAATAAAACTAAGTTAACAAAATAATTAAAATGCAAAAACATAAAAATACAAATGGAATGCAAGAACAAAGATCAAAGTCGAAACTCATGATTAAAATTGATTCAAGTTCATCATTGTTCATCATAGTCATGCAAGAGGAGTTGATCATGTAAATTGTTAGAAAGCAAACAATTCCCATCTTTTACTTTTCAATGCTAAATTAATCTAAGTGAAAGCACAAAGACTAATCCTATCAAACATGCATTCAAGCCCTAGAAAGCTAGTCAATCATACATGTTTAACGCAATAAGCACCTAGAAAGGCTATCAACTCAAATGTGCAACTTAGTATGAAAAAGTCCACCTAATTGCAATCTTCTTTGATTAAACTCGGTTTTTGTACAAAACCTTTACTACTTATTGATTCAAGAACACAAAACCAAAAAGTTGATTCATGTTCTTAAATTCGTAGCAACATTCACATAAAAACCCTAAATGTTTCGAACCATTCAAGATTATCATACAAAAGATTTCTATCATGCAAATTTAATCAAACACTCACACATAAGCAACCATAAATCGCAAAACATGAATCTGAAAATTAACAATTAATCATAAAATTTCAGAAAACAATACTTGTTCAAACATATGTGTCAACTAAGGCATAACCAACGAAAATACAAACAAAGTTACAAGGAGAATCGGATTACACCAAGAGATGGAGATGGTGATGAACGAAAAGGTGATGTGGTCTCTTGAATTTCGAAAGCAATCTTCAAGGTGGAGGATGGATGGTGTTCACGGCTTGTCTTCTTCTTCCTTGGCCTTGCTTGCACTTCGTGGTTGCCCTAGAGGATGGAGAAGAGCACGGCTAGGCTAGAGAGTTTTCTGAATTTTTCTCAAAGTGTAAATTGTATGGGGAGAGGGACCCCTGACGTTGAGAAGAGGGGAGACTATATAGGGAACGGCAACTTGGTCTCCAAGGCCGTGCAAAACCCTAGAGAAACTCACGGCAAAGACTTGTTAACTCCACATAATTCCCTCCAATGAAATCTTGCCAAGTAAGCCCTATGATGTGTCTCAACCAATCACATAATTTCCTAGAATATTTCCCTTGATTTTCTTGCCGAAATACCTTGAGAATTTTCTGATTTTTGCACTTCCAATTCGGCCAAACTTCCTTTAGGGTTTCAAGGAATGTATCTAGACTTCTTTTGAGAGGTTTTCGAGTTCAACACATATTCTCTTTCCTTTAAAATCTCCCTAAGAAATCTCTTTGCCGAAATCTTCTTTATCCTTGCTTGATTTTCACGCCACTTCTCTCTCCTCCCTTTGGTTTTCACGGCAAAACAACTTTAGGTTTAGGGTTTTGCGTCACAAACCCTAATGTCATGGGCTTTGGTGGGCCTTGGTCCATTTTGCCGAAAATCCACTTCATTCTTGAGAGTTCTTGGGCCACGTTGCTTCATCTTCAAGCCTTCATATTTTCCAACGCAAAACACTTCATTTCTTTCATTTCTTTTCATAGTTGCGTTGGAAACTTCATTGGTAAGCTCTCCTCCAGTTCGCAGGATTTCCTGGTTGCACTAGGAAAGCTTGTTTCTTCATTTCTGCTCAAATGTGTGGTTCAATGTTCTTCATTTTTGTTCCCCTTGACGTTCGCAAGCTCCTCTTTCCATTCGTGTGTTCATTTCCACTTTTTAGCTCGGAGGTCCTGAAAATAGAAACTAGTATGAGAAATAGAAACTTTCCTAATTTGAAAAATAGAAACTTACTAAAAAATGAAAAATAGAAAATTACTAAAAATGAAAAATAGAAACTTGCCAGAAATGAGAAATGAAAACTACAAGAATAGAAACTTTCTAAAAATGGAAAATAGAAACTAAGAAAAATGGAAACTTTCTACAAATAGGAACTTTCCCAATCAAAGAATGGAAACTTTCCTAAACAGAGTTTTACTAAGGAAATGGCGCAAGAAATGTAAGGAAATGCAGTTAAAACGTCGCATTAAAATGCTCCTATCAATCACATAATGCAAGAAACGAAAGCACAAGTATAATTTTCTTTAAAGATCTCATGAAGGATATCAACTACTTGCCTTAATGGAATGCCATAGGTTCAACTCTTGTAACTCATCTCTGATAGGAGCAATTTAATGCGACGTTTTAACTGCATTTCCGTACATTTTCTGCGCCATTTCCTTGAAAAATCCCTGTTTGGGAAAGTTTCCATTCTTTGATTGGGAAAGTTCCTTATTGTAGAAAGTTTCCATTTTTGTAGTTTTCATTTCTCATTTCTGGCAAGTTTCCATTTTCAGTTTAGGAAAGTTTCTATTTTTCATTTTTAGTAAGTTTCTATTTTTCATTTTTAGAAAGTTTCTATTTTTAATACAGTTTCTATTTTCAGGACCTCCGAGCTAAAAAGTGGAAATGAACGCACGAATGGAAAGAGGAGCCTGCGAACATCAAGACGAACGAATATGAGAGAAAACGGCCCACACATTTGAGCAGAAATGAAGAAATAAGCTTTCCTAGTCCAACCAGGAAATCCTACGAAATGGAGGAAGGCTTCCCTAGCAAGTTTCCAACGCAACTATGAAAAAGAAATGGAAAAACAATGTGTTTTGCGTTGGAAGATGAGAAGGCTTGAAGATGAAGCAACGAGGCCCAAGAACTCTATGGATTTTCGGCAAAATGGATCAAGGCCCATCAAAGCCCATGACATTAGGGTTTGTGACGCAAAACCCTAACCCTAGGGATGCTTTGCCGTGAAAACCAAAGGGAGGAGAGAAAGTTGGCGTGAAAATCAAGAAGAAAATAAAAGATTACGCAAGAGATTTTCTAGGGTGAAGTTTATGGAAAGAAAAAGTGTGGACATCAAGAAAAGGACCAAATGGCGTCTAGATTCATCCCTAGAAACCCTAATGGTATTTTGGCCGAATTACAAGAAGAAAATCAGAAATATATTCAAGGAATTTCGGCAAGAATATGTTAGGGTATCTTCTTGGAGTTTTATGATTGGTTGGATGACACACTAGGGCTTACTTGGCAAATTCTCATTGGTGGAAGGCATGTGGAATTATTAATTTAATTCCTTGGAAAATAAATCAGAAATTCACGGCTTGGAGATCAAGACATGCCGTCCTATATATACAAGCACCCTAGACGTCTCAAGGAAGACCACTACACAATTCAGAAAATTCTCTACGCGCGGAAGCTCTCTCCATTCTCTAGTTCAACTTTTGGCGTTTTCAAGCAAGGAAGGAAGAAGCAAGGATTAGGCCGTGAGCATCTCCACCATTCCACCTTGAAGCCGTGTTCTTTGAAGCTTGCTTTCAAGTTTCATTAGTTCATCATTCGAATCATTCATCCATCTCTCCATTCACGGTGTAATTCAACCTTCTTTCTTGTAATCACTTTTGATTCTCCTTGTTTGATTTCGTTGTATGTTGTTCTAGTTAACATTGATGTTTGAACAAGATTTATATTCTGAAATTTTATGATTGAATGAAGATTTCGATTCATACTTTGTGATTCCAAAGTTGCTTATGTGTGATTGTTCGATTGAATTTGCTTTATAGATAACTTTTGTATTTTAATCTTATGTGGTTCGAAACACTTAGGGTTTTGATATGAATGGTGCTAGGTTTAAGAACATGAAATCGACTTTTCGTTTTGTGTAAACTTGAATCAAAGTAGTAAAGGTTTTGGACAAAAATCGAATTCAATTGAAGAGGATTGCAATTAGATGAACTTATTCATACTAAGTTGTGCACTTGAGTTGATAGCCTTTCTTTGAACTTCTTGCGTTGAACATGTATGATTGACTAGCTTTCTAGGGTTTGATTACATGTTTGATAGGATTAGTCTTTGTGCTTTCACTTAGATTAATTAGCGATGAAAAGTAAAATATGGGAAATCGTTTGCTTTCGAATGTTTCACATGATCAACTCCTTTCACATGACTTGGAAGAACAATGTAGGGTTAATTCGAATTTAATCATGAAGTTGGTTTTAATCTTTGTTTCTTACATTTCATTCTTGTATTTGTGTTTTTGTTTATACATAGTTTTAATTCTTATTTTTAATTTTCGAAAAACAAACCAAAAACCTAAAAACCCCCCTAAATTCGTGAATAGTGTTATTATGTGTAAATATTATACTTTGTTTTATTTTAATTTTTTAAATTGTCTTACATTGACAGGTGTACCCTCTGATACGCTCAAAGCAAGCGCATAATTTAACCCTGAAATGTCATTAGTAGTGTAAAGTAAATAGGGATCGTTCTATTTCGGGGATTGAGGGTACACCTGTCATTGTCAAACAATTAAACAATTAAAATTAAAACAAAGTGTAATATTCACACATATACACATTATTTACGAATTCAAAAGGGGGTTTTTGGTTTTGGTTTTCTTTTTCCGAAAATAAATACTAAGTTAAGAAAACAAATAAAACTAAAGTTAACTAAATAATTAAAATGCAAAAAAACATAAAAACATCAATGGGATGTGAGAACAAGGATCAAAGTCGAAACTCATGATTAAAATTAATTCAAGTTCATCATTGTTCATCATAGTCATGCAAGAGGAGTTGATCATGTGAAACGTTAGAAAGCAAACAATTTCCCATATTTTACTTTTCAATGCTAATTAATCTAAGTGAAAGCACAAAAACTAATCCTATCAAACATGCATTCAAGCCCTAGAAAACTAGTCAATCATACATGTTTAACGCAATAAGCACCTAGAAAGGCTATCAACTCAAATGTGCAACTTAGTATGAAAAAGTCCACCTAATTGCTATCTTCTTTGATTAAATTCGGTTTTTGTACAAAACCTTTACTACTTATTGATTCAAGAACACAAAACCAAAAAGTTGATTCATGTTCTCAAATTCGTAGCAACATTCACATAAAAACCCTAAATGTTTCGAACCATTCAAGATTATCATACAAAAGATTTCTATCATGCAAATTTAATCAAACACTCACACAAAAGCAACCATAAATCGCAATATATGAATCTGAAAATTAACAATTAATCATAAAATTTCAGAAATCAACACTTGTTCAAACATATGTGTCAACTAAGCCAAAACCAACGAAAATACAAAGCAAAGTTACAAGGAGAATCGGATTACACCGTGATGAAGGTGAGATGAATGAAGTGATGATGTGGTCTCTTGAATTTCGAAAGCAATCTTCAAGGTGGAGGATGGATGGTGTTCACGGCTTGTCTTCTTCTTCCTTGGCCTTGCTTGCACTTCGTGGTTGCCCTAGAGGATGGAGAGGAGCACGGCTAGGCTAAGAAGATTTTCTGATTTTTTCTAAGTTGTAAATTGTATGGAGAGAGGAACCTGTGACGTTGAGAAGAAGAGAGACTATATAGGGGACGGCAAACTTGGTCTCCAAGCCGTGTAATTCTCTAGGGTTTCTCACGGCAATGACTTGTTTAATCCACATATCTTCCTCCAATGTAAGCTTGCCACATAAGCCCTATGACATGGTTCAACCAATCACATCATTTTCTAGAATATCTCCCTAAATAAACTTGCCGAAATTCCTTGAGATATTTTCTGATTTTGCACTTCCAATTCGGCCAAACTTCCTTTAGGGTTTCAAGGAATGTATCTAGACTTCTTTTGAGAGATTTTCGAGTTCAACATATATTCTCCTTCCTTTTATTTCTCCCTCAAAAATCTCTACCGAATTTCTCTTTAATATTCTGATTTTCCACGCCTCTTCCTTGTTTCTCTCATTGCTTTGGACGGCAAACATCTTTAAGGTTAGGGTTTTGCGTCACAAACCCTAATGTCATGGGCTTTGGTGGGCCTTGATCCATTTTGCCGAAAATCCATAGAGTTCTTGGGCCTCGTTGCTTCATCTTCAAGCCTTATTATTTTCCAACGCAAAACACTTCATTTCTTTCATTTCTTTTCATAGTTGCGTTGGAAACTTCATTGGTAAGCTCTCCTCCATTTCGCAGGGTTTCCTGGTTGCACTAGGAAAGCTTGTTTCTTCATTTCTGCTCAAATGTGTGGGCCGTTTTCTCTCATATTTGTTCGTCTTGATGTTCGCAAGCTCCTCTTTCCATTTGCGCGTTCATTTCCACTTTTGAGCTCGGAGGTCCTGAAAATAGAAACTAATATGAAAAATAGAATCTTACCTAATTTGAAAAATAGAAACTTACCTAATTTGAAAAATTGAAACTTACTAAAAATGAAAAATAAAAACTTTCCTAAACTGAAAAATGGAAACTTGCCAGAAATGAGAAATGAAAACTACAAAAATAGAAACTTTATACAAATAGGAACTTTCCCAATCAAAGAATGGAAACTTTCCAAAACAGGGATTTTTCCAAGGAAATGGCGCAGAAAACATAGGGAAATGCAGTTAAAACGTCGCATTAAAATGCTCCTATCACCCTCAATCCCCGGAATAGAACGATCCCTACTTGTTTATACTACTAATGATATTTCTAGGGTTAAATTATATGCTTGCTTTGAGCGTATCAATCTCCACATCAAGGGCTGTCCCATCTTAAGGATCAAGAAGGTCTTCTCAAGGGTTATAATGGGGCCAAGGCTCAAGGTTTAAAGAAACGAAAGGTAAGGATTTAGCAAAGTGTCCTAAAAACCTAGTAGAGCTCATGTTGGTGTAGAGAGACTTCTAGAAATCCACCAAGTATGCAAAAACGTCACAATCCCATGGGGGTGTTATAAAGGGGCCTAATGTCTTCATTTTGGGCCCAATCTTCATTGTAAACTTCCCTTGAACTCTAGTGAAGTGGGCAAAGGCCAAATTTTTCTGTAGTGGGCCTTCAATTCAAATTAAACTCCAAAATCACTAAGTATGGGGGACTAAAATCCATAGATACATATTCTCTTTTCTTTTTCTTAGCCGTTTACATATTTTCATTTTTTTTCTTTTTCTTTTTCTCGGCTTTTCATACATTTTTCATTCATGGACAAGTCTACCCCCACACTTGAACCTTCACCTCTTCTTATTCTTCAATATTGACGCCAAAAATCTTCAAGTAAAGTCTCAATTTAGCTCCACTAAGTCCTTAGGACAAAGGGTAGGGTTATAGCTATACTAAGGCTTAGGTTAAAGATTTTAAGGGTGATGAAAGAAAAGGCTTAACGTAGGCTCAAAGGGGTTTATCTAGGGGAGTCCCACGACGGGCACAATTAGGGACACAGGTTCATTTGGCAATGGTGGTAATTCCTAGGGTGCCTCTATCCTTTCCAGAATCAGGGCCATGTATTGATATAACGTCTCAACAAGCACAAGAGCGAATTCTAGCATTCTCTAGTCCATTAAACTTAATCTATGGCAAGCAGTCAATCAAGATGAAAGAATAATGAGATCATCAAAACATCGCCAAGAAATTAAGAATATATATTTTTCATTCACTCCAAGAAAAAGGGACATGGCTCAAATATCTCACATTGGCTTATTAAATCAAAACTCATCTTAACATGCGCATATTCTGTACCAAGGTCATGCAATCCATATCCACTACACATGCATGCATTTTTCATATATCTCAATTAACCAAAGAATACCATGTTAAAATCATCTCGATATTGTGATCCTCTTTTAGCCATAATTTCAGAGATATAGAATCATCCTAGACAGTTGAAAGGCATCCTATGACTCAAAACAAAAACAAAAGCAACGAATTTTTTTTTATTTTTGACATTTTTTGATTTTTTTGTATTTTTCAATATATGACTCAAAATAAAAGACAAAAATATAAATCCCGTCCCCCACACTTAAATATTGCATTGTCCTCAATGTAATCAATTAAAAGCATGCAATGAAACACTTAAGCATAAAGAGATGGAATTTACGAAAATAAAGTTCAAAGAAAAACAAAAGATACAAAATAAAAGAAATAGGGAAGAAGAAGTAAATCTGCGTTGAAGACTCCTCCACAGCTACTTCTGAATTGGGTTGCCTCCCAAGCAGCGCTTGTTTTTTATAGTCTTTCAGCCTCGACTTGTACCTCCATTTAATAAAGTTAGTGACTATAATTAACAAAGAAATACAAATTAATAATTTATACAATAAAACGTCACTATTCATTATATACAACAAAAGAGACTTACAAAGTTTGTACAAGTAAGAAAAGTATAAACCAAACCAATTTACACGTGAAGGTTATGTACAAGTATTTTATTTTTACATGGAAATGTTATAAACATAGTTAATAACTCAATTGATTCCAAGTTGTAAGTCGAGCCCAATAGAAACCACTACTATTGGTGAGCTACGATATAGGGATGGTCGCCTAGACATAAGTCACTTTCCTTTGTTTCAGAAGGCTAGATAGCCAGATTAAGAGGTAAGTGAGAGGGAGGACTCATTTTGGTGATACTACGGAGGCTACTCCCTCATTGAGGTTTACGCCCCTATTGGCTACTTCCACATTGTGGTTTACGCACAGTCTATAGTACCTCTGAGATCCAATTGAACCCATCACCTAGGGTCTCAACCTAAGACACCATCTGTAATGCCCCTTACTCAGCTTGAAAAGTAACTCATGTGTTAGACTGTTCTCCAAGTGCTAATAAAGGCCGCCCTCAACCTCATAAGACCTTAAAAAGGCACGAACGAAGGGTTAAGGCCAATATTAACAAAAGGGCCCTTGTCTACTCATACGATTTTACATACTCACAACAATTAAGTATTTAACAAAATTCATAACTCCATTTTATTTCTTTAAGTATATTTCTTTACAAGTAAAATTAGACAAAAAATAAACAAAAATTTCACACATGTACAAAACGTCACTATTCACAAATTCTTTTTTTTTTTCTCTTTTTTTTTTTTTTTTTTTTTTTCAACACTTAGGCACGGGAACAGGGAATCTCGGAGTGCAATGGGCTGTAACAGCTACCTTTCCAAGATTATGTTTAATCCAATATACCTTAAGTGTCACAACAATTTTTTTTACATTTTCTTTTTTCATAAATATTATTGATATCAAATCTAATTCCAAGCGGTAAATCAAGTGGACGTGCGGCCCAAGTATAATCGTCTAGACACAAAGTCCCTCCTACATCCTTTGGGCAACCTTACTGAAATGGCCAGGTAGGGGAGGACGAACACAAGAGGTAGGATCCATTTTGGCATAGGCTACTCCCTCATTGAGGTTTACGCCCATTTGTAAGCACTTCTGAATCCAGAACCCGTTATGAACGTTGTCCCCTTCCTAGACACCATCTCACATAGGCTATACTTACTTGGATATAAAAAGTCCTAAGTGTGAAGACAGTTCAATGAATGTTAATAAAGGCCACCCTCAACCTTAAGGGACCTGAACTAGGTACCAATAAGGGGTTTAGGCCAATATTAATAAACACGACTTCACCTATTCCTTCTTTAATTTACAACCTACAATTAAACTCGTGTTCAATAATATAAATAACAACCTAAGTAATTAATTAACTAAATTTCGAGAATTACAAATAATTAACAAGAAATTTTTTTTTTTTCTTTTTTTTTTTCGGTCACAATATAAACAAAACAAATATTCACAAAGTGACAAATGATTTTTCAATCCCCGGCAACGGCGCCAAAAATTGATACGCTTTTTGCAAGCGCATAATTTAACCCTGAAAATATCGTTAGTAGTATAAGCAAATAGGGATCGTTCTATTCCGGGGATTGAGGGTACACCTGTCATTTTCAAACAATTAAACAATTAAAATTAAAACACAGTATAATATTCACACATATATACACTATTTACGAAAAAGGGGGGTATTTTTGATTTTGATTTCGAAAATAAACTAAGTTAACAAAACAATTAAAATACAAAAACATAAAAACACAAATGGAATGAGAGAACAAAGATCAAATCCAAACTTATGATTAAAATCGATTAAACCCTAATATTGTTCATCAAAGTCATGCAAAAGGAGTTGATCATGTAAATCGTTAGAAAGCAAACAATTCCCATATTTTACTTTTCAAAGCTAATTAATCTAAGTGAAAGCACAAAGACTAATCCTATCAAACATGCATTAAAGCCCTAGAAAGCTAGTCAATCATGTCATGTTCAACGCAATAAGCACCTAGAAAGGCTGTCAACTCAAGTGTGCAACATAGTATGAAAAAGTCCACCTAATTGCAATCCTCTTTGATTAAATCCGATTTTTGTACAAAACCTTTACTACTTTTCGATTCAAGAACACAAAACCAAAAAGTTGATTCATGTTCTTAAATTCGTAGCACCACTCATACATAAACCCTAAAAGTTTCGAACCATTTAGAATTGACATACAAGAGTTATCAATTAAACAAATTTAATCAAACAATCACACATAAGCAACTTTGAATCGCAATAAAAGAATCTGAAAATTCCTCAATTAATCATAAAATTTCAGAAATAATAACTTGTTCAAACATATATGTCAACTAGTTCATATCCAACGAAATTCAAAGCAAAGGTTACAAAGGAGAATCGGATTACACCGTGGATGAAGATGATGATGAACGATTGATGTGATGGTCTCTTGAATCTCGAAAGCAAGCTTCAAGGTTGGAGATGGATGATGGATGCTCACGGCTATGCTTCTTCTCCCTTGGCCTTGCTTGAACTCGTGGAGATGACTAGAGGATGGAAGAACTCACGGCTATGCTAAGAAGATTTTCTGATTTTTTCCTCAAGTGTCTAACGTAAAGAATGGGAACCCTTGACGTTGAGAAGAGGGGAGTATATATAGGAGCACGGCAAACTTGGTCTCCAAGCCGTGCACTCCTCAAAACTCTCACGGCAATTACTTGTTAATTCTCCATAATTTTCCTCCAATGCTTGCTTGCCACATAAGCCCTATGAGGTGGTTCAACCAATCACAAAATTCCAATTTAATTCCCTAATATCTTGGCCGAAATATATAGAGATATATTCTGATTTTGTAGTTCAATTTCGGCCAAACTTCCTTAGAGAATATAGGGAATGAACCTGGACTCCTTTTTGGCCGTTTCTTGGTCTCCACACTTTGGCTTTCCTTAAAACTCTCCCCTAGAATCTCTCTTGGCGTCATCCTCTAGGGTTTCTTCATGAATATCACGGCAACTTCCTCCTTTTCCTCTTGGCTTGGACGGCAAGAGTCTCCTAGGGTTTATCTTTCCATTAAAATTACCCTAGAAAATCTCTTGCGTAATCTTCTTTTAATTTCTGATTTTCACGCCATCTCCCTTGTTTCTCTCTTTGGTTTTCACGGCAAAACATCTCTAGGGTTAGGGTTTTGCGTCACAAACCCTAATGTCATGGGCTTTGATGGGCCTTGGTCCAATTTGCCGAAAATCCATAGAGTTCTTGGGCCTCGTTGCTTCATCTTCAAGCCTTCTCATTTTTCAACGCAAAACACATTATTTTTCCATTTCTTTTTCATGGTTGCGTTGGAAACTTGCTAGGGAAGCCTTCCTCCATTTCGCAGGGTATCCTGGTTGGACTAGGAAAACTTCTTTTCTTCATTTCTGCTCATTTCTGTGGTCCAATGTCCTTCATTTTTGTTCCCCTAGGCATTTGCAAGCTCCTCTTTTCATTCGTGCGTTCATTTCCACTTTTTAGCTCGGAGGTCCTGAAAATAGAAACTAGTATGAAAAATAGAAACTTACCTAATTTGAAAAATAGAAACTTACTAAAAATGAAAAATAGAAAGTTACTAAAAATGAAAAATAGAAACTTGCCAGAAATGAGAAATGAAAACTACAAAAATAGAAACTTTATACAAATAGGAACTTTCCCAATCAAAGAATGGAAACTTTCCAAAACAGGGATTTTTCAAGGAAATGGCGCAGAAAAATGTAGAGAAATGCAGTTAAAACGTCGCATTAAAATGCTCCTATCAGTAGAACTTGCCATTTCGAGGAACCAGTTGTCTATGGGACGGTACAAATACTTTAGCCTGCCTTAAATCAGCTTCTTCTTGTCCAGGTCGGTTCCTAGTGTTCTGTTAGATCTGCACGTGCAAGTTCCAACATCAGTGAAAAGACTGAAAAAAGGAGTATAGAAATATAAGTTTAACTTTCAACCCTCTTGAAGTCTCAGTGCTTAATCAAGACAAGAATAATCACCATAGATATGTAGGATCATCAATCTCCTTTAACTTTTAATGATATGGTATATCCTATGCATCCAAATCAATGAAGCCATTAAACTGTAGAAGAAAAAATTACGTAAGAAAAGGATGTGAATTAAAGCTGTATTTAGTGGGTAAACAAGTTTAAAGAGGAGGATACTATATAGTGGGTAGCCAATATATGTACAAATTTCAAAAGCTGTAGTTACTAACTAAATAAATTTCCATTCATACTCTAATTTAAAAATTTCTTTATGCAGGTCCACCTTTCTCTCAAAAACCAAGACCAACTGATAACAACACACAACCAAGCACTCACTCAGTATAGCCTAGCATAAGGCTTGAAAAAGCTGAAATCAAGTCGGTGTAATTAAAAAGAAGTCTCTTTGAACTCTTACCTGTTTTCTTTAGTTTATGAAAGATTAATTAGCTTCCTTGTAAAGGTTCTGACCGACAAAAGAATTCCTTGTTTAAGGGAGAAATTCTTATTATTATATTCGAGTTTTTAGCTTCAATGATAAATAGTTCTCGTTGTTGACTGATGGGTGTCTAATAACTTCATTTATAGTTTAATTATGTGATATTTGAATCATTCTCAATTTGGAAGCAAGAATCATACTGATTCCCATCATTCGCTTCTCAGAGCACAATATATCTGAGAATATAGCTTTATGTCATCATAACATGAAAGCTATTGGGGACTCTAGCCCAACTTTGAAGGAAAAGATTGTTGTTCCTAGTTTTGGAGATGATACAATTCCAAGAACCAAGACTGAATTGGTTCATTGAATCATAATTTCTATGAGGACCCATCCTATAAATCATTATTGGTTTCCATGCATCGATCATCAAGATGACATAAGAAGCATATTTTTCATGTGAGTGGATTTATCAGCAACCACTAGTCTAGTAGAGATGAGTTAAGTAAGTAGACTCACTAATCACTAGCATACAAAAAAAAAAAATCAACATGGTGAAATGCTATTCAAATTGTCACTAACAGAAAGCATCTTGAAAACCACCAAAACGTTGTGACAGTAATAATACCTCCTCGTCTACGCACATCTAGAGCTAAGTAATAGATTCAAGTCTGGTTTTGGGGTGCTATCTGTTCTTCTCCGGTGTGCTCTTAGGGTGTGAAGTGAGATTTGGGGGTGGGTTATGGTGTTTGGCAGAGGGTTGGTGTTTAGGGATTTGCTAGATGGTCGAATCTGGGTTGAGAGTGCTTGCTCTTGTTTTGGTATTTTCTGGGTAAACTATTCTTGATGTTCTTGGCTATAACTGATATAGGTATAGGCTAGATCTTGTTTGAGCTAACTGATTTAGGTTTTAGGGTTTGGGATGGCTAACGTCGTAGAGATTTCGAGCAGTGAGGATTCCGCGTCTGACGTGTCGTTCAGCGTGGCAGATAGAATATTTATTGATTCGTTGCGTCCGTCTGCCCATGCAGGAACCTCACTGCCAGAACCGCTAGAGGTTGAGCCGCTACAGACCATACCCTGGGAAGTAGCTATGGGTCGTGCCTCGCGTCCAGAGAGTTCTAGGGCAGGGGAGGCCGCCGCTGCCAAAAATAGGCGTGACGAGCGGTTGGAGAGTAACAGCACTGCCAGTGGCTCCGCTGGCGGGGGAGAGATGGCGGGGGGAGGATGCTGAGTCAGCGTGGGTCCTCCAGGACGGCACCCCTGTTGACGAGGCAGGAGGGCGGATGAATGTTGCTGCCGTCAATCGGGTGAAGCGGATGTTCCGGTTGCCAAGTTCGGTGAAGCTGCGTCCGCCGACGATGGACGAGAAGGCATCGATTCTCCAGAGGGGTTTGCCGCTGTGCACGAGGCGATATTCCGCCATGGAGTGACACTCCCGCTGGTGCCCAACCTTCAAATTTTGGTGTGTGAGTTTGGCCTTGCTTTTGGGCAAATTTGTCCCAATATGTGGAGGTTAATGCTGGCGCTGAACTCCCTATGGCGGCTGTCCGGTTGCGAGGGGCCAACTGTGGCCGAAGTGCTGCACTTCTACGATCTGGTGTACGTAAAGCGCCAAGGTTGCAGAGGGCAGGTGAACTTGAGTCGCCGCCAGGGGGCGCCCAAGCTGATCGAGAACTTGAGGGATTCCATGTCCTATTGGCGGGGGAGCTTCTGTGTTGCCGCGGCGGGGTGGGAATACCAAGCTGGGTCCAACGAGGGGGAGCCGACGTTTAGGATTAAGTCGGAGTTTCAACATATCCGAGGTTGTTTACGGGTCTCCGCTGAACATTGCTGGCGGTTTCTCTTATGCATAGCCTTGTATTTCTACTGACGATTACTGTGTTTGTGCAGCGGGCTTGCGCTATAACCTGACGCGTGAAGAAGAGTGTCGCGTGGCACGCATCAGAGGCTGTTGGCGGAATCGCAACTTGTTGGATTTTCGTCTTCTTACCGGTTGGGAGTTGTTGGTCGATCAACGACTGACTCGTGCCGTTGGTAAAAATCTCCGCCACATTGTACTTTCGATCAGAGTGCCTTAGGCTGACTGGTTTGTTTTTTTTTTTTTTTTTAGAAACTCCGCCAAGTAACAAACCGAGCCGCGACGCTTTTGATAAGGCGATGGACCGCGCAGAGATCGACAACTTCCTGGAGACCATGTATGCCTCCGGATTGGCGGCCCAGCAGACGGTCGTGAACCCGAAAACACTGGCACTGAGCCCGTCCGAGGTTCCTGTGGTGCTACCTATGCCTCACCACTCCCGCCTTGGTGGTGACGGCTTGCCGGTTGTTCAGGCGGGGGCAAATGTGGATGGCGGGAAGAAGGGATCTGCTACCGCCGCGCCGCAGAAGGAGAGGGTGCCTGTTAACTGGCGCGGCTCTCATAAGGAGAGAACGGTGCCGCCGGTGGAGACCGTCACCGCTGCAAGGGAGGAGCCGCCGGCGAGGGGAATGAGGCCTGCTGCTGGGAACACAAGGGTGCTCCAGCGAAAGCGCCGGCAGAATGACTCCCTGATGAGGAAGAGGGGGACGACGTGGAGACCATTGGGGCCCGCCAGCAGAAGAGGGCTCGACAAGCTCCACTCAAGGCTCCCATGGTCGAGGAGAGAGAGACGCCCGCGAGTGACCTGGACTCGTTCGCCCCGTACGCGGAGTTCATGACCGATGGTGAGCGGGAATTTCTCTACCACCTATGCGAGCGGCTGGGGTTTGGCGGCCTAGCGGGGATCTCGCGCCCAACGGCCATTGACCAGTCGCCCTTTAGCTCGGCCTTACGTCACCTGTCGGTTGGGCTGCATGCAATGTTCCTGGCGGCGTCGAAGCAGCCCCGGGTTGAGCGGGAGCTCAGGGAGGAGGTCCAGGGTATTCAGAGAGAGCTGGCGGAGGCAAAGGACAGGCTGGCGGACGTGGAACGGCGCCTGACAAAGGCAGACTGTGACGCCGCAGACGCCCGCGGCAAGCTGGCGGTGGCCATCAAGCGGGACTTGGAGCGGAATGAACATGTCTCCAAGCTAGAGCAAGACATGTCCCTGCTGCAGGAACGGGTGGCCGCTAAGGATAAGAAGATTGATATCCTGCAGCGGGAGTCCGCCGCCAGGCTAGCCGAGGTGAAGAAGCTGGAGGGTGAGGTCGCCCGCCTGAAAGCTGAAGGGAGCCGCGCTGCGGCCGCCGCTGTTGAGGCATTCAAACAGTCGGCTGATTATAAAAAAGCACTAACTGAGGCAGCGAAGGCTGGGGCCCTAGCCAATGTGGAGATGCTGACACAGAAGGGCGCTATCGACTGGGCGAAGGCATCCCAGCCCAACGTGCCGCCAGCTCAGAATGCCCCGCCGGCGAAGGGTGTGGTCCCCGCCTAACCTGAAGGCGCTCGCTCGGGAAGCGGAGAGAGTGGCGCACGCCCGGCGGATGGCTCCCAGCGGACTCCTCCTCCTACCCAGTCGGAGGTGTCCTGTGCTGGTTTCCTAGCGGCTCATACTCGGGCGGATGGTACCATGGAGACTCCAAGTCCCACCGCCCGAGGGTCTGACCAAACAAGCCGCGCACAGCCGCCGCCGCATGCTGAAGGTGAAGATGCTGAGGCCCACCCCTGACAGATGTTGGAACTTCTCTTCTTTTTTTTGTAGCCGCTGAGGCATGAACTTTTTTTTTTGTAATGAACATTTTTGGGTGGGGAGTCCCAGCCCTTTATATGAAATGAAGTTTTGAATTTTGGTGTTTGTCATGATATGCTTGTACCGCTAGGGTTTTGACTTAGAGTTTTCTTTAGCCAATCAATGAAACATTAAAGGAATTAAGATTGGTCCAAGTGCACCATGTAGCGGACGTGGTCCGCTGACGATTGCTGGCGTTGCCAGTTGCCCTCAGTGCTAGACTTGGTAACAATGGTTTGAATAATTCCTCGTTTCATTGATAGCTGATTGATCAGCGTGTACGAAAGTGGGGTAGTACCCGTTGGGTAGCTTCCATTAGCTAAATATTGAACAAAAATTTAGCTAAGTCAAGATGCTCCTGGGTAGCGGCATGACTATTTGTAGTAATACCGAAGGTGTTCGGTATTCCAATGGTGGGTCGTTGTGACGCCATCCTTGCCCATTAAGTAGAAAGTGCCTGGGCTAGCGACTTCCACGATTTTGTATGGACCTTCCCAAGTTGGGCAGAGTTTTGTTGGCGGTGGAATGACTTCCTTCATTACCCAGTCCCCCAATTGGAGGTTGCGGGCTTTGACTCTGGCGTTGTAGAAACGCGATACCCACTGCTTGTTTTGCAAGTTGTGCAAATCGGCCTTGTGTCGTTTTTCTTCTAGGAGGTCCTTGTCCAGGTTGACGCCGTCGCTGTTGGTCTCTGGGCAGTAGCCTTCGACCCTAGCGGTAGGTTGAGTGACCTCAATAGGTAGGACAACCTCTGTTCCGAACATCATACAAAAAGGGGTTTCGCCGGTGGCGGAAGTTGGAGTTGTCCTGATGGCCCATTGGACTTCTGGAAGCTTCTCCGCCCACAAACCCTTGGCGTTGTCGAGTTTCTTTTTCAGTAGCTTCTTGATTATCTTGTTTGCTGCTTCGACCTGGCCATTGGTTTGGGGGTGGGCGACAGAAGCAAAACTCAACCTGGTGCCAAGGTTGGCAGTGAAGGATATGAGTTCTTTGTTGTTGAACTGTGTGCCATTGTCTGTAATGATTGTATGTGGGACACCATAGCGGCAGTAGATGTTCTTCCAGAGGAAGTGAATTACCTTGGCGGTAGTTATTGCCGTCAGTGGCTCTGCCTCTATCCACTTGTTGTTGTAGTCGATAGCAACAATGATATATTTGAACTGGCCCTTGGCGGTTTGGAATTTTCCCATCAAGTCGAGGCCCCACGTAGAGTGAACCCATGGGCCGATGATGATTGACAGCGGCTCTGCCGGTGCATATGGGAGATCAGCAAACTGTTGGCATTTGTGGCAAGATCTAGATATCCGCCGGGCGTCATCACCGAGTGTGGGGCAAAAGTAGCCTTGTCGCATTGTGCGATTGGCCAAGGATCTGGCGCCCGAGTGGTTGCCGCATTCTCCGCCGTGGATCCTTGCCAGCACGACCTTTCCCTCTTCTGGGGTTAAACAGCGGAGGTTGGGGTGGGTGAACCCCTGGCGGTAGAGCTTGCCATTCTGGATGTTGTAGCGGGTTGCTCTCCGCTTGAGCTGTCGCGCCTTGACTTTGTCCTCCGGCAATGTCCCGTTGCGCTTGTATTCGATAATCTCGTCCATCCAGCTGGGATTGACCTCAATGCTGAAGATCTCCACCAGGGTCTTTGTGATACTTGGCTTGTCAAGGCGCTCCACTCTTGTGTCCGCTGGACTCTGATGTGGCTGGGCGGTTGCCAGTCTCGCCAGTGAATCAACCTTGGCGTTCTTTTCCCTGGGGATTTGTGTGATGGTGTGAAATTTGAACTTTTTGAGCAGTGTCTTGACGTACCCCAAATATGCCGCTAACTATTGGTCCTTCGCTTGGATGCTGTCGTTGACCTGGTTAACGACTAATTGAGAGTCGCTGAAGATGTTGACGCTGTCAGCGCCTGAGTCGATGGCGAGGAGTAGGCCGGCAATGAGTGCTTCATACTCCGCCATATTGTTTAAAGCTTTAAAGTTGAATTTCAACGCGTATTCCGCATTCAGTCCCCCGGGTCCTGTTAAGATGACTCCGGCGCCGCTGGCCTTGGCGCGAGCGGAGCCGTCCACATGCAGGTTCCAGTCTGAATGTAGGGGAGCTGATTCTTCAGCGGTTTCCATTTTCGTTCCGGGCTCTGTCTCCGCGCCGGGTTCTGGCTGACGCTCGGTGAGTTCAGCAATGAAGTCCGCCACCGCCTGGCCTTTCATGGCGGTTCTTGGTTTGTAATCAATGTCGAACTCGCTGAGCTCAATGGCCCACTTGTTGAGGCGCCCCGAGTGTTCAGGGTTCTGCATTACCTGCCTCAGCGGTTGATTGGTTAGCACATGGATTGTGTGGGCCTGAAAGTATTGGCGGAGGCGTCTGGCGGCAACGATGAGTGCGAGAGCGAGTTGCTCTAAGGGAGGATATCTTGTTTCTGCTCCGTTCATGCCTCTGCCGGCGTAGAATACTGAGAGTTCCTCCTGGCCCTCACGTCGGACAATGGCGCAGCTTACCGCTGATATTGATACCGCTAGGTATATGTACAGTGTTTCTCCTTGCACAGGAACAGAAAGGAGTGGGACTGCCGCCAGGTATTCTTTCAAGCCCTGGAACGCCGCCTGACACTCTGGGTTCCAGTCGATGACTTTCTTGTGAGTTGTTTTGAGGACTTTGAAAAATGGGGCACACCTATCCGTGAGTCTGGAGATGAATCGAGAAAGGGCGGTTAACTTGCCCTGGAGGCACTGGACGCGTACCTTATACTCAGGGTCCTCCAGGTTGAGTATGGCTTGTACCTTGTCCGGGTTAGCTTCGATGCCTCGTTCGCTGACGATGTAACCCAGAAACTTGCTGGCGGTGACGCCAAAGAAGAACTTTTCTGGATTGAGGTGCATACCATAGGCCAGGAGAATGGTTACTATGATCTTGAGGTTTGCCACATGTCCGCTGGCCTTTATGCTCTTGACCAGGATGTCGTCCACGTAGACCTCGATTATTTTTCCGAGATGTTTCGCGAACATGGCGTTCATCAGTCGTTGATAAGTTGCACCGGCGTTCTTTAGACCGAAAGGCCTCACTTTGTAGCAGTAGAGGCCCTTGTCGGTGGTGAAGGTGGTGCACTCCTGGTCACCGGGATGCATCTTGATCTGATTATAGCCGGAGAAAGCGTTCATCATGCTAAGGAGCTCATGCCCGACCGTTGCATCAAACAGTTGATCAATGTGGGGTAGCGGGAAACTATCCTTTGGGCATGCCTTGTTGAGATTTTTGAAGTCGACACACATCCGCCACTTTCCGCTGGGCTTTTTGACCATGACCAAGTTGGAAATCCACTGGGGATAGATGACTTGGCGGATGAACCCAATGCCCTGGAGCTTGGCAACCTCCTCTCCTATTGCCCGGTACTTTTCCTCATCAAAGGCCCTCCGCTTCTGTTTGATGGGATAAAAGGATGGTTTGATGGTCAACTTGTGTGTGATGATTTCAGGAGAGATACCTGGCATGTCTGCGTATGACCATGCAAAGACGGCAGCATTGTCACGTAGGAATTGAGTGAGTTCCGCCGCCACCTCTGGGTCTAGTTGGGCGCCTATGCGGACTGTCCGCTCAGGGTGCTCATCTGAGATGCAGACAGCCTTCAACGACGTTTCCGGGTTGACCGGCTCCTTTACATACTTCTTCTCCTCATCTTTAGGATCCTCGAAGATATTTGGTGGTGGTGCCTGATTACCCACCGTCAGGATTTCATGGCGGCGCGTTGACCGCGCTATAGTTGTTGAATAGCATTCTCGTGCCAACTGCTGACTTCCCTTCACACAGCCCGTGCCGTTGGGTGTGGGGAACTTCATGAGAAGCATGTATCCGGCGATGATGCACTTGAGCTTGTTGAGTGTCGACCGTCCAATGATGGCGTTATACGAGCTGAAACAGTCGACGACTATGAACTCTGTATGTACCTCCGCCATGCATGGACTAGTGCCAATGGTCAACCGCATGTAGTCGGAGCCCAGCGGTTGTGTGACGTCGCTGGAGAAGCTGAGCAGTGGCTCGTGATCCTGGAGTAATTTCCTGTTCCGCTTGAGGTAGTTGTAGCAACCGCTGAAGATGACGTTGACAGCGGACCCGCTATCCACCAGGATTCTCCCTACTGAAAATCTGCCAAGAATGGCTGATAGGAGCATTTTAATGCGACGTTTTAACTGCATTTCTCTACATTTTTCTGCGCCATTTCCTTGAAAAATCCTTGTTTTGGAAAGTTTCCATTCTTTGATTGGGAAAGTTCCTATTTGTATAAAGTTTCTATTTTTGTAGTTTTCATTTCTCATTTCTGGCAAGTTTCCATTTTCAGTTTAGGAAAGTTTCTATTTTTCATTTTTAGTAACTTTCTATTTTTCATTTTTAGTAAGTTTCTATTTTTCAAATTAGGTAAGTTTCTATTTTTCATACTAGTTTCTATTTTCAGGACCTCCGAGCTCAAAAGTGGAAATGAACGCACGAATGGAAAGAGGAGCTTGCGAACGTCAAGGCGAACGAATATGAGAGAAAACGGCCCACGGAAAATGAGCAGAAATGAAGAAAAGAAGTTTTCCTAGTTCAACCAGGAAACCCTGCGAAATGGAGGAAGGCTTCCCTAGCAAGTTTCCAACGCAACCATGAAAAAGAAATGGAAACATAATGTGTTTTGCGTTGAAAAATGAGAAGGCTTGAAGATGAAGCAACGAGGCCCAAGAACTCTATGGATTTTCGGCAAAATGGATCATGGCCCATCAAGGCCCAAGGGATTAGGGTTTGTGACGCATGGAATAAACCTTAGAGATGTTTGCCGTCCAAAGCAAGAGAGAAACAAGGAAGTTGGCGTGAAAAATCATAAAATATATAAAGATTTCGATGGAGATTTTCTAGGGCTATTTTTATGGAAAGAAATATACTTGGAGACTTACCCTAGAAGAGTTTGCCGTGAAGAATGAAGAGGAAAAGAAGGGATTGCCGTCCAAGTCAAGTGAAACCCTAGAGGATGACGCCAAGAGAGATTCTAGGGGAGAGTTTTAAGGAAAGCCAAAGTGTGGAGACCAAGAAACGGCCAAAAAGGAGTCTAGATTCGTCCCCTATATTCTCTAAAGATATTGTTGCCGAAATTGGTGAAGAAAATCAGAAAATATCTCTATATATTTCGGCAATATTATTTAGCGAATTAACATTGGAATTTTGTGATTGGTTGCACCACTTCATAGGGCTTATGTGGCAAGCTACCATTGGAGGGAATTAGGTAGAGTTATCAAGTAATTGCCGTAGGAATTAAAGAAGATTGCACGGCTTGGAGACCAAGTTTGCCGTGCTCCTATATATACTCCCCTCTTCTCAACGTCAAAGGTTCCCATTCTTTACATTAGACACTTGAGAAAAAATCAGAAAATCTTCTTAGCATAGCCGTGAGTTCTTCCATCCTCTAGTCATCTCCACGAGTTCAAGCAAGGCCAAGGGAGAAGAAGCATAGCCGTGAGCATCCATCATCCATCTCCAACCTTGAAGCTTGCTTTCGAGATTCAAGAGACCATCACATCAATCGTTCATCATCATCTTCATCCACGGTGTAATCCGATTCTCCTTTGTAACCTTTGCTTTGAATTTCGTTGGATATGAACTAGTTGACATATATGTTTGAACAAGTTATTATTTCTGAAATTTTATGATTAATTGAGGAATTTTCAGATTCTTTTATTGCGATTCAAAGTTGCTTATGTGTGATTGTTTGATTAAATTTGTTTAATTGATAACTCTTGTATGTTAATTCTAAATGGTTCGAAGCTTTTAGGGTTTATGTATGAGTGGTGCTACGAATTTAAGAACATGAATCAACTTTTTGGTTTTGTGTTCTTGAATCGAAAAGTAGTAAAGGTTTTGTACAAAAATCGGATTTAATCAAAGAGGATTGCAATTAGGTGGACTTTTTCATACTAAGTTGCACACTTGAGTTGATAGCCTTTCTAGGTGCTTATTGCGTTGAACATGACATGATTGACTAGCTTTCTAGGGCTTTAATGCATGTTTGATAGGATTAGTCTTTGTACTTTCACTTAGATTAATTAGCGTTGAAAAGTAAAATATGGGAATTGTTTGCTTTCTAACGATTTACATGATCAACTCCTTTTGCATGACTTTGATGAACAATATTAGGGTTTAATCGATTTTAATCATAAGTTTGGGTTTGATCCTTGTTCTCTCATTCCATTTGTATTTTTATGTTTTTGCATTTTAATTGTTTTGTTAACTTAGTTCTATTTTCGAAAAACCAAAATCAAAAATACCCCCCTTTTTTGTAAATAGTGTATATATGTGTGAATATTATACTTTGTTTTAATTTTAATTGTTTAATTGTTTGACAATGACAGGTGTACCCTCAATCCCCGGAATAGAACGATCCCTATTTACTTATACTACTAATGACATTTCAGGGTTAAATTATGCGCTTGCTTTGAGCGTATCAATGGCGTCGACCAAGAATGGGTCGTTATGGGGTAAATGCACTCCACGCTCCTCTTCCTCTGAGAAGGTAATAGGTTCCCAACCTGACTTTAGGAGTTTGGCGGATCTCTCGTAGCGGATGTTGCAGACTTCCTTTGGGTGATTAGCGCGTGCATAGCGCTTCCTTGCCCTGTGAGATATGCTAGTGATTGGAGCACCTCCGTCGATGGTGTTGATGCGGCCCAAGGTCTCAATGTTGGCGATCACAAGTGGCGGTTGGCGTACCTTGAACTGCTCCATCTTGCCGTCACGGTACAAGGTCTCAATGGCCGTTTTGAGAGCATTGCAGCTGTTGGTTTTGTGACCGCTGTCCTCGTGGTATTTGCACCACTTGCCGGTGTTTCTTGGTTTTCCCGTTTTTGGGTATCTTGGTGGGGGTGGCGGTGGGATCTGATCCTTGCACTGATTGTATATTTCCTCGTACGAGGCTGTGAGGACTGTAAACACTGCATACCGCTGAGAGGACTCCGCCTGTTTGTTGCGGTTATCCCCATGGGTTGGGCGGTTGCCCTTGTTGTAGTGTTTGTCCCTCTGCCGCTTGTTCTGGTGGTGGCCATGCTGCCACTCCCTCTTCTTATCAGTTGGCGGCGCTGAAGGGGTCTTGTTAGCGGTTTCCTGATGACTGGGGGATGGCTGTGTTGACTTTGTTGGTGTTGCTGGTGGCGGTGGGGTTTCTCCATATGTGATGAATTCCGCCTGGGCGTGAATGACCACCTCACTCATGACGTGGTCATATGCCGCATTTGGATGATTGTAGTTGAGGTGATAGAGCAATGGCCCCTTGAGGAGTCCCTAGTCCCTGCTTGAAGGCTGCCGATGCCATTGTTTTGTCTAGATCGCGGCACTGAGACGCTGCCGCCCGCCATATTGTGATGAATGCCTTCAGTGATTCGTCTGCCCCTTGCTTGACGCTGAACAGCTGACTTGTGTTGTGATGTCCGGCGGACAATAAGATGAACCGAGAGAAGAAGGCGTGTGATAGTGCATGGAACGAGTCAATGGACCCCGGCGGACACTTGAAGAACCAGTTCATTGCCTCACCATCCAACGTTTCGCTGAACAAGTGGCACAGGGTGGCGTCGTCAAATCCCTTATTGTTGGTGACCTTCTTGAAGGTGTCCATATGGACGAAGGGGTCAGACATGCCGCTGTAATGTGACATCTTTGGGGTTTTTGCATACGCTGGTCTGATAGCCTGCAAAATCGCAGCGGTGAAGGGCCCAGGTCTGGAAGCGAAAAGCGGATTTTGAGTTGGCGCTGGGGCGCCTGACTCAGCCCGGATTAATCTCTGCTCCAGTTGTTGAATCCTTTCCAATATCTGGGCGGTTGCATCGCCGGCGGAACCAGCCTGGATATTCCGCTGGACCTGTCTGCGCCCTGGCACAGGCGGATTGCCTTCAGTCCTCGACCTAGCTTCCCAGCGGTTGGAATGTGGCAGTGATTCCGCCTCCTGCTCCAACATTAGTTGGGGTATGGGCGGTGGTCCCATCCCCAATAGTTCAGGTGGGTCCAGCGGTACCTGCATCTGTATGACTGGTCCTGGTACCAATGTGCCGGTGCCGGGCCGACTACGCCTGGTGCTACGTGATTGCTCGCTCTGCGCTGGATTGGCGGTGGCTTCCAGCGTCCTCTTCAGTTCATCAAAACGTGACATCAGCGTAGCCACTTGTCTTTAGGCTTCAGCCTTTTCTTTGCGCTCCTCTTCACGCTCTCTGTTTGCCTTGTGAAGGTCCGCCAGTGCCAGCTCGTACATAGTGGTGAGATCTTGGCCCGGTGGGCGACTACTGCTTGGATTTGCCTCACCGCCGGGGTTGGCTGGGGTGTTGAATAGTGCGCGGTTAACGCCTACCGCTGGGTTGGAATGTTGGGGAATGGCGGGTTGGTCCACCTGCTCTTCAACGTTTCCCCCGCTACCGTTAGTCATGGTGATTGTGGTGGGATGATCTTTTGTTCAAGGGTTCCCACAGACGGCGCCAATGTTAATGCTCAAGGTCTGGCGGTAGCCAAACCTTCGTTTAACGCGGGTCCAATGGGCGGACTGCTACTCTGTAGACTTGGTAAACTTCGCTAGCTGTCAAATGAAAGACAGGGCGTCAGAGGGAGACCGCGTTGGGCGTCCGATGCCTAATTCAGTCAAAACATATAGATAGCATAACAATAAATGAGTAGTAAATGCGTAATTAATGAGGAGAGAGGAGAGAACCTTTTATAGGTGAGGAGGAGGCTGATCTTCTCCTTGTTTTCGATGTGGGACTGATGTGCTTCAGTCCCCAGCTTTGGGAGCTTCTGATGCTATCTTGGCAAGGCGCGTGGCGGCGCGTCGGCGGTGATTTGGGGGTGATCCGAGGCTCAGGCTGTAGCCCGCCTGGCTGTGTATCTGCATGTTATTCCTTTGGCGGGAATTAGTACCTCTTGCGGTACAATGAGCGTAGCCCATTATAGCTAATTATGCTTGTAAATGTACATGTATGTACACCTTCTTCGTCTCTGTCTTGACCGCACCAAAGATCTTCCACGATCAACTATTGTGTCAGAGCTAACATTCACATTTTCCTCCGTTAGGGCAGAAGGAGATCTGCATGTATCAGCTGTATGACCAACGATCCCACACTTGTGGCATATTTCTGGTTCAGATTCAAATTCTACACCGACCACCACAACTTCACCGTTAGCCCTAGTTATTCTGATCTTATCCGGAAGTGGGTTGGAGAAATCAACATCGATTAAGACTCTGGCGTATAGACCCACTGTCCTGTTCTTTGTTCTCGGGTCAAGCTTTAGAGGAGTACCCACACCAGCAGCAATTTCAAATAGGGTTTGCTGGTCCCAGAATGCAAACCCTAGATCCCAAAATCTCACCCAAACTTGAGCAAAGGTGTTTTTGTAAGTTGAGGGAGAGAACTCCGGTGACCATTTGATTAGCCGAAGCATTCCCGTGTGGAGACGAACAGCCCCCAATGCCCAGACACGTTGCATGTCAATCAGAGTACTGAACTGAAGCATGAAGAAACCCCTACCAAGGGGCGCAATAGTCCAAGGATCAAGGTCAGACCAAAGTGTCTTCAAGTGTTGTACGAGATCTGGAGTCTTGATTGATGTAGTGACACGACCAATTAAGTTTGTCTTACATCGATCAAGCTCTCGAAGGAAGGGCTCCTCAGAAATTCGAACAGAAAGTAGACCATCGTCCTTAAAAGGAACCGGTAGATCAGCAATGGCAAAGGAAACTGGAGAGGCTGCAGAAAGTGCCGCTGCATATGAGGGTTTCGGGGTTTTAGGGCTACCTGTCGCCATTCGGGGTTTTGGGGTGGCCAGAGGAATTGGGGTGAGAACATAACATGACATTTGTAATTAGCAAGATTGCAAGATTGAACCTTTCAGTGACAGCAGAGAGAAAATGAGGAGAAGTTCGATGAGGATCGAATTATCCAATGTTGAGATGTACAAGAATTCTCCTATATAACAGTTCAATGAAATCTGTTCAATTTCTTGAAATAAAAAGTAAAGAGAAGCAGTGAAGCAAACTTTGGGTTCTGGAAATCTGACTGAGTAAAGCTCACATACCTTACTCCTTTTTGTGCAGCTATGGAGGAATCAGAGGAATTGGGTTCCGTTTGATTCTATCTTCAGAGAAGAAGCATAACCCAGAAGACCCAAATTCTGCGCAGAGGAAGGAAGCTAGCCGGCGAGAATCCACGAATGGGTAAATTCCTCCTATGGTACTTAAGGTATTGCTACTTGGACAGTTTGATACCCGATGTATTAAAGGGGACAGTTTGGTAATTGAAGTTAGACTCCGTTTGACACTTTGGTACTTCTGTTAATTTTTCTGTTAAATGTAAGGATAAAATTGACAATTAGAATATATGTATAAAAACATTAAAAAAAAAAGCATGAGTTTGTGGGTTGATTGCCGTTCTTCATAGTTTTATAGGTATGAATTAATGTTTATGAGTTATGTTGAAGGTGAAATATTCGAATTTTATGTACCATTCTCTATGAATCCACCGATTTTTCCTCCAAAACTTGGATTTTTCCTCCTCTTCATAAACACAATGTGATGATATTATTTGGTATTATTTTAGGTCTTCATCATTTTTTGGGTCATTTAGGAGAAAATGAAAATGAATTAATGCTTTTGGGTTATGTTAAAGTTGACATAATTGAATTTTATGTTTAAAAAAATTTAGTTGTACGAGACTAGTTTCAATGGAGTACTCTCATGGGTACGGTGTTCACTATATGATTACTATATTTCTTAACCATAAAATTCGAATATTTCACCTTCAACATAACCCATAAGCATTAATTCATACCTATAAAATTATGAAGAAAATCAACCCACAAACTCATGTTTTTTTTATTATATTTTTATACATATATTCTAAATGTCAATTTTATCCTTACATTTAACAGAAAAATTAACAGAAGTACCAAAGTGTCAAACAGAGTCTAACTTCAAGTACCAAACTGTCCCATTTAATACATCAGGTATCAAACTGTCCAAGTAGCAATACCTCAGGTACCATAGGAAGAAGAGGAAGGAGGAGATGCGGAATGATAATGATAATGATAATGACGGCGCAGAGAGTATCTGCCTCGCGATGGAGAAAAGATTGGGTTTTGTTTCGATGTAATTTTCAGAAAAGGAGGAGGACAGAATTGGCAGGAAGTCCAAATTTCATTAAACCATGCACTGTTGTTCCTCCGTGTTTTCCCAAAGCAGCTTTTAAAAGCTACAAATTGTAGCTTCCCAAATTCGGCTTTACGGAGAAGCCATTTCAACCAAAAGCAGCTTTCAGATATTTTACCAAACACCATGCTCTTGGCCCAAAAGCAGAAGCAGCCCCAAAAGCACCCTAGAAAGCAATGCCAAACTAAGCCCAAATGTAGTTGCTTTCCTTCTTACGTTCTCATATGCAAATGCAATCTCATCTAGATTGTCTGAACTTCGACACCAAGTAACACAAATTACGCACAAAAAAAAAACAAAGATAAGTAGTTCTCTAGCTACTTAGTTCTTTTTCAATAAGCTTCTTCTTCACCTTAGTTTTGCTCTATGATCTGGCACGCATAATGCCACCACCACCCCACCTATTCTTCATCTCAATTCCATCAACACTTCTCATATTCCACGTAAATTTCTATGTTGTTTCTCTCTTTGCAGTCTCCTTTCTTATTGAGCAGCAAGTCTTTCTCTTTTTACCATCTGGTACATCTTTTTTCTTACTAAATAACTCTAGCTAGTCGTAGATGGTAATTATATCCACAGACTGAAGAATCCTTTGGACCCATGTGCTTGACTTGCCTGCTTGAATATAATTGTTAGAAGTGTGTTTTTAAAACATGGTAAATAAAATACATTACTTTCAAAGGACGTAGTGTCTGACAGTATTTCCAATGACAGAATGTCCAATGACAGTATCAACCCACAAACTCACACTAGGTAAACAATTAGTAATCCCTGCATAGAAAAATTAGTTCAGGAGATTACATTAAAACAAACAATACAAAAAGCAGTAATCCCTGCATATAACTCAGTTCAGGAGATTACATTAAACAAACAATTCAAAAGACAGTAATCCCTGCATATAACTTAGTTCAGGAGATTACATTAAAACAAACAATACAAATAGAATGACACGAAAAATAGATAAAGAAGTCAAACAACTCACACTAGAGTCGATGATCACCCATCAACACCAAAGTCGATGATCACCCATCAACTCCAAATAAATCATCTCACAACATGACTCGTTTTCAAAATTCGACATCCTTACCCCCTCAAGGTAACATACATCACAAAAGTGATAAAAAATCATACTATCCCTTCTCACTCATAATATGAAAATCAAGTCCCTCTTGGACAATAAAAGAAAGAACCCACCCGAACTCTCTTTTAAAAACACGTGTACTCATGGGCCTCAAGTGACCCAACACGTCACTCCCATGCAATACGTACTCATGGGCCTCAAGTAACCCAACGCGTCACTCCCATGCAATACAAAGGCAGACAGACTAGAGCTCTAACTGATCGTAACCAAAGGTGTGATTCCCGATATACTTGCCTCAGTCACCACTGTGACATCAGATCCGTAGATCCGAAAACAGTCACAACTGTGACACCAGATCCGTAGATCTGAAAATATTTATAAAGTCCCACACAACCCAACACATCAAACTCAACACAAGATACTCTTTAACACAATCACATCAATCAATCACATGATATATTGCATTCCCGAAAAGAGTAAATGCACAATTAATAATGCGAATAATTCCCAAATCATACACATATCCCAATGTCACGCCATCCATATATATATTCCACGTAAATATATATATACGTAATCATTCACACAGGAATGACCACTAATACTAACTATAGTTTTATAAATTATACTTCTCGAAAATCATTTTATATCAAAACATTGTCTTAACTTACCCATGAACCGTTGTCGATCAAGTTCATATATTTTAAAACAAATAATTTGTTTCGAAAATGATTTAACAATTAAATAAGTAATTCCGAGTAATAAATAAATCCGTTCGTAAATGAACCACGTGAGATTTACTCACCTCAAATCCAGCTGCGTCTTCAATACAGCCCAAAATCACATTCACAACTGTCCGCCCAACCAAAACCGTCAATCACCTAATCAAAATACGGTCCTAACTTAGCAATTGATTCATAACACACTCAAACGACGATCCAACGGTCAGATTCTCACGGATCGCCCTTGGGATCATCCTATCAAAATTATAAGAAGATCCAACGGTCGGATCTTCGCGGATTGCAAACCGAAAATAAAGCGTAAAACCGAAACCCTAGCATGCATCAACTTTCTCCAAAATAGCCTTATAATACATCAAAACGACCGTATCGATGCGTAGATGGATAAATTGAAAACAAAACGCATTTTGGATGACCGACGCGCCGCCACAAGCGGTGGTTCAGATTGTGGTCAACCACGGCGGTCAACGCCGGATCAACCACCTCCGATGCCAAAGTCATCAACTACAAACTTGTTCAAAATGAAGGGATGATCAACTTTCATACCTGGAGCTAAGCGAGAATAGGTCTAGATCGCCCTAGATCAAGCTTAGAAGTTGGATCACTCTCGTGCGTCTGATCAGATCCTAGACTGGATGAGGGACGTCGAAAACTTCAAACCTTGATCTTTCGCTCCACACTCAAAATCGTGATGTAAGGCTTATATGGGGATGATCAGCAGGAAGAGGCAATCCCAGAACCGTGAAGAAATCGGCCGGGAAGTCACCGGAGATCGGAAACCGGTCGGGTCCCGATTGTACAACTGAGGGCCTTCGATCTCCCTTTGAGGTGTTCCACCAGTGAAACCAACACCAGGGATCGACGACGGAGGCTTAGGGGCGTCTGTCCAAGCCGGGTCCACCGCTGCTAGTGGCCGGAAAACGGAGATGGGTCCGGGTCGGGTCACTGTCGGGTCGCACGGAGTGAGGAGAGAGAACAGAGAGAATTTGGGGAAGAAAATGGAAATTTCAGAAGTTTTGGGATTTATGAAAAAATCTCGGATTTTCTTATATTTATAGAAATTTCCCCAAATTTCAATCACTCATAACTTTCTCATACGAACTCCGATTTCCGCGTTTCACATGTCCACGAACTCGTATCGACACGCTCTACGACTTTTGTGAAGGAAGTTTTCGGAGAAATCCAACGAATAAAAAGTCAACCCTTGCGCCCCCCCTAAAATGACGCTTTGTGAATAATTATTCGCCCAAAACACTTCCGTTCCATCCACGAGCCACGAAATCGTCCGATAATCACTAAATTAAATTTCGGAAAATCCTCGGAAACAAAATACGAATTTCCGGGACATCACATCTATAAAAAAAATAAAATTCTTTAATTTTAGTCTTCATTCAAACTTTAATTTTCCTTTAAAAAAAAAATAAAAAACTTTAGTTGGTGACTAAAATTTCTGGCTGTCACTGGGCCCGACCCACCCTCCCTCGCTTTGGCAACTAACTAATCCCTGTGTTATTGTTTTTTGATTCTGGAAGGAGGAGGAAAAAGAAGAAGAAGAAGAAGATGGGCGTTGTGGCAGCAGGAGCTGCAATGGCGGGCGATTCTCTGAGCGTGAGAGCAGCGATGATGAGGGAGTCTCTGCAAAAGAGCCAAACCATCACCGACGACGTCGTCTCCATTCTTGGCTCCTTTGACCACCGCCTCTCTGCCCTCGAGACCGCCATGCGTCCTACTCAGGTCAGCGCTCGATCACCTTCAGTTTGACTTGGCCCCTTTACTTGTTCCTTACTGCGGATCTGTTACAGATTAGAACACACTCTATCAGGAAAGCTCACGAGAATATTGATAGGACTTTGAAGGCTGCTGAGGTTATACTGGCGCAATTCGATCTTTCTCGTCAGGTTTTCAGTCTATTTCCATTTACAAAATTCATCATCATACCATACTTGTTTTTGTTTGAATCGCTGACCTCTGCTACGATTGAAGCCCCATAGGTTAGGTTAACATTTATCTACTCAAGGCATTTGGATTCATAAGCCTTGCTTAAAAGTACCCTAGATCTATCCCTATATAGCCTATATGGGATTCAGGGCCTGAGCTTGTAGTATCGAAATGCTTAGTTCATCAACTGGATAGCAAGGCTTGATTGAATCTGATATTATAGGTCATGCCATACCTTTCCTGTCTTTCAAATTACGATATAGTTAACCACTTATGATTGTTAATATTAATGTCCCTTGTATTTTCAGGCAGAGGCAAAAATACTTAGAGGGCCACATGAGGACTTAGAAAGTTATCTAGAAGCAATCGATCAGCTAAGAAGAAATATACGCTTCTTTAGTAGCAATAAAGGTTTGAAGAGCAGTGATGGGGTTCTCGGTCATGCCAATAGTTTGCTTTCTAAAGCTATTTCAAAGCTGGAAGACGAGTTCAAGCAGCTGCTAAAGTCCTATAGGTTTGTATTTCAGTGCTCTTCTGTACTTTTTCCTCTTCTTCCTTTGGGAAACCATCCTAATTATCTAAATCCAATCAATGCTATTAGCATAAGAGAAATTATCCCATCTCGTTTGGCTTTGTACTGAGGCATGCATGCAAGGTTTCCCTGCTTTTTGGACAAAATATTGTCTCTATGTGTTCTTTTTTTCCTTCAATTTTATACCATACTTTAGCGTGTGTTCATCTATGGTTTAAGATGAAGTTCAGTGGATAACAAAGAATTGGGCGTCAAAATGGTTAGAGGCTCATGGTTATGTGGTATGACCAACTTGCTCTACCTCTGCCAGGTTCATGTGATTCTTGTCATATGTGTGTTTTTAAGAGGCCGTTGTAATTTTTCTTTTCCTTTGTTTTGTAATTGCAAAAAAACCTTAACTCTTAAATTTTCTTTATAGTTTAAACTGAAAATTGTTCCCCTTTAGTGGTTAATTTTTTCATCTAAGAAAATGTTCTTTTCTCGGGAAATAATTAACTTCTCCTTTTCTTGTGTGTATTGTTTTTTTAAGACCTGCAATTAGGTTGTTATTGACTTTGTTTGGATTTGCTAGTGTGCTTCATTTATACTTCTAACTGAATGGTTAATTCTGTGATCCTTGAAAGTGTTATTTTCTCAGAAAATAAAGTTTTCCTTTTTGTGTTTTTATTTTATTTTATTTATTAAATTGGTTCGTTGGGTTATGAATGACTTTATTTGAATTCGCTAGTGTGCTGTGCTTATACTTCTGATTGAAAAAAGGTGTGCTACTATTTGTTTTGATTTTCATCTATTTGTTTATAGTTTTTTATTTTTTTTTTATTTTCAGCAAACCTGTGGAGCCTGAACGCCTCTTTGATTGTCTCCCAAACTCATTGAGGCCATCCTCAGGATCTCCTGGTAACCAGGGTGATTTGAATGGCAAGAATCCTTCTTCAAATAACCATCATGAACACCACAATAGTAACTTAGAAAATGCTGTTTACACTCCTCCTACCCTGATACCTCCCAGGGTTCTTCCACTGTTACATGATTTAGCTCAGCAAATGTTTCAAGCTGGTCATCAACAGCAGTTGCTATTAATTTATAGGTAAAACAAAGGTCGTTTAGTTATTAATGTAGATTGTTGATTTTCATACTATATCAAGGTCACAAGATGTGTTAACCAGTTACTTTGCAAAGTTTGATGGGAAATGTGTGCGTGTCGCATCATTTTTTTATTTATATAAAATAGAGATCATCACCAGATATGTTTTTCAGGGATACCCGCTCTTCAGTCTTAGAAGAAAGCCTCCACAAATTGGGGGTTGAAAAACTGAGCAAGGACGACGTTCAGAAAATGCAATGGGAGATTTTGGAAGCCAAGATTGGAAACTGGATTCATTACATGCGTATAGCTGTAAGAGATTTGTGGCATTTGCTCAAGTTCTTGTTTGTTATATTTTCCCCTCAACATCTAATCATGCTTGAATAGGTGAAATTACTGTTTGCTGGAGAACGGAAAGTTTGTGATCAAATGTTTGAAGGCTTCGATTCTCTTGGCGACCAATGTTTTGCGGAAGTTACTAGAAGTAGTGTCTTAGTTCTACTTAGTTTTGGGGAGGCAATTGCGAATAGCAAGAGATCTCCAGAAAAGTTGTTTGTGCTTTTAGATATGTACGAGATAATGCGAGAGCTTCACTCAGAGGTTTGAATGATCTATCAAGTTATTAGCATGCATGCATGCACTTGGTGTTTTTATGAAAATTTGAAACTAGGAAGATTGCAAAATCAAGCCTTTGCTTAATGTAATTTCATTTTAATAGTCTGAAATTTTTTTTAGGATACTTTTGGGTTAGAAATGTAGGATAAAGGCACATGTACCTCTACTTTTTTTTTTACAGGAACCTGCATTTCTATCTGATGACTTCCAACCTACATGTATTAGTTTAAATTCCTTATTTTCTCAAAGCACATGAATACTAGAAATTTCATAATCACTTGTTGAACATAAGATATTTAAGAAATCAGAAAAGTTTTAGGTTTTATTCTTGGTTACCGTGGTGCGTTGCTTTTATCGGTAGATTTCTTCTTGAGAAGACGCTTTTAGGTTATTTTAATTTACTTGTTTCTCTCTATTGGGTGTATGCATAGATGCAGATAGAATTTCCTTCCACAACTTATCAATTATATTCAGATAAAATGAAAAGTAGTTTATATATATATATATATATATATATATATATATATATATATTTATTTTATATATGTATATGTTTTTTTATAACATATCTTATAATTTGATGCATCTAAATTGAAGTAACCTCGAAAGTTAGAAGGATATGTGTTCTATGGTTGTCAAAAGATAAAAGTATACTATTGGCACTTCCATATTTTAAAAATATCCATACTTCTGTATTCTGGTTATTTATTTTACGTAATTGCAAGAAATTAGTGTAATCAATTATTTCCAAGATGTAGACTCAGTGACTGATATCAATACAAACAAACTTTATAGTTACACTTTCCATCTGGTTGTATCTAGTTAGTGTAAGAGCGATCTTGAAAGTAATCACCTTGCTTAGATATCCTGGTGCAATAAGTTCATAATTTAAATTGATGCATAAATTCATCTGCAGATTGAAACAATATTCGTAGGCAAAGCTTGTGCTGAAATTAGAGAATCAGCGTCAAGTCTGACAAAACGGCTTGCTCAGACTGCGAAAAAGACCTTTGGTGATTTTGAGGAAGCCGTTGAAAGGGATGCAACAAAAACTGCTGTATCAGATGGCACCGTCCATCCCTTGACAAGCTATGTGATCAACTATGTGAAATTTCTTTTTGAGTAAGTTCATCTACTTAGGCCTTAAAGTTGTCTCTATATCTGATGCGACAGTGGTGCTCTGTGATTTGATGATGCTTCTACTAAATAAGGCTTCTTATCTTCTGTCTGGAAATCTCTCTCTCTCTCTCTCTCCACACAGATATATATATATATATATATATATATATATATATATATATAGTGGTTCTTGAACAGTTAGATTTGGTATTTTGACACACACTTTTTTTAGTGTTTTCTGCCCCTAGTAGTATATACAGAATCACAATGGTTAAATAATTTTTTGAATAAAAGGTTTGCAATAAACACTGTTACGGTTATGAGGATATTCAAATGACCAAACGGTTTTAATTATCTGATTTTTGCGGGGATGATTGTAACAGTGGAAATCATCCCTGCCAAAATAAGCCAAATGGATTGTCAGGACCACAACAGCAAGGTGTAGGATGGCCCTAACAATTTCGTACTTTTCTTAAATTCCCTTTCAAGAACCGTATATATAGACATCATACTTAAATATATTACATATGGAAAGCCTGTGACATCTGCATTAGATAAGTTCTTGACAAAAACCTGTTATAAGATTTTTCTTTTCTTTTCTGTGTAACATGTCAAGGCTATTGCTATAAAATGCATTGCATTTATTGGCTTGATAGGGTGTAATGGAGTTTCTTTCATGATAGCTGGCATTGTGAAATGGTTAGTGTAGGTAATCAACTAATTGTATATTTTTAATCATCTTATGATTTCTATGATCAACATATTGCGTTAGTCCTCCTTATTCCTTTACTCTGTCAATGATTTAGCTTTAGTTTATATACAAACATTCACATATGGACACATATGTACCATGTGTACTGTAGTTGACCAACAGTATGATTTTACAGTTATCAATCAACGTTGAAGCAACTTTTTAAGGAATTTGAAAATGGAGATGAAGGTGGTTCACAATTAGCATCTGTCACGATGCAAATAATGCAGGCTCTTCAAACTAATTTGGATGGAAAATCTAAGCAGTATAGAGATCCAGCCTTAACTCACCTGTTTCTCATGAACAATATACACTATATGGTCAGATCTGTGCGCAGGTTTGTCTCATAGTTCCCATACTTAATACATAAAGGCATACAAGGCTTTTATGCTTTTATATTCTTTTGTTGTTTGCTACTACTGACTTTCTAATGTTTTGTTTTCAGATCTGAAGCCAAGGATTTGTTAGGGGATGACTGGGTGCAGAGACACCGTAGGATTGTGCAGCAGCATGCAAATCAATACAAAAGAAATGGTTGGGGAAAGGTGCTCTCCTATAACCCTATTAAATGTTCATTTGATATTTGTACTTTACAATGGCTCTTGCTTTTGGGCCATGAAGTCCATTTATGATGAAATTCAAGTACCTAGTATTTACGTGGAATTTTAAAACGAAAAGTAATGAAGATAAAAGTCTTTCCAGGCTGGAGACCTTTTAATATGTACTGTCAACGTATCAGCCTGTTTGATGTCAATAACCCAATGCAAATCAATCAACGAAAAAATTGACATGAATTGATTTAGGCATCATCTCTACTGTGTTGTATTTCAATTCTGTCATGTGTTGAAGGTAATGTCTTTAGTGTTGAAATCTAGTTATCTAATTCAAAAATTTTAATAACATTTGCACAAATTGTGCTTTCTAATGAAATTTGTTTAAACAAACTATAGTTTTCGAATAAAAGGCATTTTGAAGACTCAGGAACACTGAAAGTGATGTAGATGAACTTACCTGGCATGTATCTAATTTCAGTTGAAAGTCTATTTAGTGACATAATTTTACTAGATATTTGTGTACTTTTTACAAAGTTTTTCCTGTCTGGGAATTTTGGTTTAATGTTTTATTTGGGTACTATCTATACTCTTTTGTCAGCCCTAACTGTCTGCCAAAACTCAATTTTTTATTTTAAATTTTTTTTTTTTCTTATGAAAATAACCTATAAAGATTATAAGCTTTAGAAATAAATTTTTAACTATCAAGGACAATTGACAATTGACAATTACAAAAAAAAAAATAATAATAATAATGAAAATAAATATGAATCCCAGATATTATTATCTCTGCAATAACCGATTCACCACATGCGCAGCATATAAGAGGTGCTTGTTTAAATAAACCTTATCATAGTATCTTGCTTTTATTATATTATAAGTCTATTTTTGTAGATATTCACTTGATTGGCATACTTGCTTGATATATAGATTTATAGAAACTGCCCACTATTCCTCACAGATCTTGAATAAAAAAGAACAGGAGGAAAAAAAAAAAAAAACATAGATTATGATAAACTTTACTTTGGGTCCACCAATGTAGCCTAAGGGCGTCTGTTTATAGTGCCAAAAAGGTTCTGTTGCTGATGTTTGGGTGATTTCCCAAGGCTAGGAGACAAGATATCGCTGTCCACCTGTTTTAGAGATACACCCGTTTATGTTGTTCTTCATTCAGATTGGGGGGCAATGGAAAAAAATTGAGAGAGAAAAAGAAAAAGGGGCAGGGAATCATTTCACTTCAGAACCAATACGATTCTGCCTCATACGCCCCATCTATGTTCATATCGTTGTTTCTATCAATAGCCAATCAAGTTAATCTCTTGGACAAATGTGGTTTCTCTTGCTGTAAATAATGCAGTGGTGAAGAAACATGTAGTTGTTTAATTTGGCGAAGGAAGTATGTATTTTACACTGTCAGCATATTTATCTTGCTTTAACTAATCGTTGAAATGTCTTGCTTTTACCGCCTTGTTATATGCTGGTGCTTTCTCTTTCACAGATTCTGCAGTGTCTAACCATTCAAAGCTTGAGCTCATCTGGAGGCAGCTCAGTAGCTGGTGATGGAGGAAACAGTAGTGGAGTTTCAAGAGCTATTGTGAAAGATAGGTTGATCTCAATTTGTGTCTTATCAAAAATTGAATTAAATGATTAATTACATTACTTTTTGATGAACTATTTTTTACCTAGCTGAACTGCATTTCATTTTAGGTTCAAGACATTTAATATGCAATTTGAGGAACTCCATCAAAAACAATCTCAGTGGACAGTTCCTGATACTGAGTTGCGAGAATCACTGAGACTTGCAGTTGCTGAAGTCTTACTGCCCGCCTACAGATCTTTCATCAAACGTTATGGGTGTGTTTTATTACTAATTTCTGGCCTCTAGCTAGCAACACACTTTACATGTGCAGTCAATATAACTTTGAGAAAGGAAAAAAAAAAAAAAAAGAATGTCTTGGTGCTCTTATGAGGCAAAATAAATATACTAAAGTAGTTGTCTTAAAGCGGGGAGGTCATTAGTAAGGGGGATGTGGCAAATTTAAAGGTGTTAAGATTAGATAGGAAGAGCCGTCTAGGGACCCATAGTCCAATGTTGATTTTATTTTTATTATTATTTTTCTGATTAGGGACCATATTGTCCAATGTTGCGCATATACATGATTGTTATGCCTTCTGTTTGTATGGATTTTATGGTTTAAATCCATCTTTACTTGGTTTAGGATTCTTATTTTAGCTATGTACAATTTCTTTTTAAAATACCACCATTATAATTAGCAATGATCACCTTCGTCTGTTTATGTTTAAATTCTGTATCACAGGCCTTTAGTTGAGAATGGAAAGAACCCCCAAAAGTACATCAGGTACACGGCGGAGGATCTCGAACGAATGCTGGGTGAATTCTTTGAGGGTAAGAATGTGAATGAACCCAAGCGGTAGATTCAACTAGTCTCTCTTCATTGCCTTGCTCTGGGAGGTTAGCCGCTAAATGTTTGCCTGCAAGATTTCAACGGCTCTGTATTTTGATATGTGTGGTAATGAGCTGGCTGTATCGCCATTTTTCAGTTACTGGAATTGTTTGAAAACATCAAATTCAAGATTTGTATGTTTGCAAATGAATAAGAGGGGCGTGTCTGTCCTTCATGGATATTTGTAAATATTTGTAATTTCATAAACTGGATAGTCAGTAGCCCAAGTAGAAAAGTAGGTTCGGTTTTTTGGGTTTTTGTTAATTAATATGTTAGGATGGGTTAATTTTGACGATCAATACATGTATTACATGTTTATCAAAAGAAAGAAAGAAAAAGTACTGTTTGAAGATTTTTTATTGGGAAAATCGTCCAAACAGTGTCTGAACTTTTCCAGACTATTAATTTTCATACCTATACTTTGAAAAACATCAAAATGGTACCTGACGATTTAAGCCCGACCCAATATTCATACCTAGGAACAGTAAAACCATTAACTCCGTTAAATTTTCAGGGGTAAAACTGGTACTTCTGAAACAAAAAAAAAATAAAAAAATTTGGAGTTCTTCGTACCTATACCATACGAAGAACAACCCCATACGAAGAACAACTTTGTTTGTTCTCATACCAGTACCGGAAAAGTATGCCAATAACTACCATGCTAATACGAGATTCAAATACCAATATCAAAATGGTATACAAGATCCAAATACTCGTATACCCGTATCCAGAAGAACTCAGGAAGATCGGTGTACAATGCCAGACCACCGCCAACAGCCACTGTCATGATTCCAAGAACGTGCAACAGCCATGCTCAGACCCATACTTGATCGGAACCCGACCTTCATCTACATCGACGACCTGAATTCGGAAACGTCCTCCGACATCCCAAAACCTGACTTAGGGTCCCACATCAAGGCTGACCAGCAGATTTCCCAAACTACGACGTCCCATTTCGACAGAGATCGGAATTGCTTCGCCATTCCATTTCCCACAGAGATCGAACCCAGACTTGACCCAAAGTGGAATTACCGAAATTTCAGATTCCCTTGCTATTAGGCTCATCGGATTCCGACCTAAAGCATCAAAATTTTCTTGTGCATCCACCCGAATAATCTCCATGATTCCAATTATCCGGTGAACTAGGCTTAAAACCGAGCAAACAATTGCAAACCAAACCATTTTTGCTGTTACAGCTACCAAAATTTCCACATGCATCTACCTAATCACGACTTTTCTTTCCTTCTTCTCTGTTCTCTTCTCCCAAACCCATCAAAAAAAAGAAAAATTGAAATTGATTTTAGCTGCAAATAATTGAATTTGATTTTTTGGATTGTGGGTATTGGGATTTTTGATTGAAATCGAAGCAGAGAAGATGCTGGAGAAGATCGGGTTGCTGGCGAAGCCATGATTGAAATCGAAGCGGAGAAGATGCTGGAGAAGATCGGGTTGCCGGCGAAGCCATGATTGAAATCGAAGCAGAGAAGATGCTGGAGAAGATCAGGTTGCCGGCGAAGCCATCACTGAGAGGGAATAATTGGGTGGTTGACGCCTCACACTGTGGATTTGATCTGTAATACCAAATTCCGACATATCTTCTAGTACCAGAGCTTCCATTAGGAGTAAAGAACTCGAGTTCAATTTTTTCTCTTGATAGAACTTGTAATTTTGCTTCAACGCATCCACCACCTACACAACCAACGCCGGAGCTGAAGGAGTAAATGCCAAACTCTTCCAATTCTTCCGCCCATCAGTGGCCCATCCAAACCCAGCTCCGAAACCGAGTTGCAGAATCCCAGTCAACGCCCCGAAAAACACCATCAAAGACACGAACAAGAACATCCCAGCAACAAGAACAACCAATAAAAACACGATCTGGAAAGCAAGAGCAGTACCCAATATTGGCCAGAACGAAACCTTGACGGATTGGACAGCTGATATGAACTTGACCGGGCGGCCATAGAAGCCGTGGAAGACACTGTAGGTGATTGAGCCGAGAGCAAAGAGAGAGAGGACGAAGATGAAGAAGGTGAAAGTGAGAGCAAGGAGGTTGTTCTTCAACACCAAGACCCGTCTTCACATCTAGAATTGAAGGGGGAGATGGAGAAAAGAGCACTATTGTGAAGCGAATCAATCAATCAGAGAAAGAGAGAGAAAATAATTCGAAAGCAGCTGGAACAAGGGGGTCAACCCAAAAAAAAAAAAAAAAAAAAAATCGGAAGTACCAATTTACCCCTAAAAATTTAACAGAGTTAACAGTTTTACTGTTCCTAGGTATGAATATTGGGTCGGGCTTAAATCGTCAGGTACCATTTTGATGTTTTTCAAAGTATAGGTATGAAAATTAATAGTCTGAAAAAGTTCAGACACTGTTTGGGCGATTTTCCCTTTTTTATTTCTAAAACTTAGTTTTTTTTTTTTCCTTTTCTCTCTTTCTTTCGATGACAAAAACAACAACCTAAACCCTAAACCCTAAACCAAACTGAAGCCATCTGAGCTTGCTGAGCCAAAGCATTCAATCAGCCGTAAAGTTGGCCTCTCTGTAAATATGTGAAAAATATAGGGCGAAACTGCTGAACTAGCTGCTTGGTGTCTTGCACAAGGACTTTGATGCAGCTCGGATGCAGTCAATTAATAGTTTGGAATCGCCTTCCACCAATATATTTTGATGCTGATTAAGCATAGCCCTGTGCAACCCTTCTCTCAAAGCTATTGATGCCACGGAACCTCAGACTTGCCTTGAGACTTGCAATCAATTAATAGTTTGGAATCGCCTTCCACCAATATATTTTGATGCTGATTAAGCATAACCGTGTGTAACCCTTCTCTCAAAGCTGTTGCTTCAGCTACAAGCACACCTGAATGACCTATTCTTCTATTTGCAGCAACCAGGGGGTTACCATCAGAATTTCGGATCAAAAATCCTATTGTGACTTCACCATTGTGGACTGAACCATTGAAGTTTAACTTAACTTGATCAAATTTGAAGGTTGTCATTGGATGTTGAGATACTATGAAACCTTCGGCATTCGAACTTTAAGATTTGCTTTACAGTAGTTCGATCCCATTATAGCAGCCCCATACAATCCTCTGATCGGGGAAGGATCTAATTGCTGAAAAACCACCTTATTCCTGGTGTGCCAAATAGACCAAGCAACAAGAAGAACAAGAAGAGCAGAAGCAGACTATTATTATCCTGATCATCAATGGAAATATGCTCTAACAAGGATATAAAGGAACTATTCCAACTGCAAGGATTAGGTAAATTCGAGGACAGCCAAACCTGTTGACGTACACATTTAGTGTATCAATTTAAAACCCTATCAGTGTAGTGAGAATAAGTAGGGATCGTTCTCAACCGGGGATTAGGGCCTAATTAATTCCTGAAAAATAAACGTTAGCAAAACAAATTAAAGAATATATATTCACAATATTTAAGAAAGTAAGAGGGGGGATTTTGATTTGATTTATCTAACAACTAAGTAATTATACACATGTGACACATCAAAACCAAGAATCAAATAGAATTAAATGAATGGAACAAAAATAATATGTAATTAACTACTATTAACATGTTGGCAAGGTTTCAAACATCAAATCACGAATCAAATTATATTCAAGCATAGAATCGATCAAGAACAAATCATGAATGCATGCATAAGTTCTTATTACTTCCCTTAGTTAAATTAACTAGATGAACGCACCATAGTTAACCCTATTAATCTTGTAATTACTAGTGGTAGCTAATCACTAACAAAAACAGTCATAACGCAGTAAACACATTGAAAGTTTGATCAATTCAAGTCAAGAACACAAATTAGAACGCTAATCAAGCATGCAAAACTCATTGTTAATTCACCTAAGTATTTATAGGTTTTCCACCGAATTTATTAAAGCCTAGAACGCTAGCACCTTAATATGGATTCAATTACATGTTTATCAACCTAAGTATGCATCCAAAGATCAATTAACACATAACAATTGGGATTGAAGTTCGAAATTAACAATCATGCAAGAATACTTTGAAATCGCAATTATCTTTTTGAAAACCTAAAACCGAATTCATGCTTCATAGTATTTGGAAATCACATAACTAAATTCAATTTTTCATCCACCATAGAAATCGCATAACAAGAAACCAAGAATGAAATCCAAATCGCAATTTATATAAAACCCGAAATAGAATTCTTGTACAAAACCGAAAACAAAGTATGTTGTTCATGGTTACACTTTTTGATCTTCAAGGACGCAAGAAGCTTCAAAAGGTGGTGGAGATGATGAATGCTACGGCAATGATGCTTGAATGGATGAATGGATGCTTCACGGTCTTGAACTTTGGATTTCTTGAAGTTGCCGAAACTTGGAAGAGAAATGTGAGTGTTTGTGGCTTTTGATTCTGAATTTTGTGGTGTGTCTAATGTCTTCACAAAGCCTCCCTTATATAGTGAACGGCAAGGGCTAGGGTTCCCTTGAATTTCTGTTGAATTGCACCACCTCGACCAATAGAAAAATAGCATATGAACTTGGAGAGCAAGTAATCTTCTATTGCCGAATTCTTCCATGTACTTAGACTTAATTTCGGCCTCCCTTGTATGTAGAGTCATAAATCAATTCTTATTCCTCTATTTTCTCTCATAAAATCCCAATAAAATCCCTTAAAGATAATTACCGAAAATCTTTAAGTATTTCTTGTATATATCACGGCAAAAAGCAATTTTAATGGGCCAAGAATACCTCAAGACGTCAAGGAAGGATCTAGAGACTCATGTGCACGTCACATGCTTCAAACTTCGGGCCAAACTTCCCCAAATGGGCCAATTCGAAATCCATTATCAACATTGCCGAAATTCCTTTAATATTCTAGAACAATCTTGAACTATCTTGAGTCATCTTCAAGACACAGCATCTCCTAGCATCACCAGGACTCCTAGTGACATCAGGTTTCCTTATCCAACTGAGACTCTGTCATTTCTCATTTCCGATCATCATTTTTCCGAGCTCAATCCTAGTTGCATTAGGATTCCTACTTCAACTGGGATTTCCTGTTTCAGAATAGGAAAGTTTCCATTTCTCCAATTCTTTCCCATTTCTGCTCCTCATTTCCTCCTTGCCTTCATTTCTTTCATTTCTAGCTTTTCTTAGCTCATTTCTTGCGTATGAAGCTCAAATGTACCTATAAACACAAAACTAAGTCAGAAATGATAATGTTAAGAGAATAACTAAGTAAAATGTAGAGGAAATGATACTAAAAACATATAAAATATTACTCCGATCAATCACCTGTTTAGCAAAGTCACAGCAAAGATGGTCTCTGCTTTCAAGCCCCATAGGGCATATTTCTAAAACTTGGTTTAGTTGCACTCCCTCTAGGCTTTTTCTTCAAATATGTTAGTTGGATTATTTTTGTATAAAAATAATAACAAAAGCAAAAGAAAACAAGAAAGGAAAAAAAGTGAATGAAAACTAGATTGCCACGTTGTGCGCCATGAGTCACTACTTTCCGTTGTTAATACTCTCATCTTCTTCTTTTCTGAACTCTGAAACTCAGAGTGACTTCCAAATTGCTGTCGTATCAGATCGACCATGGAAAAAAATCCAGAAGCACAAGGTGTAATTTCTTTGTTTAGATTTTTGTTGTAGACCGATTATTGTTGATTTTAACTAGTTTGCTGTGTGTGCGTTTTGAAGAGACATTGGATGAGACTAGAGAAGCGTGCTGCAAAGGCGCATGCGAATCAAGTTCAAGAAAGCGTCTTGCTGATGACATAATTCCTCACATTCTCAATCTGTGAGTCTCCCTCATTATTGATATATTGAATGAAAAAAACACAAGTAACATGGAAGGATCTGTGTGTAAGCTGTTTCCAAAATAGTTTATATGAATTTATATATTGAAGCTTAAACTACAGAATCATATTAACAAAGTGAACAAGATAGTGGTTTTAGCATGTAGGCCAGTTGGTAAGTTTGTCTTTGCTGAGTCATCATACCTTCTTCTTGGGCATTGACAATTGTAGTATGCATTGCATTGCAAAATCATACAGATTTTTTTTTTTTTAACAAAGTATTATTTCATTAAAGACTGCAAAAAGCAGCAAAAGATATGCAACTAGAGGGAAAAACCAGATACAAAGAACTATTTATCAGATTGACTCCTACGCACAGACTCCTACACACACTAGGAGGCGCCGACACACCTTCATTTTTTAAAACATTTCCCAATGACAGTGGAGGGTACCGAACCCAGTTCCCCAACATCTCCTTTTAAGCTTGCATTGGAAGCCAATCTGCGGCACCATTCAGATCTCTCTTGACTAAACTCCAACACTACCTTGAAAACAATGTATTTACCCTGAAACTTCCTTTCAATCAAGGATAGATTTCCCAGAAACTGCATTGATTCTGATTTCTAATAGCAGAAAGTAAGGATTCTGAATCACCCTCAACCACAATGGCTAATCAACCCCAGTAAGGATGCTGGAGTCACGAGACTTGGCCAATCTCAAACCCTCTAAACTGTAGACACCTCAGACTGAATAGTTGAACTCGAGAAGAAAGAGTCTGGTGCCAGCAACCACCAAGCCATTCCTATCTGTTGCAATAACCCCAGCACCTACACATGTAGACACTTCATCTCATGCATTATCACAGTTGATCTTAATAGCATTATTAGTAGGAGCATCCTGTTCTTCCTCCAGTAAATGATCCAAGATTGTATTTAAATTCCACTGAGGTCTATTCCAATCAATTAAATCAGCCACCCAGTGGTAAAAGTCATACACAGAAGAAGCATTTAACTTCCCTCCCGGAATACCTGGCACCCATCTATCAGTCCAAACCAAAATCGACTCACCGTTCACAACTTGCCATCTAGCAAACTCACTCATGCCTTTTCTACCTTCAAAAAGCTGCTGCATGCCCAAGATCCCCTGGAACATACAGATGATATTCTTGATGCTTGATCAACTAAAATTAATTTATAGTGTAAAAGATGCAAGGTGATAGTTACACTTGTGCTTACCATATTGATTGAATTGTATTATATATAATATACAAGTATTTTTTTTTTCCCTTTAGATAAGAAAAGAAAGTTGTGCATATGAACCCTTGGTATGTCCCAGCACAGGTTACCTAACAAGTTTGTATTGAATCATTCCAGATATGGGTCTCGTGCAACACCTTCCGACTTTGAAATTTATGCTCCAAATGCTTCATTTGAGGACCCACTGATGCGTGCTCAAGGGTACCCTAATTGTGTTAGTCAATTATTAATGAATTTTTGTTTAATTATGCTAGAATGATGAGACCGGTAATTAATGTAGTTAGATACAATTTTGCTTGGAACTTTATGCATGACTCTTCTTTAGTTTCGAGACTTAACTTTTATTTATTTAGTTTCATTTGTTTCTTTTAAAGGTGGAACTTATGAAGAGAGACTTAGCATTTCTAGTAGAGTATTATACAACTTTCGTCATTGGAGTTAATTAGGTTGTTCATATAATTTCTGCTACATAAACAATACACTCAGTTTATTAATTTCCTGAAATTGGCTATCTAGAACCAAGACGAAGAGGATAATAAATTGATTAGAGTTTGTTTGAAAACCTGTGTTGTATTAACAGGAGAAACAAAATCGGTACTGTATGCATATGTGAGAAATGGCTCTGGAACAGCCAAATTGAGTTCTCCCACATTAACAGGAGGGATGTATTTTAAGTTTATGCACTATTTCAAAGTCATGTATTTCATTCATCCAGCAATGTGCACTACTTCAAAGCAATATGCAGCAATTTTATCTAGACTGATATAATTGTTCCTGGAGGTAAAACTTTGTGTTATATCCAATTTGAAGAATTGAAGGGGATGTTCCTAGATTGTTTGATCATCATTTTGCAGTCATGTAAAGAAACTTCACATTAGACTAAAAACCATTTATATAAGGGTTTGGGGTTTAGGATTTTTGAATGATTTTGCTGGTTCATCAATTTTCTGAGGCCGGAATTCGTTAACCTATCGATGTATACTAATTGGCAGGTTGAAGCAGATCAAGTCAGCATTTTATTCACTATCCAAGGTATTGTATCTATGCCAACTAAAATTGTCATATTTGCTTCTGTGAACTCTTAGCATGTGAGGGATAGCTTTTGGAACTTGTTATGCGAGCACACCAAGGCTCTTTATCTTTGGTTTTCTTTTTACCTATTTTGTTTTTAAGTTACTGTTGGTGGAATAATATAGTAGTTTGAAGTGTATTTGGAACCTAACAAGGAGATTGATATGGGAACTTTGGGATGTGGGAGAGTGGGTTAGAATATCAAATTTGCTCTTAGTGTTCAGACATTGAAACTTCAGTTAGAATCATATGTGCCTTTATAGGTTAGTATAGGCTTTCCAATTAACAATAATTATTTAACTAGCTTCAAACATCTGTGAGTTTGTTTAGGGTTCAGGGTATTGCATATTGCTTAACCAAACCCCCATCTGGAAATAATATACTTTACATTTACTTTCTCTGTATCTCCAACTTGAAGGTCATTGATCATGACGCTATTTGTGTGTTAGCATATTTTTATAATTGGAATTGCATCCCGTGATAGAGTATAAAAGTATTTTAGGTGGGATAAGAGTCCTATAATCAGTACTTACAATTTTATAGATATTTATATGATGAATCTAAATTATGTCTTAAATTATTTCTCTACTGGCTGCTATTCAACATGTTAAGCAATTCAACATCATTGGTTTTCTTCCCCTCTCCCTATTTTTCAGGTTTTCAGTGAATCAAGAATTGTGGAATACAACATCCAAGAAAATATGCTTTCTCCCGAAAATCATGAGGTCCAGAATTATTTTTGTACATTTTCTTCCAAAATATATGTTTTTGGGTTGATATCGTTTAAGAAAACATAATTAACAATTTATATTGATCACTGAATGCAGATATTGATCGATAACAAACAATACTACAAATTCTTCGGAAGAGACATAAATGTGACGTCACTCATCAAGTTGTATGCCTTGGAAGGAAAAATTGTTCGTCACGAAGATTGGTATTCACTATAGCTCCAATATTGTTTGATCTTCAATTTACTTTTGGCCCATAACAATTTTTTTGATTTTACAAAAGAGTATTTTAGCTGATTATAAATACCACAGTCCTTATAATTTTCATGAAATCAAACAAAATATTGCATAATGTATGTATTCCAGATATCAAGTCAGATTTAATCAAATTACTGTAAACAAGTGTCTGCATCTGGGTTCATTTTATATAATAAGACTAATGAACAATTTTGTTTCAGAGCTAATGTTTAGGGTAATTATTTCTTTCAAATGATCGGATGTTTTAGGAGGTCACTTGCTAAGAACATAATTGTAGAGATAAAGGCTCTTTAGAATATAACAACTCTAAGGTATTCAGGGGATGCTTTTGTATAGGCCCCAGAACGCATAGTATCTATTGACATAGGATTTCTTGAGTATCAGTCTTATGTGAACTGCGAAAACAAGTCTGGAAACTACAGTTCAAGTTTAGTTATCCCGTGTTTTTCTTATCTTAAATAATACGGGCTAATGTTTAGGGTAATTGTTTCTTTCAATGACTGGATGTTTTAGGAGGTCACTTGCTAAGAACATAATTGTAGAGATAAAAGCTCTTTAGAATATAACAACTCTAATGTATTCAGGGGATAGTTTTGTATAGGTCCTAGAACACTAGTATCTATTGAAGTATGATTTGTTGAGCATCAGTCTTATGTGAACTACGAAAACAAGTCTGGAAAGCAGTTCAAGTTTATTTATCCCGTGTTTTTCTTATCTTTAATAATACGTGCTATGGTACCCAGATTAACTTTTTCTGTCAAAATAATGGAGCAAGTGAGCATGAAATATTTGTAGGTGGGACAAGAAGCCTCTTTTGAACAGAGAAACAGTTAAATTACCACTGATGGGCCGAATTATGGAACTGAGTCGTAGAAGTTCAATGCTGGCAACTCATGTTATGATGGGGTTTGGGAAGGACCCATAACATATATATATATATATATATATATATATATATATATATATATATATATATATAAACTAAAGGACGATGTATGTATACTTTGTTTTCCCTTAGCGTTTGGTCATGTGTTTATACTTGGAGAATCCATGATTAGAGATATGTAAACAACAATAATTCAAGTCGAACAGCTCTTATTTGTATATGTTTTATCAAGACAAAAATGAAACTAAATAACTTTATAAGGTATTGCAATTGAGTTTATTTATTTAGTTATTTTTAATTTCTGAAAACATGAGTAAATCTCTATAAAAGGAGTGCTGAAACTTGGGAAAGTTGGCGGCGATTCCTCTGGGTAGTGGTGCTTCTTTTGGGGTCGTCTCCGATAGTTCATGGTGTCTTTTAAGTTTTCTTCTTTTTTGTTTTTTTTTATGAGAAACAAAATCAACAGAAACACAACTACAAAACAAAGTCCTTAACAACTCCCCTCCCAGCTTTAAATGGAACGCTGGAGACACAGAAAAAGGGAAGGTGATTAAGTCAAACTGAGGAATTTCTATGCTTAAGATCAAAACTAGCTAGTTTATCAACCACAATATTTTCTTCTCTAAAAAGATGTCTGAAACAAATGAAAACAAAGTTTCTAGCTACTTTCTTGATATCTTCTACCAAGGTTTGATTCTCCAAGGAATTGATACCTTTCCCAGAATGCAATCAATCAACAACTTGAAGACCCCCTCCATCTACACTTTAAAATGATGATAGAAAAGAGCTGAATGAAGACCATTCCTAAAGGCCAATAGCTTTAGCTATAAGAACACATCACCAACTTTTTTATTTTTGGAGCAGCAAAAAGAGGGTGACCATCTGCATTTCTAAGAACAAAACCAATAGAAGTTGATCCTACATCAACAGATCCATCAAGGTTAAGCTTAATCTGTTCCTTATCTGGAGGTTGCCATTTGATCTGAAAATATTTAGAGACTTTAATGTTATGCTTTTTAGGGTAAAAACTCCAGTCATGAGATCCCAACAAAGCAGCCCCATAAAAAATTTGTGAAGGGGAGGGAACTAACTGATGAAAGATCAATTTATCCTTGCATGTCAAATCGACCAAGATAAAACAAGGATACGAAGATACATTAGGGTTCTTGAACAAAGAATCAATCAAATCTATATAAGTGACATTCTAGTTTAAGGGATTAGGGCAGTTACCTGCCATATTCCAAACATTGATAGAAAAAGAACACTTCATAAAGAGGTGATCAGTAGCCTCAATATTAGTATCACAAAAAGAACAATTAGGAGAAAATTCGGCATAATTACTCCTAAAAATAGACTACACAGAACCTGTAAAGACATTCTAACACTTCTCAATAATCATAACCGTCCTCATCTCTTGGAGCCTACATGCTCCCCATAATTCATAACCAACTCCCCAATAATTTCAATAAGTTTGAATCTACTCAAAATACAAATTTATTCAAATGTTGGTAGTCAAAGCTATCTAAGGATTTAAACCAATATATTACATAAGTAGCTTAAACAGTAACCTACAATCCAGATCAAAGTGGTGGACATTACGCCTCAATGCCTACGCACGCTCGACCTTAACACTGTAGATTGGGCATGAAAAACCGAAAATCCCAAGGAAAAAGCATTTGAAAACTATTAGAGTGAGTGGACGAAAAATAAATAATTGCAAGTAAAGTAAAATAAGAAATTTAATGCTTTCCCAATTTTAGTCTCTTAAAATCAGAGCATGCAGTACAAGTTCGAATAAGATCGCTAAGTATAATTCATTATGAAATCAGATTCTAGTATCTTAAAAAAATCATCTCAAATCATCACATAAAATATTCCATAACTCATTCAGTAAGGTCTCATAAAAATACTTTTAATCATTTTCTAATATTGAACTCTTAGAATATACTGTAACTCATCTCATTTAAAATACGCGATGACTAGAGGGCACTGCCTGTTTGGACCCAAAATGAACATTTTGGCCTGACAATGCACGTCTTGGAGAAATTGAGCCAATATCAGTGGCTCAAGCTATATATTGTCGACAAGCTCGAAATATATATTTAGAGGCTAAATAAAGCCTACTATGGAAGTATGACAAGTCAACTTTAGCATATTTTCCTACTTCGGCTAGGAAAAACCGAGCTAGACAAGGAAGGAGGGGTGGAAGACTAACCAAATGAAATCTAAATGTGCTGAAACTTTCCAGATCCATTCTAGACAGCCCAAGGATCATTTCTTATGAAGAGTGCAAGAGCTTTTTTTGAGTGGAAGGCCTTCAAACAATCAGCCCAATTTTCTACAGAAGCAAAACTGGAAAACTGGACCTGTAAGAGGTCCAGCAGTATTTCAGAAGCCGACTTTCAGTGCCACCAAACCCTCTGTCAACGTGCTTCGGTCCTAGTCTCCTCAGGAGCCGACGATAGTGCCGCGACCACAACGGTTACAGAACCAGCCAAGCAAGGGTAACGCCCTAGCAACCCAGCCAAGCTAAAGTCACGCTTTAGCAAGTTCTCCTCACTTCCCGGTGGTTCTCGCTCTGCTCGATCTACAACATCGAGTATCGATTTGGTGATTTTCAAGAAGCTCAGCAAAAGTCCTCGCCACGAGGCACAAAGAATCCCACGACGAGGTTGGTGCTCTCCTCGTCCACAATCGCTCAACAGAAGTCAGGTCAAGGGACACCCCGACGACCGCACCCGAACGGTGCTGGCACGCCCGCGCAAGAAAAGAGACTGTTGACCAGCTGCAGCAAAATTGGAGCCAAACATTTTGGCACGCCCAGTGGGACAAGACATTCAACCACCGGCCTTCAAAACAAACATTTTGGCACACCCGGTGGGACAAGGTTAGAATTTTTTTTCTTTTCTTGAAGACATTCAACCACCGGGCTTCAAAACAAACATTTTGGCACGCCCAGTGGGACAACATCAGAGTCTTTTCTCTTGAAGCACATTCAACCACCGGGCTTCAAAACAAACATTTTGGCACGCCCAGTGGGACAACATCAGAAGTTTTTCTCTTGAAGCACATTCAACCACCGGGCTTCAAAACAAACATTTTGGCACGCCCAGTGGGACTACACTAGAGTCTTTTTATGTTCACCATCATTGGGATGCCAGAGGAAATTCTTTACCAAAAGAAATTCCTGAAGTCATGGCGACGATAGAAGGCTATGTGCCCATTCCCATTCCAGAGAATGCGAGCATAGAAGAGCGGCTTGATATCCTTCAAAAGAATTCTACCGCATACCATGAGAATCTGAGTAAAGCCCTCGCGGAGGACCGTCGACGGCTCGATGAGTTCACGATTCCAGAACTTGCTCGCGAAGAGGTCATTTCTGAGACTAACTTGCCTATAGGTGGCAATCAACGTAAGGGTCTCACTGTTGAGTCACAGCCTTACACAGAGGTTGTGCATGAAGAAGACGGTCCACAAGAATGTTTTTCTGACAATGAAATTGTCTCTGAACATATAGCTGATTTCTCCACTGATCAAGCCAAATATGTGGCTACTGATCAGATGCATGGGGGGCAAGATATGACCCATGATCATCCCTTTGATCAAAAGAAGCAAGTTCATGATCATTTTAATTGTGACTCTGCTACTGGACGTCATGGGGAAGGTGATCAAAATCAGGACCAACTTAATTATCAATTAAGTTGTGGCCTACAGAAGCCAATCTGTGGCTTTATTAATCAATTCAACTTGAATTTCTTCATATATTCTTCAAGGCCAAGCGGTGGCTTTGATATATGTGGAGGGCACATCTACAACCCACGTTGCATGAATGGCCAGAACAATTATTTTAGTGGCCAAGTTGTCCTTCGCAACTGTAAATTCGAGTATCATCAATACAAGTTAACTCTTGTTTACAATTATCCAGCAAGTGAAGCTCTTGACGTGAAGAATTCAGACCAGCAAGTGGTCGTCTATAATGGCCAATCTGTGGCTAATCCTGAAGACACCATGTTCTATGACATGGTAGTTGGCGACAAAGCCGATCTTGAAACATCTTCATCTCCAAAAGTGCAATTGAAGATCATGCTTCGCCAACCAATAAAGATACTTGGGGGGCAAGATTACCCCTCTCTCGAGCCAAATTCCTCCAAATTCTTCAAGGAGAAGTATCTTTGTTCTTTTCCTACAAGCTCTCACAGGAGGGATTTTTACCCTACAAATTTTGATACATCGGAGCTTGGAATGAAGCATAGATGGCCTCCCCCGTGGTCTTCTAGAGGTTAGCCAAACGTGTCGTTGCTAGCTCCTTGTTTTGTTGTTAATTTTCTGTTAGTTTTTAGTTTTTTACCTTTATTTTCATAGTAAAAAAAAAAAAAAAAAAGTTGAATTTGGTAAGGGGTTGTGAATCATAACGGAATAGGTGAAGTCTCTTTTGTTAATATTGGCCTAAACTCCTTATTGGTGCCTAGTTCAGGTCCCTTAAGGTTAAGGGCGGCTTTTATTAACACTTGTTGAACTGTCTTCACACTTATGACCTTTCTCATCTTAGTAAGTATAGCCTATGTGAAATGGTGTCTAGAAAGGGGACAACGTTCATGACAGGTTCTTGAATCCAGAAGTGCGTGCAAATGGGCCTAAACCACTATGTGGGAGTAGCTCATGCCAAAATGGATTCTGCCTCTCTTGTTCGCCCTCCCCCATCTGGCCATTTCAGTGAGGTTGCCCAAAGGATTTGAAAGAAAATTTGTGTCTAGACGACTATACTTGGGCCGCATGTCTAAACCTTGATTCACATTGTCTTATTAAAAAAAAAAATACAAAAAAAAAAAATACAAAAATACAAAAAGAGTTTCAAATTTGTGCGTCGCGGAGGATGCAAAAAATTGTGTTCTTGCCTAATAGTGGCTGGAACTTGCTAATATACTTAAGAGGCCATTGGTATTGGTCTGGGCACATATACAAGAGGCATTTAATATGCCTAGTATGGTATTAGCAGTGGAGGAGGTCAAATCAATATTTTTGCCAATAATTGTGGCGAAAGCTGGGTTACGAATTGTTGGCAGCGAAGTGGTTTTAATTACATGGCCTCGCAAATGATGGTTCGCGAAGGAAGACTGGCGATTAATATATGTATGCTCATTATATATAATTAAGAGGGAGAGAGTCCACTGTTCAAGTAATTTTAGTCAAGCCAATACAAGTGGCTTTGGAGCAACGACATTATAAGAGCAGTGCTGATTCAAGACCTCTTCAGTCAAGACGAAGACCCTTTGACTTCGAGGTCTGGGGGGCAATGTTTGGACCCAAAATGAACATTTTGGCCTGACAATGCACGTCTTGGAGAAATTGAGCCAATATCAGTGGCTCAAGCTATATATTGTCGACAAGCTCGAAATATATATTTAGAGGCTAAATAAAGCCTACTATGGAAGTATGACAAGTCAACTTTAGCATATTTTCCTACTTCGGCTAGGAAAAACCGAGCTAGACAAGGAAGGAGGGGTGGAAGACTAACCAAATGAAATCGAAATGTGCTGAAACTTTCCAGATCCATTCTAGACAGCCCAAGGATCATTTCTTATGAAGAGTGCAAGAGCTTTTTTTGAGTGGAAGACCTTCAAACAATCAGCCCAATTTTCTACAGAAGCAAAACTGGAAAACTGGACCTGTAAGAGGTCCAGCAGTATTTTCGGCCCAACCACATGGAATAAAAATCTGAAAATTTGTCAGGATGATCTACACTCATAGTGGAATATTTCATATGAAGAAGTCGAAGGCATATAATGAAGTCTTGTTGGAGAAATAATTGAAGGAATAAAGGGTCAGAAACTGACCTAAAACTAGCTCAATATTCACATGTTCATGTTTCCTACCCACATGAAGAAAGCTAGATGCTTTTTTCTTTTTCCTTGGATATATTTTTCTTCTACAATCTCTTTAATAGATCATCACCACTTCCATGTTGCTGCACCTTCATACTTTGCTTTCATTTCATCTTTTCTCTATCTTTTCCATATTTTACAAGTGAACTTAAATCTACTTTCATTATTTTTCTTCCACTCATCATTTCACTCTTCTTTTTCTTCCCTATATAAACACCTTCTCCTCTCATTCTAACACACACATTCACATTTAACAACAACATCTCTAAGATGATCTAAGTTCTCTCTAGAGCAAACCTCTCTAAGAGCAACTCCTCTCCCTCTCCTTCTCTTTCTCTTAGCGGTGATCTCACTCCTAGTCCTAGTCTTCTCAGAAGCCGACTTTCAGTGCCACCAAACCCTCTGTTAACGTGCTTCGGTCCTAGTCTCCTCGGGAGCCGACGGTAGTGCCGCGACCACAACGGTTACAGAACCAGCCAAGCAAGGGTAACGCCCTAGCAACCCAGCCAAGCTAAAGTCACGCTTTAGCAAGTTCTCCTCACTTCCCGGTGGTTCTCGCTCTGCTCGATCTACAACATCGAGTATCGATTTGGTGATTTTCAAGAAGCTCAGCAAAAGTCCTCGCCACGAGGCACAAAGAATCCCACGACGAGGTTGGTGCTCTCCTCGTCCACAATCGCTCAACAGAAGTCAGGTCAAGGGACACCCCGACGACCGCACCCGAACGGTGCTGGCACGCCCACGCAAGAAAAGAGACTGTTGACCAGCTGCAGCAAAATTGGAGCCAAACACTGCCGACTAGTCATCTCATGCTATCTAGAGGGTATTGCCGATCAGGTGACGCATCGGAGGGTACTATCAACCGGATATCGCCAACTAACCATCTCATGCCATCTTAAGGGTACCTGCCGACCAGATGAGGCATCAGAGAGTATTGTCGACCGGATATATATTATGGAGGAGACTGGTGACCAAAATATTGTCTGGAGGGTACTGCCAACCAAACTATTACCTGGAGGGTACTGCCGACCAAGTAATGTATGCATGTGCTTACATCATCATCTTTCGTAATTTACCTCCTCTAATTCATAAATTGAACTCATTAATTCTCTTATAACTTTCTTATTTCGTCCACTTTCCGAAAGCAATTTCTCAATAACTCAATACTCAAATTTCTTGAATAAAATCATCATAGAAATCTCTATAACTCGTCAACTTTCCAAAAGAAAATCTTAATAGCTCGAAATTCAATTAACTCGATAATTAATAAAAGCTTTCGGAAAGGAAAACTCAATCTCAATTTAACCAGCTTCATAATCGACACTAAATCATCGAAAGCATAAATCATAAAATCTCGATAATTCAATCATAAATCAAATCATCGAAAATCGTACTTCATTTATTATCAATATAAATCAATATGATAAATTAATATTTGGAAATAAAATTGCATGCACATTTAATTTAAAAAGAAAATGTCCACTCACTGAATTACGGCTAATGCTCGTTGTTGAAAACATTAACAGTTCCTTATAGTTAGATTTATCATATTCATAAAATGTAGAACCAGGAATTTAATGAAGAGCCAAATGTATGTTAATCGTATTAGTCTTATTTTGAGTGGCAAAGGGGAAAGGGCAATTGATAGTACTTAATCATATAAAGAAGCAAGAACCAACTATAGGTTAATTAGATTAATGTCGACACCTTTGAATGTGACTTTACCTCTTACTATGAACCTTGAAATGTGTGGATCTTTAAACCTCCTTAGAGCATGTCCACCGAGGGCCAAAGTGCCCCGTTGCCGCATGGATCTGGCCTTAAAAGAGGGAGTATTTTCAAAATCCAAGTTCCAGTACTACCCCAAAGACCCGACAGATGAGGAGGATATAGGGGAAAATAACTAAGAGGAGGGATGTCATGGTGGTGTTGAGCTTCCGAAAACATAAACCAATAAAATCGTAATTAGAAAAGCATGAACAAGAAGAAGGGTTTTCTTCAAATCAAACTTTCGTCTATGAGATTCATTTTTCATGGACAAATACCCTCATGTTTATGTGCTTTTTGAATTCATTTGAAACAATTTGACAATTTTAATGTTTAAATTATCAATAGTGACTAGTGTAAAACAATGCTAAACGTAATGAATTAAAAGTGATACTTTTGAAAGTTTAAACGGGTCAAAATTGAATAATCATTTGTGATTTTCCCTTCGGCTAAAATAACACACAGTGCTTACAAAACAAAGCACCTTTGAGAATGAAATCCAAACGACACATGAACCGAGCTTGCGTGGGAATTTCATTTCTCCGGTGTTGGATGTCTTCAGAAAAATTATTTTATTCCTGTGACTTCCTCCTATTACGTTCCAAACAGTCACTAGTATTATTATAGAATGCTGAAACCCACACAATGCCACTGACAAATGCAAATCCAATACATAAATTTTAACACAGATGAATCTATATTCACTTCTGCACAATATGGTTACAAAGAACTTGTTTTATCTCCCCTGATGCACAAGAGACAGCTAATTATACTCTTATCCACGAAGTGTTGCCCGAGGGACAGCAGGTAAACCCAATTCGTCCTCAGCCTGCAAACATTTGATTGTAAGGAAATTAGCAAAAGAAAAGAGTGAAAATGATGAATGGCATTCAGGGCAATGCAGTACCATGAAGCAAGTGTTTTAAATATGCATAAAATTGATTAGAGCGTATACCTGGCCATTGGATCTTCCAGCTGGGGCTGCTGCATGTCCTATGGGTGCTGAAGGCAAATTGAGCTCTCCATGTAAATCGGATTCCTGATCAGGTTGGAGATAGGATGGTACCCCATCAGACTCAGTTTCCATACCCATGTCTGCTTCTAGAGCATCCAACTCTGCACATAAAATTGAGAAGTAGAACAGGTAAGAACAGAACAAGATCGTTTCCCAAACAAATGAACAAAAAAAATAATATAACAAAATGGTCAGATTAAATTACAACACGATCACAGGAAGATCTTGATGCATTAGTGGTCAGAGCAAGTAAAGTGACTAAAATATTAGCCCACAAGATGAACAAGGCAGTTCCTCTACCCTATAGTCCCAAAGTCTGGAATTCGAGAAACGTTACACATCCAGATTCATCAATAACGCAAAAGTTCAAACTATTTAGATGATTTACTACAAAAAAGCCTCTGGGAAACATAAATCAGAAGGATTGCTGCTTTGAACATGTGTGGAAACTGAAATATATTAGGGACTTGACATGATTCCAAGCTTACCACCCATAAGTTCCTCCTCATCAATGTCATCAGGAACACTATAGCTTCTACCAAGCGTCTCTTGAATTTCATTACTTACATCCATCAGGTCCATCATCTCATCTTGCAAATTCTACACACACAGAGAGCATTCACATGCCAGTAAGATATACTTTCACTGTAGCTAGCATGAAAATAAATGGAAGCAAACATAGCAACAGATTACTGACATCAATATCTTGAATCTTAACAGTTTTCATCATTCCTTTCAATTCCTTGTTCGCAGATTTCATAGCTGTCATCTGCATAAAACAAACCAAAGTCAATTTGCAAAAAACAAACCAAAGTCAATTTGCAAATCAAACTGTAAAATGCAAAATATATGCCTCCGGGAAACGTAAATGGATACCAAGAATGAGTAGTGTAGAACCTAAGACACATACAAATTACATATTTTAAAAAAAAGACCCTCCCCAGAATCAAATGGTCCATCTCCTACCTCTCATGAGGTAGGCAGCAGGTTCCAATCAGGTTACAGAAAAAGCTCCGCCTCAACATCCTTGAACTGTGCCCCTTGGGATGCTACCAAGAAAAAACAACTTTAAGGTGAATATACCATAGCCCCAGTGCAACTACAGTGACTCTTTAAGCGTTGTAAATCAATTTTTATTTTTATCTAATCAGCCAAATCTGATTATCCCTTGATTTTGGCATCTTATAGGCATCTTATCTAAACACATTACAAACAAGAGAGACTAGGTAGCATGCCCAAGCCCTCAAGGCTAGATGGGTAATCTCCTTAAAAAAAAAAAAAAAAAACTCAAAAGATACATGCAGAAAATTGGAACTTTTCATCCATATATAAAATGCTAATTGAATACACTGCCAAAGCACTATTTGATCGACTATGGTTCTATAAAAAACAACTCGGTTTGAAATAGATGTCTACTAATGGTTCTATCACTCATGTCCTTCTACTGGCACATGGATTCAATAAGTTTATATTTTCTCTGAGAAACCCTACTGATAGAAGAGGTACAGAGAATGCATAAGGAATCCACAGCTAGAAGGCAGACAAAAACAAAGAAGACAGCAAACAAAAACAAAAAAAACCAGCCTCATTTTACAGCACCTAACCCATTCATCATAAGAATGAAATAATCCCTAAAAGCATCACTAGCCCATAATATAGACCAACTAGAGGTATCTAAGTAAGTGATAAAAGATGCACTAGCTCCTGCTCCTTGAAGGTTATTAAACAAATCTTCTAGTCTTGGAAGTAGGTACTTTGTTTTAAGCGACCAAATTCAACTCCCATGAACCATATACTCATGGAAGCATCCTACTTCCTGAATAATATCAGTGCTCCTTCCCAAGGTGACTTCGTAAGACAATCATCAGATAGTCTTTTATGAAGTAACTTATACACCTGGTACTTTAACTCTTTTCTCTGTAGGTGCCATCCTGTATGGACACTTCTTTTCTCTGATTTTTTTAGGTTGTTTTTCTTTCTTGAAAAAAAAAAAATAACAAAAACAAAAACAAAAAGCAAAAAACAAACATACAAAACAAAAACGAAAGCTGAAAAAAGTGAGTCTTTTGGCAAAGTTACAACATAGGGTACAGGCAGCCACATTCCAGGATCAACTCATCAGTCACCCACCAATTTCTAGCACTATTCTTCAGCATGAACACTGCACAAGTAACTCTTTGAACATTTCATAAATCAATAAAATTTGATCACTTTGCAGCTTGAAGCCATTTCTCATCAACAGAGGATCTGTTACGCCCTCAAATAATGGTTGCTGGATTTTTCCACACTAATCGATAATACCAGCTCCACCAGTAATCCACGTTTCCTGGTCTTGTACAACATTGCCCAAGCACATAAGTACTTGAATAAAGGGCTGGAGTATCGTATTAACATTTGCTAGCTTAAGAAGCCATCTCATAAGTAGCATAGACAGTCTCCAGAATCTTAATTTGAACTCCCTTTTAAAGTAACCTACTCCCAGAAAATTGTTTATTGGTCGCATAAGGCAACAGTTGAAGCAAGCATATATCATAACATAATCAAAGATAGTGGGTCCTGACAATACGGGATTTGACTTCCCACTCTAATTCTAACTAAAACTCAACAAAACTTTACAACTCTGTTTTGATACCATGAACTTACATCCCTATCCCTCAAGGCCAAGGGTGTGATTTCTCTACATCAACATAAAATCCCACAGAACGAGCGAAATATTCAAGGCACTAAGCTCTCATGCCATGATTGGGTCAACATTGGTTCCACTTAACAATATTAAGGATCCTCTAGGTGACACTGGCATTGAAATCCTTTTACCCCATTAATAATAGCGCGTGAATATTCTCAATCAGACAACATATACATGTATGCATACATCTATATCTTACACGTTCAAGATTGTAATGCAATAACACCATGCAGGGTCAAGCCTGTAACCTAACTCCCACAACCTCTTGACCTCTCTACCACTTCTTTCAAAATAATCCTGCACCATCTTTCCTAGAAGATCTTTAACATTGATAAGGAGCTCTACTTAGTGAACCTTTAGTTACATATCACATATTTTCCCCTAGGAAGGAACACAAAATGTGAGGCTAGCATATTATGCTTGTCCAGCACATCAACGCACCGAAGCTATGCATGTCATGCCATTAAATCTCTAGCACTTATCCAATAGAGCTGCGAGTCAAATCACACATGCCGCGTCTTAGAGACCATACAAGAAAAACTTCTCAAACGTGTACACAGAACTTAACGCACCAAGTAACTCCAAAATTGAAAGATTTAGACATGAATGATTCATAGTGTCTAGAATATACCTTTTTGCATGAAAAGATCCCAAAGACATTTTCCTAACCACTCTTTCCAACTTATACTTGTGACAACCTTTCAAATATATATATCCAAATCTCTAATCGCTGTTTCAAAGTATGTCTAGTGTATTTACTATGTAAACTTAAAGGAGGTTTAAACAGTCAGATTCCCTTCAAAGACGTAAGAGCACTTTCTTGTAATATTAGGAACATAGAAAACGATGAGCAACGATACCTTTGTACATGCTTAGACCAGAAATCCTAGAGTTATGATAGCTGTAGGAAAACAATAGAAAAATTGTTGTCAGCCTTGTACAGAGGGTGAGCAGTATAGTCCAACTCCTAGTAGGAAAAAGGTTAAAGTGGTTGCTAGATCAGGAAATCCAGCATACAAAACTAGGAGGAGAGGCTGAAAAAGACTCCTTTCCTAATCTTTTTCCTCCCTTCTTTCCAAACTTGTCCTTCCTCATTTCGAATGAGGGAAAGATAGCGGTAGTGATGTAGTTAAAGGTGCCTAACTAGAAAACTTATAAACCGAGTAGCGTCTAAGTCAATTGTGATTGTCAAGGGAGTTGGTGTAAACTGAAAAGCAGGTTGAGCTCCACTGGAGAACCAACTTATTTTAAGGAGAAGAAATGAGCAGTCCACGGGGACATTAAATAGTCAATTGTCTTTGTGAAAGTGCAAGCTTATCATGTATGATTCCACGTATGATTTAGAAATTTCTTTTAAAGGGGAGAGACTTTGGCACACTAAAAAAAAAAAAAAAAAAAATTTACCAGTATGACTTGCATTAATATATAAACATGAACATAGTATTACTTAATAGTTTATATTTTCATATAAACACATTAGCTTACTCCTTAACTAAATGTAGGTGTCATTCTATTTTGTACTTTTTGAGAATAGACCTACCGGTTGAGGCAAGAAATCTGTGGTGACACATTGATAGCTGCCACACTACTAACAATCAAAATACTCCAACACATGGATGAAGTAATAGGACCTAGACTATGGTTAAGATAAGAAGTTAAGACATACTGTTTGCTGAGCATCTTTGATACCCTCTGAAGCAAACGCAACTTGATCGAGGTTAAATGTCTGATTATAGAGCATGTCACGTTGTCCTTCATACCTGTCCAAGAGAGGTTAGCAAAACTAACATATTTGTTGAAGTAGTAGAAGAAGAGGAATACAACTACTGACATTCGCTTTTGCTTGAGAACCCTCATGGCTCTGGACTTAACAGCTTCCTGAGCAGGGCCAGGCCTTGTCTTCTTGATCTGCTCTTTGTATCTATTGAGTTCAACATCAAGCTTCTTGATCTTCTCATCCACTGTATCGCCTCTTTTATTAATCTGTTTGTTTGTTTTGCAAATAATAAATAAACCAACATCAAGTTTTAGCACAGAAGACCAATCTAAAAGCTAAAACGCCCAAATCCGACTCCCCGACACCACAAACAGCAATTAAAGAAGAGCCCTATGGGGGAGGCTGGCTTTAATAAACAACAACACAAGGAGAGAAGAGAGAGCGACGAACCCTATCGGAGGCATCTCCAACAGAAGGAGGAGGCTCTTTGTCTTTCTTGGCACCGAATACCCTCTTCATCTGATCTTCTTCTTCTTCTTCTGTCTTCAACGATTTATCCCTAGATAGATAGCTACCTCCGATCTCGATACGCTCTGATTTTTTTTTCCTTTCTCTTGGGAAAGTATCAACGCCGATTGAGGGACAATTACTTGTACGCGTAAGACTTTATATAATATACACATATTAGCATGGGCCTACACACACATAGGGTAGGAGGATTTTTTTTTTTTTTCTAGTGTTTCTGAAAATAGTGGGAGTTTTGGAAACCCATCACGTTTCCATTATATTTATTTATTATTATTATTATTATATTTTTTTAAAATTAGTTTTATTATCCATATTGATTATTTATTGATTCAAGAAAGAACTCCTAAAACAGCATATATAATTCCATACAGTCAAACAAATGAGCAGTACAAGCTGAAAAAGGTAGAGAATTCTCCAAACTTGAGCTGAAGGATGGTGTTCTGTATTTGCAAAAATTGGCTTCTCTCTTAATATGGTTAAGGCTGAAACTCTAGAATTGATTTGATAGCCACAAAATGTCTTTGCAAATGTTTCTAATACGCCAAGGTGGTTGAATGGAAGGAACCATGAAAAACTGTCAATCAAAAGCTTTAAATCGCCTTCCACTTCAAGATGAAGAAGAACAACACTTAGACTAGCTCTCAAGGCTAGAGCTTCTACGAAATGCCAAAGCCTCTACGAATAAAGGCAGACTCAACAAAAAGATCAAATGATTGAGTTTTGGATTCATTGGACGCTCTCATAAATAGATTAAAAAAAATCCTTATTGATAATTTTTTATTCAACCTTTTTTAATATGTAAGGAGTAAATTGGTAAAAAAAAATCAGTTATAGAGAGCAAGCTCTATTTTTTTTTTTTTTTTTTTGGTCTATCTCTAATAATATTTTGTGTGTGTGTAAAACCGTTCTAGAAAGGGGACCTCCTTACTTTAAGAATTTGAGAATTTTTACAATTTTACACAAACTTATTCAATAACTTCAACCGTTGATCCTCTAGATTCCTATGCAAAAATTATGTCTACAAAAAATCAACCAAATCAATAATCATTTGGTCGTTTAAAATTGTGTAAACAAATGTAGTCCGTTAAATAAAATTAAAATAAACATTGTGCTAATCTGTCACGCCCCGATTTTTCAAGCACAATTAATAAATCAAATAAACAAACACAATAAACCGGGTGTGATGATTCAAACATCGACCCTAAATACCAGGAACAATTTTCTTTTTAAAACAAGTGTACTATTAAGTTCGAACTCAAAATGTCCATACAGACTCGCACTTTAGAGTCATATATTACATTACACAAATTTACGAATTAAGTTGTGTTAACAAAATAATAAGTAAACGCTCTCTCAGAGCTTACTACAAACGAAAGTCTAAAAAAGGTCAGAGCAACAAAATTAACTTCTGTTAACGTTAGTGATCCATGGGATCTCTAGTTAGCTTTAGAAAGAGAGAGAGAGAGTGACACAAGATGTATAGTGGTTCATTTCCCGCCTTAGCGGGAAACTACGTCCACTTTAATGTTTAACTATGTGTGTTTGGGCCTTGCGGCCCAAGTGGATTACATGAGTGTAATGGAGTGGTGTTTAAGTGGGAGGAGGCATTCCTTTTATAGGTGAAGGAATGCTTCTCCTTTACATGGTTTTCGATGTGGGACAAGCAAACAACTATTCTAGTATAGAAATGCCATATTGTGGAGGCAACTTGGCAAGGCCGGAAAGGTGGCTTCCCGGTGACGGATTTGCCACTTCCGGATACCGTAGCGTAGCTTGAACATAGGGCTACAAGATGCAAGTAGCGGTTGTGCCTTACCATGGCTTGGGGGTGTCCCAAAAAGGGTGTTAATTATGCTTGGTGAGATAGCAAACTAGCCTTGCTAGTAGAGGTATCTACAAGTCCCCGAAGTCCCCAAGTAAGAGGAGCTTCTTGGTTGGGGAGTTATACACATGATGTCACCAAGCATAAGTAACCGGGCGGTACGGAGCCCCTACAAGTCCCCGAACTCCGTAAGCAAGAAGGGACTCGTTAACCTGCACAACAAAGACAAAAAACAAGCATACGTAGAATGCTCGTTGCATTGGGCAACAAATATGAGTTGTATGGATATGCGTTGGCATATATAAACGTATGGGGTGCGTGATACATGTTGATGCATATACGCGAATGGTGCCGAGTACGATCGATTATGACGTACAAACTCGAGAACGCGTATGGTCGTGTGAGCGTATGGATTGCATATGATAAATGTAAGTTGCATGAGCGGTGCGAAGGTAAGTGTTTGTAACTCATGAACGATGACCGCGCGTACGGTTGTGTCTGTTTGGTTTTTGCTCGTATTAATGGAACGCGAAAAGAATTTGATTTGTCGCGGTCGGTAAACGACAAATGGTAGAAAAATTCAATGTTCCATTAACGTGTGGTGTGTCGAGTAGACATGAGCGTAAAGCTCGAGGATTGCCGGGAAGGCATGAGCGGAAAGCTCGTGAGCGGGAAACTCGGGGTTGCCGGGAAGGCATGAGCGGAAAGCTCGTGAGCGGGAAACTCGGGGTTGCCGGGAAGGCATGAGCGGGAAGCTCGAGGGTTGCCGGGAAGGCATGAGCGGGAAGCTCGTGGGTTGCCGAGAAGGCATGAGCGAAAGCTCGGGGTGCCGGGAAGGCATGAGCGGGAAGCTCGTGGGTTGCCGGGGAGGCATGAGCGGAAGCTCCAGGGTTGCCGGGAAGGCATGAGTGAAAGCTCAGGATGTCGGGGAGGCATGAGAGGAAACTCAAGGGTTGTCGGGGAGGCATGAGCGGAAGCTCGTGGGTTGCCGGGAAGGCATGAGCGAAAGCTCGGGATGCCGGGGAGGCATGAGCCGAAGCTCGTGGGTTGCAAGGAAGGCATGAGCTAAAGCTCGGGGTGCCGGGAAGGCATGAGCGGGAAGCTCGTGGGTTGCCGGGGAGGCATGAGCGGAAGCTCCAAGGTTGCCGGGAAGGCATGAGTGAAAGCTTGGGATGCCGGGGAGGCATGAGAGGAAACTCAAGGGTTGCCGGGGAGGCATGAGCGGAAACTCGTGGGTTGCCGGGGAGGCATGAGCGGAAGCTCGTGGGTTGCCGGGGAGGCATGAGCGGAAGCTCGGGATGCCGGGGAGGCATGAGCGAAAGCTCGGGATGCCGGGGAGGCATGAGCGGAAGCTCGTGGGTTGCCGGGAAGGCATGAGCGGGAAGCTCGTGAGCGGAAGCTCGTGGGTTGCCGGGGAGGCATGAGCGGAAGCTCAAAGGTTGCCGGGAAGGCATGAGCGAAAGCTCGGGATGCCGGATGTTACGCTAAAAGCAAGCGCATAATTTAACCCTGAAAAGATCGTTAGTAGTATAAGCAAATAGGGATCGTTCTATTCCGGGGATTGAGGGTACATCTGTCATTGTCAAACAATTAAACAATTAAAATTGAAACAAAGGGAAAATCGTCCAAACAGTGTTTGAACTTTTTCAGACTATTAATTTTCATACCTATGTTTTAAAAAACATCAAAATGGTACCTGACGATTTAAACTCGACCTAATTTCCATACCTAGCAACAGTAAAATCGTTAATCCCGTTAACTTTTCAAGGGTATTTTCGTCCATTCACTTGATTCCCAATGAATCCGGATTCTCTCCTTGGCAAAAATCTCCTTGTTTCTCCTTGACTTTAATTCTAGACCATTGATCTAACATCAAAGGGCTATCATATTAACACATCAGCGAAAAAAAAAAAACTACGCCGTTGCCCAATTCTCTCCCCCCCCCCCTCTATCTCAATTCTCTTCTTCGACCAAAAAAATCTGCACTTCTTCGGCAGCCCAACCCATATCCTCTTCATCTTTGAGCTCTATAGTTATTTGTTATGAGAATAGGATTGGGAGTATATATTCATCAACTAAATTCACTGCAGCAAGGTGGAAATCGATTTGGTTGGAGGAAGGATGTTCTTCGACATCGATTGCAGCATTGAAATTCTGGATTACTGCTCTTAATTGATAGCGTCAAGCTTTTGGGCATAAACAAGGAAGTTGATACCAGAAGCATGAAAAAAATTCCATCCGGCCTGTGAACCCAGATCAAATTCTAATTAATCATGTAATCATCAATTTGGGAGGAAGCCTATTAGGACTAAAAAATAAATTAAAGAAGGGACCCATTAAAGAACAAAAAAACTGAACAGATGGGGGATAGCCATCACAATGGCAGAAAAGGTAGAACTTTTAGAGATCAAAAATGAGAGAGAGAGAGACGGTGAGAAATGATGAAGAGATGAAAAAGAGAGAGAAAATCATGATCATGATTGATATTACTTGCTAAAAGAAGATTAACCCAGATAAAATTGAAAGAGAGAGAAAACCCAGTTATTAAATTGGATAGAAATTGCAGATGAACCCAGATCCAATTGAGGGAGAGAGAGAGACAGAGTTGTGAACAACTCTTCTTCTTACAACCAACAATTACAACCACCATTCAGTTGAAAAATTTTCATCAGCACCAATTGTCAGAGCAAAAACTCCAAAACCAGTCCACCCAATTACAACATTATTAGCCACCATGCCCACCCATCGGTAGCCCAGATTCCAGCAATTAATATCCCCTACCAATCCAAATTCGATTAATTATCATCCTCATCTGCAGAAACCAAACCTGCATTCCCACCCACCGCTCAACCTCCGACCGCCAAAAGATAAACCCCGCAGCAGCAATTACCACCATCTGAGAAGAAAAGAAAACCAGTCAGTGCATCACCATCACTATGGCCCGTCCGACGAGGCGAGAAGCAACCGTCGTAGCGGAGGCGCTGCAGGACAACCTCGTACGTCCAGCTTCTCGGCATCTCCCACACCATTGCTCCTCACCATCTTCGACGAAATTAAGGGGTTAACGTTAGGATTCAAGTGAAGGGACGAAAATACCCTTGAAAAGTTAACGGGGTTAACAATTTTACTGTTGTTAGGTATGGAAATTAGGTCGAGTTTAAATCGTCAGGTACCATTTTGATGTTTTTTAAAACATGGGTATGAAAATTAATAGTCTGGAAAAATTCAGACACTGTTTGGACGATTTTCCCTAAAACAAAATATAATAATCACAAAGATATTCACAACTATAAACATTTTACACGAAAAGGGGGGATTTTGTTTTTGGTTTTTCGAAAATAAAACTAAGTTAACAAAACAATTAAAATGCAAAAACATAAAAATACTAGTGGAATGAGAGAACAAAGATCAAAAACCGAAACATATGATTAAAATCGATTCAAACCCTAATATTGTTATCTAAGTCATGAGAAAGGAGTTGATCATGTGAAACGTTAGAAAGCAAACAATTTCCCATATTTTACTTTTCAATGCTAATTAATCTAAGTGAAAGCACAAAGACTAATCCTATCAAACATGCATTCAAGCCCTAGAAAGCTAGTCAATCATGACATGTTCAATGCATAAAGCACATAGAAAGGCTATCAACTCAAGTGTACAACTTAGTATGGAAAAGTCCACCTAATTGCAATTCTCTTTAATTAAACTCGATTTTTGTACAAAACCTTTACTACTTTGATTCAAGTTTACACAAAACAAAAAGTTGATTTTATGTTCTTGAACCTAGCATCATTCATATCGAAATCCTAAGTGTTTGCAACCACATAAGATTAAAATACAAAAGTTATCTATAACGCAAATTTAATTAAACAAACCCACATAAGCAACTCTCGAAGAACAATAATATGAATCTGAAAATTTCATTCAATCATATAAAATTCCAGAAATTAATATTCATTCAAACCTATATGTCAACTAGAACAAAACCAACGAAATCAAAGCAAAGGTTACAAAGTAGAGGTCGAATTACACCGTGGATGGAAGATGATGATGGGTGAATAATGATGAATCCTTTGAACTCGAAAGCAAGCTTCAAAGGTGGATGGTGGAGGAATAGGTCACGGCTTCTTCTTCTCTTCCTTGGCCTTGCTTGAACTCGTGGCTTGCTCTAGAGGATGGAAGAACTCACGGCTATGCTAAAGGGATTTTCTGATTTTTCTAAGTTGTAAATTATATCGAGAGGGGGTCCTTGACGTCTAGAGGAGGTGAGTATATATAGGGAACGGCCAAACTTGGTCTCCAAGCCATGTAAACCTCATGGAATTAATCTGAAAATTCCACATAATTTCCTCCAATAATATCTTGCCAAATAAGCCCTATGACATGGTGCAACCAATCACAAAATTCCAATTTAATTTCCTAATAATCTTGGCCGAAATACCTTGAGATATTTTCTGATTTTGTAGTTCAATTTCGGCCAAACTTCCTTTAGAGAAAATAGGGAACGAATCTAGACACCTTTTAGAGCTTTTTGTGTTCAACACATATTCTCTTTCCTTTTATTTCTCCCTTGAATCTCTCTTGGCCGAATTCTCTAGGGTTTTCCTTTGATTCACACGGCAAATCCCTTCTTTTCCTCTTGGCTTGGACGGCAAGGAGTCTCCTAGGGTTTATCTTTCCATAAAAATTACCCTAGAAAATCTCAACCGAAATTCTCTTTGATAATTTCTGATTTTTCACGCCATCTCCTTGTTTCTCTCTTGGAATTTCACGGCAACAACATCTCTAGGGTTTCATCCTTGCGTCACAACCCTAATTCCATGAGCTCTTGTGGGCCTTGATCCATTTTGCCGAAAATCCACTTCATTCTTGAGAATTCTTGGGCCTTGTTGCTTCTTATTCAAGCCTTGTCACCTTCCAACGTCATAACACTTCATTTTTCTATTTCTTTTTCATAGTAACGTTGGAAACTTCATTGGTAAGCTTTCCTCCTTTTCGCAGGGTTTCCTGGTTGAAGCAGGAAAACTTCTTTTCTTCATTTCTGCTCATTTCTGTGGCTCATTGTTCCTCATTTTTGCTCCCCTTGGTGTTCGCAAGCTCCTCTTTCCATTTGTGAGTTCATTTCCACTTTTTAGCTCGGAGGTCCTGAAAATAGAAACTAATAAGAAAAATAGAAACTTGCCTAAAATGAAAAATGACAACTTTCCTAAACTGAAAATGGGAAACTTTCTAAAAATGAAAAATAGAAACTACCGAAAATGGAAACTTTCTAAAAATGATAAATAGAAACTACAAAAATAGAAACTTTCTACAAATAGGAACTTTCCCAATCAAAGAATGGAAACTTTCCCAAACAGGGTTTTAATAAGGAAATAACGCAAGAAATGTAGGAAAAAGCAAGTAAAACGTCGCATTAAAATGCTCCTATTAAAATAAATGCTCAAATGTAAACTAAACTACTCTAAACTAAACTAGTAATATAATGGATGAAGTTAGGGGTTGGATTGTCTACCGCTAACCTTCCTTGCAAGTATTGAAATTCAAATACAAGTGATGATATTCTAATTTTCCAATTACCCTCTTTGCATCCGGATAAGACTACAAAGGCTTAAACTCCTTTAATGTTATCAATTCCAACCGGATAAGTCTAGAATTAATTACCTAAGAACAAATCCTATTACCAGTTAAGTCTCAATTCATTGTTCCTAGATGCATATAGCTTTGAGTTTAGATAATCATGCAAGCAAACCAATCATAGATCTAGGTGATTTTAACTCACAACCTTCACATGCACATAGAGGATGCTATCATGCTATGAATGCTCAAGGTTAACTACTCCCTAAACATTTTTTCATGAGATGACAAACACAACACATTCAAAGTAGTTAAGTTTGAATGAATGCATTCACTTCTTGAATTAGCATATGAAGATGAAAATAACAAATAACTTCAAATGTAAATTAAAATATCAATTCATACAAGTTTGGCTAGGACTTTCAACCCTAGCCCCAACAAAGTAACTACTCACTCATAATCATACAAATTAGCATCAAATCTATAAAGTTCATCAAGGTAAATTAAGGAGTTGAGGAAAGAATGAACTAGTTGAAGCTTGACAAATCAATGGGTAGCTTCGTTTTCCTCCTTCAATGCTCCTTGAATCCTCCTTGATGGTGGAATGGATGGATGATAAGCTTCTTGATGGTGATGATGAATGGAACGGTGATGAACATATGATGCTCCTTTGACCAACTTTGAGTGGTAGTGATGGAGTAATGGTGGTGGTGATGGAGGTTGAGGAGTATGGATATTATGGGTTTGGATTTTGGGAGGTGGATATGGAGGTTTTATGAAGGAGATGAAGAGAGAAAAGAGATGTAGGGCATGTTTACTTACTTGGAATGGGAGGGAATGATTACGGGGTAAAACTATTCATACGTTTACTAACACATAAAGGAATCAGAATGATTCCGGGTAAATGTATTCCTGTGTTTACTAACACATGAAGGAATCAGAATGGGTGTAGGTCTCACCTCCTTATAAAGAATCGATTCCTGAATACTCAGGAATTTGATTACGAAGGGGGAGATGGGTTTAGGAATCAACTCCTCCGGAATCAATACCGATTCCTTTCTTCTCTCATTCCAGTTGTCTCCGATTCATGATTATTTTCTATTCCAAGTAAGTAAACGTGCTAGTAATGGGGTGGAATGGGTGTTGTATGAGTGGTCTCTCAAGAGTGTAATGAAGTGATGCTTATATAGAGAAGAGAAAGAGGAGTATGATAGTGGAAGTAATGATTAAAGTAGAATAAATGAGGTGGAGTATGATAGTGGAAGTATGGAGGTGGAGGTGGAGTATGATAGTGGAAGTAATGATTAAAGAGAGTAGAAAAACATGGCCAAAGGAAAAGAGAAGAGCATCTAAGCTCTCTTTATTATGAGTGGGAGACATGAAAATGATGAGTGGTGGAGATGGTTTTGGGGTCACTTTCTGCTCTTTTATTCCTTCAATTATATCTCTACCAAGAATTCGGAATGGGCCTTCGACTTCTTCATATCAAATGATCCACTATGAGTGTAGATCATTCTGGTAAAATTTCTGCTCTTTTACAAAAACATGCCCATCTTAAATGCCTAGATAAGAGCCCAAATGAAAAGCCTTGGTGGATCAATCCATTTATCTAATTCGTTCTAATGTAGGCTTGGATCGGAAAAGTCCTTACCAAGCCCAATACTACTAATTTTCAAAAACACTTAGCGTAATTCTCTTAACTAGTAGTATTATCTAACCCTCGAATCAACTCACATGTGCAAATTAACCATTAAACATACAATTTAACAAGTAATTTCCAGAATCGTTTAACCATTGAACATGGTTTTTACCACTTTTTAGAACTAATTGCTACTTGTTTAACTTAGCGCCTTAACAAATAACAATTACTCTTGGCAAATTAAGCAAACACACAAGAACTCTCACCGTTATTCTAGCATGCAAACTTATTAACCTAACTCTGAAAATTACCTAAACACGTAAAAGGGCACAAGATTGTAACATGCATCATAAAAGAATTCCCAAAATTAACTCAATAATAAACTGAAGATCTCAAAAATATTAATAAAAATATTCTGAAAATTTCATGTCTCTAATTACACAACTAGTAAATCCAAATACACAAAACCGAAACAAAAATTGTAAGTAGAGTCATAGTTACACTTTGAAGCTTTCCTCAGCGGCTTAGCAACAAGGTGATAAACTCGTCTCTGCTATGGTGGTGGAGCGTCCTTGACTCAGCGCCTAAGAGCTTCATAGATTGATGGATGGATGGTGGTCACGGTCTTGTAGGTGATGGAGGTTTGAGAAGTGAATTGGGCGGAGTCTCGAAATAGTTTTTGGCCAGGAAGTGATAGGCAAGGAAGTGATGATAATTCTGGTCTGGATGTTGCCTATTTATAGGGGAGCATTGGTTGGCTTTTGTCGATCATACCCTTCATCATTTGGACGGATGGGATTACATCATAATTCCTTTAATTTCCCAACTGAAACGTCTCCTTTATGACCTTAATTCCTCTCATAATGGGGTCTTTTAACAAGCTGAAACATCTTTCTCCTTTATTCCCCAACTGAAAAACATCTTTCTCCTTTATATCCCAACTAAAAAACGTCGTTCTCTTTTATTTCCCTTCTTCATTGCTTGGTCAAACGTCTTAAATGCTTTATTTTCTGATTCCATCATTGTTGTTTCCAAGAGTTCCACCAGGCAAGGTTTCCTACAACAAGGGAAGAATATCAGAATGTTTTAGAGAAAATAAAGAGAATTAAAATGTAAAGACTGCAAAAACAGTCGACAGTGAGGAATCCTAATCCAGCTAGGATTTTTCATGAATTTTTTGTTTTCCGCCTATTTCACGCCAAACACTCAAGAAGACTCTCAAAATGATTTAATGACTCAAAACACGAAACTAAGGGAGAAACAAGGCTAAAATGGGGCACACACTCAATAATATCGTCGCACTTTGTGCTCCTATCAGCTTTGTCTCACCAATGGCTGCCTCCATCTCACTGATGAGTTCTTTGATATTCCCTGTCAGCCTTTCATTTTGTTCCTCTTCTGCTTGGCTTGCCTGGGGCACTTGCAAATAATAGAACCAAAACCTGTAAGTTATTGGCCCCCAATAATGTGTTTACTGGGTGACAATAATAATATTATTGCCCCCTAGTAGACCACCATAAAAGCTCCTATTTCAATGATTCACAAGCCAATGTATTAAATAAACACACAAACATCAGTTTTCACTTCAAAGGCCTAATTTAAGTTATAACTGAACCAGGGTCAAAACATTATTGGGGGCCAATAATGTTTCTATTGCCCCCCAATAATTGGCAGTAGACAAGCTCAGCCGTGATACTCACCCAGTTGTCAAAGCTTGGTGTGTCCTGCACCTCATCACCCAGCTCGAGGTCTTCCAGTTCAAGTTTCGCAGACCACAATCCAGCTTTTATTAGATCCTATTACATTTAATAAGCCAGTTCGATGTAGTAATGAGATATGTGCATGCATGTAATGTTTTTGTGTTTTGCTTACCACGGCCAAGTTCTCATTCCTGTACAGCTGCTCCAGGTTAAATATTTCCTTTATCGACCATCAGATGAATCTTGGAGTTTCCTGCTGCTTTCCAGGTAAATATCCAGGTCTTCACCTTGGTCTTCTCAAGGAACCAGTAGTAGATGAGAAGAAGGCATCCATTCATTGTAGCTGGACTGTTTCTCCTATACTTTTGTAGCCCTTCCATCAAGAAATCCAGAATCAGCTTTGGCCAGTTGTATGTGTTTATGGTCCCAATGCGTTCACATACGACGACCATATCCCATGTAATCTGAGTTCCGTTTCTGTTGAAGAAGAATGTGCTGAATAGATACGTTATCATCATCACAGCTATCTTCCTGGCGTCTTTCTGTTTTGTTTGCTTTGTCAACTCAGTTACCAGCTTTGATTCCACCTCTATTCTGAGGACAGCCTGCTTCTTTAAAGGGATGCCAAATATTGGGGAGTCTTCCATCTCATCCCTCACCACCCTTTTGTTCACGTTGAATATCTCTCCCTCAGCCGGAAGGTGAAACAAAGCCGTGATGTCCTCCTCTGTTATTTCTATAGCAACATCACCACACTTCCACTTGTTGTCTGTGCGGTCAAAGTGCCTCATGATTATCTCCAGGTCCGCTTCATGTTTGTGGAGCTGGATCTCGGTTATCTTGTCTTGCCAGAATAGTTCGATCATTTCAACAAAATCCGTGCCCCTCAATATTTCCTTTGTTTCTTCTGGTATTCTCTCCTTGTGTGCATCTACCACTCTCCAGAAGGAACTGAGTGTGCACTTCTGTTGCTTCCACTCAATCTTCGCTTTTTGGACCTCTTTCTTATGCACTTCCTTCTTATTTGTCCCTTTCATTGGCTTCTTTGCTTTACTCATCTTCGGTTTAACATTTCTCCTCTTTTTTGTTTCTTGTCCTTCTGAATCCTCTTCCTCTTGAACTATTTTTCTTTTTGGCTGTTGTCTGGTTTTGATTACAAACCTCTTCGTTGTTTGTTCGCCTTCTGATTCTGATTCTTCTTCAATCTTCATTGACGTCTTCTTCTGCAGATTCTTCATCGAAAATCTCATCTGCCTGTTGCCGCTTCCTCTTTCTAATTTGGTCTAATTTTTTTTGCAGCGGTTGGTCAAATGTTGTCTCAGTTCCTTAATTGAAACTCTCTGAACCCCGGACATATTCTTCAGAGTCATTCATCAGGGTGAATTTCGGTCTTGCCATTTTGTGCAAATACAAAACCAAAATGATCAATTTAAAATCAACAAGAGAAGATTTCTGACCCCTAATAAAGACATTATTGGGAGGCAATAATGTGTCTACTGCCCCCCAATATACCATCAAAAATTGCACCACTTTCTAGGATTCACAGAGTATTGCACTTTATCAGAAACAAAACCAAAATGATCATTTTATAATCAACAAGAGAAGATTACTGACCCCTAATAAAGACATTATTGGGTGGCAATAATGTGTCTACTGCCCCCCAATAGACCATCAAAAATTGCACCACTCCTAGGATTCACAGAGTATTGCACTTCATTACACACAAAACAACAGATAACTTCTCATATCCCCACATTATTGGGGGGCAATAATGTGTCTATTGCCCCTCCCAGACCAACAAAAACCACATGAATCCAATCATTTACAGACTACTGCTATTTAACAAACACAAAAAACAGATAACAAACACAAAAAACAGAATACCTTTCAAAGCCCTAATTATAGGTGATTTATGAACCACAGTCAAAACATTACTGTGAGCTAATAATCTGTCTATTGCCCTCAGTATACCAATAAAAAAACACTCCATTTACATTGGAATAGTAGATTAGTGCACTTTAATGAACAGAACATTGATCATTGGCCCCCAATAGAAAGTCTACTGGAGGGCAATAATGTTATATCTTTTACAGTTAGGAATGCACAACAGGCTTTCAATCAGTCTGTATTTTCACTCAATTAACAGTTTATAATAATCAAAAAACAACTTTCATAACAGTATTTCACAAGTATGAACCAGAAACCCTAGATTTCACAGATTTTCGCACATGCAAAGTCGGTATCACAAATTTCACAGATATGAACCAAAATGAAGCTATTAACAAGTTTAAAGCGAAGATTTATGTAATAGATTCCGCAGAAAACATGAAAATCTGAAAAAAGGAGTCGGAAATTGAGTTTTTACCTGTTTCAATATCTCCGAAGCCGGAAAAAGAGAGAACTATTGTCGGACCTTGAAGCATAGTCGCCGTCGAACGGTGAGTATCGAGGTGAGAGAGAGAGAGAGAGAGAGAGAGAGAGAGAGAATCGGGTATGGAGGGAGGAAAAGTTTTGAATCAATTTGACGTTTGAGAGAGAGAGAGATAACCGATGAGTCGTCCAGTAGTGGGTAGTGGCACTACCGTAATAACCTTTTTTTCGGAGCCCAGAATAGTCGTCACACTGTTGAATTGGGTAAGTTGGCACAAACAGTTGAATGTGGAGTGATTAGGGAAATATTGGGCCATAATTAGGTAACTGGTCACGGCCACATAAAATTACTCAACAATATTCTCACAAAAAAAAAAAAAAGGTTATTGAGAAAAACATTGAAATGACGATTAAAAAATATAAAACCAAAATAGTAGTCGACAACCCAAGCCCAAGTCACGAACCTAAGAATTATCGAAACACTATAAAGCCAAGATCGGCGTGAACCCTAGAAAGAGGAAAGAATTCTCAGCAACATGGATCCCCCTCGAGTTCCAGATCTCGATCGAGGTTAGCTTTCTTCTTCATCTCTATAAATTTCCATATTTTCGAGCAATTCATCGATCTGAGCATCTTTTAGTTATGTGTATACTCATTTCTGTAAGAATCTATATGCATATGTGTCTGATTATCCATTAGATTTCTTGAATTTCTTTCTTGTATAAATTACAATTAGGTATGTTACTCTTCTCAGATTGGGCATATTTGCCAAAAGTCGTTTTAGCTGCGGTAACTGAGAAATTGTCCTTAACCAAAGAGTTTCTGAGATTCAGCCTTGTTTGCAAGAATTGGCTCGGTGTATCAAAATATGTTCAGAAGAATCGGGCTAGGCTGTTAGCTGCTCCGATGTTGTTGATCCCAAACACCAATGATAAAGCGCCATGGAGGTTATATGACGTGATACGCCACAGATTTTCCACAATGCAGTTTTCAGTGCCTTATCATTCATACTGCGGGTCTTCTTTAGGATAGCTAATTGCTATCCAGCCTGATTTTAGATTGATCTTAGTGAACCCGTTCTCAATGGTTTAGGGGAGTGCGCCAAAAGAAGATTCCACCCTTTGCCTTCCTCCGCTGAACCCTCTAGAGCACATGTTTGAACCTTTTTCTCACCCTAATGTGCGCTGGAAGCATGCTGGGTTTTACAAAAATTATGTCAGCATGGCCACAATCACGGCAGACCCTATTCTTCAACCTAGCAAGTGCATCATTGTAGTTATCTATGATCCTAAACGGTATTTGGCCTTTATGAAGTTGGGAGACAAAGAATGGACTTACATTGATGCAGAGGGATGGAACTGTCTCAGTGATTTTCTTGTATGTAGTGATCAGCTATTAGCTATTGGACGACGTGATCAGCTATTACCTTTTGGAGAACTGATCGGATGAATATTTTCTATGTTTTTAGTGCATTTCTCTCTACATTTTGCTTAGTTATTCTCTTAACACTATCATTTCTAACTTACTTTAATTAATTTGTTGTATTTAGGTACAAATGAAATAAGAAGAGCTAGACATGATGGAAATGAAGGCAAGGAGGAAATGTGGCACAGAAATGACAAAGAAATGGAGAAATGAAGTTTTCCCAGTTCTACCAGGAGAATGAATCCCAGTTGAAGTAGGAATCCTAATGCAACTAGGAGTGAGCTCGGAAAAATGGTGTTCGGAAATGAAGAAATGAAAGAGTCTCAGTTGGACTAGGAAACCTGATGACACTAGGAGACCTGGTGAGACTAGGAGATGCTGTGTCTTGAAGATGACTCAAGATAGTTCAAGATTGTTCTAGATCAATAAAGAAATTTCGGCAATATGAAGATGGATTTCGAATTGGCCCATTTTGGGAGAGTTTGGCCCGAAGTTTGAAGCATGTGACTTGCACATGATGCTCTAGATCCTTCTTGACGTTTTTGAGGAGTCAATGGCCCATTCTACATGCTTTTTGCCGTGAGAATTACAAGGAAATATAAAAGATTTTCGGCAATATCTTTTTGGGATTATTTTGGATTTTCTTGGGATTTTATGAGAGAAAATAGAGGAATAAGTATTGATTTATGACTCTACATACAAGGAAGGCCGAAATATGGTCTAGATATATGGAAGATTTCGGCCAAAGAAAGGTTACTTGCTCTCTACTTCATATGCTATTTTTCTATTGGTCGAAGTGATGCAATTCAAGAGAAATTCAAGGGAACCCTAGCCCTTGCCGTTCACTATATAAGGGGAGTTTGTGAAGATTCTACACACCACAAAATTCAGAATCAAAAGCCATAAACACTCCCCTTTCTCTTCCAAAGTTTCGGCAACTTCAAGAAATCCAAAGTTCAAGGCCGTGAGCATCCATCCTCTCCATTCAAGCATCCTTGCCGTAGCTCTCATCCATTCCACCACCTTTTGAAGCTTCTTGCGTTCTTGAAGATCAAAAAGTGTAACCATGAACACAACTTTATGTTTTCGGTTTTGGTTTCTTTGTAAAACAATTTTCGATTCTTATATGATTTCGGGTTTTGTTTTATTATTCTATGATGATTTGCGATTTCTATGGTGGATGAAAGATTGAATTTAGTTATGTGATTTTCGAATACTATGAAACATGTTTTAGGTTTTAGGTTTTTAATTTGATAAATTGCGATTTCAATATGTTCTTGCATAATTGTTAATTTCGAGCTTCAATCCCAATGTTTATGTGTTAATTGATCTTTGGATGCATACTTAGGTTGATTGATAGGAGCATAAAATGTGACGTTAATAATGTGTAAACCCTATATTTTGCTAAGTTATTTCCTTTATCTTGATCAATTTAACTTAGTTAGTGTTTTGCAGGTGTAAATGGAGTCTCGAGTCCAAAAATGGCTAAGGAAGGCACAAGTGGCGCAGAAATGGAAAGAAATGAAGAAATGGAAGTTTTCCCAGTTTGACTAGGAGAAGGAATCCTAGTTGGAGTAGGAGTCTGAAGCTGACTTGGACTACGAGTTCTACTTGGACAAGGAAACCCAATTCTACTCAGATAAGGAAACCTAGTGTGACAAGGAGTCCCTGTTGGATAAGGATTACTCAAGAAGGTTCCGGAAGAGTGTAGAAGCATCTCGGAAAAGAAAGCAGTATTCAACTAGGAAACCTACTTGCATATGGAGTTCTACTCATACTAGGAGAGCCTTGGAACATTCATGAAGTATCTAGAAGTCTCAAGAATGGTCATATGCCGTGCACATGGAAGAGGAAGCAACAAGGAATTCGGATTTCAAAGCAATGTGGAGTTTGGATTTCTAGTTGAGTATGGATTGGAATTGCCGTGAGATTCTTGAAGGTTCTAGGGAGTTCTTGACGTTTCATTCTTCAATAAGGCGTGGAAGACATGTAAGAGGCATGTGATGTGAAGGAAAATCGAGTTGGACTTAAGTTGTGCTTTTAAAAGTCAAATCCATTACAGATTCGGATTACTGCCTGTGCAGATCAGTCAACTTCAACGGAGCATAGAAAATCGCTCAGAGCTCAGAAAATTATGATCTTTATATGGTTGGAAAGCTACAGATGTCTAGTTTCCAGAAAGTTTTACAGCTCATCGATATCTATTTTTTAGAAGACGTTATGGCCGTTTTAGTGCACTGAGGTCAAGTCTGCCGGAAATCTGTTTTGTGTCAAACAAGTTCTAAATCAACACAAACTTGGAGAAACCAAGTAGAAACGAATTGGGAGTGCTTTGGACGTTCACCTATATATACCTAGTGTATTTGACGTCTCAAGGTAGACACATATTCTCCACAATTTCGATTTCTCACTTGTTCTCTCTAGTTTTCAGGTTTTCGCAATCTTCAAGGAGCATAGCCGTGACCATCCACCTTCCTAGCCGTGATCATCACTTGTGCACCATCTTGGATCTGCTTTGGACCTTGGGACGTGACTAAGGGTTGTCCACACCATCATCTTTTCATGTATTTTCACGGTTGTGGCTTTCTTGTAGTTAGAATTTCTGCTTTGGAATTTCTGTTGTTTAAACCAAAACTATGATGTGACAAAACTGATTTTTGGATTCAATTTAGATGGTTCTTTTCATGTTTGATGTGTTTATGTGTTCTTGATCTTTGTTGATTGCCGAATTGATAGAATGATAATCTGAATTTTGTGCTTCATTACATGTTAACGATTCACTTGGTCTGACAAACATAATAGGATGACTTGCATGTAACTTGCTAGTAATTAGGTTTATGCTTTGTAAACTTTAATTCGAATAAGTAGTAAAGGCTTGCTTTGAGTCGAAATCAGATTATGCATGTGATGAATAGTTGTGACGCGCTTGGATTTGCATGTTCATCAATTCTTTCTTGAACTTAATGATTTGAAAACGAATTTGCAACGTATGTGTGTGTTCGGGTTTTCAAAATAAATTGATTTGGTGCTTTGCTGTTTCGATTGACATAAGAAAGAAAGTTAAAAGGGACATTGGTTGCTTTGATCTTTGTGTCTTGGTTGATGGCATTCTTGGTAATAAACAAGATTAAGGGATGCATGAATATGTTGTTCTTGAATTGTTCTTCATGAATTGTTTTCCAAAAATTCTTCTTTTCCCACCTTTGTATAGAAACGATTTTTACTTTTTATTTGTTTTCGAAAATTTCTGTTTTCAATCTTCAAAAAACCCCCTATCTTTTATGTTATGTGTTTTTGTATATTTGTAAATAATTAAAATTAACTTAGAGTTTTTAGGTAGCATGTTCATATAAATAAAGAATAAAATAAAAAATGTTTTTAAAATTCATGAATAGTAACTCCGTGAATAGTATATATGTGTTAGTGTTTTCTAGGAATTAATTTAGTGGTTTTTAGGATTTTGTTTTGTGTTTTTTAGGTGTTCCTAAATTTTAGGGATGCTTTGGTGTTTTTTAGGAAAAGTAGTTAGAGTTAGTTTTGACTTAGGATTTCTTGTTTGACTTGGTCAATAATATGTATCATTGTTGTATATGGATTCCCTATGTGATATGGATTTGTAAATTGTGTATAAATAGGAGTAGGATTTCCAAAACCTTTTCTAACTTAGTTTTCTCTCTAATTTTCGGATCCTATATATATGTAGACTTGTATATTTGTTTCTCTCATAATTCTTTTCTTTCTAATTTCATGTGACATGTATGTTTTCTCTCTAATTCTTTCTTTGTTGTTTTTCTAATTTTCGTGTAAACTTGTAAATGTTCTTATAATTTTCGTAACTTGTATATTAATTTGTTTCTCACATGTTAGCACCCTCAATCCCCGGTTTTGAACGATCCCTGCTTACTCTATACTAACGCTCGACATTTTCAGGGTTTAAATTGGCGATGCTTTTGCACGTATCAATTTTTGGCGCCGTTGCCGGGGATTGAAAAGTCTTCATGTGATGAAAACCGCCACTAAGGTATGATTTTGGTAAGGGATTATGAACTATTATGGAATAGGTGAAGTCTCTTTTGTTAACATTAGCCTTAACCCCTTATTAGTGCCTGATTCAAGTCTCTTAAGGTTGAGGGCGGATTTGTTAACACTTGAAAAAATGTCTTGCACTTAGGTTTTCTCTTATCTAAGTAAGTATAGCCTATGTGAGATGGTGACTAGGAAGGGGACAACGTTCATGACAGGTTTTGAAACCAGAAAGGCAATCAAACGAGCGTAAACCACTATGTGGGAGTAGCTTGTGCCAAAATGGTTTCTACCTCTCGTGCTCGTCCTCCCCCGCACTGGCCATTTCAGTAAGGTTGCCCAAAGGATTTGAGAAGAAATATGTGTGGAGGCAAGGACTTGGGCCGCACGTCCAAAACAATAGTTCATGATGTCTTGTTGAAGTCATATACTTAGACAATTTTCGAAATAGTTGGGTTTGGTAAGAAGTTGTGAGTCATAATGGACTAGGTGAAATATTCTCTTGTTAATACTTGTCAAAGTTTTCTTTATCAAGTAGGCGCGCCTTATTAGCATAGGGTGTCTAGGTTGATTGGATACGAGAAGTGCTAGCAAAGGGTCTCGTCCCCTGCTAATCAAGTGAGCTGAGCTCCGCCAAAATCGTTCCTCTACTACCTGGCTCTGTGTGAAAAGAGTTCCCAAAAGATAAAGGGAAGGGAGACTTGTATTAAAACTAGAATCTTTGGGCCGTGTGTCTAAACCTTGATTCACGACTCCTTATTGAAGTTAACTACTTAAAGATTGTAAAAATTGTAAAAGTTGTAAATATGTACATAAAATTTCGTTGGTTTTGTATATATTCATACTTGTGTTGTTTTGTTGTGTCTATACATTGGAATAAATGGAGGTACAAGTCTAGGCTGAAAGACTTTAAACATTAAGCGCTGCATGGGAGGCAGCCCATTTCATCCGTAGCTGTGGAGGAGCCATCAACGCAGATTTGCTTTCTTGAACTCTTCCCTTCTCTTTTATTTTTCATAGCCTTTGTTTTTCTTTTAGGTTTGTTGCGTTAACTATTCTGCCATGCTTGATTGATGTTTTGCATGCTTTATACTTGTTTATACATTGAGGACAATGCATGATTTAAGTGTGGGGGAAGGGTTTAACGTTTCACTTTGTTTTTAGAGAGCTAGTTTTGTGGTCTTAAAAAAAAAAAAAAAAAAAATTATTTTCGTCACGGAAGTAAAAAGAACTAAGGTGCGTTCATCTAGTTAATTTAATTAAGGGAAGTAAAAAGAACTTTGTATGCGTTCATCTTTGTTCTTGATTGATTCTATGCTTGGATATATTTTGATTCGTGATTTGATGTTTGAAACCTTGCCTATGTGTTAATAGTAGTTAATTATATATTATTTTCGCTCCATTCATTTAATTCTATTTGATTATTGGTTTTGATGTGTCACATGAGTATATAATTACTTAGTTGTTAGATAAAATAAATCCTAAATCCCCTTCTATTGTTTTCGTAAATAATGTATAGATATATTCTTTAATTTGTTTTGCTAACGTCTTATTTTTCAGGAATTAATTAGGCCATAATCCCCGGTTGAGAACGATCCTTACTTATTCTTACTACATTGATTGGGTTTTAAATTGATACACTAATTTGTGTACGTGAAGAACACAACTTGCACTCGCTTGATATTAGTTCCATGTACTTCTTAGAGATTTCCGCCCTGCCTGCTCCTGATCCTGGTAAGCGGATGATGCATTATCTGGTTGAATGTGAAAACAAATCATGGTTGTGTTTCACAGGGTTGAGAGACGTCCTCATGAATGGATTCTTGATTTCATAACAGGAGGTTTTAAGCTTTTTGAGTTGTCTTCAGATAAGTCCAACTGGACTGAAATGAAGAGTTTGGGAGATGCTTTACTCTTTTTGGGTGAGCACTCGTCATTATCATTTGTTGCATCCAGTATAGGCTGCGAGCCAAACCAGATATTTTACACCGTGGATGGCCATCCTCACATCGGACGTCGTCTTGGAAATGTGCATTTCAAACATTATGTAGGGGTCTATGATTTTGGAAAGCAAACTGATTTTGGAACGCAAAATATTCTTCATGCATACATCTTGTTGGACCTAAAGAAAATTCTGAGGAAGGCAATGAAACCTCCAGTGTGGATTGTGCCTACTTTTAAGCTTTAAAAAAGCTCCTTTCTTTTTAGGGTGTCTCTTTTGGCGCTTTTTCTTATTTGCAGGTGGAATATTTGGAGCTGTCTTTGGTGGGGTATTGCAGCTGGTGCTGTGGCAAGGATTAACAGAAGGAACCTTTTGCAGTTTTCAGTAGTATGAGGTTTTAGGATACTAGGAATCCTTAACTATCTTTCTGTTTTTATTGTAATTGAACTTGATGATCTCAAAATGAGTTCTCAAAATTAACCCTGTTGACAGTTGTTAGTATATAGCAAGTAGGGATCGTTCTATCCGGGGATTGAGGGTGCTATTGTCATTTAAACGTCGAAGAAAAGAATATTAATACAAATATACAATATTCACGAAAATTACAAAGAATTAAGGGGATTTCAAAATTTGTTTTATTTACTAAACTAATTATCTAACTAACTAATTACATTGACCAATCAACCAAGAATCAAGATGAGATGGACGGATGAGAATGTATTGATGAAGTTAACAACCTTTAACACGAATTCAAGAACACAAATTATAATTTTCGAATCAAAACACATCCTTAAACGAAATCAATCAAGAACAAATCATGAACGCATGCATAAGTTCTTATTACTTTCCTTAGTTAAATTAACTAGATGAACGCACCATAGTTAACCCTATTAATCATGCAAAGCTAGTGAGTGATCAATTCATCAACAATACACAATTAACGCAATAAGCACTTAGAAAGCTGATTGATTTAAGAAAAACACACAAGTTAGAACGCTAATCAAGCATGAAATTCTCTTTGTTGATTTACCTAAGTAATTATAGGTTTTCCACTTTAATTAACAAGACCTAGAACGCTAGCATCTTATTATGGATTCAATTATGAAATTCGAAACCTAAAGTGACCACTAAAGAAATCGAAAACATAATAGATGGGATTGAAGAACAAAACCAACAAACATTCAAGAACATATAAAGAAATCGCAAATTACAAATCTGAAAATCCTAAAACGAATTCATGCTTCAAGGTTATTGGAAACTAAACATCAAAACAAATACTTTAATCTAACAAGAAATCGCAACATCCCAGAAAACCAAAAAGATAGAACGCTACACAATCTGATTTTTAAGTTACAAAGTATCAAAACCGAAAACATGAGATTAAGGTTCATGGTTACACTTTTAAAGATGCTTCAAGAATGCAAGAAGGTCCTCAAAGGTGGTGGATGTCAAGGAGGATCACGGCAATGGTGGAGGATGGAGGAAGAACTTGCTTCACAGCTTCAAAACCTTGAACACTTGGATAGGCTGAAACTTTAAGAGAGTAAAGGGAAAGAATTACGATTTTGATTCAGGGTTTCATGATGATTTTCACGGCATTCATCCCCTCCTTTATATAGTGCACGGCCTAGGGTTTAATTCCCTAAGAATTCTCTCTTGTGACATCATTCAACCAATAAGAAAATTCATTTAGAAGTAGAGAACAAGTCACCTTAATTTTTGGCCGAATTCTCCGTGTATGTAGACCATATTTCGGTTCCTTGGATGTAGGAATCATATATCAATTCTTATTCCCATATTTTCTTCTCCAAAATTCCAAAGAAATCCGAAATAATCCCAAAAAGTTATTTGCCGAAATCTTTGATGTTCTTCTTTAATTCTCACGGCAAAAGCAATTCATCTAGGGTTAGAACTCCTCAAGACGTCATGGAACGATTTAGAGACTCATGTGCAAGTCACACACTTTAATCTTTGGGCCAGGCTTCTCAATTGGACAATTTTAAAGCCCATTCCTTTGTTGCCGAAATTCCTTGTGCATTTTAGAACATTCTAGAATCATCTTGAGTCATCTTGAAGCCACAGCATCTCCTAGTCTCACCAGGTCTCCTAGTGTCATCAGGTTTCCTAGTCCAACTGGGACTCTGTCATTTCTCATTTCCGAACACCATTTTTTCGAGCTCTTTCCTAGTTGCATTAGGATTCCTACTTCAACTAGAATTCCTTTTCCTAGTTGGATTAGGAAAGCTTCATTTCTCCATTTCTGAACATTTCTACGCTTCATTTCCTCCTTGCCTTCATTTCTTCCATTTCCAGCTCTTCTTAGCTCATTTCTTGCGTTTGAAGCTCATTTCTACCTAAATACAACAAAGTAAGTTAGAAATGACATTGTTAAAGGAATAACTAAGTAAAATGATATTAAAAACATAGAAAATATTACTCCGATCAGAACTATTTTTCTTCCTGATTTAGGTCATGGCTTTTATGAACTTCATTCTGCTTAATTGGATAAGAAATTTTCTTATTTATGTGTTTTCCTTTTCTTTCTGAATCACTATTTCGATATGAATTAATTTTCTTTAGCTTGGGCTCACTCTGACTATATATATGCGACCAGAAAAGTTATAGCTTAGGAGAGGATCCTCTCCCATTCCAAATGCGCAGTAGTTGGGTTGGCTTGGTGATCATTACCAATTTCTAGGATGATATCCATCATATCGATTTCCTATGGATGTTATTATGAAACTGGGCTTAATCTGAACTTCGGGAATTAAATAGTTTCTATTTTCAGGTCCTACGGAACAAGGGATGCAGAAATGAGCTGAAATGAAGAAATGGAGTTTTCCTGGTCCTACTAGGAATCCCAGTCAACGCAGGAATCCTGATGAGGGTAGGAAACCTGAAGGCATTAGGAGACCACATGGCTTGAAGATGACGTTGGAGATATTTTGGGAGATTAAATCTGATTTTTGCCATAGGAAATGAAGGAGATTACGTTGAGAAAATCTTGGGAGAGTTTCAAGGGATTGTGCAACAAGAAAAGGCTCAAAACAAGTCCAGATTCGTTCCTTAATTCCCTCAAGATATGTTGGCTGAAATTAGAGAATAAAATCTGCAATTTTAATGTGAAAATCAAGAGAAAATCAAGGGGAGGATCAAGGATAATGATGTCATGGAGAGATTTAAGGGAGAAAATGTCCAAAACAAGTCCAGGTTCATTCCTACTTTCACTCAAGAGTATTTTGGCCGAAAATTAAGAGAAAAATCAGATAAAATCTTGGGAAAATCAGCAATAATATATTTGGAAAGATTATGGAGTTATTTTGGAGCTTCCTGATTGGTTGAGTGACATGGCAGAGCTGACGTGGCATTAATTCATTTGTTGGAGCTGTGTGGTGCAACCAGAAAATTCCTTGGAAATTAAATTCATGAAGCCTTGCCTTCCCCTATATAAACACCACAACACAACACCATACAACACACACCTCATAATTCAGAAATTCTCTCCATAACGTCAAGCTCTCTCTCCATCCTCTAGTGCAATCCACGGTTTTCAAGAAAGGAAGAAGAAGAAGAAGGAGCCGTGAGCATCATCATCCATCCTCCACCTTGAAGACTTGCTTCCAAGATTCAAGAACCCAACGTCAACACCTCCATGCCCATCTCCATCTCACGGTGTAATTCAACCTCTTTCTTTGTAACCTTGTTTGATTTTCGTGGAATTGTTTCTAGTTGACAATAATATTTGAATAAAGTTTAAATCCGAATTCTTATGATTGAATGATATTTTCGATTCCTATGTTTGTGATTCCATAGTTGCTTATGTGAATTTGTTCGATTGAATTTGCTTGATAGAAAACTTTTATATGTTTATCTTATTTGGGTCGACACTTATAGGATTTGCATGTAATTGGTGCTAGATTTAGGTAAACGATTCACCTAATAGTTTTGTGAACCTAAATCACAAGTAGTAAAGGCTTTGGACAAACGTCGAATTCAATTGAAGAGGATTGCAAATAGGTGAACTTATTCATACTAGGTTGTGCACTTAAGTTGATAACCTTTCTCTATGCTTCTTGCGTTGAACATGTTTTGATTAGCTAGCTTTCTAGATTTTGATTGCATGTTTAATAGGATTGATCTAGGTGCTTTCACTTAGGTTAATTAGTAAAGGAAAGTAAAATATGGGAAATCATTTGCTTCAAATGTTTCACATGATCAATTTCTTTCTCATGACTTGGAAGAACAATTGTAGAGTTGAATCGAATTTGATTATGGAATTGGTTTTGATCTTTGTTTCTTCTGTTTCATTCTTGTACTTGTGTTTGTATAGTTTATTTGTTTTAATTCTTTTAATTTTCGGAAACCAAATCTTAAAAACCCCCCTTTATTTCGTAAATATGTTTATACTTTATTTTATTTTTGTAAATAATATACTTTGTTTTATTTTAATTCTTTATTTGTCTTACAATGACAGGTGTACCCTCAATCCCCCGATTAGATCGATCCCTATTTACTGCATACTAACAATGATATCTATCAAAGCTTCTAAAACTTTTCACATTAACGAAAAAAACTTTTCTCTCTGCGAACGAAAAAAACTTTTCCTCTCTTCTCGTCCGGCGGCGCGCCCTTACGGTGCCGTCGTCAGACGGGCCCTATTTATCCAGATTGGGTCTTCTATGAGGCTTAGAATTTTCGATCGTTGCCATCTCAATCTATTTGGGGTGGTTGCGGTGGCTGGTACTGTGTTGAGGAAACGGAAGGTGGCGGCGGCTGGCGTGTCTTGGTTGGTTGCCCGCTGGTCCGGTTGGAGGATTGGGTTGGTGTCGCAAGGTCTGAGGCCGGCATGTGGTGACGAGCTTTTGTCGGTATGGCTGGGATCCTTTGGAATCCAATCGGACCGGAATTGTTCGATCTGGTTTGGGTCTAAGAGATCCGAGATGGGGAGGGGATGGACTGGGAGTGGCGGCGCTCATCAGTGGCGCGACAGGGATGGTGGTACGATGGTGGCGGTGGTCCGGCGGAGTAGGTTTTCGTTGGAGGGGCTGGGATCCTTTGGAGTCCGATTGGATCGGAGTGACCTGATCCGGTTTGGGTCCATGGGATCCGAGATGGGGAGGGGATGAATGTGGGTTGGTGGCGCTCTTCGATGGCGTGACAGGGATGGTGATACGATGGTGGCGGCTGTCCTGTGGCGGTCCGGCGTAGTGGGCAGTTGCTCGGAGGTGGACATGCTGGGCTTGGACCATGATTGGCTGGTGGTTGCTGCACTTCCTGTTTCTTTGGCAGAGGCTTGGGTTTGGGCCCTCGTATTGGGCCTGGCCTGGGCTGGTTTATGTTATTTCTATTTCAGTTTTATTTGTTTTAATTGGCTAGTATTGTCGCGCCTTTGGCGTGTAATAAGTCCCTGCATGTATTTTGTAGGGTTCGTCGGGCTAACTGCCTGTGTATGCACTCAGAGTGCCTTGTCTGCTCTAGGTAGGCGGCGAGCTCCTTGCTTTGTCAAATGGTCGCTACCTCCTAGTGGCAGGGTGAGACTAAGTGTCGTCGGATTTATTTTTCGACGGCAACATAGTAGGAAAGCTGTGCTAAAGCTGGTACTTATGCTATGTTGTAATCGGGTTACATATCGAGTTATCTTTCCACAATGTCACTGCTATGTTAAAGCAAATGGAGTAGCTAATTGTGCACTCTTTGCTAGTTGGTGCTTGTTAGAATACAAGTCTCCTGTAGAGATTTCTGATATTATTTCAGAAAATACTCTAGATGCTTATTGTAATCAGGGGTTTAGGCTCAATGTCCCGCCCTTGTATTCGATAGTTTCATTAATCAAGGCTTGAGGGCAGCCGCACCAGCCCTTTATTCAAAAAAAAAAAAAAAAAAAACAATGATATCTTATAGGGTTAAATTATATGCTCGCTTTGAGCGTATCACGCCGTTAAGACTATTGAAATAAAATAAAATAAAATATAAAAATGGCTGCATGGTAGAAACACTGAGATAAGTAAATATTCAATTTTATGGGTAAAATCTGGAAAGAAAAGTGGTCCTGTGATTTTGGGCTTAATCTAATCGGATCGAAAATGAAAAGGGGGAGAGGGAATTGAAAGTTTCCAGTTTTCATTCTCATCTCCACGGCTCCAATTGCCGCGACTCCCGCCACCTCCTCTAGAAAGGTCGGGCCTCCGTCCCAACTGGGTTCGGGGCAGAAGGATAGAGCCTGATTTTTGGGTTTTGGAATAGGGGAAAGAAACATATGGATTAGAGTTACTGGGGATGTGGCGGTTGTCGGAGACACTGGAGTGCGTTGTCGCCAAAGTAGAGCTGAGTGGTGGCGGCCATGGTTTGAACTTCTGATTCATAACTAAGCGATCTGGGATTCTGGGTATCGGTGGTTCTGAATTGTGATTCGTAATAGAGGAATTAGTTATTAAAAACTAAGGAAAAGCTAACACCAATAGTGGTTGTTACAATGGCAAAGATGCAAGGTTTGTGATATTGGCCATGTGGGTTCGAACCATGCCATTGTTTCGTTTTTTGGTTTTAATTTTTTTTTTTTAAGTATAACTGCATTACTTATTAAAAACTCGACCTTGTTTTTATTTTTTTTAATTTATTTTCGTTAGAAATCTACATTTTTTAATTAAAACTTTAGTTACGAGCATTTTAATTTGATAACATGTAGTTGATTATGTGGATCGAGACCTAAATGAATACTAAAGAAGGTAAATATTTTAGCGTCAAATTAGGAAATTGCTTTTTCCTCCACATTGTTGGTCTCGTAAACTATATGTTCGTATATAACCAATGAGAAAGTTTGACCACATTAGTAGGCATGTAGAGAGATTTCATGAATTTTAAACATCGATAATGAGAAACAAAAGGTTCCGCATTGTCTATATATTTACTGCATAAAAATATGAACCTTGTGAAAAAAAAATTGGCCCCGTATGTCATTGTTTAGGCTTAATCAAGACAGTCAACCATTAATTACAGTTATCTATAGAAAGACCTTCTTTTTTTTTTCTAAAATGATATTAACGAATCATTCAAAATTCGATGTTCAAAAATTTTGCGAGCATATGCTTTATTGGCCAAGCTTCAACTATTATTGTACAAATTTTCAACTTAGGAGCTCCCTCGATTAAATTGCTCTTGAAGAATTTTAATGAATAAATACAAAGGTATAAATATATATTTGGTTGACTACGTAGAACAAGGTCAAATCGAGGACAAATGTGACTACATTTTTTACTACATGCATATAATATCCTAATCATCACATCTAACAATTGATTTGACCAATTTTTTTTTGTCGGCCATGTTGATATTGAAATGTATACATTCCTATATAACCAATGAAGAAGTTAGACAATCTCAATAGGCACATCAGAACTTTGTCAATCCAATAAATCAAGAAAGAAAAATGGTAAATTCGACCTTGTCATTGCATATACCTGTACTAATTTGTTTAGTGTGAAAAAATTGGCCTTGTACGTCGTTATTTTGGCCTCGGTTATAGGGGTCAAAGCACATTTAAGACAATTACGAAAACATCCTATTCGCTAAAACGTCGATAACAGATCCGTCAAAACTCCAATTTTCATGAGGTTTGCGACCACTCTCACATGACTGAGCTCCATCTACCTATGTAAAAGTTTTCAGCCTGGCATCCGGTCTTAATTAAATTGTTTTTTGAGAAATGTAATGTATAAATATGGATTGAGATCAAGAGGATCGATGACAACAATGGCTAAGATTTTTCATTTTTACCATATGCATATAATATCTTGATCAATACATCCAACAACTGATTTGACAAATTTCATTATGTCGATCATGTTGATTTTGAAATATATACATTTCTATATAACCAATGCACAAGTTAAATAATCTTAGTGGACACATTAGAATTTCGTGTGATCTGAGAAATGAAAAATGATAGATTCAATCTTGTATGTATATTTAACCCAAGTAGGCGAGTAATATGCAGTATGTGAAAAAATGTTGGCAAAGTTTGTTTCAAGTGAGATTGATAATGTAATACAGAGTCTTGGTCATCTGTTGAGCACAAATGTTGATAGTGCAAGAAATGTAGTGCAACAAGTTCAGACACTGAGATGTTTAATTTGTCGAAGATTGTGCATAGAACATACGTGGACTTCAGACTGTCAGTCATTCTCTTATTTACAAGATCTTGTTTCGATGAATGGTCTTGCTAAATAAAAGTAATAAACCCAATAAATGGGGCATTTAAAAATTATTTCTATATTTCTTACTTTACCCCTATTTTTGGAAAACCCACCCATGCACACCCAGCAGTCCTTAACTCCTTACTTGAGTCACCTCCGTCCGACATACACTGATGAAATTCACGCACTTTCAACGCCTATTTTCTTTTCTTTCATCTTCCAAAGACCAGCAAATTTAATGTGTAGATCATTATAAATTTCCATTTGGGTGTTGAGGGTTTTGACTGTTTGGTATTGAGGAACTGGGTATCTCATATAATTGAGTCTTTATAAAGAAACATGATTTTTTGTAAACACGATTCCTGCATAGGAATCTAAAGGATGAATGGTTGAAATCATTGAATTATATCATATACTAGTGTAAAACAGTAAAAATCTTCAAATCCTTAAAGTAAGGAGATCTTCTCTAGAATGGGCATATATACTAGATCTTCAAATCCTTAAAGTAAAGAGATCTTCTCTAGAATGAGCATATATACTAGTGTAAAATAGTAAAAATCTTCAACAATCCTTAAAGTAAGGAGACACTGTCTAGAATATATATAGACCAATTCTAGAGAGGATCTCCTTACTTTAAGAATTTGAGGATTTATACTATTTTACACTAGTATATGACACACACACATAATGACGATGAGTTGAAGTTGGTCGGCGCCGGTCAGTAAACAGCATGAGTGCTGGGTTTAAATAAAGGTAAAGTTGGACATTGAGAGGCAATTATTTTGTAGCTCAATATATTAAGAGATTTACAGGTCAATATATTAAGAGATTTACAGGTACAGTACCCTTCGATGAAATATATAAATAACAATTGTTCTGGATGTCGTCTTACTGTGTGGTCTTGCATCAGCGAACTCTACTAAATAGCAATTGTTCATAATATTAGTAGCCTCCTTGCAACATCCAGAGAAGCCACTCTTAACACTACTTTTTCATGCTTGCACCAACAAACACATTATATAATGTTCACATTTTCGAGGGAAGAAGATTTCATATAACTAAAGATAGTCATACTCTCTTTCATGCAACTAATGGATCTCACAATAGTTACACAATGGCATGGCGCAAAATGCAAAGAAAAAACACATTATACAAATGAAGTCAACTTTTTTTTTTTCGGGAAAATTGGAAAGTCTCATGTGAGGTGTAAGCAACATGAACCCTCCAGCAAGAAAGACTGATCATGGTACAATTTTTGAGTGGCTGATGTACTTAAACTTGGGCCCTACATAACATATGACCCTATACTTGGCTACAAAACACAAATCCTACGATTCTGACCCTCGCAGTTACCGCCTGATACTAACATTGAGCATTCCTCCCAACAATTGCATACTTAAATTAGTCCCTGTCGCTGGAGATCAGTATATGTCTTTTTATTATAGATGTTGCCCTCTCTGTCTTCATACTCTTCTTCAAGGTCTGGGCGCCACTTGTTCACCCCTTGCCGTGCTTGTATCCTCTTCCACAATTCTTGTGCTTCCTGCAAAGTAGGAATGGTAAGACTATACTGGAAAACATCGAATCTAACTAGATTCTATCTGAAAAAAAGATACCTCAATTGATGTGATCTCATTGAAGTTCTTGGTGTTTGGTATGCCAAGGCAACGCATTCCATGCTGATGGCGCCATTCCTTAAAATGCCGCTCAAAAGCTCTACGCCCCCAGTAACTCTGATTCCCACATATCTCACACTTGAATTCCTGAAAAACAAAAATAGAAAAATATAAGTGTGAAAGAATGAATAAATAGACGAGCATGCAAACAGTAATCAGATTGGTTCCTTCACAAAATTAGAAACTCCCCAAGCACCAGAATATACATGTTTGATTAGAAACAACAATATGAAATAGTATAAAGACAGAATTTTAGGGTGTAGTTTACCTGACCAAGACCATGAAGCTTATACAGCCAGTAAGGTATGGGCTTCCCATCCCAACCCATTGGCAATTTGAGTGGATTATAAATCTGCTGCTCATCGTCATCACTTTCAGTATCAGCCTGTGTCTCTTCCTGCAAGGAAACAACCCAAGCAAGCATTTGTTAGGGACAACAACAAACTTGGAAGACATTAACAAAGATACTATAGGCAAGGGAAAAGAAAAGAGCTCAGGTGATAGAGAATCTAAACAAGACTAAGAATAACGTTTGGGTGGGTTGTCCCTAAAATAGTTTCGGGGAAAAAAATATGACATGCTATGCACTTACATCCTCACGTTCTGCTGCAATTTCTTCATATGTCAAAGCCTGTTTCTTAACAATGTTGTCTTTTGTTCGTTCAATAGCCTGCATTAATGCAGCAGATAATTTGAAATTGTGCACCAACATTCAAAAGGAAATAAAGCAGGTGAGAATAAATAGCTAGGCAACATATACCGACCTCACTCAGTAAGTCGCTTAGTTTTTTCAATTTGGCTTCCAAGAGAGCAATTTCTATTAACATGCCAACTTGCTGTGGAGCTACAGCAGCCCGATTCTGTGCTGAACCACGTGACCCTTTGGCAAAATGCTTCTTGTCCAACTTTTCCAGAGGTGTATCCTGCACAAAAGCAAGAAAGCCGTTGAACACAACAACATTCCAACATAACAGGAGTAAGAAATAAAGTGACCTGAACATTACTTTTAACAATAACCTCAGATAAGAATATTAGACTGATTTTCCTTATGTCTCAAATTTGTATATCAACTATATGGGCCTACGCACAATGACTAAGAATGATGATTTAGTGCTACAATAACATACAGAATCATGAGTGTTCTAAGACCTACTTTGTAAAACTAAGTGATCCTAATTTCTTGTCAATTTATATTATTTCCACCAAAATAACCCAAGCATATTTAGGCCAATTCACATAGTTCCAACTGCAAATGCTGCTCAGAATGCTGTTATTTTAAAACCAGTGCACAGGATAACATAAACAAAAAAAACAATATATATATATATATATATATACACACACACACGCACACATATATTTGTAGACTGCTTTTTTTTTTTTTTTTAAATGGTTAAAGAACAATCACCTTTGTAAGTAAAAGCCTCTCTGCACGTTGCTGAACGGTACCCCCTATCTTCAGTCCTAACGAAGCCAATGCCTAGAAAGTAAAATAAAGAGATTAGCAACGGAAACTGAAATGAGCTGTTAATAATAAAGAGATGATCCAATGCCTGGCAGGTAAAATAAAGAGATTGAAAACTGATTTTGAGCTTTTAACAATAGTTATTAGCTTATTTATCTTTAGGCTTCTAATATCACCATTACCTCCTTTAGCTTTTCAGGACCCAATTCCACCAGTTCTTCCACTGTGCTAAAATAGTCAAGATCAATAACAGTCTGCTGATCTTGAACATGTTCACCATCCTGAATCGCATTTTCCCATTCTTCTACCTTACCATCTGCCCATTGTTCTTCAAATTCAGTTTCAACCTGCCACAGAACCACCAAATTAAATCCAAATCCATGTCCAGGCTAACAATTTGCAGTAGCATATTTGATACTCCCAACGTCAAGTTCACAAAATCTAATAAGTTCCATAATTCAGTATAAAATATGCAGTTCTAATGCCACAAATAATAAAAATTACTGCACATCTTATCATTATTTTTTAACAAAAACGTGCACTAGACAATATTTCATATACTGGAATATATAAATAAACAATAAATAGACAACTCGTGATTCACTTTTATAAATAATAGGGCTTTCATTGATGCCTGAAGCTCATAGAAGTCACTAATCTATGTAAAAAGATGGTATTAAACAAACCTTTGCGAATATTCTATCAAGATCTTGCAATGGCTCTGTCCGGTGGAAGAAATATACCAGATACTGAACGAGATTTTCAAGATATTCCCTGTACTGCCTGAAGGAAACCAAAACAAAATCATTCACAAGTTTCATGTCAATATACTAAAGCCACAGAGAAAGAACCAAAATAATGATCAATATTCTTGCAAAAGAAAAAAAAAAAATTAAGAGCCCACTTCACCTTGTAGACTTGAGCTTCCGAGGAATCTTATGTGGTTGTGAAAAAACATCAAGATAAGCAGAGTACTCAATGGGCTCTCCAAATTTAGAATTGATATACTGATTGTACAGTTCATGTAAATCCAGGTATCGTCCATAAGCTTCCTAAAACCAAAACTAAACGTGATTAATGACAGGATAGAAAGAATGTACTAAGCAAGTATCTCTCAGAGTGACAAAAGCAATATCTTAATTCAGCTTAATGAATATGTCAAAATAACAACAAGATATATGATATGATATCTCCTTTTACTGGACTAATTCCCATAGAGGCAGTGAGTAAAACGGAAAAACGAATGAAATATAAGTAGAGTTTTACTGGTAGTCGATTTTTCAATCTCATGTACAAAAAGAAAAGACTGAAGCAACAGTAAATTCACTTGTCTTTGTAACCTCATGCATTGTTTACACATAATAAGATAGACTGACCTCTCCACTGAACTCTACTTGAGGCTCCTCCTTGAGCAGGGCTTCATGTTCCTCATTAGCATCGACAACTAGTGCAGCTGGATGTCTCCTATGGTACTCGCGGATCTGTACATAGCATAGGAATGCTTATAGTCATATACGAGTAAAAAGGAATGGTTGCAGTCAAGTCAACATCAAATTCTATCTAAAACAATAGAATAGAGCAAACACAAAAAAATTTCCTTTGCTCAATTTAATTATAGCAACAAGTTTTGCCCCCAACTACTAGTACAAGGCTTTGATTTTGAAAATCTCAAACTAGGAAAACACACGAAAGAAATAAGAAATACCTCTTTCAATCTATCATAGAATGCACTGAACACATTGGTGCCGGTGGCAGTTTGGCCTCCGAGAGCCGCAATCTCGTCCTTCCTCGCATTATCGTTATCCTCATAGATCTCAATCTGAAAATATTAACAAACCAAATCATGTCCAAACTCGTAACTCGTTCGTAAATAGAATTTCATAATTTTTAAACCATATACAGACCTAGAATAATTTAACACTCTCAAAATTGCGCAGGGAGAGAGAGAGAGAGAGAGAGAGAGAGAGAGAGACTTACGAGTCTTTCTGTGGTGGAGGTGACGGTGTCGATCATGAGGCGGACACGGTGGCTCTGAGCCAAGCGTTCCTTGCTGCTCGCCGGCTCGTTCTGTAAGTCCTTCACTATCAGACGCTCCAAGCGCTCCACCTCCTCGTGAGCGCCACGCGTCACCTCCAGTAGCGTCGACGACATCTTCTTCTTCTGCCTCCCCTGAGCCTGAGCTGAGCTGCAGTTAGGGCTTGGTTTCTCTCGACTCTCCAACTCTGAGAAGTGAGTGAAGGTTCTTTCACATCAGAATCGTTTTTATTCTCGTTTCCGGAGAACTTATGACGTGTACGTACCCTATTGGACTATGGCAGACTAACAAAAATTAATAAAAACGTAAATTTCTAGGGACGGGTTCGGGTTCGGGTTCGGGTTCAAATGCCCACCCGTGAAGAATACGGATCAGTCTAGATAGTCTCTTCCCTCTGCTGCTTCGCCAAACTCAACTCTCTCTCAAAGTCATACAAAAAAGCGACCATTGATCGATCGGATATCCCTGTGTTCTTGGGTTCGAACGAAATCACTGATAATTTAGGTAAGTTGGATTGGTTTATTTCGAACTGATCATGGGTTAATCGTTCTAACGCTCGAATTGGTTTGTTTGTTTTTTTTTTTCCATATGAATGTTTTCAGATGTGAAATTTTTTTGGAAGGATTTGCTAAACCATGTGCTATGAATTCACCAAGCTTTGAGATTTACTTGTTTTATATATATATTATTATTATTAGACGGAATCATCACAAAAAGGCACTAGATCGGTTGACACTGTTGAATGTTGATAGTTCAAGCTTTGACATGGAAATGTTCTGATGGGTTGTCTGTCTTCTGATACGTATGATCTTTTGCTTAGTTTTTTGTCAAAGAGAATAAGATCGAAGTTGAAGAAGAAGGAGGAGGGTGCCACAAGCAATGGTTTTACTACCTCAAAGCCTCTGAGTACATTATTTCCGTCGTCATGGATTCACAGGAGAACCAACAATCCATTAACCAACCACAACCCCATCCAACTCACTCCTTCAACTTCAAATTGAAATCATCTGTATTCTACGTCTCCTCCATCCTAATTCTCCTCCTCGCCGTCTCATTCAGTTTCACCAAAACAAACTTCCTAAAAACCCAACACCTAAAGTACACATTCTCATTACATCCCACCTTGTTTCAAACTCTTCTAGAGTTTATTCACCCTTCTAAGAAAACCATACAAACCCAAGAGCCTGAACCCATTTCGCTTCCCCTCAACTGTGTCCTGTGGATGGCCCCTTTTCTGTCGGGTGGTGGGTACAGTTCAGAAGGCTGGTCGTATATTTTAGCACTCTATGAACAGAATAGAACCCGCAGTTTTAGAATGGCTATTGAGCAACATGGTGATCTAGAGTCCCTTGAGTTCTGGGAGGGATTGCCTAAATATATGAAAGATTTGGCAATTGAGCTTTACCACACAAAATGTAATATGAAAGAGACTATAGTCATATGTCACAGTGAGCCTGGTGCATGGAACCCTCCATTGTTTGAAACTCTCCCTTGCCCACCAACTGCTTATGAAAACTTCAAGTCTGTGATTGGTCGGACCATGTTTGAAACTGATAGGGTGAGTCTCGAGCATGTGAAGCGCTGTAACAAAATGGATTATGTGTGGGTTCCTACTGAGTTTCATGTATCTACATTCATAGAAAGTGGGGTTGATCCATCTAAGGTGGTCAAAATTGTGCAGCCTATTGATGTGAAGTTCTTTGATCCAGTTGAGTATGAGCCATTAAATCTTGCTTCTATAGGGAAATTGGTCATGGGGAAGACAACACGTAACTCAAAATTTGTGTTTATGAGCATTTTTAAGTGGGAATATAGGAAAGGATGGGATGTGTTACTGAAATCATATTTGGAAGAATACACTGCAGCAGACGGGGTTACTTTATATCTTTTAACAAATCCATATCACTCGGATAAAGATTTTAGCAATAAGATAGTGGAGTTTGTGCAGAAAGCTGGAATAGAAAAACCAGTGACTGGTTGGGCTCCAGTTTATGTGATTGACACTCATATAGCCCAATCTGATTTGCCTCGAATATACAAGGCAGCTGATGCATTTGTTCTTCCGTCAAGAGGGGAAGGGTGGGGAAGGCCTATTGTAGAAGCTATGGCAATGTCGTTGCCAGTGATTGCCACAAATTGGTCGGGACCAACAGAGTATTTGACCGAAGAGAATAGCTATCCATTGATAGTGGATAGGATGAGTGAAGTAATGGAAGGGCCTTTCAAAGGACATCTCTGGGCAGAACCTTCTGTTACTAAGCTTCGGGTGCTAATGAGGCATGTAATGGATAATGTCGACGAAGCCAAGGCCAAAGGAAGAAGAGCAAGGGAAGACATGATCACCAAGTTCGCTCCGGAGATTGTTGCAGATATTGTTATCAAACATGTACAAAACATATTTAAAAAGATGGATTAATAGTTGCACCGGTTGTTTTTAAATGCCATGAACTGATTAGGCTTACGCAGTCAATTACAAGTATTACAACAATACCTCATTGAAAGAACACAAATAAATATGGACAATTTTTAGGTTCACCCCTTTGGTGAATGAGCATATTCACCTTCTCTTGCGATTAAGGCATAATAACTTTATAATTTTCTAATCTGACCATTCATATTGTATAACATAATACAAAGATTAGCTCTGTAAAAAACCAATCAAATTAAAGACCTTTTAGTTATTCATTTCTATGAAATACATGGACGGTTCATCATAATAGTAGTAAGTGTTGTTAGAACCATCCGTTTGTTTGATTCAATTAGATAATAACGATTTCTGATTCGATTGATTTTTTACAGAGATGAACTTCAAAAACTTATTTAAGATATGGACCGTTTGATTATAAATTTATTAAGTAAAAGTATGTTAATCGACAATGGGGGTGAATATGTTTGTTCACCCTAAGGGTGAACCTAAGAATTGTTCAATAAATATTTATAACGAAGTGTAGTAGGCAACGATAATGTTTTCCTAATTGATTACCTAAGCTCCTCTATCAGCTTAGATCTGCAATCAATTTACAATCCAACTCGATGCTTAGCTCAGATATTGTTAAGCATGTTCACTTGAAGTTTTTTTTTTTTTTGGATCAAGAAGAAACTTCATTAATAATGAACTGGTTACAATGATTTTGGGCAACATCTCTTACACAAAAATGACCACTAGACTTCACACTGGAACTCTAAAATGACTGCTCCGACTAAAAAAAACTTGCACAACAACTAAATGACAAGAACAACATGCGCAGAAGCAGTGAAGCTTTGACACTCAACTTTGTCGACACTAACTCGCCAGCCAGAGTCCACTCGGCCTGCCTTCGATCGACCAAGCCTACACTCGTTGTGACTTCGAACCCAACCAAATTGAATAGTTGGACCGTCAGACCTGGGACTAAAGTAAACCCAACACCGTCACCACCCTAATGTCAACACCGTCAATCCACTACTGCTCCAAATCGCCATCACCTCTGACCCGAAACCAGACAGGAACGACCCACTAGAAGGCCAAGGATGATTGTCTAGCTAGACATTTTCGCCATCGCTGCTGACCCAACTCCAGAACAGGAACGACCCACTAGACGGCCAAAGAGAAAATTGTCTCTGTCACAACCTGCAGTGCGTCCTAACCGTTACCTTGGTAGTGACTTATTACCAACAAAACAAAACAAAAATAAAATTAAGTTCTAAAACACTAGTAACAACGGCCCACCAACAAGGGCCCAACAACCTAGACCCGGCCCAACTGCAGCTCCGTCTACCCTACTCTGATCGCCAGCCATCTCTCCTGCCCTCCATCTTCCCCGCAAACATTCCTTACCACCGCCGACCATCGAAGCCCGACTCAAACCCAGCACTGCCACCGTCTCCGCCACACGACCGCCTAAGCCGGATCGCCTCTGCCATTGCCCCATCATATCCCTCATGCGAGCGAGGAACACCATACCACCTCCACCCCAAATCAGATCCATACGACCCAAAATAGATCGGAACCAACTGACCGGAATTAAGCAGCATAACAGCCAACCTCGCCCCCAAAAGCTCGTCACACTCAAGCGATCCCAAACCATGTGCCAGCAGAAACATCCGCCCACCAGACCAGCAGGGAATGACCTCAAATCCGGCATCGACAGCAACCTCCTCCTCCCTTGACTCACCGACAAACCCCACAATCTCCCCAACTAGCATGAGATCGCGCCGATCTATGACCACACTGCCTCACACGGACTCAAAAAGAATCGACAGAGCCCGTCCGACAACAGCGCTGTATGGGCGCGCCGCCGGACAGGGAATGAGAGCTTTTCTTTTCCTAAACCCTAGCAGAGCTTTTCTTACTACTCCCATGTTCACTTGAAGTTGAGCACAACCTGTTCAGTTTTTATTTTTTATATAAAATTATTTTGATGGTAAAACAGTACAAACGCTACAAAGTAGCACCCCTAGTACAACTTAATTCCAAAACATTAAAAAAAAAAAAAGGGATAAAAAAAATGCACGAGCTGCCGAAGCAAGTAGTGCACCATTCCAGCTAGCAATAGAAACAGAGCGACCAAGATGAGCTATGGAATCAGTTGAGAAATATGCTTCTCTCTAAATATATTTGAAGGTAATGACTTAAGGATTTGGAAATATCTAAATATATTTGAAGGTAATGACTTCAAAGGATTTGGAAATATCAATGACCAGCTTGGAATTGTTCAGTTGTTAAATAGCAGTGGGTGTTTGATTAACACAATATTTTTACTTGTTTAGGTTCTTTTAACATTCAAGTTATGAGTGGCCAGACTCAAAATGTTTCCAAGTTTTCTAATCTTAAGGAGCCTATTTTTTATCATCTCTTTTACCTTTAAACGAAGTAAACATGTCTGATGTTCCTTTCGATTTTATTAGTCTTCAGACACTTTAAATGGTCTCTGTTCAAACAAATTAGTCTTGAAAACCCTATACACACTACAGACACAACAATTTAATAACCGAATTTACATGCCAGCAAGTTTCCAGAACCCCTCATTCGTCATTTGGTTATCCCCATATTGAAGAGCTCAATCTTGATCGGTGTCATTTGACAATACAATCTCTGGATAGTAGTCAGAATGCATGGAGATAGAACTTAGTTTCACATTTACCCTTGAAAGATTTGAGCAAGTTGTTCTCCATTTTGTTCAATGACACTGATCTAATTAGTTATCCAATTGGCTTGCCTCCATACCCCTTGCTGGTTTTCTTAACTAATCCGTTGTAAACCATAACAAAGGCACCTGTGAAAGAGAGCAAAAGGGTTATTCATCTACAACTGCAATCCCAGCATGGAATCAGTAGCTAACCAAATAAAAATAAAATTGGTGATGAGCATAAAATACCTCTAATCTCATTCAATACCTGCCTTGAGCTAAATCCTGAATGCAATCTACTTTTCCGCAGGCCGCCTACTATTTTCGTTGGACACAGATGAAATACCATGCTCAATACACTGGACAAATATTCATTGTCAGGGAATTATCAGGAAAAGAGATAAAATAGCAAACAAGGAACTAGGATTGTAGCCGGCTCATGTTCTATCCACACTGTAAAACCTAATTTGAATATTTTTGTTGAAGGAAAAACCAACAATATCATTTGGGACCAATCAGTTGGCCCACAAAAATCAATGCCTGATAGTCCATAAACAATATCAGGCATTCTGAAGATGGATAGTCCAAAAACCAACAATATCATTTGGGACCAATCAGTTGGCCCATAAACATCAGAAGTACCTCAAGAAGATATCCATGCAGCCAATCCAATGTTTGTGGGAATGTTGTTGCTGATATATTGACTACTGTCAATCCCTGTTGGATAAAAATGACAAAATAAATAACCAACTATAAACCATTAGACCAATCAGAGATGAAATGAATTGAAATTGGCATGAAGACATACCTGAGAATTGAATGAGCAAAGATAGTCCTGGATGATCTTTAAGTTGCTTATTAGTTTATCTTTATCCTGGGAATGAAAAATGAAGATTAGGATACAATGTTACAACTTATAAGCTATCTTAAGATGGCGCAAGAAAGCAAGTAACCAAAAACTTATTTCAATAAGCATACACTCGAACATATCACTTAAGCACATTCACTTTAGACTGATTATCAGTCCATATATAATATCTCCATTAGAACACAGGGAACACAGAGTTAATACCTGGACTAGACATTTATCACTAAATGTTCGTGTTGAGATCTCCTCCTCTAGCAAAGCCTGAAAACAGAAGTATAAGAAAACAGAAGTATAAGAAAAAGGGGGAATAATTGAGCATGACAATAATAAAAGTTAAGCAAATGATCTTGAAGTTACATCAAAACCACCCGGTAAAACTCAATTCAAATATACAAAGGAAACATATTTAAGAATCTATATTCTTTTCCCAAAAGCAGATAATGCAGACCATGGGAAATAATTGAACATAACAACAATAAAAGTAAAGCAAATGATCTTGAAGTTACATCAATACCACCCAGTAAAACTCAATTCAAATATACAAAGGAAGCATATTTGAGAATCTAAACAAGTTTGTCTTAATGATTCTAGTTCAGGATTTAGAGGCCTATGATTCAAAGAGAGAGCAGGGCCAACAATTTAGTACTTCCAATTTTTGGAAGCACAACTGGGTAGGCACTAAAGTGACAATTACTAACGTTCTTTACCTTTCTCTATTATGCACTAAAACATGCCCAAAAATTAGCGGCCACAACCTATTAATGGAACATCCCTAAAAAAACTGAGGTTAAAGATTTTTAAACAAAGAACTCACACACACACAGACACAAAGTCACAAACCGAGTACACTGAAAAAGAGAAATTCACATATAATACATTTTAAAGGGAAATGCAAAGTCGACCACCTTATGATCAAATTCAGCCATCTTCAGAACTATAGGTATAATTATTGGTTCCGGACCGGACTTCTCTTTCTTAACAAGAGAATTTTTGTTTGTCTCTTCACCACTAAGATTTTCACCTGTAGCACTACAAAAGTAGTTAGAGAAGTGAAATCTTAAATGCTCCACTCTTTTATTCACTTCAACATTTAATGCATATATGTGTGTGATTCTTGTCGAAGTTTGCGTGTGAGTGTGGGTTGGACTTCATGGTTGTTGTCCACATATAAATAGTTTTATGAAACTTGACTTCATGGTTATTGTCCACATATAAGTAGTTTTATGAAACTTAAAAGTTCAACCGATACTGCAACACCATAAATGGCAGTTTTAGAGGTGAAATCTGCACTCAGTTTATACGAATATGTTTTTGAAAAAGGCAAATAATAGTTATTGAACAGAACATAAACATTTTGAGCAATATTTACAGCAGGGGTTTACCTTTTTTATCAGACAAACTTCCAGCAAGGTTAATAGCTTCCAGGTAATCTGAGACATTGTTGACTTTGTTATTTAGTGTCCCTTCTTCAGAGTTGACATGCTCGGTATATATTAGAGAATCATTTCCCATCTGTGTTTTTGAATCATTTGCTGCAAGATGGTTTGCCTCCGGAGTTTTCTCTTGCACATCAGCTCGTGTTTTATTTTCATCATCCATTAAATAAATGCTTGGATCCAAATGTATTCCCTGCCATTAAAAATAGATTAATAAGACAATAGAATTTGATACAAACAAAGAGGACCAGCCCACAAAAGTAAAAGAAACTCCTCACAACCTATAGAAGAAAAAAGGAACCAGAAACACAAAAATCAACAGAATCCATCAAAAAGGTACAACATGAAAACAAAACCTTCTCTAAAATTAGAGCACTTCCCCAACCTAGATAGGTCAGACTAGCTGGAGAGCAAAACCTTCACTAAAATTAGAGCACTTCCCCAACCTAGATAGGTCAGACTAGCTGGAGAGTGACCCTATAAATAAGTTATACAACACATAGAAGAACCACTGAAATACTTAGGCCTCTCAAAGAGGTACACAAGGAAATATAGAGATGTATTCTCTAGTAGAACATTCTGAACTTCTCAGAAATGTTTATCAAACTAATTAGGAAATCTGAATGCCTCTCAAGGCTGCAAGAGGGTCATTCTAAATGCTAAAACTACTAAATACATCCGCTAATACATGTTCATTCAGAATGTACCGATAATTTATGGAAAAATTTAGACTTAAGTAAACTAATTAGAGGATAAACTGTGCATGTAAAGGTACAATCACCATGCACACATGACTAAGAATATATCCAGTGCACTACATCACTGCATCTCATCCACTTTCTCCCTCTTATTTTCAAGGGTTTTTTACTTCAACAATGTCTGAACTCTTCGAGGACTTTGAAAATGATACCTGGACTTTCAAAGTTGTCAATGTAATACCTGGACTCATTTTTTTGTATCAACGTTGTACCTACGGTCAATTTCCGTCACGGAACCGTTAAAATCTAACATGTGCTACGCATGTGACTTGATTTTTAAGGGTAAAATTGTCTTTTTACACCAAATAAAAAAAAAATAATAAAAACTGAAGATCTTTGGCTAATCTCTCTCTCTCTCTCGTTCTTCTTCTCCATTTCTATTTCCTTTTTCATCTGCAAATTGCAATCAGATGGGACGATGACATTTCCTAGCAAAGACAATCAACCAGACGAGAACTTATTTCAATCAATGCAAAACCCGAATCCAATTTTCTGACGGACGGACACCGCAGGAGACTCCATCTCGTCGGAGTCCTCCAAGCACAGCTCGCTCGATGGCTTCGTTTCTCTGAATTTATTGCTGGCCGGAGCGGTGTAGACGGTTTCACAACTCTTGGCCTCCAGATCCAGAAGCGGCGAGCTCACGAACATTACGTTCTTGAGCTCTGGAATGAAGCTTGTTAACATCTTCCTGGCTAATCCACCAAACACAAGTGTTCTGAGATCAAAGCAACAAAGCATGAAAATTGAAAAATACCCACAACCCAAACCAGCAAGACTAGTCAAACCAATCCATACGTGATTTTCAAGATCAAACAAGCTACTCCTCCCCATGTAATTTCTTGGGAAACTCATTGGAATTGTAGGTACTAGGTACATTCAATTCTTCTACCGGAGGTTCTTATCTCCGATTAAATCAGTTGGGTTCCCTTAGATCAGCTGGAGATCAAACTTGGGCTTCTTGGGTTTGAGGCCAGGTTATCACCAGAAACAGGGTGAGGTCTTAGATGATTCAGATTAGGAGGAAGAAGAAGAAGAAAGAAAGGCAAAAAAAAAAGAAAAAGCTTTTGAGGGTAAATTAGTCTTTTTATCCTCATTGAGCGACTTACGTGCGTCACATGTGCAAAATTTAACGGTTCCGTGACGGAAATTGACCATAGGTACAACGTTGATACGAAAAAATGAGTCCAGGCATCACATTAACAACTTTGAAAGTCCAGGTATCATTTTAAAAGTCCTCGAAGAGTTCATACACCGTTGAAGTAAAAGCCCCTATTTTCAACAATCTACTATTTCTTTCCAGCTACGTGTTCCACCATGTTCAAAAGCTGCCCAACACAACACAGTTCCTATCCACAATGATAGGTTAGAGACGCGCTAGAACTTTGCTTTCAAAGTTCCTCCAACCTTAACACCAATGTATTCTTCAGTCCTATACTCCTATTCCTGATGAAGAACGAAAGTTGAGAACCTCTATGGTTTATCCAAGGCCTCGTAAGAAGGATTCCAACTTTCCAAGGCTGAAGGCCTGATTTGGCATCCTGTAAACAATGACGGGCCTTGCTGGGATCTTTTGTGGTTTGGGAAAGTTTTATAAAGGCTGTTATTATTAGGATTTACTACTAGATTCCTTGAGGATTCTTTCTTAATGCAGAATAGGAAGGTTACAATTATTTGGAGTTCATTTATTTGGAGTTCATTAGGATTTTATTAGGTATTATTATTCTAGCTGTTCTAGAATTATCTTAGCCTCCCTATATATAGAGGCCTTGTAATATTTTATAATACATGAGTGAATAAAAGCTGTTGCTTCTCTTTGGGTTTTTGTGATGCAACCTAACCCTAGGTGTGATGCCTAGAACCCCATATCCCTTTTCCCTTAACTTTCATCTCCTTGTATTCATAAAATCCCTACTGTTCCTTAAACAACCAGAATCCGCTGCCCTAAAATCTTAGATTCTACAGAGAAACCTTTGTTGAGCAAGGCTTTACCCTATTTGTCCTGCATCAATTCCACTCCATCCAATTACATAAATCACCTGTAAGCACTGTGACCCCAACCTAACTATAGCCTTCTTCCTTCTGTTATACGGGGCATGTTTTTAACCAACTAGTGAAAAATTAACAGTTCATGGCTTTTGTAGTGAAAAATTAACAGTTAATCTGGTACCTCCCACCAGCTTCCTTGAACAGCTAGATGATGCACAAAACTTGGGCAACAATCTCCCATTGTGACTTTCATATACCAAATAAACCAACATGCAGCAAAACAGCAGTTTGTCCTCCTTTAAAACAAGTCATAGGAAAAAGCTCCTGGAGATTCCAGTCTCTACCTTCTTGCAAACACCACCAGTCACATAGTTTCTAACAGCAACTACAATGAGCACCAAATTTCCTCAATTCTTCCTCATTCGAATTTCTTCTACACCCAAAAGGAGTGGATATAAATACAATCTGACAAATGTAGCTACTCTTAGATTATGATAGCTACAAGCTACACTTGAATAGCCATGTAAAAGCGCTATTCAGAGCTTGATATTCCACCCAATGGTTAACAAATTTGACTCTTCCTCCTCTACTAACAGGGGAATGGCACCAGAATAGCCGAACCCAAATTAGAACAGATAAGAAATTTCTGCTGAACACGTAAGCATCACCAGAGCAGCCACATGTGCACGTGTACATATTTTCATTTTTTTTGTTTTTCAAAAGAAACAGCTTTTATAGATAAAATCTTTATAAGCATAATGCAAAAAAAAAAAAAAAAAAAAAATACTAGAGAGAATAAATAGAGATAGACACAAAAGGCTCAACTTCAACCAAATCAAAGCAGAACCCTAAACCTACAACTGCTATGCAATCTAAAACAATAGAGGAAAGGGTGTAACCTTTATTCTCCAGAAACAGAGGCCTATAAAAAAGCCCAGAACCTAAATACCTCCTGAAGCTCTTCCCTCTCTGCACAAATATAAACTTCAAAAATAATTCTAAAACTTTCCATTCAGACCACCCAAATCACAGCTAAGACACTGCCACCCAGAGCACTGTTGCTTTCTTTCTTTTGCCAAAAGCAAACGGATTTTCACTTAACAGATCAATCCTCCTGGTTGAACTTGCCTAATTCACCTAGCCTCCCTAGACAACTTCTGCCATAAAAAGAAAGCAATTTCACAAATTCATAAACAAAATGATCAACACTCGGCTCGTGTCTTGCACATAACACATCAATGAGGAGAGCAACAGCAGCTTGGTCTCCTCTGTTGAAGAACATCACAAGTGTTGGCCCTCTTCCGCGCCACAAGCCATCCCAACACCTTGACATTGGGGGACTCTTGGCTTCAGAGAAAGCCAGCTCGATAAAAGACCTCCTTTCAACAGATTTCTACCAATCTTACTCATCTCAGAAAACCAAGAAAGAGCATAACTCCCTTACCACTTCTTTTTGAATTCTTCTAAAGCCAAATATCATATCACAAACGTCTACTATTCATCTCAAAGGCTTTGAAAAATGTACTCAGTACAATGATAATGACACTTCTTACAACAACTTTCCTATCTTAGACAATCCAACAACTAAGAGTTTATTTTTATGGTTTTTCAATTGCAGAAAAAAAGTTCCAGTAGATAAAGTAAATGCAATTTATAAGATTTTTAGATTTGCGAAGAATCTGTAGAGTGCAGTCTGACTGAAATGAAAATAATATAGCATCAAACAAATATCAAGTCATTTCAAGGATTCAAGTAGTTCCTGCGCATTTCCACTAAGAAAAAGAAAAAAAAAGGAAGGGAAAAGAGGAAAGGATCTGATAGAAGAGAACATAATGAATGTGAAGCATTAAGATACAACCTGCGAAACTGAAACATACCTCTATTATTATTGGCTTTCCATCTTTCATTGCTTTCTTCAAATCACCAGCCAATCCTGAGAAGCAAATGTTTCAGAAATCAGAACAGAGATTATTGATCAACAGACTAGCATAAAATGCAGGAAAAATTGTCATTGCAAAAAGAGGAACTGCTGAATTGCTCTCACAGATCTAAAATGTATCATGATTATCTAAAGACCAACTTCAAACATGGACCATCAACTCATCTTAGCAGAATTATTGATAGAAAGACTACCTTTACGAACAATCCTGCATTCCCTGCAAAATTCAGTAATTAACTCCTCAGAGGAGCTGAAGTCTCGCGCCCAAACAGGAGTAGATGTCAATGGTGCACTGGGTACCATAAAAAAGAGAGAATAAACAGTTGAAAATTGTTATTAAACTATAATTAAAACAATGTTGGTCGACTGCACATTCAAATGTGAAACTAATGAAAAGACATTGAATCAAGTCATACTCTGTTGATGTGCGCAGTAATTCGTACACCATATCTGTCTGCAACAGTCATTAAAGATAAAAATAACATGTCAGATATCATGGTGCAACTAGTTAGTACATGGTGGAGAGAGAATCATGATTGATCCACAAATAAACAATAAAAAGACCTGCAAGACATTGGGCAAATTTAGCCTTTGTGCGAGTTGGGTAGCAATGGTTGACTTCCCGACACAAGCAGTTCCACAGACAAGAATAACTAACGGCACTCTTTGATGATGAAATCTGAAAACCAGTGCACAAGAAAAGAATAAAGCATTGCCACTGAACTTTAGAAATTTTGCCATTTATCTTTATTTGTTCAGTTTCTAGGCATTTCGTAAAAGTATTTAGACTGACCTGGTCATCATCTTGTAACGACTTATGTACTCTTCGCCATAACCCCTTCGTTCCATAAGCTGCAGAAACAGAGATTAATCACTAAACTGCACCACATTGTTACAGCTGCAGCAAGCGTGATATTACCTTAAAGAGATTAGCTTCCAAATCAGACTGGGAACTGCAACACAAGACACAACAATGCAAAGTCATAACAATAATAACGAAAAACATGAAATTAAAAAAAAAAAAAAAAAAAAAAAAAAAAAAAAAAAGAGGGAAAGAGACATACACATCTAGAAGGCTGTTGTCTATTAGCAGCTTCTTGAGCTCCAGAGCGATTTTAATAGCTACATAATTTGGGATCTGAAATTACCACCATCAATTCAAAATCACCAAGAATTCATAACCAAAAACAATCGGAACAACTGGATTGAGTAGGGAACTGAGACCTTGGTGACAGTTAACATTCGGCTGAGCAGAAACCTGGAAAGCACGTAGTAGTGATCCGCATTATCTCCCAGCCACACCTTCACCTGTTTGTGCGAACAAAAATGAAAATTGTCAAAAGATTCTGAGATTTGATTTTCGCGAAAGAGAGTAGAAGAAGAAGACTTAACCTTGACAAAGTCGTATTTGGAGGAAGTGTTGCGAGAAGAGAACCTGGTGGAAGTCAAAGAGACGCCTTTGTCCAACTCTTCCTCGCTGCTGTTTTCATCTACTTGCTTATCTTTCCTCATCTCCGTCGACATTCACAACACAACCCACACTCACTGCACTAACCTTGTCAACAGAATGGAACCAATTTTTTCTCAAACCAAGATGATAAACAAACAATAAGCTTTCTTCTCAAAAAAATAAAAAACTTCTTTGTCCTCGATGAGTTTCTATTCATATATCTAAAATTATCATTTGATCTCTCAACTTATTACATCTCCAACATAGTTTTCGAAATACTCAATACGCTAATTACTTCGTATTTATTTTTCAAAACTATCCATAGTACATAAACTCTCAATTCAAATTAAGCAACACATCAATTAGTGTCGCACAGTAACATCAAGTAGACCATGTGATGACCTGAATTTTCGTTATTTAATTTTAGTAATTAATAGGACCAGTTGTACAAATTATTGTTATTGTGCTTTATTTGTATGTCGTATGTGAAGTGGAATTATTTTGGACGAATAGTTATTCGAAAAGTGTGGATTTAGGGGGGTACGAAGTTTGACTTTTTATACGTTGAGATTCTCTAAAAACTTCCTTCACAAAAGTCGTAGATCGTGTCAATACGAGTTTGTGGACATACGGCACACGAAAATCGGAGTTCGTATGTGATAGTTACAGTCAACGGAAGTTTCTGCCATTTTTGGAAATTACTATAAATAAAGGTTTCTATTTTGGTATTTTCATAAATCTGATATTTTTGGAAAGTTGCCAATTCCGGAAATTTGAAACACTCTGTTCTCTCTCTTCTTTTCGACTGACCGACCCAAACCCGCTTTTCTGACCCGATTTTATTTCCGAGCTCCGGCGACAATGGACCATCAGACAAGCTCAGACCTCTTCGCCTCCACCATGCGCTCCTCCCTGTGGCATCCTCTAGAGTCGATTCTCACCCACGGCGACGTAATCAAGTGCAGTCGAACCTGATCGGTGCTCCGATCTCCAACGATTGCGGGGCTTCAAACCAAGTTTGTTGAGCTCGTAGGAGCCTCCTCCTTCGACCTACGATGGTAGTTTTGATCGATTCACGTTGAAATTGGTTCAACTCGGAGTGAACAATGTAATCTCGGCTTGTGAGCTTGATCTTAGCCGATCTAGGCTGAGTTGGTTCAAACTTCTGGTATTAAAGTTTCTCTACTTGGTATTCTTGACATTTTGAACGGTTGGATTGTTGTGGTTTTAAGTTTCGGCCGGTGGTGATTGTGATGGCTGTGCCACCGCCTGTGGTGGCGCTTTGGAGGTATTCCGGCCATGTAAGGGACAGTTTCTAGTTTTATATATCATCTACTCGTCGATACGAGCGTTTTGATATATAATACGTAATTTTTGGAGATCGTATGAATATGTTATGATTTTTACGATTTCTAACTGTTCGATTATTCGATTCGTGAGGATTCGAGCGTTTGATCGACTTGTGGTTTTGACATATCGATCGGAGGATTGTTCCGAAGACTTTGGGTGGTCTCGGATGTGGTTTATCCTCGATTGGCGTCACTTTTGGGGATTTTAGTTCAAAACGGGGGTTTCAGACTTAAATTGCTTGTGATTCAATCGTATACTAAGTTGAGACAGTATGTGATTAGGTACTTGATGAAGTACTCTTGGACAGATATTTTGTGGTTGTGCTGCTTTGTTCTGTATAGAAAACGCAGCAGGAATTTCGAGGTGAGTAATCTCACAATGTTCATTTACGAACGGAGTTACCTTTATTTTTTTTAGAGTTATTTAGTTAACTGCAAACTATAATTGGTATTAGTGGCATTCTTGAGCGAATGACTATGCATATATATATATATATATATACACACACACACACACGGAGGCGTTCCAAAGAGGACGTCCGCACTTTCGCTAAAGTGCGGACGGCGCTGCTGCAGCTCGGCTCGGGGCGCGACGGAGCGGCGGGGGTTGCCGGAAGGACGCCGGGGTCGGGCGGAGCGGTCTGCAGTCGGTGGAGTCGCAGGCGACGTCGTTGCAGCGCTGCCTAGAAAACCTGCAGTTGCAGGTCGGGTTGCTGGCCAGAACCTGCAACCCCAACCTCCTCCGACCTCGAACGCTGCCCCGACCTCCTCTGACCTCCTCCGGCCTCCCTCCTGCAAGCCGCGCGCCACCGTTGCCGCCTGGAACGCCTCCGCTGCGTCGCCGATGGCACTTTAGCGAAGTGCGGACGTCCGCTTTGGAACGGGCCTATATATATATATATATATATATATTCTTGTGAGTTTGATGTGTGAGAAAACAATATGCATGATTGTGTTCACATTATTGTTCTGAATGCGACTTTTCGTGAAACAATATTGTGGAAAAAGATGTTTTCTATTGTTTGAAAAGTGTTGAGTTTGATGCTACATTTTTGAGTCAAGCGTGACTTATTTTAAATGTATTGGTTTTGTACCAAGAGTCACAGATGGTGATCAGGGTAGGGGAAATCTTTTAGTAGATATATGTAACGTTTTTAGGTCGGGTGCAACTTACTTAACGTTTGATTCGAAGACCAGACGGGGTCTGAAAATCATATGTCACAGATGGTGACAGATCACAGATGGTGACCAAAGCATGTAATCGGGAACCACTCCTTTGGCCGGGCGAGTAGTTACGATCAGTTAGAGCTCTGGTCTGTCTACCATTATAGCTTATGGGGGTAACGGTCGAGGTTGTTGGAGACTCATAAGTGTGTAGTTTAAAAGAGAGTCTCGAGAGTATTCTTTCTTTTATTGTCTAGATGAGACTTGATTTGCTTATTGATTGTTGAGTTAGCAAATAGTACGTTGTCACGGCGATGACTTATGTTGTCCCTTCGGTGGAAATGACATAAAATGTTGGAAGGAATCATGGTTGCGTTGTTTCCTTAAGTTGATTGGTGTGAGTTGTTGATTGATGTTCTTAAGTTACTTATATAAGCTTTAATAAGCTTACCAGGTTTGTTGTGTGGCAACCCGGTACACTATTCAATGGTGTAGGGGTTAATCCTGCAAGTCAGAGTAATCATGGCTGAAGTTGAGGTAACTTGTTGGCAGCAGGTACGGGTAGGAAGGAAATTTTATTGGCTTTGCCATTATTATAACTTCCGCTATGTAGTAAGCTCTGAGGAGCATTTACATTTATTTTGTTGTGGCAATTTAATTCGTAAACTTGTGTAATATAGGACTCTGCGGAGCGAGTATATGTTGACGTTGTGGGTTCAGGGCATCAGTATGTACTTGGGTTAAAATGAAAAAGTTTTTCGGGTATTTGTATTGATGGCTGAACCATCACACATGTATAATTATGAGATTATATATTGATTTTTATTTGTGTTTAAAAACTGGGGCGTGATAGACCCATCGTCATTCTTTATTCCTCATCAAATTTGATTGAACCTTTTGTTTATAGGGATCTGAGCTTTATGGTGACTTTCTTATAGTTTCATTGAATTTGGCAATCTGGGTATAGATAACTGAAATATTTGGCAATATGTAGCAATAAGGATTGGGGAATGGAAATTTTCTTCAAATTATTAGAAGTTTCTCATACAATAAATTAAGAGAATCAGTGACAAATCTCTTTTGTGCAAGTAATAAGATTAGGCAAGGAGGTTTGGAGTAGTGTTAGAGGTACTGAAGCTTTGTTTGAATTCTATGGTGTAATAAAGTTTTGAATTTTATGTAAAAAGTTATGCACTTCTATACCCATATGGTGTTCATTATTGTTCTATCGGCTAGAAATATTTATTTGAGCTCGCTAGTATCACTACTAGCAAAACGGGCAACTCACACAGATTTTCAACACTCACGGATATCCGAGTGAAAGACACTTTCATACAGATAATCGTGTAAACTAAGTAGAATTGGGCCCACATGAGTTTGTGCGGTACCAATAACAACAAAAATCCGTGTGAAACAACAATACACACAGATTTCAGTGTGCAAGCTGAGATACTTTTTTCGATAAAAGAAGCAAAGTTACAAAACAAAACCTCTACAACATCCTACACCCAAACTATCGAATAGAAAATTAAGTTTGATCAGCAGAAAGAGGAAGAGCCCTGAACCAGCTTTGAGCCTGATGAAGATGTCTTGTCTTTGTAATTGCCCACATGAGTTTGTGCAGTACCAATAACAACAAAAATCCGTGTGAAACAACAATACACACAGATTTCAGTGTGCAAGCTGAGATACTTTTTTCGATAAAAGAAGCAAAGTTACAAAACAAAACCTCTACAACATCCTACACCTAAACTATCGAATAAGAAAGTTTGATTAGCAGAAAGAGGAAGAGCCTGAATCAGCTTTGAGCCTGATGAAGATGCCTTGTCTTTGCAATTGCATCCGCCAAGAAATTTGCTTCTCTTTTGGTATGATGGAAGGAAGTTACTTGGGTAAAATTAGCAAGAACCCTTAAAATTTCTCCAGACATTAGCAACTATATGAACTTTTTTGGAAGGAATTTGAATTTTTTGAAAATAACATCATTCCTGGCTTTCCAAAGATAATAACCAATAACAAGAGCAATGATGAAAAAGTCAAACTTAACAAAATCTCTGTGAGAGGCAAGCAGTTCTAGCCAATCCACAGAAGTAGCCTGCCAAGTCTGTAATTGTAAGTTTGGAAAGGTAGTGAACCAAACAATTCTAGCAGTGTGATACTTTAGAAATAGATGATCTTGAGATTCCAAGTAAAGACCACAAAGAGGGCAGTTACGATCAATTGGATGGTTTGTAAAAATATTATCCCTAGTGCGTAATATGCCACTAATGAGCTGTCACACAAAAACTTTAATTGCGAGATACTTTTTCATCTATTCACACGGATGTCTATATGTTCCATTATACACCGATATATATGTAATGCTCATTTAACACAGATATTTATATCAAAATTTATTAGCTATGGAAGACCATCGTTATCATTTGGTCAATGTGTAAACCAGTTCACACAGATTTTAGTGTGAATAAAATATTTCATTATTTATAAATCATTGTTTTTTTTTGTTATACGTATTATATAACGACGGTCTTCCATAGCTAATAAATTTTGATACAGATATCTGTGTGAAATGAGCATCACACATATATCGGTGTATAATGGAACATATAGACATCCGTGTGAGAAGATAATCTCACACATAAATCTGTGTAAAAGTTCGACTGACAATTGACATGACAATATTAGTTTACTGACATAAACTGATTCACACGCGATTTACGCGTGTTTCTAGCCCTAATTACCTTGAAATTAGCGAATACTCAAGCATTATTTCGTAGTATTACTTTGTTTTCTTCATTTGTAGGAAATTATGGTCAAGAGAGAAAAAGACGAAAGAAGTAGCGAATTCGAGCAAAAAGTCAACTCCGACTAAAGGACGAAAAGTCAACGGGTTGACCATCGGGTCAACCAAGTCAACTTGGCCCAATAGCAAGAAGTCCGAGGCCCAATATCAAAGAAGCACAAGTGAAGACCCAAGCCCATTTGTATTACATTTTTGTATTCAAATTTCAAATTCAAAATGAATGTAATGACAATAATAATAGTGGACCACACCTCACACACATCACACATGTGGATGAGATATTTATTTGTGTTTACACTAGACACACACTCACTTACACTTTTACCCTCTGGTTTTTTTTTTATTTTCCAAAATGTTTTCTAATCTTCTAATTCTCTACATTTTTATTAGGTTGTTTTAGTCTTTTTATTTTACCCATTTTCTACTTGTTTTTGAGCCCTTGGATCTAGGGTACAAGTCCAATCTTGACCCTTGAACCCAAGGTGTCACGCCCCGAATTTTGAATAATAAATTCAAATCCGAAACCTGAATAATTACAATTACAAAAAACCAAATCTCGAAACTTCGAGTTCATTATTACAATTCACTCTCACAATATATTATAAAGCTCAAATGAGCATAACACACCTCACAACTTACAATTGTTGTAAAACTCTAACAATTGCTCTAACCGCACGATCACCGTCCTGGTTCTCCTGTCCTGTAGGATTACCCGCTACACAATTTGAATAGTGTACCGGGAGTTGCAACAACACAAAACCCGGTAAGCTTTTTACAGCCAGTATGAGTAAACAAGAAAGAACTGTTGATTTATTAGATTTCAAGACTACCACAAACCCACGTTACTTTCTCACTCTCATATATATATATAGACACTTATGAGTTACTCTCAATTTAGCTCATAAGATCACTCACTCTCATATATATATATAGACACTTATGAGTTACTCTCAATTTAGCTCATAAGATCACTCACTCTCATATATATATATAGACACTTATGAGTTACTCTCAAATTCGCTCATAAGATTTCCCAACATTTGGTAGACAGACTCATATATATATATAGACCCTTATGAGTTACTCTCAATTTCCCTCATAAGGTTACCATATATATATTGACACTTATGAGTTACTCTCAATTTCACTCATAAGTTCACTCCACATTTGGCAGACAGACTAGAGCTCTAACTGAACGTAACCACTCGTCCGGCCACAGACGTGATTACGATTTAATACTATTAATAACCACCAGCCCGGTACGAGAGCGTGATTCACTAATAGATGCCATGGTCACCTCGTGACCTAGTGATCTCCACAGATCACAACAATTTATTGTTCCTCAACAATAAAACTCAACACCTCTCACAATATATTGTTTCTCAACAATAAACTCAATACCTCTCACAATATATTGTTTCTCAACAATAAACTCAACACAACTCCAACAATACATATTATTTCACGTAATAATATATATACAGACATTCACACAGGAATGTCTAATACACCAACAATAGTTCATATGATTGCAAAATAAAGCAATTAAATATATTGGGTTCGTAATATGAACCACGTGAGGTTTACTCACCTCGATAATCCCGCTGCGTCTTCAATTCAGCTCAAAATACGATCCATAATCGTCCACCAACTCAAACCGTCAATCACCTAGTCCAATAATGATCTTGACTTAGCCAACAACTCAAATATGTAATTAAACGACGATCCAACGCTCAGATTCAAATTAAACGATGATCCAACGGTCGGATCTGAATTTAATGATGATCCAACGGTCGGATCCTCACGGATCGCCTTTAGGATCATCCTCCAAAATTATCACGAAGATCCAACGGTCAGATCTTCCTGAATCGCCTTTACTAACATCTCCACAAAATTATATGAAAATCCGACGGTCAGATTCTCACAAATCGCCTTCCGAATCACTATTTCTCAATTATACGAAGATCCAACGGTCGGATCTTCGCCCGTGACCTCACAAGGTCACCGGGACAGTCATACGATCAACATATCCAAAATTGAAGCAAAACCGATGGTCAGATCTTCACAGATCGTAACCCGAAGATAAACGTAAAAACGTTAAATAGTAACGTCAAAACGTAAATCCACTATTTATCAACTTTTTCTAACATGACCATGTTATATATCAAAACGCTCGTATGGATGCATAGATCATCGCCTAGATAATGAAAACTCGAAATATGGTCTGATGCGCCGCCACAAACGGTGGTCAGTGGGCGGTCAACGCCGGTCAACCACCTCAGATGGCAAAGTGACCAACTACAAACTGGTTCAAAATGAAAGGGTGGTCGACTTTCATACCTGGAGCTAAGCCTGGTTCGGCCTAGATCGTCCTAGATCAAGCGTTGAAGTTGGATTAATCTCGTGCGTCTGATCAGATTCCAGATTGAATCAGGGACGTCGAAATCTTCAACTCGTGATCTTTCACTCCACACTCCAAATCGTCAAGCAAGGAGGATATGAGGATGATCAGGGGAAGGAGGAGATCACGAAAATGGGGAGGATCGGCCCGTGCAACGCCGGCGTCGATGAGATCCGGTCGGGTCGGTTACTTCGCCTGGGGTCGCTTCGATCCAGGTTTGGGGGCAACGGCGGTGCAAGAAAGTGGCACCAGGCGACTGGGCGGCTTGCGGCGATCACAAGGAGGGCCGGGTCGTGGCCGGAGGACGCCGGAGGCCGGAGATGGGTCCGGGTCGGGTCAGTCGAATAGTTCCGGGTCTGAGGGTTTTCGATCGAGAGAGAGAGAGAACCGGAGGGACTATTTAGCAAAAAGGGAAAAGTTTCGTCCTTAATGAAAGAATTTGGAAAATTTCTCTATTTATAGAAAAAACCCAATTTTAAAATATTCATAACTTAATCATACGAACTCCGAATATTGCGTTCCACATGTCCACGAACTCGTATCGACGAGCTCTACAACTTTCATGAAGGAAGTTTTCCCAAATTTTGAACGTATAAAAAGTCAACTTTGTTGACCCCCTAAAAACGTTCGTTTTCGAAAATAAAATCGTTCGAACTAATTCCACGACTTCTCCAAGCTTCGTACTCGCTCCTACTATCGTGAAATCATTTCTAAAAATCCACGGAATTTAATTTGGATTTTTTCGGGTATTACAATCTACCCTCCTTAAAGAAATTTCGTCCCGAAATTTGAGCGTAAGTCAATTCCTCTCGATTAAGGTTGACCTAACCATAGAATCTCCATCTTTTCCAAATCTGTAGTAATCTACAGAGCCTCAACCCTTTGTATAAAAATACATTCCTATGGCCACTAAATCCTTTCATCACAAACGTAAACGCACAACACAACTGTTCAACATCAATCCACATCAATTACACAAAATCATCACATGGATCATCTCATAGATCCTCACATAGATCTTCACATAGATCATCACATAGATCTTCACATAGATCATCACTCTGTACTGGCATACAAGCACAGTAAACACTCTCACAAAGTGTTTCGCTACTCAATTAGCATCACGGTAAATCTCCATAGTAAAACTTAAGATGCATCACTCAAAACAAATCATCCCCAAAAGCACGCCAATAAATTATGTCATCCAATGATGATGACTTGGGCTTGCTCAATCCTTGGGTTAAGCACTAGGGCTGGCCAATTGGGCCTGAAGAAATCGGACCATCCACATTTCGAACCGGCCCAAACCACTTTGGGTTTAACATTTGGGCCTACTATTCGGGCCGAACAATTGGGCTTACCATTTGGGCCTACCATTTGGGCCTACCATTCGGGCTTACTATTTGGGCTTACTATTTGGGCTTACTATTTGGGCCTACCAATCGGCCCACCAACTTCCAGCTCGGCTACGGTATGAAATTGTACATACCGTATATACGTATGCATACCGTACAGATCGTATATACGTATGCATACCGTACAACTGTATATTCGTATGCATACCGTACAGACCGTATATACGTATGCATACCGTACAACTGTATATTCGTATGCATACCGTACAGACCGTATATACGTATGTATACCGTACATACCGTATATACGTCGTATATCAAGCATATACGAGATCCAAAAATATTTGTAAGAGGTAAGGTTCGAACTCCCGACCTCAAACACGAAGGTTTTGCTCCCAACCACTGAAGCAAGAGCTGCCTTCATTAATATATGCTCACGTGTTATATTTATTATGTCATAAGCGACATAAATAAAATAACGGGGGAGGCAAGGTTCGAAACCTTAACCTGCTGCACAAGGGCTTTGCCCACCAACCACTGGAGCACAAGCTGTGCTTAATATAATGTGTACAAATGTTTTACTTATTATGTCATAAGCGAACATAATAAAAATAAACGAGAGGCAAGGTTCGAACCTCTGACCTCTTGTACATGAGCCTTGCTCTTCAACCACTAGAGCACCAGCTGCTCTCGTTACTATCCATGCAACTTCTTTTATTTATTCTATCATAAGCGATAGAATAACAACAAACTGTCGGTACACTCCACGTGCCACGACACGTCTCTTCCGTGATTTACGGAAAGCAAATCACTTTCGGCTAAAGCTGTCTGCCACAGCGTCTCGAGGTTCGGCCTGTCCCCTTACACGCTCAACACGCGCCAACAGCTTTTCCGGGTTTCGGGGCGACTTTAATCCAACGCGTGGATTCAAATTCTGAGATCGTTCATCCAACGGTGGAGATCTGCTCACCTTGTTCTATAAATAGGTGCATTCTGGAGAAAAACTGTTCACTCCAAAAGAAAAGAAATTTTTCTTCCGAGCTCAAGTCTTTCTCTCTCAACTCTTCAGCCTTTCTCTTCTCAAATCCTTTCTTCATCAATTTCAATCCTTCTCTTCTGATCTTCTCTCCCATCTAGTTGATTCAATCCCATCTTTCCTCTGAACTTTCAGATCTTCAATATTTTCCTCCAAATCTTCAATCCTTCTTTCTCAGATCTTTTCTTCCATTTGAAGATTCGATCTCATCTTTCCTCTGAGAATCTCAGATCTCCAATCACCAGTTCAACAACTCCAATCCTTCTAACAAAATCTCCCTCAAACACTAAACCATGTATTCCTCGATTTCCACATCCTCTCACCCCATGACCCAAGAGCCACGAACTCTGCAACTAATGGAGCTCCAAACCCCGCAACAAATGGAACCACAACAACAGCAACCAACAGAGGAGGGAGGAAACACCCAAGCAGCTGGAAGTAGTGCCAACATGGATTTCTGGCGAAGCCGTACCAGGTGGATTCCTACTCCAGAACAAATAAGAATCCTCAAGGATCTTTACTATGTCAAGGGATTTAAGTGCCCAACTACAGAGCAGATTCACGAGATCTGTCTCCAGCTGAACCAGTATGGGTATGTTGAGGGTAAGAACATTTACTTTTGGTTCCAGAACGTCAGGGCTCGAGAGAAGCAGATGAATAGGTGTAATCAGGCTGCTCCAGTGCCCATGGGAACTAGTTCTCTTGGTACTGGTAGATCCATTGATCTCAATTTTGGGTCCACTGGTTCTACTGGTGCTAGTGGATCCATCGACATCAATTTTGGGCCAGCTGGTGGATCCATTGACATCAATTTTGGGTCCACTAGTTCTACTGATGATGGTAGATCCATTGATCTCAACTTTGGTTCCACCTATTCTACTGGTAATGAAGGATTTATTTACTTAAATTTTGTTTCGTATTCTTCCTCACACTTCAACACTAATACCAGTACAACTCTTTTGGCACAACAGGAGGACAAACATCCCTGCAACAACGAGGAGGAGATCACCAGGAGGTTCAAACTCTTCCTCTGTTCCCCGTGCACGGCGAGGACGTCTTTGGTAACCTGAAGGCTACTTCCGAGGAAGGTAGCGCTTTTGGTTACTATTCTGGTGGCTCAGGCGGTTACCACAGTGGCTCAAACGTTTCTCTTGAGCTCAGCCTAAATCCATCCGGAGCTGCTGACTAGGCTTAGTATAGCATAGTCCTCGTTTTTTTTTTTTTTTTTTTTTTTGTAATATAAAATCAATAAGATGGTGTGCATGTTTTCTTTTCTTTTTGTTTAACCAACAACAACACCAAGGATCGAACCTTGGTCACCCAATACTATTTTCAAAACCATAAACAACTCTACTGCACACATCTTTCATAATGATGCAATAAAAACAATCACTCAAAAAGAATCCAACAATCAAATAAGTCGCATCGAGGTCTAGCTAGTATCCTCTGAGTCAAACCAAACACAAACAATTTCGTCGTTAGAATTAGGGTTTAATAAAGCTAAACACATCCTGAGTTAGCTAGGAAAAACCCACATCCTTAGAGTTACCCATACAAATCTTATAAAATCTCAACCATTTCCTCTATTAATTGCTCCATTAAACTTACCACAATTCATACCCTATGAATTTACGATTTAGAAACCGAATCAAACTCCATATCACATAGTAATTCACTTGAACCACTATGGATATACCTAACAAAGTCACTAAAATCAATATCCGAAATTGCGTTTAACTATATCACCTAAGATCAATCACCAAAGGCACACACTCTCATCCAACATCCTTCACAAGAACTGATTCTAACTTTCCCAATTAATTACACCAAAATCAACTCCATTTCAAAACTTTAAGTGTCCCGCCTACTTAAACTTAAAACACAAACAACCTCAAATTCACTTCAGTCCAACTCCATACTACGATCCAAAACTTAAGAAAACTAGTTCACAAAATCAATTTCCTTCACTTAAATAAAACTATGTCCACAAGTCATAGTCAGGTCAACAGACCAAGGTGTCCAAATGGAGAATTTCCAATCCAGTTGTCTTTGTGAAACGCAAAATATCAATCAAAAATGATGCTCGCAACATCAACCACGTATATAAAACACGTTCCTCGAACTCGATTCAATTTTAGAATCACTAAAATTACTACTAGTCCCACTTCAATAACCCTTATGATTATAGGTACTTGTAGATAACTTAAATATATAGTCGTTCGTCTCAATCACTCAAACACAAGATCAAACTCCGTTCTCGCACCTCAAACTCTGCTCAACAACTTACAAACACATGGAAGAATTAACCACAATAATTCCTTCCCTAACCGCAACACTACTCACAACTCCACATGAGTCAAGAATCTATTCAAAAACATTAGTATATCCAACTTAAAAAGGCAAAATTACTATCGATTAATACTCGTATCCACATTACAGACGAGCATAGGTCCACACCATGCCTTCAACCAAACACTTCAACAATCAAAAGAACCTCATTTCCATAAAACAATCCTCGTTGACTTAACAGAGTTGAATCAAGAGGTTTCTATTCCTCAAGGATTGTAACTCGCGGCCACTGAACTTATTCCAATACGAACCTACAAGACAACTGTAAGGTTCTAAGTACAACCCCTTCGAATCTCCATCACCTAAGGAGTATAGTATGCTTGGCTAATACATGTATAACACCTAAAACACAGTATAAGTCAAATACAAATTCATATTAACCAAGTCAATACTATAGGGAAGGTATTCACGTTCCTAAAACGACCTAGCGGCCTAAACAACTCCCAACACTCACGCATACCCAATGACTTAGCCAATACCGAAGAGCACACGATGGGGATCCGCTGCAGACGGGCCATCACTCGGAAGGTATTGACACATCACCAAATATGCACCTTACGCTCTGATACCAAACTGTCACGCCCCGAATTTTGAATAATAAATTCAAATCCGAAACCTGAATAATTACAATTACAAAAAACCAAATCTCGAAACTTCGAGTTCATTATTACAATTCACTCTCACAATATATTATAAAGCTCAAATGAGCATAACACACCTCACAACTTACAATTGTTGTAAAACTCTAACAATTGCTCTAACCGCACGATCACCGTCCTGGTTCTCCTGTCCTGTAGGATTACCCGCTACACAATTTGAATAGTGTACCGGGAGTTGCAACAACACAAAACCCGGTAAGCTTTTTACAGCCAGTATGAGTAAACAAGAAAGAACTGTTGATTTATTAGATTTCAAGACTACCACAAACCCACGTTACTTTCTCACTCTCATATATATATATAGACACTTATGAGTTACTCTCAATTTAGCTCATAAGATCACTCACTCTCATATATATATATAGACACTTATGAGTTACTCTCAATTTAGCTCATAAGATCACTCACTCTCATATATATATATAGACACTTATGAGTTACTCTCAAATTCGCTCATAAGATTTCCCAACATTTGGTAGACAGACTCATATATATATATAGACCCTTATGAGTTACTCTCAATTTCCCTCATAAGGTTACCATATATATATTGACACTTATGAGTTACTCTCAATTTCACTCATAAGTTCACTCCACATTTGGCAGACAGACTAGAGCTCTAACTGAACGTAACCACTCGTCCGGCCACAGACGTGATTACGATTTAATACTATTAATAACCACCAGCCCGGTACGAGAGCGTGATTCACTAATAGATGCCATGGTCACCTCGTGACCTAGTGATCTCCACAGATCACAACAATTTATTGTTCCTCAACAATAAAACTCAACACCTCTCACAATATATTGTTTCTCAACAATAAACTCAATACCTCTCACAATATATTGTTTCTCAACAATAAACTCAACACAACTCCAACAATACATATTATTTCACGTAATAATATATATACAGACATTCACACAGGAATGTCTAATACACCAACAATAGTTCATATGATTGCAAAATAAAGCAATTAAATATATTGGGTTCGTAATATGAACCACGTGAGGTTTACTCACCTCGATAATCCCGCTGCGTCTTCAATTCAGCTCAAAATACGATCCATAATCGTCCACCAACTCAAACCGTCAATCACCTAGTCCAATAATGATCTTGACTTAGCCAACAACTCAAATATGTAATTAAACGACGATCCAACGCTCAGATTCAAATTAAACGATGATCCAACGGTCGGATCTGAATTTAATGATGATCCAACGGTCGGATCCTCACGGATCGCCTTTAGGATCATCCTCCAAAATTATCACGAAGATCCAACGGTCAGATCTTCCTGAATCGCCTTTACTAACATCTCCACAAAATTATATGAAAATCCGACGGTCAGATTCTCACAAATCGCCTTCCGAATCACTATTTCTCAATTATACGAAGATCCAACGGTCGGATCTTCGCCCGTGACCTCACAAGGTCACCGGGACAGTCATACGATCAACATATCCAAAATTGAAGCAAAACCGATGGTCAGATCTTCACAGATCGTAACCCGAAGATAAACGTAAAAACGTTAAATAGTAACGTCAAAACGTAAATCCACTATTTATCAACTTTTTCTAACATGACCATGTTATATATCAAAACGCTCGTATGGATGCATAGATCATCGCCTAGATAATGAAAACTCGAAATATGGTCTGATGCGCCGCCACAAACGGTGGTCAGTGGGCGGTCAACGCCGGTCAACCACCTCAGATGGCAAAGTGACCAACTACAAACTGGTTCAAAATGAAAGGGTGGTCGACTTTCATACCTGGAGCTAAGCCTGGTTCGGCCTAGATCGTCCTAGATCAAGCGTTGAAGTTGGATTAATCTCGTGCGTCTGATCAGATTCCAGATTGAATCAGGGACGTCGAAATCTTCAACTCGTGATCTTTCACTCCACACTCCAAATCGTCAAGCAAGGAGGATATGAGGATGATCAGGGGAAGGAGGAGATCACGAAAATGGGGAGGATCGGCCCGTGCAACGCCGGCGTCGATGAGATCCGGTCGGGTCGGTTACTTCGCCTGGGGTCGCTTCGATCCAGGTTTGGGGGCAACGGCGGTGCAAGAAAGTGGCACCAGGCGACTGGGCGGCTTGCGGCGATCACAAGGAGGGCCGGGTCGTGGCCGGAGGACGCCGGAGGCCGGAGATGGGTCCGGGTCGGGTCAGTCGAATAGTTCCGGGTCTGAGGGTTTTCGATCGAGAGAGAGAGAGAACCGGAGGGACTATTTAGCAAAAAGGGAAAAGTTTCGTCCTTAATGAAAGAATTTGGAAAATTTCTCTATTTATAGAAAAAACCCAATTTTAAAATATTCATAACTTAATCATACGAACTCCGAATATTGCGTTCCACATGTCCACGAACTCGTATCGACGAGCTCTACAACTTTCATGAAGGAAGTTTTCCCAAATTTTGAACGTATAAAAAGTCAACTTTGTTGACCCCCTAAAAACGTTCGTTTTCGAAAATAAAATCGTTCGAACTAATTCCACGACTTCTCCAAGCTTCGTACTCGCTCCTACTATCGTGAAATCATTTCTAAAAATCCACGGAATTTAATTTGGATTTTTTCGGGTATTACACAAGGGGGTATTTAAGCACCTTTGCACACACATTTCACAAGCTTAAGACCCATTTTTCTTCACCCTAGGCCTTTTGGCCGAATTTGGGACTTCTCTCCCTTCTCACCTCTTCTTCTCTTCTTCATCCCCCATTCTTCACATGTAAGCCTGCACAAGGAAGAGACACACACATTTCCGGTATCTAGGCCACCATCTCTACACCATGACTTCATAAGGGTAGCAAGAGAAGCCATGAAGTTATGGCAATAGCTAGTGACAAGCTTTGCCTTAACTTTCATGGATTTCTCCTCTCTTTCCCTCTTCTTTCTCTCTCTTATTTCTTGCTTATGGAATTGTTTGATGTGTATTGATATATACTTGTGTGTGACCTTTCATGGTTTTAGGGTTTTGGAACCCAAGTTTAGTTTTGTATGGTTTTGTTGAGGAATTAATAAAATTGATGTTTATTCATATGATTTGTGTACTCTTGCTTTAATTTCTTCACTCTAGATGTATGGTTTAGGTTTTCCCCTTCTTAATCTATGTTTGGTGTGTTGGAATTAGAATATTAAATTGGGGAATTTATATTTCAATTTAGATTATGACATGAGTATGGTGGAATTTGCCCATTGCATATCTCTATTTCCATTTGGATTTCTTAGATTGTGGTCCTCCAATCACCCAATTTTGAGTATTATTACCCTTGATTGTCGGAATAGTATTCGGAATTGTTGGGTAGGGTAATTGTTATCACAAGTACTCTTTTCGACCTTATTATTTGTGGTGATGGTTGCTAGAGTGTGTTACTATCGATTGTCGAAACATAAAACATTTAGTTTTGAGCACTTATGGCCCTAACAAGGCATAAGGTTTGAGACTAGTATGGGGTAGCCAAAAACTAAGTATTCTTTCTTCTTCTTGTTTTTGCTTAGGGTTTGACTACTATTTTATGACAATCAATTTAGCTTTCTTTTCGACCTCTTAATGCTAAATGGAATTCCGACAAAATATTTGAAGCATCATTTGAATTAATCATCATCATTCCATGTGATTTTAGATTTGTGTGGAGAACCTTGAATGTCATGGTTACCCTTGATGCGATGCATCACATCCTTCTATCTATCTTATTTTTACAAGTGATACAGCCCGCGCTTTGCTGTGGGTGAGTGAATGCCCATTTCGCTACCATTTTCCTTTTGTATATATGCAGCTTCTTCCTCCTCTTCTTGTTCCACCACTGGGTCCTTGCGATGACCTTTTCTTTTTTCAAACATTAAAATGGGTTTTTGTTTCCAATTCCTGTAAAATTGCAACTGCCTTAGAATTTGAAAGGGTACATGGAGAGCTATATATTGCTAGTAAATACTTAATCAAACACAAATGAAAAATTAAAGATGTGTCATTTTGCATCCACTCATTTATAGAGAGCAATTTAGTATGAATTTGATATGTAACAGGTTTGAACAAAAAGCTATCAAACAATTAGTAAATAGACAGATCAAATTCATCTCTTGAAATTTTTACAATAGTTAAGGCAGGCTGCTCAACTGCTTATTAATTTGAAGATGAATAAATAGCTTCTTAGATAGGCCAAGTACTCTTCTTTTTGTTAGTGTTCAACAGATCAATTTCATTCTCATAATCCGACATTGGAAAATTTGTAAAAGTTGATGTTCCCCACTACTTAAGTGCTGCCAACTCATATGCTTTTGCTATGGAATAAGCCCCTGCATATACATTTTGTGTTAGATGATTCAAGATATGTTTATCTGACAATTAAGTGGTTTTGAGCAGTCTGATAGGAGCATTTTAATGCGACGTTTTAACTGCATTTCCTTACATTTCTTGCGTTATTTCCTTAATAAAACTCTGTTTAGGAAAGTTTCCATTCTTCGATTGGGAAAGTTCCTATTTGTAGAAAGTTTCCATATTTGTAGTTTCTATTTGTCATTTTTAGTAAGTTTCCATTTTCGGTAGTTTCTATTTTTCAATTTTAGAAAGTTTCCCATTTCAGTTTAGGAAAGTTGCCATTTTTCATTTTAGGAAAGTTTCTATTTTTCATTAACAGTTTCTATTTTCAGGACCTCAGAGCTAAAAAGTGGAAATGAACTCACAAATGGAAAGAGGAGCTTGCGAACGTTAAGGGGAGCAAAAATGAGACACACAGGGTCACACAATTGAGCAGAAATGAAGAAATGAGCTTTCCTGTTCCAACCAGGAAACCCTGCGAAATGGAGGAGAGCTTACCAATGAAGTTTCCAACGCAACCATGAAAAAGAAATGGAAAAATGAAGTGTCATGACGTTGGAGGGTGACAAAGCTTGAAGATGACGCAACAAGGCCCAAGAACTCCATGGATTGAATTGGATTTTCGGCAAAATGGATCAAGGCCCATGGGATTAGGGTTGTGACGCATGGAACAAATCCTAGAGGGAGTTTGCCGTGAAAAATCAAGAGAGAAAAGGAGTTTGCCGTGAGAAAAATCAGAAAATATAAAGAAATTTCGATAGAGATTTTCTTGGGAGATTTTAAAGGAAAGAGAATATGTGTTGAACACAAAAAGCTCTAAATGGTGTCTAGATTCGTTCCCTATTTTCTCTAAAGGAAGTTTGGCCGAAATTGAACTACAAAATCAGAAATTATCTCAAGGTATTTCGGCCAAGATATTAGGGAATTAAAATGGAGTTTTGTGATTGGTTGGACCATGTCATAGGGCTTATGTGGCAAGCTATTATTGGAGGAAATTATGTGGCATTTTCAGATTAATTCCATGGAATATTAAGAAGAATATCACGGCTTGGAGAGCAAGGAATTCGTCCCCTATATATACTCTACACCCTAGACGTCTCAAGCACCTCCCCATAATTCAGAAATTTAATATACACGCGAAAGCTCTCTTCATCCTCTAGGGCATTCAACGTTTCAAGCAAGGAAGAAGAAGAAGAAGAAGAACCAAGCCGTGAGCATCACCATCCATTCTCCACCTTGAAGCTTGCTTTCGAGATTCAAGACTCCATATGTTTTATCTTTCATCCCCATCTCCATCTCACGGTGTAATTCAACCTCTTTCTTTGTAACCTTGTTTGATTTCGTTAGAATTGTTCTAGTTGACAATGATATTTGAACAAAGTTTAATTTCAGATTTTTATGATTGAATAAATTTCAGATTCTTATAATTGTGATTCTTAAGTTGCTTATGTGAGAATGTTTAATTGAATTTGCTTTACAGAAAACTTTTATATGTTTATCTTATTTGGGTCGACATTTATAGGATTTGCATGTAATTGGTGCTAGATATTAAGAACATGATTCAACTTTTTGTTTTGTGAACTTAAAATCAAGAGTAGTAAAGGTTTTGGACAAAAATCGAGTTCAATTAAAAAGGATTGCAATTAGGTGGACTTTTTCATACTAAGTTGCACACTTGAGTTGATAGCCTTTCTATGTGTTTCATGCGTTAAACATGTTATGATTGACTAGCTTTCTAGGGCTTGATTACATGTTTGATAGGATTAGTCTTTGTGCTTTCTGTCACGCCCTGAATTTTTGAATAATTAAATTCAAATCCGAAACGCGAGAACAAACAATACAAAAGAAGACTCTTAGAAAATTTTTCAAATAAACTAAGCGACAAACAAACTGAACTCACAATGTCAATATCGACTCATTCTTTAGAGTCACATATTACATTACAAATAGTTTACAAATCAAACTGAATGACAATTCAATAAGTAAACACACCCACCACAACTCACTACCCAGCGGAAGACTTAAAACTAAGAGCACCCTTCAACGTCCACGCCATCGAACGTACACCTCAACTTTGATAATGATCACTTGATATTCAAACCTGCACAATAACCCCTACACCATAGAATAGTGCACCGGGAATGTAAACAACAAACCCGGTAAGCCTTTCAGCCCGTATGAGTAAACTCAAATAAAGTGACTCACGTCACGCATGCTTATAATCTCTCAATTCGTGAGAAGAATTAAAGCAACAACATTTAATTTCACAAAACACAACCAAACATACAAAACCATCCTTCAATATCATGCTCACGTAAGTTAACTCATATCAAAATCAACATGCTCTGACTCTCGACTCAAGCATCCAATTTCACAATACTTCAACGAATCAATTAAACTCAATTATGTTTTACACACTTTAAAAAACAACGAACTACAAAATCAACCTTCATTTAACTCAACAAAAGTAGTTGTCACCTCAGTGACGTTTCAAATCATTTTCAGTCTTGACAACACAACCACGAAATCACACTTCTTTCCTCTCAACATAAAGCACTTATCACCACAATGACGTGATAAAACATTTCTTGACTCACCACGAGTCTCAACCACAACTGCACTCACATCATTAAAGTAAATAAAACCAGTAATCCCTGCTTAGAAAATTAGTTCAGGAGATTACGATAAAACCAATTAATTCAGAAAATAGTAATCCCTGCATATAACTTAGTTCAGGAGATTACATTAAAAGCAAACAATTAGAAGGAAAGGAAAATCAATGAGGAAGTCCAACAACTCACACTAAAGTCAATGATCACTCATCAACTCCAAACTAAAGTCGATAGTCGATGTTCACCCATCAACTCAGACTAAAGTAGATGATCACCCATCAACACCACCGCATTTATAGAGTCTTGCACTTCGGTTACTATTAAACTGTCGAACTTTAGACGCCCCCGTCCTCAGAACAATCCTACTTCGGTTATCATTAAACCGTCGAACTTTGGACCCCCCGTCCTCAGAACAATCCTACTTCGGTTATCATTAAACCGTCGAACTTTGGATGCCCCCGTCCTCAGAACAATCCTACTTCGATTATCATTAAACCGTTGAACTTTGGACGCCCTCGTCCTCAGAACAATCCTACTTCGGTTATCATTAAACCGTCGAACTTTGGACGCCCTCAGAACAATCATACTTCGGTTATCATTAAACCGTCGAACTTTGGACGCCCCCATCCTCAGAACAAAACATTTAAAACAAATCCCACGACTCAAATACTTTCCTCAAGCAAAACACACTTTTACACAATAATCAACATATCATGATAATTGTATGCTCGTAAGAGAAATGCTCGAAATAACAATTCAATCAACTCTCACTCATTACTTCACCAATGTCACACCATTCAATATATATATTCCACGTAAATATATATATACGTAGTCATTCTCGCAGGAATGACCACTAATACCAACTATAGTTTTATAAATTATTCCTCTCGAAAATCATTTTATATCAAAACATTGTTTTAACTTACCCATGAACCGTTGTCGATCAAGTTCATATATTTTAAAACAAATAATTTATTTTGATAAATATGATTTTGCATGCTAACAATTAAATCTACTAAATTAAAACATAACTACTTTATCAACCGAAACACCGTGAGATTTACTCACCTCTAAATCCCGCTGCGTCTTCTCTTACAGCCGAGATAAAGTACAAAACACACTCCATCAATCACCTAAGTAGAATGCATCACAATTTAGTATACGGATCGAAAACGATTAAAGTTCAAACCCCCGTTGAACTAAAATCCCCAAAAGTAATGCCAATCGAGGCGAAACTTCATCTGAGACCACCCGAGGCCTTCGGAATACTTATACGATCAATATAAAAAAATTACAAGTCAATTGGACGGCTGAATCCTCACGGATCGAAAACCGATCGAACCGAAAACCCTAAAACTTGGAAAATTCATAACATGCTCATACGATTTCCAAAAATTACAAACTATATATCGAAATGCTCGTATCGACGAGTAGATCGCACTGAGGAGCAAAAACTGCCCCAGAGGTGGCCGGAGGCCGCCGGAAACCACCACCACAGTGGCGACACCGCCACCAAACTAAAGTCAAAATTTTACAAAACTTCCAACATCAAAGTTTTTCATCTCAACTCCAATTGAAACATTCATAACTAGCACAAAGTCAGAATCAAAGCCATTTGGCCGGAATTTACCTCGCAAGTTTTGAAAACCGATGAACCCTAGAATCACAATCTTCAAAATTCGACCTCCACACTTTGAATCGTTGCAAGCCGCTTGGAGGGAAGCATCAACGTCCTATGGGCTGCAAAAGCCCTCAAGAATCACCGGCTATGGTGGCCGGAAAAGTGATCTCCGATCTGGGTTCGAAGCATCGCCGCCGCCAAACTTCCCGGCCTTGTAGCGTCGTCTACGGTGCTTCCCACGACGAATCACCACCACAGACGTGTAGAGGGGACTGAGGAGAGCAGGAGGTAAAAGGTGGCCGGAGGAGGAAGAAATCGGCCGGCGAAGGTGAGAAGGCGAAACTAAGCTCGGGACCGAAGAGAGAGAAAAGTTTCCCAAAATGGAAACTTCAGATTTTCTGATTAATTTTCGGAAAAATCCCATATATACCAAAATGGAAACTTTTTCCGACGGCCATAACTTCTTCATACGAACTCCGATTTTCGCGTTCCACATGTTCACGAACTCGTATCGACGCACTCTACAATATCCGTGAAGGAAGTTTTCACAGAATCCTAACGTACAAAAAGTCAAACTTCGTAACCCCCTAAAATCATACTTTCCGAATAAAAATTCGTCCGAAACACTTCCGCTCCACCCTCGAACCACGAACTCGTACAAACGAACACTTTATTACTCCCAGGAAACATTTAGGAATTAATAACAAATTTCCGGGGTCTTACACTTTCACTTAGGCTAATTAGCATTGAAAAGTAAAATATGGGAAATCGTTTGCTTCAAATGTTTCACATGATCAACTTCCTTCTCATGACTTAAGATGAACAATAATAGGGTTGAATCGAATTTGATTATGAATTTGGTTTTGATCTTTGTTTCATATGTTCCATTCTTGTATAAGTGTTTGTATAGTTTTATTTGTTTCAATTATTTTAATTTTCAGAAACCAAAACCTAAATCCCCCCTTAATTTCGTAAATATGTATATACTTTGTTTTATCTTTGTAAATATTATACTTTGTTTTAATTTTAATTGTTTATTTGTTTGACAATGACAGGTGTACCCTCAATCCTCGGAATAGAACGATCCCTATTTACTTATACTACTAATGACATTTCAGGGTTAAATTATGCGCTTGCTTTGAGCGTATCACAGTCAACGAATGAGATATATGTGATATCGGCCTGAATAAGACTTGACCATGACTTGTAAACTTAACCACTAAATGGGTCATCACATTGCTAAAAAGGTATAAGATATTCCTCAATTTCATATTATTTGGTGTTCAAAATCAGCGTAAGGAAATGTACACAGATTTGGGACATACAAATAGTTTGTAGACTGTTAATCTCCCATCTAGAGGAAGAAAAATTACTAATTTTTTGAATTTTACATCTGTAGTTCACCAAACAAATTTATTGCAGCATCATCAAATGCATATTTCATGCTTTCCATATGACAAATTCGTAAGACTTGATTCAGAAAAAGAATGTGATGGATGGTCAAATACATTATAGTGTCGTAATTGAAAAGTATAAATCATATTTCGTTTACTGTCATCTTAGCAGCAGTTACTTTTGTTCATAAAAAGACTGGAAGCTAAATAGTACCACAACATCTTAAATTCTCAAGGTCTTTGAAAGACCAATCACAAATAAACTTGTACCTCACACATCACATCACATAAACAGATCGTAGAAACAACATTAGGAATTAGAAATCCAACCTGTTTTGGCTGAGATTCTGCTGCAAAACTCTTCTCATCCCTAAAAAAAAAAAAAAAAAAAAAATGAAAACCCTTTCAATGACCTATCCAAATCAATAAAATCTCAATCAAAATCAAAACCAATTCCCTACTTTATATCCCAATAATCCTAAACCAAAGAATTCAATTATTCACCTAACATAATTTCTCAAAATCAATTCCAGATCCCACTCAAATCCAACCCCGAAACTCCAGAACGAAGAACCATGCAGGAATGAAAAGAAACAAAAATCAAAAGGAAGAAAATAAAACAATAGCTTTTCCAACTTATAGATCTACTTCTTGATAGCTAACCAATCAATTATTCTCACATCAAAAATCATAGAATTGACAGGATTCAATGTGAAAATCGTACCTTGGAATTTCAATCAGATCATATCTAATTGCTGAAGGCTCTCCCTCTTCATCTTCTTTTCCTTCCTCTCTGCATCTTTGTTCCTCCCGTCGGCAAAACCCAAATCAAAACCTCCTCAATATCTCTGTCTCCTCTCGTTTCCTCTTTCCCTTCTTCCCTCTTCTGCAGTATTGAGAGTTCAGATTTGAGAGAGAGTGCTTCAGTAGCTGCCACATGAAGCGGACAGTTGGAGGGACAATTCCGACCAAGCTATTCTCTGTGTCTGCAACTACTGTTGAAATGTAGTAAATGAATTTAGTTAATTTATAACTTCCTAGAAAAACAATGTATACTATAGTAATCAAAATGCTTCCATATAAAACAAACATGAACAATTTGAGTTTTACCTCCCAGTATGCATTACATTTTGCTTTCTGGGTTTTTAGGTTTTAAATGGAAACCGGTGGCCTAGGCTCTGCATAGAGTCCCAGCGCTGCCTCACCTTCTGCATAACCATCTGTTGTATTGCTTTTGTAATGTCGAAGATTAAAATCACAGACCTCATATAGGCGATGGAAGAGAAAGCACTTGGTTTTCGAACATGGCTTATCAGGTATAGATATCTCCATATCAGAATGAAATGGGGCTGCAAGTAAACCAAGTAAAGGAAATCAATAAATTTGCCACATAAGAATTACAATCATATCAGTCAGTTACATTCCAAACTACAGATATCATCATTTCTCTGATCGCATATATGCTCACCATAATGGCTGCAAATCATCTTTCTTTAACTATATTTGTAGCATCAGATATTGATACAACACACTAAGTGGGGGGAACATATTGTGATCTTTGTTTTTCAAATCGTTGAAGAAGCTACTCAAGAGGGAGAACGAAGCGGTAGAGAGAGCAAGGAGAAAGGGGAAAATTGAGGCTGAACCTGATAATGGGTTTATATATCTAGGTGGAATGCAAACCTGAGATCTAAAGATTCCTTCTTTTAAGATTTGGTATATATCAAAGAGGCCTATTTGTGTTCCAAAGCTTGAAACCTTTAATGTACCTTTAATCCAAAAGGAAGCTACTTTCCATTACCAAGTTACCAACATTCAAACCCACATCAGGGCAGATATAATAAGTACCAAAATTAAGGAAAACAATCATCAACACCCAATTGAGACCTCCAATTGAAAACATCAAACTGGATCAAAGGCATCAAAGAATTCAGCTTTAAGAAATTAAACGAAAAAAACGATACTCAACTTCTAACAAAAAAGAAATTGTATCATAACAAGAAAGCAATTCGAAAAAGTATATAACTTTACCAGCAAAAGATTCTATAACTAAATTCTTCTCTAACTTCTTCCAAGCATTACTAAGTTTAACACCTGAAATGTAATCAAATGTGTTAGTCATTGAATTTCTATTTAAATTATAATAGGAATATTCAGAACCTTGCATTAGAGGTTTAAATGATTATTGAATTTCCAAGCATTCCTCTTCACCCATCCACAAACACAGCAGATAAAAATATTCAAAACTCCAAAACGAAAGCAGCACTTGGTCAATTCACAATTGAATTGGGCATTTTATTTGTTTATATGATGGTCCATAACTCCATTTTCCAGCTAAAGATGTCAATTCCAACATTAAATAACAAAGATATCTATTACACATATGAATTACTAAATATCAATCACAAAATTAAAAGACAGAAAGAGACGTTTAATAAAGTGGACAATAATCAATTTAGAACAACGACATATAATATAAGAATACTTTCACCCCAAAAAAAGAAAAACCAAAAACAAAACAGAAGCAGAGAGAACATATAAACATGACACATATCAACCAGCCAAATTCAATACCTTTCAATTGATAGAGTTCTGTCAACAAAGAAACTCTGGTCTGCAACTTGACTGCAACACGAATGTCAACCTATTTGCAAAGTTTGGAAACAGTTAGTTTGGAACCATGGTGATGCCGATTAAGCCCGAAATAAAGCAGAAGTAAACATGGAATAGAAAACTGAGACATAAGAATAATGCAAAACATGATTAGCATATTGCCATTCAATGTGAAGTCTTCAACATGTCCATATTAAAAGGACTTGTTAAACATTTATAAAATCTATACCATCAATACAAACCCTATTTCGAAAACCAAAAACAGACTGAGCTAGAGTACAAAATCAAAATTCAGCTCTAGTAAAGATAAGCAAACATGGGTTGCTTCCCCTGAATGAAAATTTTCACAAAACATGGGTATTCATTACCAAAAGCTTAAATCTTCTCCTCCTTTTCCCCTTTTTTTCCCTTTACGAAAAAAAGAAGAGAGAATTTAGAAACTGTATTTATATTATAGATTGGAAATGTAGCAACGAACAAACATATAAGCCAATGAATAAAACAAACATTGCAAAGAGAAAGATAAATCAAACCAAGTCCAAAGTCAAAAGATTGAGAAGTAATTAAAGGAAAATGTAGTAACCATCAACCGTCACAACCCCATAGATAGAAATTAAAATTAACTGCTGGAAAATTTTACATGCAGTGAACAGTGAATTTGATTCAATATCTGCAGAATCTGCAATCTTCACCTCAGTCTTCCTAATACCACCACAATATACTTCAGGCCAGAAAAACAATTTTTCTTGATAATTTGATTTCCTACAGCAGATCTGCATAAATAGACAAATAAGAACAGCATCAAGACCATAAAGAGATGTTATAACAATTATCATTTGTTTATTGGTTCCAATCAAGATTGTTGAAATAAACATTGTGTTCTTAGGTAAGGACTGCTGAAAACACATTCCTACACTTATTTCTACATTATGGGAGTTTGGTGTAGAAGTGGAATTGTTGAGTTAGAAAGCTGATATTTTAAATAACAAAAGAGAAAAATTCAGGTACGGTCCCCAAACTATTCTGCCAAGGCCAAAATGATACCCGAACTCTCAAAAGTATCAATGTGATACCCAAAGTCTTATATTGGAATCAACGTGATACTTCCGTCAAAAATCTCTAACATCTCCGTTTGTTTAGTGACGTGGCAAGCACGTGGGCCCCAAAAAAAAGGGCAAATACCAGAAACAACCCTCAGTTCGGTCAACCATACCTTTGCCTCCCTATTTGACCGGTCCCACGCCTCTTCCCTCCATTTTTTTGCTGTTCCTTAACCGTTTTGCCTCCAAATTGAAGCAAAATGACTATACCTAATTTGACTCGATGTTGACCATTATAACAAACTCAATTCACCATCTATTTCCATGTCCATCAAGATCAGTATACATAAATTCAAATTGAACAAGCAACAACAAATATGAACATAAAAGCTAATTCAATCAATCACTTTAATATGAAAAAGATCATAAGAATTGAATCATCCATTGACAAATGACTCATACATAATTTGTCCAGCAAAATGCATAAGCAACAAGTGCTTAATGTTGACTGATAGTTTAGCAAAATGTAAGCGTTAAGCAATAACAAAAACCAATAGTTCAAATTGGATTAAAATCCTGCATATTCAGATGAAGCTTGGCTTGGTTGCATAGGCTCTGATGCTTTCCATTGAGCACTCCCAGCTGCCGGATTCTGGCTACTTTGAGTGGGAGGCTGCTGATTTGATTGTGATGTTGAGGCACCAACATTGGGACCCGAAGTACTCTCCACAGTTTGCTTGATTTTCTTCCATGTTTTCCTAGACTTGATAACTTGGTCCTTGACGTTAGTAGACCCCTTTGGTGCAGCTGCTCTGTTGACCTACAAATGAATGAAAGAAAGGACCAAATTACTTACTTTGCCTCATTTCAACAACACAACCAACAATGCTGCAAGTTCAGTTGACTTTAGCACAGTAGCTTTTGCACACAACCAATTACAACCAACCAATTTGACACAACCAACAGAACCAACCAATTTTAATACCAATTTCACACAACCAATTACAACCAACAGAACCAACCAATTTTAATACCAATTTCACACAGCCAACACAACCAACCAATTTCAATACCAGTTGACACATATACCAATTTCAGTCAACCATTGCAACATTTCAGTCAACAAAAACACCTAATTCACACAACCAAGTACTAGGCATGTGCATAAGCAGTTCAAACCACACAAACCTCATTTCTCTGCCTCTTGTTTGGAGTTGCTCCACTTGATGTTCCTTCTCCCTATTCCAATTAGTTGGTTGGATTAGTATAACAAAACATAACTTGTGAACATGAATTGGATGATAATAAGAAGAGAATGTTGATGAAAACAACTTACTGCTGCTGCCTTTTTGGCCTTTGTTATAGGACAACCCAATTTGTTGTGTCCTTGCTGGCCACATATTTTGCAGGACATCTTAATCCCAGCTTTAGAGAGTTTCCCTTCTTTAGGAGCAGGTGGTGGTGGGTGATTTTCTTTCTCTCCTGGTTCTTTATGCCTCTTCATCTTAGGTCTTCCAGCTTGCTGCTTGTAAGGTGGAGGTGCAATGGGATAGTCAACAAGTTCCCAATCATCCTCCCCTGCAATGGGATAGATGATGGGGTTATAGGCCTCCATATATGAGCTAGGCATGAGGTAATCATCACAATACAAGGCTGCTTCCTGTTTCTTGAATCTAATTGCACAAATTGCATGCACACAAGGGATCCCACTAAGCTGCCACCTCTTGCATGTGCAAGTGTGGAGTCCCAAATCCACAGCATGCTTGCTGCCTCCCTCACCAGTTCCAATTATTTGAAAAATAAACTCCCCACTTCTATGTGCTCGGTATTGTGTAGCTCTCTGCCCTATCTTATCAATTATCTTCTTTATCCTAGGACCAACCAAGTCCTTCCACTTCTCACACGCCACCCTTCTATTTGCATTCCTAACCATCATGTCCATCCTAATCTTCTCCAACATAGTCAATATAGGCTTATCCCTAGCAGGTAGAATAGCTGAATTAAAAGACTCACACATATTGTTCAGCAAAATGTCACACTTAGATTCATCTGTGAAAAAGGCCCTTGACCATTGTGCTGGACTCTTGTCTTGAAACCACAGCCAGGCATCCTCATCTAGCTCCCTCAAGGCATCCATGTGTTTGTTATACCAAACTTGAGTACTAGAACGAGCTGCATTCCAAACCAACTGCTTGAGGCCTTCTCCTGGATGTTTTGACTTGAAATTATTGTAGAGATGCCTAACACAGTGCCTATGCTCAGCATTGGGGAACAAATCTGTCCAAATGCATTAAGAAACAGTTAGTTAACTTACCAAAAAAAAAAAGTTATTGAAATAATGTAAAACACATGAATGAAAGAAGTTTTTTTGAAACCAACTTACTAGCAATTGCATTTCCCAGCCCCTTTTGTTTATCTGTCATAAACACATAGCTACTATCCCTTTCCATTCTTAAATCACATTTCAGATAGTCAAGGAACCAGGTCCATGTCTCTTGGTTCTCAACCTCACACAAGGCATATGCAACTGGGAACATCCCATTATTTGCATCTATACCAACTGCAGTTAGAAGCTGTCCAGGATGCTGCCCTTTGACATGACAACCATCCAAACAAACAATAGGCCTGCAACCCCTCATCCAGCCCTCCTTGCATGCTGCAAAACAGATGTACATCCTGTGGAACCTCCTTACAGGACCATCCATTTGTGTCTTTATGTCAATTGTGGATCCAGGATTGCTCCTAAGCAATTCCTTCCTGTATGCAGCTAACATGTTGTATTGATCAATATAGTGTCCTTCATTCATCCTCTTTGCTGCCCTTTTTGCTCTTGTGATTGTCTGCACACCAACGTCTAACTTGTACTTCTTTTCAATATGATTGTGGATCCCTTTCCTGGACCAATTCTCATCAACCATAAGATCCTCAGCAACCTCTTGAGCTATTCTTCTGTAAGTCAAGAAATGACTTGTTTCAACTGGAGAGCAGGTATGCTTCTTGTTCAGTGTCTTGATTATGAGTGTATCACCCTCACCCTTGGAAGTGCTAGCATACAACCTAAAAGGACAGTCCCATTGACAGTTGACCTCTATCTTCTTCTTGGAATTTTTCTCAAACCACAACCCAAGTTGGTTTCTAATGGCACACTCCCTAACAGCTTCCTTTAATTGTGCAGAATTTGGAAATGCAAGACCTAACCTGAACTTTGGATTTTTCAGATCTACTGACCTAATCCAAGGTCTAACCCTCAACCCCTTCTTCCTCCTCTTAGGAATTGGATTCCCATCTTCATCCTCTTCTGATTCACTCCCACTCAAGCTCTGCAAGTCATCTGAATCTACAGCTTCTTCAGAACAGTAGCCAGTGAAACCCATCTCTTCATACTCTGGTACAACTCTCGGCTCTGTGACATTTTCTTCAAATTGAACATCATCACACTCATCATTCTCAATATCATAGTCTGAATCAACATAGAAGTCAGACCCATCACTGCTATCCTCATCCTCCTCAACTTGTGCTTCAAACTTCTTCTGCCCTTTATGCCTTGTGTTATATCTTGGCTCTCTAGGCTTCTTCCCCTTTCTGTTTAACTTAGCCTTATGATGAATGGGCTCCTTCCCCTTGTTTTGTGCAGCCTTAGATGTTTGCTTCCCAACAGCCTTAGATGTTTGCTTCCCAACAGCCTTAGATTTTTGCTTCTCTGCTTGCCTCTTCTCTAATTCAGCAGCCAACTGTTGCCTCACAGCCAATGCATCTGTTGCTCTCTTCTCAGAAGCCTCCCTTTCTCTTAGCTTTGCTTCTTCCCTTGCCTTCTGCTCAGCAGCCTCCCTTTCTTTTTTTTCTGCTTTTTCTCTTTCCCTTTGCTCAACTTCTTCAACACTAACTGCAGCAGAAGCTTGACTCTCTCTGAATTCGGCAGCCTCTCTCTCAGCTCTCTCAAACTCCTCTCTTTCCCTTTTCTCACCGTCCTCTCTAGCCCTCTTCTCTATATCCTCTAGTTTTTTGTTCAAAGCATTCCTGGCAGATGTAGGCCACAATCTTTTAGCAGTGTGTTTCACCCTTCTAGGTTTAGCTTTAGGGGGCTGCAAGTTACCCATATGCCCATGTCTTGTTGCTGTATTACCACCCTGCCCCACCTCACCTTGGCCGACACATGCTTGTGAACCCATGATGTCTGGTACAATATCAGATAAACCAGCAAAAGTGGACTGACTTGGTCCACCTTCCACATTTACTCCACTCCTATCCTCACCCACAATATTGCCAGCAGAACCACTATCATTTGCAAGATCAATAATTTCTGCCTCTACTTCTGCATTTACTCTAGTGATGCGGCTGAAATAGCCTCACAATTTAACCCTGCAAAATGTAGTTGTCAGTATAGGATAAGCAGGGATCGTTCAATCCGGGGATTGTAGGGTACACCTACACAAAAAGGTCAATTAACAAATAAAAGAATAAAATGGGGGTTTTGAAAGTTGGTTCCTAATCTACTTAAAATAAAAACAAAACAAATAAAACTATATTCAATGATCGACTTCCCTAACCTAGACCAATACCACTCGGAAATTACTAAGTGTAAAAACAGAAAATCCATTTCAACATGCTACAAAACTGTGCCCATCTTGAATGCATAGATAAGAGCTCAAATGAAAAGCCTCAGCGGATCAATCCATTTATCTGATTCGTTCTAATGTAGGCTTGGATCGGAAAAGTCCTTACCAAGCCTAATACTACTAATTTTCGAAAACACTCAGCGTAATTCTCTTAACTAGTAGTATTATCTAACCCTCGAATCAACTCACACGTGCAAATTAACCATTACACATAGAATTTAACACGTAATTTCCAGAATCGTTTAATCATTAAAGCATGATTTTTACCACTTTTTAGAACTAATTGCTACTTGTTTAACTCAGCGCCTTAACAAATAACAATTACCCTTGGCAAATTAAGCATACACACAAGAATACTCAGCGTGATTCTAGCATGCAAACTTATTAACCTAACTCTGAAAATTACCTAAACACATAAAAGGGCACAAGATTGTAACATGCATCATAAAAGAATTCTCGAAATTAACTCAATAATAAACTGAAAATCTCAAAAATATTAATACAAATATTCTGAAAATTTCATGTCTCCAATTACACAACTCGCAAATCCAAACACACAAAACCGAAACAAAAATTGTAAGTAGAGTCATAGTTACACTTTGAAGCTTTCCTCAGCGGCTTGGCAACAAGGTGATGAACTCGTCTCTACTATGGTGGTGGAGCGTCCTTGACTCAGCGCCTAAGAACTTCGTAGATTGATGGATGGATGGTGGTCACGGTCTTGTAGGTGTTGGAGGTTTGAGGAGTGAATTGGGCAGAGTCTTGGAATAGTTTTTGGCCAGGAAGTGATAGACAAGGAACTGATCTTGGTCAGGAAGTGATAGGCCGGGAAGTGATCTTGGCTAGGAAGTGATAGAAATTCTGTTCTGGACGTTGCCTATTTATAGGGGAGCATTGGTTGGCTTTTGTCGATCATACCCTTCATCATTGGACGGATGGGATTGCATCATAATTCCTTTAATTTTCCAACTGAAAACGTCTCCTTTATGGCCTTAACTCCTCTCATAATGGGGTCTTTTAACAGCTGAAACGTCTTTCTCCTTTATTCCCGAACTGAAAACGTCTTTCTCCTTTATTTATTTTCCAGCTGAAACGTCTTTCTCCTTTATTTATTTTCCAGCTGAAACGTCTTTCTCCTTTATTTATTTTCCAGCTGAAACGTCTTTCTCCTTTATTTCCCTTCTTCATTGCTTGGTCAAACGTCTTAAATTTCCTACAAAAAGGTGGAGAATATCAGATTTTTTTAAGAGAAAATAAAGGGAATTAATGTAAAGACCGCAAAAACGTCGACGGTAAGGAATCCTGATCCCGTTAGGATTTTTTTCATAAATTTTCCATTTTGCGCCTATTTTACGCCAAACATTGTACAAGACTCTTAAACTGACTCGATAACTCAAAACACGAAACTTAAGGGAGAAACAAGTCTAAAATGGGGCATATACTCAATAATATCGTCGCACTTTATGCTCCTATCATCTAGCTGAGCCACCAACTGCATTTACTCCATATCGTTCACTATATAACTGGCTAGCCATCAAGTTTGCTTCAAAAAAAGCCCTTTCCTTCTCTCTTAAAGTCTGATTGTTCAAAGGATTGACAAAATCTTCATCGGGTGGCAATGCAAACTCAGCATATGCTTCTTCTTTTTTCCTAGGACCCCCACCTGTAATGTACACAGTTATCTGCCTCTTCTTCAATGGTATCATCTTCACCATCTCTATGGCATCTCCATCACTCTTGATCTGTATGAATCCTTCATTGGGTGGTGTTCGAGGTATCTTGAAGTGGTAAGAGATTGGCTTCTCCCTGTACCCCAATGCATGAGCAATATTATTCATCTCCACCCATGAGATCAAATCAGGATCTAGACCATCAAGGTATATCTTCCCCCCCAACTTGTTAAACTTGGGAACCTTGTACTTCCATGTGCCATCCAACTTCTTGTCAAAATAACCACCATGAAAAATCTCCATTGTATACAAGTTTTCTGGAACTGGAAGAAAAAAAAACAAGAACAAAAGTCAGCACCTATCTTCAGTTTTCGAAACCCATTGTTCAATCATCAGTTACATGTTCAAGGATGACTTCATCACGCAACAAAACAGACTATGGAGATGCAATTTCATGTGCCTTCAACTCAAATTTTAGATAACTTAAAATATTCAACATTTAATTTTCTGGAAAACAGATGGGGATTTCAACATTTAAAAACCCCAGTTTATGTTCAATGATGATTCAACTACAGTCCAAAGCAATGTTTAAAAACTCATAACAGACAAATCAATTTGCTTTCTTCTCTTTTCTTTATTAAAGTAGCACAATGAAACCCATTTTAATATGGAGATGAGTTCATCGGTGGAAGCTTTCTTCTCTTTTCTTTATTAAAGTAGCACAATGAATCCCATTTTAATATGGAGATGAGTTCATCGGTGGAAGCTTTCTTCTCTTTTCTTTATTAAAGTAGCACAATGAAACCCATTTCAATATGTTCATCAGTGAAACCCAGAAGAGAGACAAACTCGTTTTCAACTTTTGGACAAAGTGCGTTTACATAGGATACGAATATAGAACAGAAGATATAGATTGGAGGACTCACTTTCGCCTGGTGGTCCATACTCCCTAAATATCCCCCACATCTTCGCCATGATAGTGATCCTCCACTGTCGTAGATTCCAGAATCAAGTCCGTGACCTGCTTTGATCAGACTGTTACTGTGGAATTCTCACTTTTCGAATCTTTTGGAGATAAAGGTCAAATCTTGATTTTGGGAGGGATTGGGTATGTTTTGGATCAATTTCAGAAGACTGAGGAGAGAGAAGTATCGAAAATGACGGAAATGGGAGCGAAATGTGGTTTTGTTCGATTAGGGTTAACTATTACGTAAAAAGTCCATTATGCCCTTTTTTTTGGGGCCCACGTGCTTGCCACGTCACTAAACAAACGGAGATGTTAGAGATTTTTGACGGAAGTATCACGTTGATTCCAATATAAGACTTTGGGTATCACATTGATACTTTTGAGAGTTCGGGTATCATTTTGGCCTTGGCAGAATAGTTTGGGGACCGTACCTGAATTTTTCTCATAACAAAATGCCCAAAATTTTGATGGTTCCAACTTCTAAATCACAAAATACCACTTTTTGCTTCCCACTCTCAAAATAATATTGATTCTTCGGCCGAATGTCAAATAAGAAATCAGCGAAGTTTATGAACAAATTGAAAGATCTTCAAATGTTAAGTGTCATTGTTCTAGACCAACATACAGCAAGGAACAACTTTCTAGAGTTAAAAAGACCTTAAGCATTTTCAGGGATTAATAATGATTATCAAAAGCTACCTAAGGTCTGATTGTATACCATTAGCTAATTCTAACATGACCAAATCAAAACCTTAATGTAGAGTACTGGTTTTGGTAAGAGCACAGCAAACCAACAATGTCAATAACATAGCAACAGTTCTCTCATCAACCCTAAACTCAAAAACATGAGAAAGATCAACATGACAAACACATACTAAAGACCCCTATGACAGTTGTATAAGAATTCAACTCTGATAGACTAATGCATCAAACAAATATTAAACCACTTGCATAACCCAATAACGCAGGCCCTCGATCTTCGTACCAAAAAAAAAAAAAGCCATTCCCAAAACCGACTACCCCAACAGCCAAGAATCAAATTCTTCTTTCTCTTCTCATAGCAAAACTAAGATCAATATCATATATTTACTTTTATCCAAATAAGCCTAACTTTCAGTCCAACCCGATCATCAACGATAAAACAACAAAATACAAAATCAGTAATCAATCATTCGAACACCAGATTAAGAAGCAAGAAGAACTCAGCGACGATTACCTTTTATGGGTAGATGAATGATAACACCCATCTCCTTTCCTTTACTCTTTACTCTTTCGCTCCCCTTTTCACCCTTCCTCTGCAAACACATACAAATACAGTTAAAATACAGTTTGTAGCAGATAAATACAGTCTGTAGCAGATAAATACAGTTTGTTTTTCATTTTAGTAGCAACAATTAAAATTGGAAAAGACCTTTATCTTCGTATCTCGAATTAATACATAAATCGGTCATTTTTCAGTTAAAAAACACATCGAGTTCTTCCCTACAGATCCCCAAGAAACAAAAGCTTAGAGCTACTAAAAGGCAACAAATAGCTACAAACACATTACAATACTCTCTGGAGAGTGAAACGTTTTGTATTGTAACAGATGCTGCTTATTCTCAAATGCTAGAACTTTACTTGCAAAAACAAAAAAACTCAAACTTACCAGTCAGATTCTTCCTCACCTTCAATGACATTAATCACATTCTCATTTTTTTTTTCAGAGAAGAATTGGGAAAGACAGCAATCAACTTTGGTTGGAAAATTTTGCGAGATAGGAGAGACATAGAGTAATTAAAATTGAGAAAAATGATGAAGATAAAGGAATCACTGGGTGTGAAGTAAAAGATTCATCACAGAATTTTATCCAAATATGTCAACTTTATAAGAATTCTAGAAGAGTTGAACACTATCTGGAGGCTTCTCATTGAAACTGAATGCCATAATTTGTGGTGAAGAAAACAGTTAAAGCAAAGTTTAAATCAAATCAATTTTAGGCTTCTCCAAAAGTGTGAAACTGTCTTTGGAAAACTAAATATTAAAAAACTTGGAAAGCAGATTACTTTTTCATTCATCTTGTTTGGAGCTTTCTTGGTTCGTCACTGTCAAGTAGTCATAATTTTGAATTGAGACGCAACATTGAATTGTCATAAATAGAGAGTAGAAATTGAGAATTAGACCCTTTACAAAGGAAAAGCTCATTCTTTGAGAGAAAAATTCAATGCCAGCAAATAGTAATCACTCTCCAATCCATGAGAATTACTGGAGTTCTACACAAATAAAGCAAATGAGATGGATGATAGAGGTTGATTTAATTTGGAAATTCCTAATAAGTTGAACCTTTCACATTCAAAAAATTGTATTTATGCATACTCATTAATAGTTATTTCTACCTTCCTTTCAACAGATTTTAAATTTACCTTCATCCTAAAACCATATCTTTTCTTTTGAAGAGACCATTGTAAAAAGATGCAAAGAAATGAATTCATGGGAAACACAGATATGTGGACCATATAGCGCTTATTAAAGAGAACAAACAATTTAATAGAATGAGTATTTCTCAATCAATTTAAGATACAGAAAAGCCGATAGCACACCTCTGATGGCTCTCTGCATTTTGCGACGCCAACAACTTGTCACCCTTTGATGCATTACACAAAATAACAAATTAGAACACTGAAAGCAAATCTGTCCCATGAATATATAACCAGCAAGCTACAACTCAAACTCGTAAACATTAAGAGTTTTTCAAGTCATAGACCTGGGAAAGATCATGTCATGTTTTCAGCATCCCAAAGATGCGTATTATGGCATTCAAGTCTTGAACCTTCAAACTTCCACCTAATCTGAGACTGTAAAATTAATTTGAGTTAGTCATATCCCTATATTCAGTTTCCAGACACACAATTATGTTCTCCTCCCAAGTTTTCTTACACAGTTCCGACAGTTCCAATTGATACCTTCAAAAACCAATAAACAAAACAAAAAGACTCTACCTTTACTTCATTTTCAGTAATCAAATTTCAAATGAACCCAACCCAATATATAGTTCATTTTCATGCTTAATACTAGTTGTGTAGTGTGTGAATATATAGTTCCAAATGATACCAAATCCTATCAACATGCAATGTATATTCGTTCTCTTTGTCCCATTCGGGCCCTTGAAATTAGGCATGCGATCATGTGATCGGGTTTTTCAACCAAAAGCAAGTAAAATTACCTCATTCTCATTGCCTTAGACTGAAGCACAAACCGATCCTCATTGTTTGATAAATTGAGACCGGAAAGTTGAGAAAACGTAGCAATTGAGAAAATACAGCGAGTGTTATACTCCTAGTTCCCGGTTTCCATTGATAGATGTCATCTGATACATGATTCATAAGATTGATATAAGTTGAAATCAAATGTAAATTAATACATAGGAAAATACTTCTAAGCTCCATTGTCTACTTCAGCCTATTGTGCACAATTAAACAATAACTCACATAAATAGACTTCAAAAATTAGACCAGTTAGAAATATTTGGCTTTTTGTCAATGCCTACCACTTTTCAAATTTCTTAGACAAATCTTTGATTATTTTTATACCACTGCTGTATGTCTTTCCCTCAGTATCTTTTTCTAAGTCCTTACTAATGCAAGAAAAAGTGAATAGCAATCTTTACTGCTGCTGTTGTTATGAATGTTGACAGTTTATTACTAAAGTGAGTAGACACTGAACCCGAAACAAACACCAAATTTACACGAAAATAAAGTTTTGATTCAGCTTAAAAAATAATAATGTTCATAAATATCAAAAAAATATTTCAAAACAGAAGGAAACACACTTTTTCAACGGTTTCACAACCATTTCCACTCTCCCGACAAAATGCAATTTAGAACAATGACGTAGGCCAAAAAAAAAAAAGATTTCTTTTATAATTTGTAAATGCCATATCCATGTAAAGGACAAACAATACCATAGCATGAACTTAGGCGCATAATCCAAAAAAAAAAAGAAGAAGGGGAAAACAGAACCATCAAATAACAACATATATTTCACACAAACGACATAACAGGATAAAAAAAAAAATGAAATAAGTAACAAACACAATCTAGAGATTAAAAACAACATTACAAAAACATAAAAGAGGAAAGAGAAAATGTCACCTGATAGAGAAATGCCAAAAGTGAGACTCAACTTCTATCAACAGTCCACACCTATAACAACAGTAAATTAAAAACTTTATATATAGGTAGACAAACATAATCAAAATCAAATGGAGAAAAATACCGAACAAAGCCATTTAAAAAGAGCACTACCTTCATTTCAAGGACTAATCAATTGCCTATTTCTATACTTTGGTTCAAACAATCAACAAACTTGCTTATAGTTTTCCTGTAGTTTGCTAAATTCAAATCCTCTCAGCACAACAGGAGCATTATTAAGCTCGGAAAGCAAAATAGATATTAATATCATGAAATGACTAACAATAGTTTAAAAATCCAATATATAAATTATTCACTTTGCAGCCGAAATTGAAAAACTTTACCCAATAACAGACATGAAGTCAATATTGTACTTAACACTGATGATAAAATTAAAACAGTACAAAAAAATCGTAGCAGCTCAAAATGAACGATCTGCAATAGGGGTAACCACCAATAAGCAAGATTTGAAAATGAATTGCACAACAGGAGAATCGATAACCGATTTACAAAGTTTTTAGCTGATTGTACATGTAGTTGACTAATTCTTTTGATTTTAAGACCAATATTTGGCTTCAATATGTGTTCTTGTTAAAAAAGACGAAGTCCAAAGATTCAAACACATTCCTTAAGCTGCTACAATATTTTATGATACCACTTGCATTAAGTAGAGGTTTTTTTGGCTACATCATCTTACTAACTTAGTCGTCCTCAATTTTGTATCTGCGAAGTGGTAGTTCCAGTCTCTATATAAACAGTCCTTTAAGATGAACACCTACTGTCGCTAACCCATCTTCTATCTAATATACAATATTCATAAGAGCGATGGCAAAGAGAGGAGATTTTACCAAAAATATTCCCAAATGAAACACACACCTCTTCCAAAACCCAGCAACCTCTTGGACCAAAATCTTCAATCTCTCGTCTTCTTTCTCGTACCCCAACAATCTACCATCAAAATCAAAAACCTTACATCAAATCGAAAGGAATAGACACTACAACTTCACTTGCCAATTTTCAATTAAGCATAAACACAGCGAAGCGACTAACTTTAACTTTCAAAAAACTCAGAATCGAAACTCTGAAATTACATAATCAAATTCAATCAACCAAGAAAACCCCCAATTCAGTAACCCTAACCGTAAAAGCTAATCCTCCAATACATTAAACAAATCCCAAAAGTATCATCCCCCTCAAAAACATCTAACAAAAGAAGAAAAAATCCAACAACAAAAACCACAGAACAATTCAAACCACAAATCCAATACCTTGCAACCGGTCTTTCCTTTCTTCGATCTTCTCTTTTCGTCTCTTCTTCTCCCTTTGTCTCTTCTATTCCTCTTTTCTCTCTGCTCGCTTCTTTCGCTTTTGTTGAAAGAAGAGCAAAGACAGAACCCTCGATCATTATACCCATCCAACACAGAGAAGAGCAAGGACAGAAACGACTTTTCCACCAACTTGATATTCTCCTCGAACAGTGAGGATAAAAGGGCTTTTCCGACTCTTAGGAACAGTGTAACAGTAACATTGACGCTTTATATATAGAATAATGTCGTAGTTAGTTAGTTTATTTATCATTTATGAAAATCCAAAAAATATTGTGACTTTCCCACTACTATTCATTTGTAAATCCATGTGGGCGTGAGCATTACAAGCACTTTTGTGTGTTTCACCGCCCTATCTAGGCCTTGCACCAAGAAAGGCCGTCTATGTGACTTTGTGTGATGCAAAGTCATGCTTGAATGAGGCTCGGTGCCTTGTTTAGCATTTTTTCTAGTTTTATTTGTTTGTGCAAGTGATTTCAGTGATCTAGAACCATAGGATTCTTAGCTAGCTCGTAATCCCCGAGGTACGATAAACCGGGACGTAAATACTTCCCATCTTTGATGACCGTGTTGATTGTTACGCTATAGGCGAATGAAAAACGCTCAAATCATAAATACACACGGACAACTGTAAGAATTGTAAATACATTTAACATGGATTTCAGTAGCTATACTGCTTAAAACCAGAAGATTGATAAAAAGTTTGCCATTCTTCTTCTCTCTCTTAGTTTTCAGAGAAGAGCTATGTAGATGATGAAAGAGATGACTGTAAAGATTTGAGTTGATTCATAGAATTCAGGTATTAATTTCCACTTCCCTTAACCTCAGATTGTATTTTTCAAGTAGCTATGATGGTGCATCCATGAATGGTTTTTAGGATATTCATGATCATAATAGAAAGACATAATTTTAAGAATGACATTCTACAAAAATTGTTGTTTCAATCATTGATTTAGTTTATATAGGAAATGTATTTGTGTGTTTGTATAGGAACTAAAATGAGATTAATAAGTCCATTTTTTTTTTTGAAAGGATTAGTTGAATGCAAATTTGCTAATTTATGATATTCATAATTAGTATTTACTACTTGGACTAAACTTTGCTTAGAGTGAGATGGTATAAATTTTTCAAACAAAATGTAATTGTATAATTTTATACCAATTTCTTTTGAAGAAAACTTATACTACTCAAATTTTTGTAAAATTCATTCCATTGCATAAAACCTTAATACCCATTCAAGAATTTGATATTGGAATTTGATGCCTCCATGCCCAAACCTTAAATTGTCCTATTTTTGGATAGTTGAGATATTATGTATACTTAATGATACTTATTCATCGTTGCATGTTACCCGTAATGCATATTAAGTTAATGCGTATATGGGATCATAGGCGGAGTGCTGCTGGATTTTTCAATAATATGTAGAGATAATTTAGGCATTATAGAGATATACATAATATGTCATTGCTGAATGGGTTAGATTCTACACCTTAGGAATGAAGATATAAGGCGATAGTTGATTTATTCATTATGTGTGATTTATTAATCAATTTTTTTCATTATGCAGTGGTTCTTTACCGAAGCAATGAATAGTAGAGCAATATGGACAAAGATTGGGAAAGTGATGAATATATTTTTGGGCTCCGTGCATTTAGCAACCATGCACTAGATATATCCCATGTTCCTAATAGAATCTATTGCCCTAGTAAAGAATGAAAAAATCGGTGGAGATAATCTGTAAAGATATGGAAAACCATATACGTTGTGTAGGCATGTAGAATGATTATGTAAAAATGCCTTGAACCGCACACGGCGAGCAATTACTCCTAATAAATGAACTTGATGTGGCAGGTTCCTCCTCCCCACAAGAAGTTATGCCAGAACATGATATGGCTAATATGTTGTAAGTAGCATTTGGGTTTCATGATGATTGACCATGCCTACATCCTTTTTAGAGGCAGTTGGAGATCATAACTCTAGTCCAACACCAGATGCCAAAAAATTCTACAAGCTACTTGACAATGCAGATACTGATATTTTTTCTGGAGCACGAATAAATAAGCTTGAATTTCTAGTGAGGTTATATCATATTAAGTGTTTGTACTCAACTAGTGATGTATCTTTTTTCAGAAAGTCTAGATCTATTAAGAGACACATTCCTGCAAGTACGACTCCCCTAAAGAGTTTTTACAAGACAAAAAAAAATGATCAAGGACATTGGGTTTTCATATAAAAAGATTGATCGATGCATGTTCGAATGATTGTATGTTGTATTGGAAAGAGCACAAAAATGATACTAGTTATCACGTTTGTGGTACAAGCCGATCTAAAAAGAAGAAGAATGGCACTGAAGCTGGTGGAAAATCAAAAGCAGCTAAGATTTTACATCATTTTTCATTGGGTCCTAGGTTGCAACGTTTATATATGTCTCGCCATGCATACTGCAGATTCGATGTCTTCGCATTCAAAATTACGGACTAAAGATAGGGTACTCCGACATCCTGCTGATTCTCTAGCTTGGACAAAGTTGGATGAAAAGTAGCTAGATTTTGGTAATGAGTACCGTAATGTTCACCTGGGGTTGGCTAGTTACAGATGCAACCCTTTTAGAATGATGAACTCTTAACATAGTACATGACCTGTTGTGATATCTGTTTATAATCTACCTCCTTGGTTATGCATGAAGCAACCATACTTGTTCTTGTCATTGCTCATACCTGGCCCAAAAGGACCCAGTAATATTATTAATGTATATTTATAACCACTCGTGGAAGAGCTAAAGATGTTGTGGACTAAAGGGATTGAGACATATGATGCATTCAAGAAAAAGAAATTTATCATGCAAGCTGATGTGTTGTGGACTATAAATAATTTTCCTACATATGTCATGTTATCCGATTATAGCACAAAAATGTTACAAAGCTTGTCCGATGTGTGCTGACTGCTGAAAATAGAGACCCTGTTAGGCTGAGAGTTGTCAAAAAAAAATATTATATGGGACATCAAAAGTGATTGAATGATAATCATCACTACCGTGGCTAGAAAAATAATTTCAATGGTGATGCTGAACGAAGGCCTATCCCAAAGCCTATGATAGGTTCAGATTGTCTATGAGTAATGCATGGCTTGACAATTCAATTTGGAAATGAGAAAAAGAATAAAGTTCCTCGAAAACGTAAGTGGACATCTGAAGGACCACCCGAGCAGAACTTTGTTAATTGGAGGAAGAGAAGTATATTTCTTGAACTGCCTTATTGGGAGCATTTTTTATTGTGCCATAATCTAAATGACATGTATATTGAGAAGAATGTCACTGATAATGTTGTTGGCACCTTACTCGGAATAGAAGAGAAAAACACGATAGTAAAAATGCTCGATCCGACATGGTTCTTCTCAATGTTAAAAATGTTTTCATCATGTGCCCGAAGGTGACAACCTAAGATATTCTCAGCTAGCTTTAATTTTATTAAAGGAGAAAACAAAGATATGTGAAGTTATGCCTGACTATCAACCACCGGACGACTGGTCTTCTAATATTAGCAACTGTGTTCGAGTTGAAGAAAGAAAACTAATTGGGTTGAAACGTCACGATTGTCATATTTTGATGCAATATCTATTACCAATTGCCATTAGTTAGCCCATTAAGTGTAAAACACTTATTAAAGTGCAACTAGAATTGAGTGAATTTTTCAGACAATTATGCACAAAGGTTAGTTCAAAAGCTTACTTTGAAGATCTATCGCGCAAGATTGCCTTAACGTTATGTGACTTGGAGTGCATACTGCCACCTCATTTTTTGACATAATGGAGAACGTACCCATTCATTTGGTTGATGAAGCTACAATAGTAGGACCAGTTCAGTATCGATGGATGTATCATGTCGAAAGGTAAATTTAATTTGATAAGTTAATTAATCAATACTTTGCCTGATTTAATTAAATTGTTGTTATTGTTTAGGTATTTAAACACTTTGAAAGAATACGTTCGCAATAAGGCTCATCCCAAAGGAAGCATTGTTGAAGGATACATAATAGATGAGTGTCTCTCATTTTGTACTTTGTATTTATCAGGTGAGACTGAATCAGAACGAACCAGACTATAAAATGACAATATAATAAAAATAATAGAGAAAGGGAAAAGATGTCAACGTTCTGTGCTAGACTCAGAAAGACTGGAAAATTTATCATTTTCCAAGTATTTTAAGAGCATGGTAAATTCTCATATATAAATGACATTTGATACTTTGTATTTCATTTGTTAATCATTAACTCAAATAGTGATTGTTCCCCTATTTAGTAATTGTTATCTTGTTGTGTAGATAAGAGAAAAAATTAATCAAGGTGAATGGAACATTGATCCTGATATTTGCACATTAGCGGAAGGACTAGATATTAAAGCCAAACAATACAAAAATATGTCATGAATGGTTGTTGCTTTCATGTGAAGTTAGTTGACACTGGTTCTACATATCAAAACAGCGGTATTTTTGTCAATGTTGGAAGTAATTGCTATGCTTATGTCAATGACCGCCAACCGACAGATGACATGCTTGACTATTACGATGTATTGATAAATATCAGAAAACTGGACTATCAAAATGGTAGAAAAGTATTGCTATTTGAGGGGGATTGGATTGATGGTCGGACCCAACATCAAGGATTGAAAAAGGATGAGTTTGGATTCATATTGGTAAACTTTAATCATTTGCTTCCATCAACTGATACTTTATTTTTGCTTCTCAAGCACACTGACTGGGAGGATGTTGTGAAGACAAAACCAAGAGAGTTTTTTGATATGGGTGTGGACCTTGATCCAGAACCACATGCACATCAACACGTAGTCCCCATGAACGAGAAAGACGTGACGATATCACTCAAAGACATTTCAAGAGTTAATTTGGATTAGACATACATTCATCCATGTGCCCGATCGTAATCTTTTGCTTCTAGTTACTTTGTCATTTTGATTGTGTGGTTTTGTAAAAAAAATTTAATTAATATCTTTTATGTCGTCTTTAAAATGTTTATTTTTTTTTTAATTTACAAAATGATGATATTTCATACAAACGATGAATATATTAATTGTTAATCGATGAAAAAATAACACAAAATGTTATTACAATTAATAAAAATTGAAGCAGTACAAAAAATTAATAAGAATTATCAAAATTACAAACAAAAAATTTAGGAGGGCCAATCAATTTATTCCCGCTCCATGTTTTCATTTTCGCACGGATAACAGTGATTATAGTTTTAAGAAGAAAAAAAATTAATGTATAGAACAACGTGCCTGCACTAGAGAGACATTGTTTCTTTTGCACCGCCAGAGACCAATATACTGCAAAGCTCAATCTCCATGGTGAAGGAGGACATTCGATATTGAGATTCACTAAGCTAGAGATTGCAAGCTTGAAGGACATTTGATAGACTATGCGAGATTGAATAACAATACCATTTCTTTCTTTAATTTCTTGAAACCCGAATCTGTGGCTTCACACTGGAAACATTTTAGCTTGAATGCTTCTAAGGTATCATTACCTCTCTTCGTCAATTTGATAAATAATTAATTTTTAATTTGTGGGTTTGACTTTCATTCTAATTGTTGAAGTTCATGGTTTTGGATGGAAACCTACATTGAGCGGATGAAACCATATGTTGAGTTTTTGTTGGTCACTTAGTTTTTGGTCAAGTGATAACCTACACTGAGTTGATTTGTCATTGCATAAAGTTCTAATCCATTTTTGCTATCCAATTAGATTTGTTAGTTCTATCATAATTTGTTGAGTCGTATATTGTGATGCCCCGGAAATTCGTAGTTATTTTCCGAGGATTTTCCGGAATTTAAATTGTGGTTATTTGACGGTTTCGTGGCTCGTGGATGGAGCGGAAGTGTTTCGGGAGAATAATTATTTGAAGAATATGGTTTTAGGGCGGTTGCAAATGTTGACTTTTTATTCGTTGGGATTTTCCGAAAACTTCCTTCACCAAAGTTGTAGAGTGCGTCGATACGAGTTCGTGGACATGCGATACGTGTCAATTGGAGTTCGTATGAGGAAGTTATGGCCATTGGAAGAAGTTTCCATTTTAGTATTGTGATGCCCCTGATTTATAACACAAATAAAAATCGATATACAATCCTATAATTATATATTCGTGATCGTTCAGCCATCAATACAAAATACCCGTAAACTTTTTCCCTTTTAAACCAATTACATATTGATGCCCTGAACCCACTGTGTCAATATTGACCCGCTCCATAGAGTCATATATTACATAAACTTATGAATTAAATTGTCAACAACAAGATAAAACGTAAATACTCCTCAGAGTTAACTATACAACGGAAGTCCTTATCAACGGTAAAGTCACAAAAATGTCTTCCTACCGTAAAGCTGCAAGGGCGCTACCTCCACTTCAGCCCCGATTATCCTAACCTGCAGGATTAACCCCTACACCGTTTGAATAGTGTACCGGGTTGCCACACAACAAACCCGGTAAGTTTTTGCAAGCTCGTATGAGTAACTCAAACCACACACAACTCACGCCAAAAACGAGGAAAACCTTTCAACTCGTAAATAAGGAAAACATATCATGCTTCCCAAAACAATACTCTTTTCCCAAAAGAAAACAACGAAAGTCACACCGTGACAAAATCATATAAATCGTTAACCTAACAATTCAAATATGATAAATCGATCAAACCTGGATAAAAACATCAAATCGGTCCAACCTGGACAAAACACATCAAATCATATCAATTGTTAACCTAACAAATCGAATATGAAACTTCGGTCCAACCTGGACAAAACATCAACACACATCAATCATATCTATCGTTAACCTAACAAATAGAATATGATTCTTTAGTCCAACCTGGACAAAATATGTACCCAGGAGTCTTAAGTAACCTACTTAGATCCATGAGGTACGATGACAGACAGACTAGAGCTCTAACTGAATCGTAACCTGTCACCCGGCCAAGGTTCAACCTTACGATATAGCATTGCCATGAGGATACAACCTGCAACCCCGGATCCTTAGGCCAACCTGACTCTTAGATCAAAACATTAAACGAGTCGCACTGGACCCCAAACATTAAAAGGAGAAATCACAACCTATGACTCTCAAATCCTCAAACACTTTTCAAAACAATAGAAATATCATTCCCCACCATTTGTTTTCCGAAAAGTCACATCACAAACAATAAAACGCATCATTCAAGCATATTGTTTCCATAAATCCACAAATCCACCAAAACATATATATTTCACGTAAATATATATATACGTAGTCATCCGCTCAGGAATGCCTACTAATACCAACTATAGTTTGCAGTTACTAAATAACTCTAAAAAATAAAGCTATTTCGTTCATTAATGAACCTTGTGAGATTACTCACCTCGAAACTCCCGCTGCGTCTTCAATAAAGAACAAAGCAGCCAATCCACAAAACAACCGTCCAAAATACTTCGTCAAGTACCTAATCATATACGGTTTCCACATAAAGATAACTCTAAAAAATAAAGATATTTCGTTCATTAATGAACCTTGTGAGATTACTCACCTCGAAACTCCCGCTGCGTCTTCAATAAAGAACAAAGCAGCCAATCCACAAAACAACCGTCCAAAATACTTCGTCAAGTACCTAATCATATACGGTTTCCACATAGTAACAATTCACAAACGATTTAAGTCTGAAACCCCTGTTTTGAACTATGATACGCTCAAAGCAAGCGCATAATTTAACCCTGAAAAGATCGTTAGTAGTATAAGCAAATAGGGATCGTTCTATTCCGGGGATTGAGGGTACACCTGTCATTGTCAAACAATTAAACAATTAAAATTAAAACAAAGTATAATATTCACAAATGTATTCACAAAATATAAACATTTTACACGAAAAGGGGGGATTTTGTTTTTGGTTTTTTCGAAAATGAAACTAAGTTAACAAAAACAATTAAAATGCAAAAACATAAAAATACGAATGGAATGAAGGAACAAAGATCAAAACCGAAACTTATGATTAAAATTGATTCAAACCCTAATATTGTTCATCTAAGTCATGAGAAAGGAGTTGATCATGTGAAACATTCGAAAGCAAATGAATTCCCATTTTTTACTTTTCAATGCTAATTAACCTAAGCGAAAGCACCTAGATTAATCCTATCAAACATGCAATCAAACCCTAGAAAGCTAGTCAATCATGTCATGTTTAACGCATTACACATAGAGAAAGGCTATCAACTCAAGTGTACAACTTAGTATGGAAAAGTCCACCTAATTGCAATTCTCTTTAATTAAATTCGATCTTTGTACAAAACCTTTACTACTTTGATTCAAGTTTACACAAAACGAAAAGTCGATTTCATGTTCTTAAACCTAGCACCATTCATATCGAAACCCTAAGTGTTTGCAACCACATAAGATTAAAATACAAAAGTTATCTATAACGCAAATTTAATTAAACAAACCCACATAAGCAACTCTCGAATCACAATATATGAATCTGAAAATTCTCAATTAATCATAAAAATTCCAGAAATAATACTTTGTTCAAACATATATGTCAACTAGTTCATAACCAACGAAATTCAAAGCAAAGGTTACAAAGGAGAATAGGATTACACCGTGGATGAAGATGAGATGGATGATTCACGTTGTGGATTCTTGAAACTCGAAAGCAAGCTTCAAGGATGGCTATGGATGGAAGTGCTCACGGCTTCTCTTCTTCTTCTTTGGCCTTGCTTGAACTCGTGGAGATGACTAAACGTGAAACTAGAGGATGGAAAGGAAAATGGAAAGGAAATGGAGAGACAAAGAAAATGGAATGGATGAAGGAATGTCTTTCTTCTTTGTTGTAGCCTCTATTTATAGGCTACCAAGCAAAACTATTTGGATTTAAACAAATGATGATATGTTAGGTTTGAGCATTTAAACATTAATGGAATTTATTAGGTTTGAATATTTAAACACTAATGGAATTTGTTAGGTTTGAGTATTTAAACACTAATGGAATTTGTTAGGTTTGAGTCACTTTCTACTCATTTTTCCTTCAATTAATTCTCCACCAAGACTTCAGATTTTGCCCGTGACTTCTTCATATGAAATGATCCATCATGAGTGTAGATCATTCTGTAAAATTTTCAGAATTTATCTCCATGTGTTTGGGCCGGAATTTCTGCTGGACTCCTTACAGGTCCAGTTTTCCAGTTTTGCTTCTGCAGAACATTGGGCTGACTGTTTGAAGGCCTTCCACTTCTTTTTGGCTCTTGCACTCTTCATAAGAAATGTTTCTTAGGATGTCTAGAATGGATCTGGAAGGTTTCAGCTCATTTGAAGTTCATTTGGTCAGGTGGTCGCTCCTTCTTCCTTGCTTGGCTTGGTTTCTCCTAGCCGGAGTAGGAAAATGTGTAAAGTTGACCTTTTTAGTGCATTTCCATTTTTCTCCATCATTTTATGGACCTAACACTTATTTCATCATCATCTACTCCAATGTACCTAAAAATAAAAATTGAATTAAAAATCGATTCGTTTAAGGAATTAACTAAGCAAAATGTGAGGAATTAACTATTAAAATATCACATTAAAATGCTTCTATCAAATTCCCCCACACTTAGCTTTTGCTAGTCCCTTAGCAAAATCAAAACACAGACACAACTAAGACTCAACGAAAATTTAAAGACTCTACAAATACAATGACTCTATTGCCCTTCAACTTTTTGTCTCAGCAATCTCTTACTTTCACCACACCAAGATTAGCACTCAACCAAGAATTAATGTTTAGGCATTCGAGAGTTAATTAAAACATGTAATCCACACATACACAAGTAGGACTTGGTTGTAACAATGGTGATGGGTTTAAGCTTAGCATGCTTCAGACAAGTATGATTCAAATCTCACAAGTATATCCCTCTTTCTTCTCTCAGATCATGGCAATGCTTAAAAGCTTATTCACTCAAGTACATGTGAAAGATAAACAAAGTAGATCACATATGTATAGAAACGAAAGCACATAATTTTTCTTTTAAAGATCTCATGAAGGATATCAACTACTTGCACGAATGGACTGCCATAGGTTCAACTCTTGTAACTCATCTCCACATCAAGGGCTGTCCCATCTTAAGGATCAAGAAGGTCCTCTCTCAAGGGTTGTAATGGGGCTCAGGCTCAAGGTTTAAAGAAACGAAAGGTAAGGATTTATCAAAGTGTCCTAAAAACCTAGTAGAGCTCATATGAATGTAGAGATTTCGAAATATTCCACCAAGGCATTGCAAAAACGTCACTTCCCCATAGTGGTAATATAAGAGGGCCAAATGTCTTCATGTTGGGCCCAATCTTCAATGTAAACTTCCCTTGAATCTAGTGAAATGGACAAAGGCCAAATTTTTCTGTAGTGGGCCTTCAATTCAAAGCAAACTCCAAAATCACTAAGTATGGGGTATTAAAGTCCATATACTTTTCTTTTTATTTCTTTTTAGCCGTATATATATATTTTTTTTTTTTTTTTTCTTTATTTTCATTTTTCACGGCTTTCACATATCTTTTCTTTATGGACAATTCTACCCCCACACTTGAACTTTCACCTCTTCTCAATCTTCATCTTTAACACCAAACCCATGTAATATGTCTCAAAAGTTAGCTCCACTAAGTTCTTAGAACAAAGGGTAGAGTTGTAACTATACCAAGCTTCATGGTTAAGGATTTTAAGGGTGATGAACGAAAAGGCTTAATGTAGGCTCAAAGGGGCTTAACTAGGGGGGTCCCACGACGGGCACAATTGGGGACACAAGTTTATTTGGCAATGGTGGTAATTCCTAGAGAACCTCTATCCCTTCCAGAATCAGGGTCATGTATTGATATCACGTCTCAACAAGCACAAGAGCGAATTCTAGCATTCTCTAGTCCATTAAACTTAATCTATGGCAAGCAGTCAATCAAGATGAAAGAATAATGAGATCATCAAAACATCGCCAAGAAATTAAGAATATATTTTTCATTTCACTCCAAGAAAAAGGGACATGGTTCAATTATCTCACATGGGCTTTATGAATCACAACTCATCTTAACATGCTCATATTCTGTACCAAGGTCATGCAATCCATATCCACTACAAGGCACACATTTTTCATATATCTCAATTAACCAAAGAATACCATGTTTAAAATCATCTCAATGTTGTGATCCTCTTTTAGTCATGATTTCAGAGATATAGAATCATCCCAGACAGTTGAAAGGCATCCTAAGACTCAAAACAAAACAAAAACAAGAACAACACATAAAGTGACGCAACATACAAGAAAAAAAAAAAAAAAAAAAACGTTTTGGACTTAGGGATATTTCTCTTCTCCTTTCGGTAACTCCTTTGGAACATGACCAGGTGAAGAGAGGAACGATTTTGGCGGAGCTCAGCTCACTTGATTGACAGGGGACGAGACCCTTTGTCAGCACTTCTCATATCCAAACTAGACCTTTAGACATCACATCCCATTGGATGCGCCTACGATGAAGAAGATATTTACCCAAAATTCATTTTGACTCTAACAACAAACAAACAAAACAAACAAACTAAAGAACAAAGATAAACAAAAACCAAAACATGAATATAAAACCTAAAACAAAGTTAACGATTTTTTTTTTTTTTAATTTAATTTTTTTAATTTTCTGATTTTTCTGATTTTTTATTTTTTTTTCTTTTTATGACAAAAACTAACTACAAGCATTAATCCTTCCCCCCACACTTAAATCATACATTGTCCTCAATGTTAAACAAGTTAGAGCATGCAATGAACAATTATCATGTGAATGGAATGATTAACTCAAGAAAACCTAAAAACAAAAACTAAAAACGCAAATAACAAAGATACAATCAGAAAATAGTAATAGAGGAGATAGAGTTTAAGAGAGCAAATCTGCGTTGATGGCTCCTCCACAGCTACGGTTGAAATGGGTTGCCTCCCATGCAGCGCTTAATGTTTAAAGTCTTTCAGCCTAGACTTGTACCTCCATTTACTCCTTTGGAGGAGCGGTATGCGGGCGAGTGGCAGCCTTCTTGCTGGTTTCAGCCTTCGGAGGAGGGTTCTGATGGAGTGACATAAATAAAAATAAAAAAAAAAAAAAACGGGGGAGGCAAGGTTCGAAACCTTAACCTGCTGCACGAAACCTTTGTCCCCAACCACTGGAGCACAAGCTGTGCTTAATATAATGTGTACAAATTTTATACTTATTATGTCATAAACGAACATAATAAAAATAAACGAGAGGTGAGGTTCGAACCTCAGACCTCTTGTACACGAACTTTACACTCAACCACTCGAGCACGGCTGCTCACGTTATTATCCATACCAATCCTTTTATTTAAACCAACTGTTTCAACTGTTTCAACAATTCGGCACAAAACATCCAAGACTGTTGCAGAAATCCGGCCCAACTCATCCAAAACTGTTTCAGAAACTCGGCCCATCATGTCCAAAACTGTTTCAGAAACTCGGCCCATCAGGCCTCCACCCACAGCTACAGTGATGCCTTGATCCGAGACAGGCCCAAGTACGGCCCACTTGTGTCACGGCTTATCCCTTCCGTGATTTATGGCAATCAAATCTGCTTTCGGCTACAGCTGTCTGCCACAGCGCCTCGAGATTCCCTCGGTCCCCTTACACGCTCTCCACGCGCCAACAACTTTTCCGGGTTTCAGGGCGACTTTAATCCAACGCGTAGAATGAATCACAGGAATCGTCCATCCAACGGTGGAGATCTGCTCACCTCGCTCTATAAATAGGTGCATTCTGAGGGCGCAACTGTTCACTCCAAAGGAACGAAAATCTCTCCTGAGTTCCAGCCCCTCTCTCCCAACTCTTCAGCTTTTCCTCTTCTTTCAAAACTCAAAATATTTCTTCTTCGATTCAATCCTTCTCTTCTGATCTTCTCTCCCATCTAGTTGATTCAATCTCATCTTTCCTCTGAACTTTCAGATCTCCAACACACCATCATCATCCTTAATCCCTTTAACAACAACTCCTTCAAACACTTGACAACTTTACTCTTCGATCTTCACATCCCCTCAACCCATCACCATGGAACCACGAACTCTGCAACTGATGGAGCTACAAACCCAGCAACAAATCGAGGATGGAGGAAACAACCAAGCAGCCGGGAGTAGTGCCAACACAGATTTCTGGCGAAGCCGTGCCAGGTGGGTTCCTACTCCAGATCAAATAAGGATCCTCAAGGATCTTTACTACGACAAGGGAGTTAAGCGCCCAACTACAGAGCATATTCACGAGATCTGTCTCCAGCTGAACCAGTATGGACATGTTGAGGGCAAGAACATTTATTTTTGGTTCCAGAATGTCAGGGCTCGAGAGAAGCAGATGAAGAGGTGCAATCAGGCTGCTCAAGTGCCCATGGGAACTAGTTCTCCTGGTACTGGTGGATCCATTGATCTCAATTTTGGGCCAGCTGGTTCTACTGGTGCTGGTGGATCCATCGACATCAATTTTGGGCCAGCTGGTGGATCCATTGACATCAATTTTGGGTCCACTAGTTCTACTGATGATGGTAGATCCATTAATCTCAACTTTGGTTCCACTGATTCTACTGGTAATGAAGGATTTCTTGATTTAAATTTTGTTTCATATTCTTCCTCACACTTCAACACTAATACCAGTACAACTCTTTTGGCACAACAGGAGGACAAACATCCCTGCAACAACGAGGAGGAGATCACCAGGAGATTGAAACCCTTCCATTGTTCCCCATGCATGGTGAGGACATCTTGGGCATCATGAAGACTACTTCCGAGAGAGGTAGCGGTTATGGCGGTGGCTCTCACATTTCCCTTGAGCTCAGCCTCAACTCCTACAGAGATGCAGACATGGCTTAGTATAGAGTATTATTATTATTATTATTATTATTATTATTTTTTTTTTATTTTTTTTTTTTTTTGTAAATAGCTGAAATTAATAAGACTGAATGAATGCATTTTTTTTTTTTTTTTTTTATTATTATTTTTTTTTTAAATTTTTTTTTTTTTATTATTATTATTTTTTTTTTTTGTAAAAAGCTGAATTTAATAAGACTGAATGAATGCATTTTATTTTATTTTTATTTTTATTATTTTTTTTTTTTAATTATTATTAAAAAATATAGGACTCAAAAATATTTATAGGACACAAAATGAAAGACAAAAATATTTATAGGATTCAAAATGAAAGACAAAAATATAAATCCCTTCCCCCACACTTAAATATTGCATTATCCTCAATGTAATCAATTAAAAGCATGCAATGAAATAAGTAAGCATATAGGGATGGAATTTACGAAAATAACTACTAAAACAAAAAGAAAATGGAGGAGTAAAAGGGGAAGAGAAAGCAAATCTGATTATATTCTGAATTGGGTTGCCTCTCAAGCAGCGCTTGTATTTTACGTCTTGCAGCCAGACGGTACCTACATTAAATAAAGTTAGTAACTTAATATTAACAAAGAAATACAAAAAAAAAAATAATAATAATAATAAACAAGTAACTATGAATTACAAACTACAAGTATAATTAACAAGTATTTTGTACATAAGACACAAGTTAAGTACACAAGTGAGTATAAAACGTAAAAAGTATTTTTACAAGTATAAAGTGTGAAACAACAAAATAATTTACACGTAAAGAGTATGCACAAGTATTTCTTTTGTTATAAACATTATTGATATCAAATCTAATTCCAAGCGGTAAATCAAGTGGACGTGCGGCCCAAGTATAGTCGTCTAGACACAAAGTCCCTCCTACATCCGTTGGGCAACCTTACTGAAATGGCCAGGTAGGGGAGGGTGAACACGAGAGGAAAAATCCATTTTGGCATGAGCTAGGCCCATTTGTAAGCACTTCTGGATTCAAAAACCCGTCATGAACGTTGTCCCCTTCCTAGACACCATCTCACATAGGATATTCTTACTAGGATGTAAAAGGTCCTAAGTGTGTTAGACAGTTCAATGAATGTTAATAAAGGCCGCCCTCAACCTTAAGGGACCTGAACTAGGTACCAATAAGGGGTTTAGGCCAATATTAATAAACACGACTTCACCTATTCCTTCTTTAATTTACAACCTACAATTAAATTCGTATTCAACAATAAAAAAAAACAACCTAGTTAATTTAAACTAAGTATCAAACAGTTTATATACAACAATTATAAACAAAAACAAGTGATTTTTCAATCCCCGGCAACGGCGCCAAAAATTGATACGCTCAAAGCAAGCGCATAATTTAACCCTGAAAAGATCGTTAGTAGTATAAGCAAATAGGGATCGTTCTATTCCGGGGATTGAGGGTACACCTGTCATTGTCAAACAATTAAACAATTAAAATTAAAACAAAGTATAATATTCACAAATGTATTCACAAAATATAAACATTTTACACGAAAAGGGGGGATTTTGTTTTTGGTTTTTTCGAAAATGAAACTAAGTTAACAAAAACAATTAAAATGCAAAAACATAAAAATACGAATGGAATGAAGGAACAAAGATCAAAACCGAAACTTATGATTAAAATTGATTCAAACCCTAATATTGTTCATCTAAGTCATGAGAAAGGAGTTGATCATGTGAAACATTCGAAAGCAAATGAATTCCCATTTTTTACTTTTCAATGCTAATTAACCTAAGCGAAAGCACCTAGATTAATCCTATCAAACATGCAATCAAACCCTAGAAAGCTAGTCAATCATGTCATGTTTAACGCATTACACATAGAGAAAGGCTATCAACTCAAGTGTACAACTTAGTATGGAAAAGTCCACCTAATTGCAATTCTCTTTAATTAAATTCGATCTTTGTACAAAACCTTTACTACTTTGATTCAAGTTTACACAAAACGAAAAGTCGATTTCATGTTCTTAAACCTAGCACCATTCATATCGAAACCCTAAGTGTTTGCAACCACATAAGATTAAAATACAAAAGTTATCTATAACGCAAATTTAATTAAACAAACCCACATAAGCAACTCTCGAATCACAATATATGAATCTGAAAATTCTCAATTAATCATAAAAATTCCAGAAATAATACTTTGTTCAAACATATATGTCAACTAGTTCATAACCAACGAAATTCAAAGCAAAGGTTACAAAGGAGAATAGGATTACACCGTGGATGAAGATGAGATGGATGATTCACGTTGTGGATTCTTGAAACTCGAAAGCAAGCTTCAAGGATGGCTATGGATGGAAGTGCTCACGGCTTCTCTTCTTCTTCTTTGGCCTTGCTTGAACTCGTGGAGATGACTAAACGTGAAACTAGAGGATGGAAAGGAAAATGGAAAGGAAATGGAGAGACAAAGAAAATGGAATGGATGAAGGAATGTCTTTCTTCTTTGTTGTAGCCTCTATTTATAGGCTACCAAGCAAAACTATTTGGATTTAAACAAATGATGATATGTTAGGTTTGAGCATTTAAACATTAATGGAATTTATTAGGTTTGAATATTTAAACACTAATGGAATTTGTTAGGTTTGAGTATTTAAACACTAATGGAATTTGTTAGGTTTGAGTCACTTTCTACTCATTTTTCCTTCAATTAATTCTCCACCAAGACTTCAGATTTTGCCCGTGACTTCTTCATATGAAATGATCCATCATGAGTGTAGATCATTCTGTAAAATTTTCAGAATTTATCTCCATGTGTTTGGGCCGGAATTTCTGCTGGACTCCTTACAGGTCCAGTTTTCCAGTTTTGCTTCTGCAGAACATTGGGCTGACTGTTTGAAGGCCTTCCACTTCTTTTTGGCTCTTGCACTCTTCATAAGAAATGTTTCTTAGGATGTCTAGAATGGATCTGGAAGGTTTCAGCTCATTTGAAGTTCATTTGGTCAGGTGGTCGCTCCTTCTTCCTTGCTTGGCTTGGTTTCTCCTAGCCGGAGTAGGAAAATGTGTAAAGTTGACCTTTTTAGTGCATTTCCATTTTTCTCCATCATTTTATGGACCTAACACTTATTTCATCATCATCTACTCCAATGTACCTAAAAATAAAAATTGAATTAAAAATCGATTCGTTTAAGGAATTAACTAAGCAAAATGTGAGGAATTAACTATTAAAATATCACATTAAAATGCTTCTATCAAACTAAAATCCCCAAAGTGGCGCCAATCGAGGCGAAACCACATCCGAGACCTCCCAAAGTCTCCGGAATATGTCCACGATCGATATGACCAAACCACAAGTCGATCGGACGCTCGAATCCTCACGGATCGAATAAATCAACCGGTATGAAACCGTAAAAATCATAACAATTTCATACGAACTCCAAAATATGCGTATTATATATCAAAACGCTTGTATCGACGAGTAGAAGGCATATAATACCAGAAACAGTCCCATACATGGCCGGAACACCGCCAGAACGCCGCCACAGGAGGTGGCGCACCGCCGCCGGCCAAAACTCAATATTTCACAAAACTCCCAACATCAAAGTTCTTCATCTAAGCATGCTTGTGAATTTTCATAACTAGCTCGAAGTTAGAAAACAAGCATAAAGGGTTGAAAACTACCTCACAAGCTTTGAATTTTTGCTCAAACTGAGTTGAACCGATTTCCACGTAAATCGATCCAAACAAACACCATAGATCGACCCAGACGACCCCCACGAAGCCAAGGAAGGAAACTTGAAGCCGTGCCGTCGCCGGAGCTACGTTTTCCGGTCGGGTCCAAAAACCTCAAACTGCACCGCCTTGCTGCGCCTCACACGGTGGATATCGTGGCTAGAGGACACCACAGGGAGGAGCGCACGGAGGAGACGAACTGATCTGGAATTTTTCACTGCCAGAGACAGCTGGAAACCGCTGGAAAGGTCGGGTCGGGTCGGGTCGCTGGGTTCCGGTCGGGTCAGACGGAAAACTTTGATTCTGAAGGAGTCGACCGAGAGAGAAAAGAGAGAGAAAAAAAAGGTTTCCGGAAATGGAAATGTGAATTATGAGAATATTTCTGATTTTTTCCTATTTATACTAAAACAGAAACTTCTTCCGATAGCCATAACTTTCTCATACGAACTCTGATTGACGTGTTCCACATGTCCACGAACTCGTATCGACGCGCTCTACAACTTTCGTGAAGGACGTTTTCCGAGAATCCCAACGTATCAAAAGTCAACCTTGAACCCCCCCTAAATCCACACTTTTCGAATAAAAATTCATCCGAAACACTTCCGCTCCGTCCACGAGCCACGAAACCATCCAATAATTACTAATTTAAATTCCGGAAAATCCTCGGAAAATAAATACGAATTTCCGGGGCATCACCAGTATAAATAGAGAATTTCCGGAAAATCTTTCATAATTCCATTTTCCTTTTCCGGAAACTTTCCTTCCCTCTCTCTTCTCTCTCGGCTGCACCTTCAGTATCTGAGTTTTCCGCCTGACCCGACCCGGCCGATCCAACCCGGCTTTTCCTGCGAATTCTGGCGGTCTCCGGCGGTGAAACTCTCCAGATCAGATCGCCTCCTTGCTCTGGTCGTCCCTCTGACATCCTCTAGCGGCGATTCTCGGTGGTGGCGGCGCTAGAAGGCGGCGAAGTTTGAGGAAATCGGACCCGATCAGAAAACACAGTTCCGGCGACGTCGTGGCTTCATGCTTCCTGTTGTGAGTTCGTAGCAGCCTCCTCATTCGATCCTTGGTGGTTGTTTGGGTCGATTTACGTGGAAAACGGTTCAACTCGGATTGAACAAAAATTCAAAGCTTGCGAGGTAGTTTTCGACCCTTTATGCTTCGATTTTGACTTCGTGCTAGTTATGAAAATGGTTAAGCATGCTGGGATGAACATCTTTGATGTTGGAAGTTTTGTGAAATATTGAGTTTTGGCCGGCGGCGGTGCGCCACCGTCTGTGGCGGCGTTCCGGCCATATTAGGAACTGTTTCTGGTATTATATATCTTATACTCGTCGATACGAGTGTTTCGATATATAGTATGTAAATTTTGGAGTTCGTATGAATTTGTTATGATTTTTACCGTTTCATACCGGTGGATTTATTCAATCCGTGAGGATCCGAGCGTCCGATCGACTTGTGGTTCAGACACATCGATCGTCGGAGTATTCCAGAGACTTTGGGAGGTCTCGGATGTGGTTTTGCCTCGATTGGCGCCATTTTAGGGATTTTGGTTCGATTTAGGGTTTCGAACGTTATTCCTTGTGTTTCATTGACTGAATCAAGGCTGTACTTCCTTAGGTGCTTGACAGAGGGCGTTATGTAAGTAGTCTAGTGGTGTGAAGACGCAGCGGGAATTTCGAGGTGAGTAATCTCACAAGGTTCATTTACGAACGGAGTTACCATTATTGTTTTGGCATTATTTATTTAACTGCAAGGTTCATTCACAAAACCAAGAGACTTTTTTTATATGGATGTGGACCTTGATCCAGAACCGTACGCTCCTCAACAGGTTGTCCATGGACTGAATGATGAGGAAGATGTGACGATAGCATGCGTAGACATCTCAAGAGTTAATTTGAACTAGCACATCTCAACAATTAAGAAACAACGCTTTGAGACTGCAAGATTGAGGAGCGAGGCTGAAAAAGAGACATGAAGTTGCCCAAAGAGAGGAAAGCATTAGGATTGAAGCTTCTGAGATGAACAAAAGTTTCGCCGCACAAATGGAGGAGTTTAAGAAGTAGCAAGAGGCAGCTATGGAGAGAATGCAAGGAAGGTGAAGGAACTGCTAACACTTGAAATTGGTAGATTGATGAAAAAAGCTGGTTTTTCAGGGATTGAGATGGCACCAGAAGTAGATAGTGACCCAATGACACAATGTCTGTGATTCCAACCCCAGCCATCAATGATGCGCATCGACCTGAAATGCCTCAAACTGTTCCAGATTCGCAGCTGACTGAAAGGGTTAGCTTCACCTACCATTATCTAGTACTGAGTTAATGTAGAATCATAAATCGATTACTATTGTTTGTTATTGGCCATTTTTACGTGCATCTTGCGACCTTTTTTTTCTAAGAACGATGTATGTGCCTTTAGGCTACATCGGTTATTTTATTAAGAATGATGTGTTCTTTTACACAAGACATCGTTTTTATTTATGTATAACGATGTTTACTGGTTTTATGTACATCGCTTCTTTTCATATGAACTGATGTGTTATTTCGTCGTAGACATGACTTCAAGTTTTTAAAATCGATGTTCTGTGTTTCATGGTAAATCGGTTTACTTTATAGTAAGTGATTTGTACGCTGACAATAGATTATGTTTTCGTGTTTAGAAATCGATGTTCATTGGTCAAAGGTACATCGAATTTGTGGGCATATTTTGATATGTTGTTAATCATGAAACATCGATTTTTATTTTGCTACTGATTTCTAATCTCGCAATTGACATCGCTTTCCTTGACATTACTGTTTTGTTATGTTTTTATATACATCACTTCATTTTGACAAGCATGATGTGCAAAGTGATCATCTAACTGCTGCTGGGAAAAGAAATACATTTCTCATCATATCAAAATTGGGGCTTTCCATTAATTTTCTCAGCTTAATTTATGATTCTACATAATTCACAAAATAAAACCACAAACTCATGTACTGCGCTAGCATTACAAAGGGATCAACTTATCAGGGAAAAGTTTCAACCAACTTGCCTTAGACAAGAAAAATGGCACAATATTTGTCAACCTCACATAGACCACTTTGAGGCCTACTTAAAGCTACATAAAGCATGAAAAAATGTAGAGTAGAAGCAGCAACCTCAATATGTACATCAAGATAAAGAGATGAACCAGCTCTCCTTCCTCTCAACCGATGGCAACCCTGTACACAGTTGGATAGTTGAAAGATAGTTTCAAACTCAAAGCATCTCTAAGCCAACTGCTAGCCACTTTACTTTTACATATGACACACACACAGCTAGAAAGCTTATTCCTGAAGCATACTAACAAAGGGAGTTTCAAAGATGAGATGAGCAGATCAATAAAATTCTACAAACATTATACAACTTAGCAACCTATGAGGAATATATGCTACTTACCTTTATACCCTCGACTTGTAGAATTATTTGTTTAATAGAATCCAACTCTTTTGTGGGAATTGCAGCATCCACCAATTCCAAGACACTAGATCGCGTAAACACACAGCACACGTCAGATAGGAGACACATATTAACAAACAAAAAACCAAATACATCCAGCTTAGATTTCTTTTGCTTCATTATTTTGTTCATACAAACCATCTTTAGACATACACAAGTATCATAGATAGATCATAAGTACAAAGCTGCAGATTAAGGTGATTTATTTACAAATCTTCTACCAAATATTACTTCCATGTTTAAAAACAACTGGAAATAGAATGGTGCATAGAAGGGGAAAAAAATCCCCTCACCAACTCCAACAAGAGCAACTACTGACGAAATGACATCTGCACGATGATGCCATGCATTTGCTTTCATCAGTCCACTACCTTGTTTTTCTCATGCCTGTTTTGTGGTCCAGAATGGCCTGAAAGTAAAAAAGCAATACACAGTGGGGGAGAGAAGGAGAGCAGGAACAAAGGTCAGATATGAGCATAGAGATTGAGTTGGTTAATCATAATTTAATAACTCTACATAGCTATATGGTTCTTATAAGTTTGCTTAATCATAGTGCATGAAATGCCTCAAGAAGTGAGTTTATATGAGGATAAACGCTTCTAGCCCTGCATCATTGGAAGAGATGACTTATAGAGTTATATATAAATCATGGAGTGATTGAGATGATTAGAAAGGCTAGGATGGGATCAGAAAAGTCAAGCTCCTATAACAAGTGCCACCTTATATAAGGTAATATACAGCTCATTTGCAGCTTAGTTCCAATACATTTTCTAAATCTTGATACTACAGAATCTATACATGAAAATAAAAACAAAAAATACAACCGCAGAACAATACAAGTCAGACACCTTAAAGACTTGTAGTTGGTAACTAAAAATAAAAAAGGGGCATACCTTCTTCTGTCTTGCTTCATATATATTGCATTGAGATTATATTTGGAGTGAAAACATTATGATTAACATGTTATGATCGTATGATAATATCTTTAGATAACTTGAAACAGATTTTAGCTAATATCAAATATGCATTGGTAATAGCATTATCACCTGCGATTCTACACTGGCACAAACATCATATATGCCCCGGTTTCGGGTGTAATTGTTGTATAGATGTACTCTGGCGATCTAACACGAGGATGCCGTTGTTGGATCCCATTAAAGAAATAGTGGTGAGTTGTAACCCGGATGCATATGTCATCAACATGAGAGGGGTCTGCTCCTATTAGCATTGTCTCATCATTCTGCGAGAAATGACACTTGCGAATTGGTTAAAGACATGAACTTCAAATTCTACAAGATTAAAAATGGTAATAACCAACATTAGGATTCACCTCACCTCGAAATTGTAATATCTGTGCTGCATCTGGTGATATCTATAAGTCCGTCGTCATAATCACGGAGGCTGCAACGGTCTATCCATATGTGCTTAGAGTTTGGTTTTATCTGAATACCATCAACATCTGGTCCTCTACCACCTTCAAACTCTAAATTGCATATAATAACATGCTCATATTCCTTCAACCTCAACCCCTTCCCAGTAAACTTAATCCTCTGACCCCAACCATCAATTGTCTTATACGACGACACATTCAAGTAAGACGAGAGGTGGATAGTGCCCAAGACGACGCACTCATATGGTTCATCTTTAGAACAAAGATTCCAACTTTAGATTTGGCATGCCAAAATAATTGAGATTCCAAGTTCAACGGTCAAGTTTACCTCGACAAAGTTCGCATAAATATAGTAGTTACAACAAGCCTTTCAGTTACCAAAAACCCAAAACAAGCACATTTTACAAAATATTGCAGGCATTATGCATTCTCAGAAGCCAACCGTAACAACTGCACTCCACTTAAGAACCAATTTTAAACAACCATTATATACACATTAAGATTCATAACAGCAACACAAACTAAACAAACCCATTATCAAATTAAAGCCCGTGAATTTGTTTACCTGATCATTGACCAGATCCTTGCTGAACCTAACACCGGCGTGGCTTGTCTTCTTCACCAGAAAAGAGTTGTTCTTCTTCACTAGCTGCCATATCAGTTGCCCTGGAACCGTCGCTATTCTCTTAACCTGGACCAGATCGGAGATCAAAATCAAATCAATGATGAGTTTACGGCAGAGAAAAAGCACCGAAGTACCTGTTAGGATTTTGCTCCGGCCACTCAGATAAGAAATTTAGGGTTTTGGTGAAGAACATATAGAAACTATAGCTTGTAGTTGAAAAATATATAACCCATGTTTAATCATACAACAAATTTGTAAACCACAAAAATTCTTGGATTCAGAATGTCTTTGCTGCCTGATCAAATTTGAAAACCATGAACAAAATTTCATCAATACCAAATATGCACGGCAAAATTGAAGAAGGAAAAGTATAAGAAGGGTTAGAGAGTGAGTTATACCAGATCTTGATGTTCATCTCCAGATCTAAAAGAAACCCCAAATTTGAAGGCGGAAAAGTGCTTGTGACCAGTTGGGGTTCGGATCTCGGAGCAAGGACGTGGTGGCGTTAGACGAGAAGCACCGGTAGAGGCGATGGCGCCGGTGAGGGGACAGAGGCGGTTAATGAGGGAGAGATAGTATTCGTGGAAAGAGATCGAGTAGGAGAGGAAGGAGGAGAGCTCTAGGGTTTCATGGAAGAGCGAGAGAGAAAGAGCTGAACTCGGAGAACGAGCTTAGGTCGGACAATGAGCTCGAGGCATCGAAGGAGGTGCTGGTGTCAATCGTAGTCAAGTGAGTGTTAGGGTTCGAAAGTTTCAGACAAAGTGAAGAAAATACCAAGTGTCGGAGGGAATGAAAGTTTAGTCCCTCCGCATTTTTGAAAAAAATTTGATCAAAAGTTTAGATATCGGTTAATTTAACGATCAATTTAACTTTTGGGCCAAGTGAAGCACAAGGCTGCAATCGATGCAAAACAATAAAAATGCTGACCAAAGTTGGAAAGATGTTGTAAAATGAAACCAAAAGTGTTTCAGAAAGAGAGAGAGTTTGGACGCATAGAGATGGAGTGTGTATATTCATCTCACCATGAGGAGGTTTATATAGGAGTACATGGTGTATACAAAATGGCAACGTTTAATAGCAACACCAATTACTCCTATACACAATTCTATCAATCACTAATCTATAGTGAAAAACACATATCACTCTGCATCTATTTACATGATTTAGCCATAACTATTTTCAACACTCCCCCCTGGATATTTCATGTCAATAGTGTTGCCTAGGCTAGGCGCTTCCAGGTTGCCTCGTCAAAAACCTTGCCAACTAATAAAAAACCCTGTGGGAAAAACAACCTTGGTCGAAAGAGAAAAAGAGCACAACGCGCGTGAATGTGGAGTAGTCGTATCACAACAGATATAGGTGAAGTCTTCTTATCAGCATCATAAGTAGGTAGTATGTCTACAAGAGGGATGCATTAGAGTTGCTACACCAAAACCTTGCCCGATAAACCCAGTGGAAAAACCAATGGTCGAAGGGAAAAGATGAGCAAATGCATATATGTCGAATCAAAGCATCTTCAGGATGCAGTAAGTGAGGTGACCATGCCAAAGATGTGCCTCATCAAATTACATGTTAGGTAATTCAGATAATTTACATAGACCAATACCTTGTACATGATTCTGGAATGTAGACTTTGGTAGTGACTTGGTAAAGAGGTCTACACGATTGTCTTCAGATCGAATCTGCTTGATTTCAATCTTTTGATGCTCCTGTTGTTGCTGATTGAAGAAGAACTTTGGTGCAATATGTTTGGTGTTGTCTCCTTTGATGAAACCCGACTTCATTTGCTCAATGCAAGCAGCATTATCCTCGTGGATAGTGGTGGAATATAGTCCACATGTGCTTCGAACATGCTTTGTTATGGCTCTCAACCATATACATTCACGTACTGCTTTTCGAAGAGGTAGCAACAAGAGTCTGTTTTGTAGACCTCTAAGAAATTGCAGTATTCCCAATGGTAAAGACATAACAAGTTTGGGAACGCGCCATGTGCGGGTCTGATAGATAGCCTGCATCAGCATATCTAACAAGGCGAGCACCATTCTGAGGATCAAGGGGGTTTGATCCATTTCTTGATGCATATGGATAGAATAAGCTCATATCAGTCATACCTCTAAGGTAGCGAAAAATATCTTTTATGCCATTCCAGTGGCTGCGTGTTGGCGCATGGCTATATCTAGCTAACAAGTTCACAGAAAATGAAATGTTTGGTCTAGTGCATTGAGCCAAGTACAATAATGCCCCTATTGCACTTAGGTATGGGACTTCTGGTGCCAATATCTCTTCGTTATCATCTGCAGGACGAAACGGATCTCTCTTAGGATCTAGACTTCGAACAACCATGGGAGTGCTTGAGGGCTTCACTTTATCCTCATTAAAACGTCTTAACATCTTCTGGATGTAGTTTGATTGATGAAGAAGAATCCCATCAACACGGTGCTCGAGCTCCAGGCCGAGGCAGTAATTCGTTCTCCCAAGATCTTTCATCTCGAATTCAGACTTCAGGTGCTTGGCGGTTTCTTTGATCTCTTCAGGAGTACCAATCAGATTCATGTCATCAACATAGACCGCCACAATTGCAAATCCAGAACTTGGTTTCTTAATAAACACGCATGGGCATAGTTCATTGTTTACATATCTCATCCCGATCAAATATTCACTTAGACGGTTATACCATATCCGTCCGGATTGTTTTAATCCATAAAGTGAATGCCTCAAACGAATGGAGAGCGTGTTCCGTGGTCTAGAACTATTTGCATCGGGTATCTTAAGTCCTTCAAGAACTTTCATGTATATCTCTGTATCAAGATCCCCATAAAGATAAGCTGTGACCACATCCATTAGCTGCATACTCAGTTTTTCAGAAACTACCAAACTAATAAGGTAGCGGAAAGTTATGACATCCATTACGAGAGAATATGTCTCCTCGTAATCAATCACAGGGCGTTGAGAAAATCCATGCGCCACTAGTCGAGCCTTGTATCTCACAATCTCATTTTTCTCATTACGCTTCCTTACAAATACCCATTTAAATCCTACAGGTTTAACATGGGGAGGTGTGGGAACGACAGGCCCAGACACCTTTCCCTTTGTCAAGGAATCTAATTCGACCATGATTGCTTCTTTCCATTTTGGCTAGTCGTCTCTATGTTGACATTCATCAACGGAGCGAGGTTCGATGTCATTGCTAATTATAATTTCGGTAGCTATAGCAAATACAAATATATCATTGATGATAATCTCATTCCGATTCCAGATCTCACTTAAGCATGCATAATTTACCGAGATTTCCCTATTCTCGAGAGTGGGTTCAGACGTTGGAGCGTCCCCCAACGCCGTCTCTTCTAGGACGGACCCATAATCCGGAATTGTCTCGTGAGATGGATCAGTTGAGAGCACGATGTATAGTGGATTCGTTTGTGCTGGTTTTACCCTCTTCCGGGGATAAGAATCTTTTGAACCTAGTGGTCTACCTCGCTTCTAGGCAGGGACATGTGACTGGTTAGCAGCATGGTCGTACCTCGTCCATCTAGGACGACGGGTCCTACAGAGACATCTATCATTGTAGGCACATTTGCAGCAGGTATATGTGATCTCGTCACTTTAGCTAGATCAGAGAAAGCGTCTGGCATATTTTGGGCTACACTCTATAGATCTAAAATTCTCTGCACTTCATTATCGCATTGTGCGGTTCGGGGATCAAGATGAGACATAGTGGGGACATTCCACGTCAATTCACGTTGTTCATCAGGAACGGTTACGTTCTTATCTCCCCCTAACGACGGGAAGACTGTCTCATCAAAGTGACAACCCGCAAATCTAGCGGTAAAGAGATCGCCTGTCAAGGGCTCTAAAAAACGTATAATGGATGGGGATTCGTAACCGACCCATTTTGTACGTTGTGGCGGCGCAATTGGCACGAAAACTGCACATCCAAATACGCGTAAGTGCGAAACATCAGGTTCGTACCCAGTCACCAACTGTAACGCGGAATAAGGTTGGGTGGCAATGGGCCTCAGTCGAACCAACATGGCTGCATGCAAAATTGCATAGCCCCACGCAGATACTGGAAGCTTAGTGCGCATTACCAAGGTCCGTGCGATCATTTGTAATCTTTTAATGAATGATAGGAGCATTTTAATGCGACGTTTTAAGTGTTATTTCCTCATATTTACTTAGTTATTTCCTTAAATGAATCTTTCTTGTTTAGGAAAGTTATTATTTTTAGGAAGTTTCTATTTTTAGTAATAGTTTCTATTTTCAAGTCCTATGGAGCAAACAAGCTGAAATGAGCTCAAAAAGAGAAAGAAAAGCTAGAGGACGTTGGGAGAAGATTCCTGGAGGCACTAGGAGACCTTATGTCTTGAAGATGACACATGGAGGCCCAAGAATCTTCTAGATTAATTTGGATTTTCAGCAAATGGAGTAGGCCCATTGGATTTAGGGTTTTGTGGACGTCAAAGAGAGATTCTTGGAGAATAAATCTTTAATTGCCGTGAATTATCAAGAGAAGATTATGGAGACAACGTGAAAATCAAGGGAGAGTCATAAGAAGATTACATTGGAGATATTATTGGGGAATTAAATCTGATTTTGCCATGGGAAATTATGGAGTTAATGTCAAAAATCAAGAGAGGATCAAGGATAATGATGCCATGGAGAGATTTAAGGGAGAAAAGGTCCAAAACAAGTCTAGATTCATTCCTACTTTCACTCAAGAGTATTTTGGTCGAAAATTAAGAGAAAATTCAGAAAATAATCATGCAATTAATTCAAAAATAATCTCCCTAAATCAAGGTGCTAATTTGGAGACTTCTGATTGGTTGGATGACATAGCAGAGCTTATGTGGCATTATCTGATTGGCTAATGCTATGTGGATCAATCTTGAAGACTTGGAGACTAAGTTGCCATCCTCCTATAAATAGGAGCATTCTACAGAACACCACGACGACAACACCACAAGACACCTCTCTCCCTCAGAAAATAAACATTAGAAAAATTCTCTCCATTCTCTAGTCTTCAGAAGCTCTGCGTCTCAACCAAGGAGGAGGAGAAGTCATGCAATACATCAAGATCCTATCCGCCATCCACCCTTGTGTCGTCCCTAGAAGATTGCTTGCTTTCAAGGATCTTCAAGTTCTTCGTCTCAAGGCTTGTCATTCATCTTCTACGGTGTATTTCATGCTTTTCTTTTGTTTTCCTTTGTTTGATTCGTAGAGTTATGAATTCTAGTTAACATGACGTTAAGGGCAAAGTTTAAAGCCCGTTTATATGTTTTCAAATAAAGTTGTGATTTCTATATGTTGATTTATATGTTGCTTATGTGAGATTGCTTGATTGATTTTGGATTACAGAAAACTTTTGTATGTATATGTTCTTTGGTGGCCAACTTAGGATATATGCATGTAATTGGAGCTAGATTTAAGTAGTGAAGGCTTTGGACAAAAGTCGAAATCAATTAATGAGGATTGCAAATAGATGAACTTTTTCATACTAGGTTGTGCACTTTGGTTGACATCCTTTCTTTGTTCTTCATGCGTTGAATGTGTTCTTGATTAGCTAGCTTTCTAGACTATGATTGCATGTTCAATAGGATTAATTTAGGTGCTTTCACTTAGATTAAATATTCAAGGAAAGTAAAAAATGGGAAATCGTTTGCTTTTTAACGTTTCACATGGTCAACTTTTTCTCATGACATAGAAAATCAACTATAGGAATTGTGATTGGATTTCATTGATAGGAGCATTTTAATGCGACGTTTTAACTGCATTTCCTTACATTTCTTGCGTCATTTCCTTAGTAAAACTCTGTTTAGGAAAGTTTCCATTCTTTGATTGGGAAAGTTCCTATTTGTATAAAGTTTCTATTTTTGTAGTTTTCATTTCTCATTTCTGGCAAGTTTCTATTTTTCATTTTTAGTAACTTTCTATTTTTCATTTTTAGTAAGTTTCTATTTTTCAAATTAGGTAAGTTTCTATTTTTCATACCAGTTTCTATTTTCAGGACCTCCGAGCTAAAAAGTGGAAATGAACTCACGAAATGAAAGAGGAGCTTGCGAACACCTAGGGGAACAAAAATGAGAGAAAACGGCCCACACATTTGAGCAGAAATGAAGAAACAAGCTTTCCTAGTGCAACCAGGAAACCCTGCGAAATGGAGGAGAGCTTACCAATGAAGTTTCCAACGCAACTATGAAAAGAAATGAAAGAAATGAAGTGTTTTGCGTTGGAAAATAAGAAGGCTTGAAGATGAAGCAACGAAGCCCAAGAACACTTTGAACTTTCGGCAAAATGGATCAAGGCCCAAGCAACTAGGGTTTGTGACGCATGGAAGAAACCCTAGAAGATGTTTGCCGTCCAAAGCAATGAGAGAAACAAGGAAGAGGCGTAGAAAATCAGAATATTAAAGAGAAATTCGGTGGAGATTTTTGAGGGAGAAATAAAAGGAAGGAGAATATATGTTGAACTCGAAAATCTCTCAAAAGAAGTCTAGATACATTCCTTGAAACCCTAAAGGAAGTTTGGCCGAATTGGAAGTGCAAAATCAGAAAATATCTCAAGGAATTTCGGCAAGTTTATTTAGGGAGATATTCTAGAAAATTATGTGATTGGTTGAGACACATCATAGGGCTTACTTGGCAAGATTTCATTGGAGGAAATTATGTGGAGTTATCAAGACTTTGCCGTGAGAAACCCTAGAGAATTGCACGGCTTGGAGACCAAGTTTGCCGTCCCCTATATAGTCTCTCTTCTTCTCAACGTCAAGGGTTCCCATTCTTTTACGTTAGACACTTGAGAAAAAAATCAGAAAACTCTCTAGCCTAGCCGTGCTCTTCTCCATCCTCTAGGGCAACCACGAAGTGCAAGCAAGGCCAAGGAAGAAGAAGACAAGCCGTGAACACCATCCATCCTCCACCTTGAAGATTGCTTTCGAAATTCAAGAGACCACATCATCACTTCGTTCATCTCACCTTCATCACGGTGTAATCCGATTCTCCTTGTAACTTTGTTTGTATTTTCGTTGGTTTTGCCTTAGTTGACATACATGTTTGAACAAGTGTTGATTTCTGAAATTTTATGATTAATTGTTAATTTTCAGATTCATATATTGCGATTTATGGTTGCTTTTGTGTGAGTGTTTGATTAAATTTGCATGATAGAAATCTTTTGTATGATAATCTTGAATGGTTCGAAACATTTAGGGTTTTTATGTGAATGTTGCTACGAATTTAAGAACATGGATCAACTTTTTGGTTTTGTGTTCTTGAATCAATAAGTAGTAAAGGTTTTGTACAAAAACCGAATTTAATCAAAGAAGATTGCAATTAGGTGGACTTTTTCATACTAAGTTGCACATTTGAGTTGATAGCCTTTCTAGATGCTTATTGCGTTAAACATGTATGATTGACTAGCTTTCTAGGGCTTGAATGCATGTTTGATAGGATTAGTCTATGTGCTTTCACTTAGATTAATTAGCATTGAAAGTAAAATATGGGGAATTGTTTGCTTTTAACGTTTCACATGATCAACTCCTCTTGCATGACTATGATGAACAATGATGAACTTGAATCAATTTTAATCATGAGTTTCGACTTTGATCTTTGTTCTTGCATTCCATTTGTATTTTTATGTTTTTGCATTTTAATTGTTTTGTTAACTTAGTTTTATTTTCGAAGAAAACCAAAATCAAAAACACCCCCCTTTTTCGTAAATAGTGTATATGTGTGAATATTATACTTTGTTTTAATTTTAATTGTTTAATTGTTTGACAATGACAGGTGTACCCTCAATCCCCGGAATAGAACGATCCCTATTTACTTTATACTACTAATGACATTTCAGGGTTAAATTATGCGCTTGCTTAAAGCGTATCATTCATTCATATGGATCTGGTTTTGATCTTTGTTCCTTGCGTTCCACCCTTGTATATATGTTTTTACATTTTCTTTATTTTATTTATTTTAATTTTCAATTTTATATTCTTAAAACCCCATTTTTATGTTAACTTGTATATATTCTTTGTTTTATTTTTGTAAATAATATTTTTTATTTTTATTAATTCTTTATTTGTTTTACAATGACAGGTGTACGCTCAATCCCCGGTTAGAACAATCCCTATTTACCATATACTAACGATGACATTTTTCAGGGTTAAATTGCGCGCTTGCTTTTAGCGTGTCAATGAACGCTTCTGCAAGACCATTCTGGGTATGAACATAGGGAACTTCTGCAATAATCATCAAAAGATTTCGATGTAAACTCTCCGGCATTATCAAGTCAATATGATGCAGATACTGTTGTGATAACAGGATTCTGGACTCTTGTGTGATCTGTGCGTAGTGCTACAGTCACAGAGTCTTTATTGGATAGTATACGAGGATGAGATCCATGAAATGATTGGGTTACCACCGAGCGGTGTGGTAAAGATTCCTAGAATTGTGATACTAGGTAGGGTACCTGTATCCGTTATTGATCTAGGTATGTTGTACGAGGAGACAAGAACAGGTTGTTGAGGAATGAGAATTGGATGTGGAAATGATTTATCCGTACTTGTTGGAGTGGTACGTTTAAATTTCGGGACGAAATTTCTTTAAGGGGGGTAGAATGTGATGCCCCGGAAATTCGTATTTATTTTCCGAGGATTTTCCGGAATTTAGATTGTGGTTATTGGACGGTTTCGTGGCTCGTGGATGGAGCGGAAGTGTTTCGGGCGAATAATTATTCGAAAAGTATGACTTTAGGGGGGTTGCTAAGGTTGACTTTTGATACGTTGGGATTCTCCGAAAACTTCCTTCACGAAAGTTGTAGAGCGCGTCGATACGAGTTCGTGGACATGTGGAACGTGAGAATCGGAGTTCGTATGAGAAAGTTATGGCCATTGGAAGGAATTTCCATCTTGGTATAAATAGAAGTTTCCAAAGTGGAAACTTACTATTTTCATTTGTTTCCTTTTCCGGAAACCATCTCCTCTCTCTCTCTTCTCTCTCGGCTGCACCTTCAGAGTCGAAGTATTTCGACTGACCCGACCCGGATCCGGCCGACCCGACCCGGCTTTTCCGGCGAGTTCCGGCGGTCTCCGGCGACGAAAATTTCCAGATTGGTTCGTCGTTGCCGTCCGCTCCTCCCTGTGGTGTCCTCTAGCGGCGATTCGCGGCGGTGATGGCGATAGACGGCGGTGCAGCTGGTGTTTTCTGACCCGGTCGGAAAATGCAGCTCCGGCGACTTCATGGCTTCATGATTCCTTGGTTGAGTTCAGAGGAGGCTCCTTGATCGATCTATGGTGTTTGTTTCGATCGATTTACGTGGAAATCGGTTCAACTCAGTTTGAGCAAAAATCCAAAGCTTGTGAGGTAGTTTTCGACCCTTTATGCTTGTTTTCTGACTTCGAGCTAGTTATGAGAATCCACAAGCATGCTTAGATGAAGCTTTTTGATGTTGGGAGTTTTGTGAAATAATGAGTTTTGGCCGGTGGCGGTGCTCCACCGTCTGTGGTGGCGTTCTGGCGGTGTTCCGGCCACTTAAGGAACTGTTTGTGGTATTATATATGTTCTACTCGTTGATACGAGCGTTTCGATATATAATATGCAAATTTTGGAGTTCGTATGGAATTGTTATGATTTTTGCAGTTTCATACCGATCGATTTATTCGATCCGTGAGGATTCGAGCATCCGATCGACATGTGGTTTGGTCACATCGATCATGGACGTATTCCGGAGACTTTGGGAGGTCTCGGATGTGGTTTTGCCTCGATTGGCACCACTTTGGGGATTTTAGTTCAAAACAGGGGTTTCGGACTTAAATCGTTTGTGAATCGTTACTGATTTGAGGTCATTGGTGATTAGGTGCTTTTAAAGGTGAATTGGACGAGTTGTTGGTGATAGTTTTGGTTCGGTTCTGTATAGAAGACGCAGCGGGAGTTTCAAGGTGAGTAATCTCACAAGGTTCATTATGAACGGAATTACCATTATTGTTTTGGCGTTAATTATTTAACTGCAAACTATAGTTGGTATTAGTAGGCATTCCTGAGCGAATGACTACGTATATATATATTTACGTGAAATATATATATTCTTGTGGATGATGTGTGATGAATAATATGCATGATGGTGTTCATATTATTGTTGAATGCGACTTTTCATTGAAACAATATTGTGGAAAAAGATGTTTTCTATTGTTTGAAAAGTATTGATTTTGATGTGACATTTTGGAGTCAAGCGTGACTCATTTTAAATGTATTAGTCCTTGTACCAAGGGTCACAGATGGTGAGCAGGGATGGGGAAAGCCGGAACTAGATGGTCGTAACGTTTTTAGGTCAGCTATGACTTACTTAACGTTGACTTGAGACCAGATGGGGTCTGAAAAGCATGGGTCGTAGATGGTGACCAACGGTTGGTTCTAAGACCAGATGGGGTCTGAAGACCAAGTGTCACAGATGGTGATAGGTCATAGATGGTGACCAAAGGTTGATTCCGAGAGCAGACGGGGTCTGAATGATTATAGGTCACAGATGGTGACAGGTCGCAGATAGTGACCAAGGCATGAAATAGGGAATCACGCAGTTGGCCGGGTAAGTGGGTACGATCAGCTAGGGTGCTAGTCTGTCTGCCATGGTACTTCATGGATCTAAGTAGGTTACTTATGACTCCTGGGTACGTACTTTGTCCAGGTTGGACTAAGAATCATATTCTATTTGTTAGGTTAACGATAGGTATGATTGAGGGTGTGTTAATGTGCTTTTGTGCCCAGGTTGGACTAAGAATCATATGCTATTTGTTAGGTTAACGATAGGTATGATTGATGTGCGTATGTGTTTTATCCAGGTTGGATCGTTTAATCATATTTGAATTGTTAGGTTAACGATTTATATGATTTTGTCACGGTGTGACTTTCGTGGTTTTCTTTCGGAAAAAGAGTATTGTTTTGGAAGGCATGGTATGTTTTCCTTATTCTCGAGTCGAAAGATGTTCCTCGTGTTGGCGTGAGTTGTGCGGGCTTTTATCCCGTAATTTGGTGTGAGTTGTTTTGAGTTACTCATACGGGCTTGCAAAAGCTTACCGGGTTTGTTGTGTGACAACCCGGTGCACTATTCAAACGGTGTAGGGGTTAACCTTGCAGGTCAGGGTGATCGTGGCTGAAGCTGAGGCGACTTGTTGGCAGCAGAACTGGTAGGAAGCAAATTTGATTGGCTTTGCCATTGTTGCGACTTCCGCTTTGTAGTGAACTCTGAGGAGTATTTACGTTTTATTTTGTGATGGCAATTTAATTCGTAAACTTATGTAATATATAGCTCATGTTATGCGAGTGTATATTAACTTGGATTGGTTCAGGGCATCAGTATGTACTTGTTTTAAGGGAAAGATGTTCCAGGTATATATATTGATGACTGAACGTTCACGCATATATAATTATGGGGTTATATATATCGATTTTTATTTGCGTAAAAATCAGGGACGTGACATCAACCAAAACCATGAAATATTTAAATGGTCCGCATGGTGGTTGGATAAGTCTACATATATCCCCTTGTATCATTTGTAGGAAAAGGTTGGAGTCCTTTTCAATCTTTGCATGTGATGGTCTTACGTTTAATTTTCCCAATGAGCAAGCTTGGCATAATGTGTTACTATACACAAGATCCTTATTGGTAAGGGAATGCCTGTGGGATGAATTTAGGATACGGCGCATCATACTTTGACCTAGTTGTCTCAAACGGTCATTCCAAAGCAAGTAGTTGCTCGAATTGGTTAACTTCTGGCTAGTTATGTGATTTGCCATAATTGATCTAATGGTAGTCATGTAGAGACCACTCGAAAGGCATTTTAGCTTCTCCAATGTACGCTTCCGGCCATATAAATTGGAGGTTACGCAAAGATATTCCACTCCTTTAAACTCAGTGGTTTCAATGTGATAACCGTTGGCTCGAATATCCTTAAAACTCAATAACGTTCTTCTGGAACGTGGAGAATATAAGGCCTCATTAATGGTAAATTCAGTACCATTGGACAACATAAAATGGGCTTTGCCATGGCCCTCTATCAGGTTGAATTGACTTGATATAGTTGTCACAAAGGTATGAGTAGGCAATAAATTTGAAAAATACTTCCTATCTCGGAGTATGGTGTGCGAAGTAGCACTATGAGCCAGACAACAAACTTCCCCACAAGACATGTCTATTCATAAATTTAATTCAATGGATCACATGTATGAAAATAAATAAATTTATTGAATTAAACATCCAAGCATAACCAAATTGTAAAACCAATATTCCAAAAATCACCAAAGATAATAAAAAAAAATAGAAAGCATTATTCATAACAAAAATATAGATATGGCACAAGTGCATATTATGTCCATGTCCTCGAGTTTTCAATCCTCGATGTATCCATTGGCTGCTTGGAAATCAGTAATCTCTAAGGTGGTATCCATAGGAACTGACTCTTCCACAAGGTTGGCCTCTCGAGTTCCGCGTCTGGCGTGATTCTCTCCTATCTCTTCATCTGTTGCACGGCAGGTGCGGGATCAATGGTCAGTGCCTCTACATCTATAACATAGATTATGCTGATTCTGAGGGCGACGGGCTGGGCCCACATTCTCTCTAATTTGAGCTTGTTGGACCTGGGCATTTCGGTTTCCACCACGTGGGCCTTGTCCACGTCCTCCTCGACCCCTTGGGCGATTACCTTGGTGGTCACGGTCATATGGGCCATTTCTAGGCCCATTTCTCCTTCCATGTCTCGGACGTTCAAACCTTCTTCCCCTTCCACGGCCCCGGTTCCTCCTTGTACGGTTATTTTCGTGATAGGTAATAGCATTTGCTTCAGGCAAAGGAATTGCTCTGGTGCCAATAGGCCTTGCTTGATCATTCCTCAAAAGTAGGTCGTTGTTCTTTTCTGAGAACAGGACGGTGACCAATTCTGAGAATCTAGCAAAGTTTCTCTCCCCGTATTGTTGCTGCAGGACCATACAGGAAGGAGGGAAGGTGGAGAAAGTTTTCTCCAATAGATCAGCTTCTGTGAGCTCTTCTCCACAAAATTTTAGGGGTGACTGAATCCGGCAGATTTCAGAGTTATACTCATTGACAGTCTTGAAATCCTAGAAATGTATGTTCTGCCAGTTGTGCCTTGCTTCCGGCAAGTAGTTGGTCCTCTGATGGTTGAATCGCTCTTCTAGAGCGACCCAAAGGGACCGTGGGTCCTCTTCAACTAAATATTCCACCTTGAGTACTTCCTCCATATGTTTCGTGATGAAAATCATAGCCCTTGCCTTCATATCTTCAGGGGTGATGTTGTCAGCAATAATCATTGATCTCATCTTATTTGCAGTCAAATGAAGCTTGACATCCTAGGTCCACTTGAGGTAGTTCCTTCCAAAAAGTCAAGCTTGTTGAGATTTGACATTCTCTACAAGGATTCAAAGGATAATAGTTAGTGCTATGGGTAATAATTTCCATAAGCAATCAATAAGAACTTCAGGTTCTATAACATGGTATGAAAAATAGGATTAAACATGTATAGTGAATTCATGGATGAAACTTCAAGTTCCTTACATGGCATTATCGAAATTATAGGTTCGATATATATACATGAAATGTTATTACTCAACCCTTTCGGTAACTCCAATTAAATACGACCAGGTAAGAGTATGAGGTTTAGGTGGAGCGAGGCTCACTTAAGTACACAACCTCATTTGATCTTACCTAGACATCGCATCGAATTGGATGAGCCTACTTGGAAAGATTCATAACCTTTCAATGTTATCGAAACTACGGGTTCGATACGTGTGAACTTCTGGTTCAATATTTATGTATGAACTTCTGATTCAATATTTCTGTGTGAAGTTCTGGTTCATTAAGTACCTGCATTCTACACATATATATTCTAATGCAAAGAATTTTTAAGCAAGTAAAATATTCATATAATTAATATGAGCAAATAGAGAAGCAAGTAACACCATAAAATCATTATAGTAATAAACGCAATATACGTCATTAAAATGAAATAACGAAATAATAAAGAATAAATTATGAAATGATTATGGTAATGAGAATAAATTACTATGGTAATGTTTTAGATAAAAGTCCATCAAAATCAAAACACGGATTGATCAATCGCCAATTAAGTGGCGTTGAATCTACTTCTGGCAGAATTAATACTAAATGGTGTTAACAAATACTACCTTGCCATAATGGCACAGTGGACAACATGTTGGGTTGATACCTATTTTGGCTGGGTTTGAATCCCAGCAACTGCACAATCTGTTTTTTTTTTTTTTTCTTGTTGAATTGGTGCTACTGATCTAAGACTAATATGACGTAGAAAGCCTCTACTAGTGATTTGGTACTACTGGACCAAGTACTAGAGATGTATAGTTGCAGTCCATAAATTTTTCTTTCTTTTCTTTTCCAATCAAACAATCCAAAGCCAAACAATTCAAGACACATGAATGAATATATACAAATATATATACCAAATATTAGGGTTCATGCATCATGGTGATTTTTCATATTCAATCAAAGGCTTGATAAACACGAATGTGAAATTCAAAATTTAGGAAGCCTACTTGGTTGTAGAGCTAGAAGGTTGACGTTGATTGAATGATGAACCGCCTCTTCTCCGCAACTCAGGAGTTATTTTCCTCTTCTCTTAGCAACCCACAATCTGAATCCTAGAACTTTTCGTGCTGATAACGTGTTGTAAAATGAAAGCAAAAGTGTTTCAGAAAGAGAGAGAGAGAGAGTTTGGTCGCATAGAGATGGAGTGTGTGTATTAATCTCACCATGAGGAGGTTTATATAGGAGTACATGGTGTATACAAAAAGGCAACGTTTAATAGCAACGCCAATTACTCCTATACACAATTCTATCAATCACTAATTTATAGTGAAAAACACATATCACTCTACATCTATTTACATGATTTAGCCATAACTATTTACAACAAAAGAGTTAGAACATGATAATCTTTGGCAAACTAAGATACTCTAGCAATATATACTTATCTTTTCTTTATGAGAACATGATTTATTGAGAGTACAGTCAGTGAACAAGAGTCCATATAAACACACGAGAACACAAGCCATGAACCGGAAGACTAAACCAACTGAAAGCCTCACCAGAACCAGAATCCTATCTAAAAACACTACAGAAACTGCTACTTGGCAGTTCAAGAAGAAAACAAAAAAAGTAGACTCCATAAATTCTGATGAAGTAGCTGCCAAAAAAAAGCCCAAAAACAGTGTTCGCCAGAGAATATCTGTCTCCTTGATAAGGAAACAGATGGGATATATAGGATATAGATGGAAAACCAGATGGGATGCATTGTGAACCAATTAAGGGAATTAATCAAATTCCAAATGGGACGCATTCAATTGATACGGTATAATCAATTATTGATACATATACCAAACGGGAGGCATTCAAATAGCAGATGAAGAAGTATAATCATATTGATACATTAGCATTCAATTTTGAGATGGAAACTTGAAAAACAATATCCAAGATTATCTTAAATTAGTTGTTCCCGCATCTAGGTTGCAAATTATGATGATTTTTATGAAATCGAGAAGTACCTTCAACAGAATAGCGTCAGCGGGGAGGCCTGTCTTTCTTGATTGATTGTTCAACAAGAGCAATCATAATTGCTTCATCGTCGTCATCAAAGGATTCATCGTTCATCATCATTTCACGTAAATAACGAGTCATAGATAAACAAAGAAATAATCGGTATCGAAAGTGAAGGTGAAAATGGAAGATGGTTGAACATGAATATACGTCTTTTTTATAGAATAGACGTTGTAGGTAGAACTGAAACAGTTAACCTTTTTAAAATTTAGAGCTGGACGACTTTTAGCTACTTTTGGTCATGTAAATAACTAACATTATTGGAGATGCTCTGCTAGGTGATGATATCTTTACAATATTCCCTCAAAAAAAAAAAATCTTTTTCACAATATTATATAGAGTTTTTTTTCATGAGACAGGTCAAGACTTTCATGCACCGGACAAAATGATATGCAACTTTTCAAAGTGATCAAAATGGTACCTGAACTTTAAAAATATGATCAGCTGGATACCTTTGTTAAACTTCCGTCACTTTACCGTTATTTTCATACATGTGCCGTACACATGACTTAAAATTGAGGGCTATTTTGTCTTTTTATCTATCAATAACCTAAAAAGCTTGTCTTTGTGATTCCTTTCACAATGCATTAGCCGCAAAAAGAAAGAGAGATCAAAAAGGGTCCCAAGCCTAGGATTTTTTCTGAAAAAGCTTCAAAACCTGACTAGATTCGTTCTCTTTACTGAAAAGGGAATAGATTCATCTTCAAAATTGTCAAGGATGGTGAATATGTGGAGGTTCTTTAGGGAATCTGGACCAAGACCTCCTCAGGGTAAGTCTCGGGTACCATTCTACTTTCTTCATTGCACATGGGGTGTCTACAAATGTATATGGGATGAGGCTTTTAGACTTATTTCTTGTGAGGTGGTTTTGGGGTTTATCAAGTGGTTTTTGTATATGAATTTATCAAGTGGTCCTAGGGTTTATTAAATTGGTTTTGTAATTGAATTATAGTTGGTTGACCATGTATAGCTAGAGTTGTTTGTTTCCTGAGATTTTTGTATTCTTATGTGAGGATGATGTCTGCTTTCCAATGCTCACATATGGCTTTATTTGAATATTAATTGTTCATAGGTTCTTTGTTCTTGTTTTTTAAAGAAAGCTGGGAATTTAATAACAAAAAGTTGCAACCATGTACCATAGTATATATAGTTTAATTATGTTGACTGTATATGTGCTACAACAGGGTGAAGGAAGCTCTAAGAGTAGCAAAGCACCAAAGAAGCAGCAGGTTTACCCTTTGTACATAGTTACACACACACATATATATATATATAGGGAGAATATCACAAATGGTCACTCAACTTTTACCTATTCGACACTTTGGTCACTCAACTTTAACTGTGTTATTCACTTTAGTCACTTTGTTAATTTTTTTCATTAAAAAAAATTATTTGCCACAATATTAATGATATTTTTGTCCAACCAATTGTGAAAAATTGATAAATCTGTATTAGAATGATTGGTAGAAGTGATTAAAGTGAGATAAAATGTCCTTTGGGTGACTAAAGTGATTGACAGAGTATTAGTTGAGTGACCAAAGTGATATATTTGAAAATTGAGTGACTAAAGTGTCGAATGAGTCATAGTTGAGTGACCATTTGTGGAATTCTCCCTATATATATATATATATATATATATATATATAATACATATGTATTTATTAATTGACTCTTATCAATTACATGTGTATGGTTTGTGATGCTCACATGTAGGCTAGGAGAACAACTGCTCCAAAAAGACCTAGGAATGTCCTGAAACAAATTATCACATCAAGGAGGGCATGGAAGAAGAGGAAAGAAGCCAAGGAAACCAAGTCAACTAGGACTACCCAAACTTCATCTTCACAAAGAGAGCATCGAGCAACAAGGATTGCCTCTTTTGTGATGATGTACAATGTGCAGCAGCCAAGTTCACAATTTATGCAGAATAGTCAAACTTCCTCATAATGGGCAAGCTTTTGAAGATGATGGGTGAATTGATGCTTCAATGTTGGCTGACATTAAGCAAACATTTTGTGCTTAATTTTTGGTTTTTGTTGTCCGCCTATTGAAATGTATTTTGTTATGTTTATTGTGGCAGACAATTATGCCTTGCTTAATTATGTTTGGATATTATTTGGTATTTGGTACTTATTAAATTATGTTATGCTTTTGGGATATGCAACTACGATATAGTATTTTAGCAGAAGGTGTTATGTGATTGGAATGTTCGGATTAAGCGCATGGCATTTGAACAGATTTTGAGACTTTCATGTCATATCATTAAACATTGATTTTTGATTGAACGTAACCTGATTATTTGCATAAGACATGTTCAATTGTATGGAAAATATGTACATGATTATTCTCAGGAAAAAGAAAAAAAAAAAAAAAAGACGGTATATGTTTGGCCGGAATATTTGGAGGGAAAATTGGAGATAGACTATCAGAGAGGGTACAAATATTTCAGATCAATGATTTAGGGGTATTATGGTCTTTTTCACCTCAATTTTGAGTCACATTTGTGGCACATGGACTAAACTAACGGTGAAGTAACGGATATGTGACGGAGGTATCCATTTGATCATATTTTAAAAGTCCATGAACCATTTTGATTACTTTAAAAAGTGGAATATCATTTTGTCCGGTTCATGAAAATTTAAATTTTGACCTCTCATGAGAAAAACTCTATTATATATTATTTTAATTGACATGTCTTAACCTTTTTTAATTTGGCATATTCTCATACCGTCATGTAAGCATAGTGTATCCGAGTCCAGGATACCTTATATGGGATTTATTTCTGCCAAATAAAAGTGCGCAAAAGCTGTCAGAGGTTGGGAATCCTGAGCATCTGTCTGATCATCAATCTTCCGATTCCAAGTTGGCTGCAAATTGATTTTACCTCAAAGTCTGACAACACAAGCTCCATTTCCACAGAAACCTTTCTTTGGGGGGAGCACAAAAAGCGGAGCATGCAGTAACAAATAAGATAACCAAAGCGAGCATTACTGGCATTAACACAATGGCAAAAAATATACAAAACTGTAGTTTTAGGGACAGACTAAAGCAAGAAATTCAAGGAAAAAGAAGAGCAGTACAAGAAGCTCATGGAGAACTCAAAGAATAGAAAGAATATGGATTTCAGTAAATTATAACTACAGGAGAACACTAGCAAATACAAGGTAGGACTTGGAAATCTTAGGTCATTGTCAACTTCATCGACGCCTATTCCTGGAGTAGCTTGGAGATGCTGTTCCTTGTGTGCCTCTATAGTTTCTACTGGGAGAATCCAGTGACCCCCTAAAGGAAGCATAAGCACGTTTGGCTGATTCTGGTGCTGAGTCCAAAGGAATTGACTCAACAAAGCATGCTGTATTGATGTGAGTCCTCTCAAGCTCTGCTTGAAGTAACTCAGAGCTATATTGCTGGGCATGAGCCTGAAGCATTCAACAAACTGAGTTAACAGACATATAAAAGAGCTGAAAGCATACAATTTATAACCACGGTCATACAGGAAGGTTCTTCTATATACCAAGCTCAATAGTGTCATTCATGCCTACACATTTGGCCACTAACAATCTATGATGACTTGTATTAGTACCAAACATCACCGTATCGATTAAATGTTCAAAGCACGCACTGTTAGATCTAAAGCTTTCTATGATAAGATATTTTGACAAGAGCAGTCTTCTTACAATTAGATCATCTGGTGACACAGTCATCCCTGGCAGTTTATCATCTGGCACTGCATCTTCACTTCCACGTGTTGCTCGCCGGTTGTGTCCTGGATTCTCCACATTTTCAGTCACACTTTCAGTTGCTTTATTCAGAAGCACCCCTTGTAAAGACTTCAGAGCCTCTCTTGCATCAGGTGTAAAATATGGATTTAAAATGGTCTCGAAATATTCAAGCTGCATTATGTACACAGAAAGAAAATGCCTTAGAAACTCAATAGGAACATTCATAGAATGTCTCATCATCCTTTCCATTTTTACTTTACTTTGTCCTTTGTTTTCTTTAACCACTGTTGTATATAGGTTGCAGTAATGATCTTTCTGTACGCAAGCTAGATACAATAAGATCTTGTCGAATTGGGTATATATAGAACAAAATTTGCTATTTCAGAGGATGCGATAGAGCAAGAGTCCCAAGAAATGGAGTAACTGCCACTTATAATCAGTTCACCACCCACTCTGTAATTTCAACTACATCAACCTGGTACAAGGTTTCCACTTACGAAGATAGAACATGATCTTTTACCTCAAGCATTAGCTGGCAGAAACCATTTGTGTCAAGTGACCTAAGCTCTTTCATGCTGTTTTCGTGGAACAGGCTGATAAAAGTATCAATTAGACCTTCTACAAGAATGCCGAGTGTCTTGTCCAGAAAAGGCTTAGCACCAGAAAAAACCTGCAGGGAAAACAATGCTTTCTTATTAGAGACAAAATAACCAAACGACCAATGAGAGATAGAAGCGTATACAGCTTACCATGTTACCATCGGAATATGGCCCAAGAGTACTGTTAGCTTAGGATCTAAACTAAGAGCAAATGTACAAAAATGCACAGGAAATTCTTCCAAAAAGAATATATTCAAGAGAAATACTAGGTTTCCACTAAGTACCTCTGCATGTACAGCTACCAAAGTGTGCAGCAACTCCACAGCAGCATCACGCACACCCTGAAAGACGCATCATATAATAAGACTCCTAGGGCACAACAATGCTCGGTAGATAGCTAAAGAAAAGAAAATATTACAGGTACTAATGCCAAGTTCATTGGTTTCTTACTTTTACAGCAGGTGCTGCTCCCCATTGAACACCAGAATCTAACAAATAGTTCGAAGCAGCCGTTCTGATCAAATTTGCCTGTGTAACAGAACTGTTTAGATCATGTGAAGTTGCACACAAGGGACCATAGAAAATTAGGGCACATATTAAATCCAAATAGGCTCAAATTTTGTGAACAAATAATTTAATCAAAGAAGGGGTCATCTATTCTTTCTAATGGGAGAAAATGATAAACAGAAAAATGGTATACTAAACAGTTTAAGTATTCTATCACTCCAATACCTCGACTAAAAATTAACAGAAAATAAAATTCTTTTTCATTTCCTTCTTCTCCCCCTTTCTCTCTTCTCTATTCTAACTCCAATTCATAGACCACAGACACCAATCCCACTGCCATATGCTAAAACCATTTCAACCACGCTTTCTTTATTACATCAAATCGAGTCCTTTGCTAATCATTTCCTCGCAGAACATCAACATCACCATTTCAGTAATCTTCCAAGTTGGTATGCTAGGAACCTCACGACAAGGTTTGTATATCTACTTGTGCCAAACATGAAAGTCCTTTGTATTCACTATATTTGTTTCTTAGATAAATCAAGGATCCTCAAAAACAAAAGCCAATAGAAGGAATTTGTAATATTTTGTTTCATGCATTTTCTTAGAAAGAAAACAAAGATGAATGCAAGAAAACTGAAATGTATAGGTGAGACTAGGCCTTGGGCACTATTTCAGCAATTTCAGACTCACTCAATTTCTTCAAAGACAGACACACAAGCAATCAACCCATAACCTGCTGAAAACCATAACAGAAATATAAAAAAAATAATAATAATGATAATTAAAAAAAAAAAAAAAACATAAATAGAAACACCAATCCTAGCACCCATATAGCTTTCCACAAAGGAAAGATTCAACAGTGGCATGTGTATGACCTGGGTGTGGTTTCTTCTTGACTCAGGTGTGTCACCTAGACAAAGAACCCTAGACTCAGTTTATCTTGTTTAAAATTCCTTTTTTTTTCACACAACTCTGATTACTGTTGTACATTCAGTTGTGTTATAAAGCTCTATGTCACAATGTGATAGGACTCTAGCTCAAGTCTCCTCAGTAAGGCTTGTGGGGTTGAGAGCCAGACTCTTAAGTTATGATCTCACTCAAACCCCTTCTATAACTAGATTGACAGGGCCTTTCTAGTGAGGGATCCCTTTTGCCAAATTGATGATCGATGAAGTGTTCATAATTGTGATGTACCATTATGAACATGAACGGTTTAGGTTGGACAAATTCGGTTTTCCATTGATTTGATATAGTTCGGTACCTTAACTATTATCAAGAGACCTAAAAACTGAACGGTCGAGATGCCGATATGTGACCGAAAAGTTGGACTTATAAGCGATCCCTTCAAATGGCCAAAAAAGAGATCCCTTAGTGGAAGGGCCCTCATTAGATTGAATCGCCATAACTATAATTCATGATCAACCAAATGATGCTTTATAAAGGGAAATTGTCTTCACAGGATACTAGCTTAATGAATTGGAGCCTTAAATGATGATGTCATGATTCCTCACTACTTAGTTCCACAGAACCAAACATTATTACTAATTTTTGGTTGGGCTTAACCCCAACAAAAAATAGAGGTTTGGGAAGACTTTCTCAAACTTATTCTAAGACGTCTTAGACTGCTAATTCAATGACATTAATTAGATATAGAAATGAATCAACAAATCTCCTGACTTTAGGGCCAAAATTTTTGTCTTTTGGGGATGCAGAAGACTCCACCCTTTTTGCATACCCTTTCTAATCAGATCAAGGAATCCTATAGAAACAATATCTCTATAAGGATCTTCATATGAGTGCACTTCTGATACTAAGAAGCCTGAACAGTTGATCTGGTTCACTTATACCACAACCAACCCTAACTCTAGTTCATCCATGTCAACTAACTCAACCTGATACTTTACCCTGTGCAGATCAAGGAATCCTATAAAAATAAATTGAGCAAGAACAAAATCTCTATAAGGATCTTCATATGAGTGCACTTCTGATGCTAAGAAGCCTCAACAGTTGATCTGGTTCACTTTACCCTGTGCAGATTTATGATACACCGAACAGGTAACAAATGTGCATTTTACCCTTCATCCGATACCTAATGAGAGAGGGACATCTGGCACAAATACATTTAAAGATGTTCTTGCAAAAATGACCTACTGATGCCTATAACTTCACTATATTTCCTGAGCCAGGAAGGATATCAGTGTAGCAAATTGCCTATGTGCACCAAGAAAAGGAAATTTAAAATAAGAATTGGAGATCTTTATGTAGCAATCTCAAAAGAAGAGCCATTTATTACTTGGGCATAAGTGTGTATGTGTGCATGCACATTGGAATGTTCAGGTGTTTAATTATACCTTAGCAAAAGTATACTGTTCAAGAACCTTCTCTTCCAGCCCAGAAAAAGACATCACTAAATCTTGTATGTCACTATCCTCTTCCTCTCTTTCCCTGTTACAGAAAGAGAATATATCAAGTTAACTAAGCATCAGCAATATCAGTTGGCTCAGTAGTACTGCCAATTTATCCATTTACTCAAGCAAAAGCAAAAACCATCTTATTGCCGCTTACCATAGTGGATCTGAACAAATGACTCTTTTGAGGAAAAAAATACGATACATAACAAACCATACGATATAAAATATCATTTGCGCATCTGCAAATCCTACCAAGAGTCTTAACCCCCAACCATCTAACAATTTATGTCATATTCGACCAGACTAATTGGACTGTTTCATTGTGGGATTTTGGAAAACTGGAATTGTATTCTTAAATTTTTTTTGGATTAAATACTCGTTACTCCTCATACTTTTGCATGAAAAACAGTTTAGTCCAAATTTTTTAAATTAAACAGTTTAGTCCTTATTCTTTCTAATTCTCACACAACAGATCCTAAAATGACTATTATACCCCTCACTTTTTATTTCTCTCTCTCTCTATATATCTATATATATACACACACACACACACACATACATACATATTATATATATATATATATATATATATATATATATATATAGAGAGAGAGAGAGAGAGAGGCAGAAAAAATTAAAAAAAAATAAAAAGTGAGGGGTATAATAGTCATTTTAGGACCTGTTGTGTGAGAATTAGAAAGAATAAGGACTAAACTGTTTAATTTTAAAATTTTGGACTAAACTGTTTTTCATGCAAAAGTATGAGGAGTAACGAGTATTTAGTCCATTTTTTTTTAAGGGAAAAAGTTCAATTCCACATGGTTCCAAAGGGAAGAATGCCACCTCGTACTTCGATGAAAGAATGTATAAAGGACTATCTTCAAACATACAGACCATTCATCCCAAACCATACAACCCATGGATGCAGCCCAATTTAGCTGAACCATAGAATGATCATATCTAATGGTTGTTCCAAGTTTTGGCATCAATAACAACCAAGATGGAATTTCTGGTTCTTCGACTCACACTTCTAGGTTCAATGGGTAACAGACATCATTTCAAATATCATTTTTCATAACTTATCCAGTTGTTCACATGCAAGAAACATCATGATATTTCTGCAGTCCAATGAAGATGGTACAACTGAAGGATTACATACCTCGACTGTAGCCAGATATGTTTGTAGTTGTTGTACAACTCATAAGAAAGCTCTTCTTTGCAATAGCCAATATTACTCAAAACTATCAACAACTGTTGATGGGGACCCACAACACTTCCCCTGAGATCAAACATTTGCTTCTCTTCTAGGTTCTGAGAATATCCATTTTCTACATGTGAACTTCCTTTGCTTGATCTGTTTTGAGTAAGCTCACTACCTATACGCTCCAGATGACCTGATCAATGTCAATGCAAGCATCATGACAGCACATAATGAAAATTTAACATTATGAAATTGAATTAGCGACTCATTATCATACCTGCAAAATCCAAAATACAATTCAAAAATGCAAGTCTGACAGATTCTTGTATTTCTTGGAGTTGCGCAAACATATCCTCTGACCTGGTCGCCTCACTCCTTAATGTCTGAATCATCCTAAAAATTAATAAGTAGTGAATAACAGTCAAAAGAAGAATTCAAAACGATTTTCAGCACAACCAGCAAATAAAACTATTACAACATCCAAACAAATAGCAATTTATCAATCAACATGTCATGTTATTAATTAAAGATTAGTCAAGATTCTGTTGAGATTTTCACATATTTTAAAGATATGGATTGACACATGTAACCGAGTATTCATACTCCCTTATCTTGTGTATGGAATTATTCATGTTCTTTTTCATTGTATATTACAAGTTCAATTGATTCCTTGAAATACTAAAAGTTGGGAAAAAGAACAAATGCACAGTATAGTCATCGTCGAAGTAATCAGACATATTTTACTCGATGTGAGAGTTTTAGCAGGACTAGTTCACCAATAGAACAAACTGCCCTCACTCATATGTCCAGGATTTTTTAGCATAGCGGTGAAGATATTTTTGGTGTTAAATTTCAATTAAAAAAACGGTCTCACACAACATCCAACATCCTGCAATTGAAATATAACCATCTTTAATTACTTCAGGATGAAATTGGGACTTTTTGAACAGGTAGCATGCATAAAACCCCGCACTTGGAAGCTTCAAAGTCGAATTAAGCCTTTATTTATTGTTCTAATTACAAATTCAGTTAGAGAATGGACAAAATCCCAATTTCATCTTTATGTTGCTTCACTATGGATCAAGCTCCACAACGGTTCTCCCTCCTTTCAGAAAACGTGTAAACAGACACATACACCGTAAGGTTGTGTTAAAGTTAAGAGAACACCGACAATCTTCACAACTTCAGCGGACTAATGATTCATAGGCAAGTAACATATATTTGAGCTCATTTAGCACTGATGATATCAGAAAACCCTTTTAAGCTTTAGAGACTTACAACTTGATCTGATCCATTGCTGAGGTCATAACATTACGGAACGCTAGCGGCAAGTAAGATATTGTATAGGGAGATTTATTCCGTTCAAGAACTGATACTGGGACCCATGCCTCATCTTTTGAAATCTCTACCGTTGATGCCCGCATCCACGAGCAAAGCCTTAAAATATAGATCTTTGTAATCTCTGACTGAAGTGCTCGAGTTGCAATTACTGTTGCAAAATAAGTCCAACCATCAGAAGTATAGAGAAATCAGCAGATTTGGAGTTAAGAGAAAGCTAAAAGATACCAGCAATAGATGGAGCTGATTCCTTCGCTTCAAAGGCTTCACAAGCTTTGGATATTTCAATTATTGCATCACTCATATATGGTTGCAGAATATTTGATTCTTCAAGATCACGAAAGGTATTGCAAACCTGCAGAAAGAGCATAATAGTCAATATGTTCTTAACCACCTGCTGAACTTGGGTCTGAAGCTCTGAGAAAAAAGATAATAAAGAATGACCAAACTGAAAAGCATCCACTCATATGTAACTCGACTTTTCTCTTCAGTTAAATAGAGAAAGTAATCGAAGAGTAAACAATTGATAGAGAAGAATGAGAAGAAAAAAAAGTGAAGACATTAATGAAAACTAGATGTGAGTTGCTTGTCTAGTTGTGCAGTCTATTAAAAAATCCAAGAATGTAGAACTCTGATGACAAGAAAATTTTGCATTTTATATACACCACAAGAAATCAGCAACTTCATTGAAAAAAGACTAATGGAAATAAAATTCACTTATATCCACAGTAATTGATTTTATCAGTGAAAAAGTAAGGTTTCCATTTCAGTATGTTAAACAGATGGTTCAGCCAGCTTCCTCACCTTCACTTCATATGCTGCTATAGTATTGCGTATCATTACGGAAACTTCATCAAGAGAATGAGTAGAGTATTTCCCATCTCCAACTTTTTCCTCAGATTTATTTGCTGGAGTATTAGCATTTGATTCCGTAGAAACTTGGGATGACTGAAAATTTAAAGATTAAACATAAGAATGAATGTGGATCTCTCACAGACCAAAATATTAGATAACGTGAATATAACAACAAAAATTAGGGGATTAAATAACACTCCCCAATAGTAATAGGAATGACTTGATTAAGATTGAGCATACAAAGGAATGTGAAATGAATCCACGGAACAAAATATTAGACCACTTGAATATAATAGCAAACTAGAGTATTTTTTACCACTCCTCAATAGTGATTATATGTGTGTGTGTGTGTGTGTGTGTGTGTGTGTGTGTGTGTATTTCATCATAACTTTTATCATATCAATTGCACAAAACACCCTCCCTTTTCTTTTGAACCATCGAAATGAGGGAGTGGATAATGAAAATCAAAGGGAAGTTACATATAAGAGAATAAAAACTAAAAGAGGACTGTAGATTGACTTTAGGACTCGTTGATAACACTATTCATCGTTACTAAGACAAATGAAATAAAAAGATACGTCGTCGCTGGAAAACATGCATTGGTAATTGTTGAACAGACAATAGGCTTAACGTTTTATATGTGCATTCTCACAATAAATCAGCAAACAAGCTCACTTTTCAGTTTGAGAATGATGACACTCATCAGCTCTCTAATTATAATACTTGACCAGAAATGACAATGCTTAAAGCAACATGTCAACCACCCTAGCTTTAAATGTTGAACCAAAGGAGGCAAGATATATAAATATTAAGGAACCCAAATTATTTTTCGTGGGAGTTTTCATTCGGTTTCAGAGTTCATTTATGTTCTAGACTGTAGAAAAGTTTTTCTTTTCAAGTGGTCTAATTAAGTTTGACGTCCCTTACTGACAATGGTAAACAGTTTTCTCCATTGTATTCTGCAGTTTCACATTAATATCGACCAATGTTCTAAAACTCGACCGCCCAGGCCACCTAGGCACTGGGCGGCAGCAGACCAAGGCGAGTAATGGCAAATCGGAAGCCTTAGGCGGATAGGATTTGGGCGGCCGCCTAGGCGGCCTGGGCGTTCTGGGCGGCTAGGCGGTTTCCTCCTTTTTTTTTTCTTTTTTTTCTTTTTTTTTTCCCTTCCCGAAACCTAAACTCGACATCAGTGAAACCTAAAACCCATTTGACCCCAGAACTGGAAAAATAGACCGCAGCTTTTATTCGCTCTCCCCACCAAGCCACCGCGCTTCTGCTCCACACCTCCACCGGAGCTCCCTAGAGCCACCACAGCTCCACGCCTCCTCCACGCCACTATTCTTGGACTCTTGGTAATGATTAATGCATTCTGCCACTATGAAATGCATTCTGTTAATGAAAAAATCAATGAAGAGAGAAGCTGGACATGGTGGCTACTGGTTTCGCAAAGGAGAGAGAGAGAGAGAAGGAAGTGAAAGTGAATGGAGTGGTTAATTGTGTCAAAGAGAGAGCATAACTCGTGGCTGTTTTTAGTCGGCAGAGAGAAGGATAGGATGCGCACGTGTGCGGGGCAACAAGAAGCATAACTGAATACTGCTTCTTTTTTCCTGTTGGATAATTGAATACAACTTCAGTTCTACCTCTCTACCTCTATTTAATTAAAGAAATGGTTAATTAAATAAATATTTAGTTTATTTTTTTCATGAGGAGGATAAATATTTAGTTTATTACCCTTTATAAGTTTATATATTTTTAATTACATAAATAAAACCTATAAAAATAAAATACAAATTAAAAAAAATACAAAACCGCCTAGGCGCTCCTCCCTAGCCCACCTCCCGACTAGCGCCTAGCGATTTTTCGAACCTTGATATCGACTCGTACTGAATAATGAATTTCAACAGAATAAAAACTGAAAATAATAATTCCAAAAAAAGGTAATAACTTAAATGAGGTTTAAAAAAAATATTTAAACTAAGAGACAATCCCATTCTTTCTTGGGAGGCACACTACAAACATATATCAATGCACAAATGGGATGTCAAGTGACGTGCAACAAAAAACCAACTTAATCTATATTATCAAATGCATGTGCATCATTAGAAGGGGAGTTCATATCAATTATTATAGGTATATCTTATCTTATATACATGCTAAAGCATGTAGTAAAAAAATTGTCCAAGATACCTTTGCGAATTTTCCGCTGAAAACAGAAAGTGCTACTTTCCAGAATGCTGGTATGTGATGTGTAAGCACAGCAGTTAATCTACGAATATACCTCCCTCTAAGAGCATCAACTTCTTCACCAGTCAAATCGACTGCCACAGAATCAACCAGAAGATTGTTGTTTCCAAAAGCAAGAGCATCTGACTGAAATTAGTGAAAAGGGTAGTTAAGCATTGACCAAGTTACTTCTCGATCAGTGTAGAATAATCCCTTAAAGGTTCACACTTACAGATTGATTGGTATCTTGTTGAATCTGCCTCCATCTTGCATCAAATAAAGCCCTTTCACGTAAAACATTATGTAGAGTCTCCATTCTAGCTTCATGATCTAGTGTGCACTTCTCAAGCAAACCTCGAATTCTGTTATTCTGAACAAGAAACAAACTTGGAAAATTAAGTACTAATATCAGGCACCAAAAAGTAGATTCAGAAAATATATGGCCTTTTTTTTCCACTTTCTGGTTGAGAGAATACTGGTAACCATTTAGCTGTCAGTTCTAAGGACTACTATGAGAATCTATGGTTTGACCTCTCTGTTCTTTTGTTTTAAGAAATATTATTTCATTAAATAATTGAAAAACAAAAAGGTGAAATTTATAGAAGGATTAGATGTCACATACTAAAAGAGAACAAAAATATCAATCAACCATCATAATAGTATTGTAAGAACAGTCGACTCGAAATACATGTGCAGAGATAATACACTTATTATATTCTATCAATAATTCCCAAGTCTAGTCAAGGTATGGATATGGCGTAAACCTTCAAACTACATAGTAAAAGATGCCCACATAGTAAAAGATGCCCACAGTGGGCCCTACACCAAGGCAAAAGATGAAAGAGGCGCCAACCAAGGTCTGCATCCGGACGCAACTGATTCTTCCAATTTTGAATGTTAAATTAACTTTGTTTACTATTTTTCCCAAAAGTTGAAATTATTTTCACCAGAAAAAGATATACAAAATATAAAGCTTAATTTTTTCTTTTATATGAAACATAAATTTATTATAAGATTAAACAAAATTAACACAAAAACAAAAGAAAGAAAGGGAAGATATCCATGTAAGCATCAAACAACAAAACAGTAGAAGTTCAAAATAGGTGACCCAACAACAGCAGCATTCCAATCATAAGGAATAGCATTGGAATGGACTATATAAAGTAGAAGTTCAAAATACGTGACCCAACAGCAGCATTCCAATCATAAGGAATAGCATTGGAATGGACTGTTTCTAAAGTATTACAAAGCTGCCCAAAATCAACCTTTCCGCACAAAATCTCCAGCAGCACACAGCTTCTCCTCCTTCCGTCTTCTAAAATCATCTTATATCTCATCCATCCATTTACCAAGGGCACAGACAAATAGCCAATACAACACATCTGTCCAGCAACAATCACTTTTTCTTTCTCCAAAAAAGCTACTATCCTTTGTCCAATAAGGCCACACAATGATGTCCCAATTAAGATAAGACTTCCTAAAAAATTAAAAGAATAAAACAAAAACAATAATAAAATAAAACTTCTCCTAAAGACAATAGAGAATGAATTGACGAATACAAGGGTTGACCATAATTTATTTGAATGTTGTTTTACAACTAAACTCAAATGATGACTCCAGCAACCACTTTCTTGGTGCTTGATCTAAATGAAACATCAAGGGGAAAAAAAAAAGAAAAAACCCTCTAACTGAATAGATTACTTCTTTTGTTTTTTCTTTTTCCATTTTTTTTTTATTCTTTTTGACAACTGACTGAAAAGAGGAACAGAACAGAACTCACTCATATTTAGTAGATCATCATAACAACCACAGACTTTCAAAAATCCAACAGTAAGGCTGAAGGAATAATTCGTAAACCTACAGTAACCAATGCCAGTTTCCCCACCAAAAGCAACTCAATCCCTCGTCTTATCCAAAACCATGCCTTCCATAGTCCTAAAAATCCTACCATTTCATTCCATCAATATCACCCAAAAGACTGCCAACAACCTGCAGTACCAATCAGCTCTCACATTCTTGCCTCTTCCCAAAACCGTAAACTGCATAATCTGCAGTTCATAACCCTCTCTGAGTCGCCCAGCTTACATGAACCTCACTAAGCAATTACAACCAAATGTGTACTAGTTCCCTAGCAAAAATGATGATAATGGGATGGATATATATATATAGACATGGAAATAAAAGAGAAAAGGTTGTTCCCCACCATTGTCTCTTTCCAAAACGTCACCCTTTACACCTCTCTTACCACAAATTTGTTAACATGTGGAACAACTATTATCTTTTACTATAGCACTTCCCCTCACTTACCTTTTCCCACCACTCAATTCCTTGAGTTTAGCATATACTTGGGCAATGCAATTGCAAAAATTGGACTCAAGATTTCTTAGCAGATGATGTCGTTTTCTCCATAAGCTTAACCAATTGGGATGAAAGATATGCTGTAATGGCCTTTTTTTTTTTTTTTTTTTTTGGAGATAAATAAAAAATAATAACAAAAAAACAGATTTTATCAGAACAAAAGGAAAAGACACAGCCAAGGGAAAGTGGACAAGAGGTCCACAAAAGCAAGGAGCAGAGATGCAAACAAAGACTCCAGACAAAACATACAAAACACAACATAACCAGGAGAGCACACAAAATCCCTACAAAGACTAGGGCCCTAGATAATAGCAGCATTCCAATCTATAAGATGGAAGAAAGACTATCATCTTTGGAAACCTTTGAAACAGAGTCCCAAAAGTTACTGCCACTTTTTACCGGGGCCTCCATGCAACTGTTTGAAAACTCTAGCAGACTCGAAAGTTCGTGCAATTGTTTATCAAACTTTTCATCACCCTGAACGCAATGTCAAACTTATGTTGACACCTTAGAGAATATAAAGCCAAGCGGTGGCTGCTACAACAATGGGCGAGCTCGAATCTGAGTTACATCTTCGCTGCCCCCTGGGTAGCCCACTTGTTTCATCCCGAATTACACAGGACCAAGGACTGGTTCTGAACTAGTGGATAGGCCCTGAAAGGAGAAGGACCCACTTACATGATCGAACAAGAACGAAGATCCTCATGCCTCAACTCTCAGCTTCTAGTCACTCGCTTCTATTCAGTAGTGGGAATGGCCAGAGGGTTGAGAATTGAGCTGCCCTATATCTTACTCTCTCCCAAAGCTCTTCCACCCCTACTCCTAAATAATCTTCAAAGATCCTCCTGTTTCTTTCCATCCAAAGCACCCAAATGACAGCAAGAACACTACAACCCAAAAAAAGATGATTGAAAAGACAATGACTTTCTTCTGGGGGCTCCCAATTAACTCCAGCCTCCCATACTAATTTCTTCCAAAGAAACGAAGTCACTACTCAGAGCACAGAAACATGATCCACACTCTCCCCTTCATTCTGCACATGACACAACAGTGATGAGAAAAACAGCAGTCTTCTTTTTTGAAGCATATCGCACGTGTTCACCCTTCCATGAGCCACCAATCAACCTAACATCTGAACCTTACAAGGGACTTTTGCTTTCCAAAATCCATCTAACTGGTGGGAAAATTGAATCTGAATTCACATCAAAGATACGCACTAATGGCCATTCTTTTTGGTCCTTGGATGTAAAGAAAGAGAAGAAGTTTTAAGTTTGAGGGGGGATGAGCTGGCTCATCTATGAGAGAGGGTTCACTTCGGGCCACAGGCTTCAGTTTCAGCAGTGGTCAGGGATGGTTACTTCCTTTATTGCAAAGAATGCTGGTGTATTTTGTTGTTTTAGCTGTCACGTCTTTCTTTGTCGTTTTATTCTTTTTTTTAAGCTTAGTAGATATCTCATCCACTGGAAATCTTAGTAGATATCCCGTCCGCTGTCCAGTACTTTCTCTTCTGTTCAATGAATCCTATCAAAATAAAAATAAAAAAACAAACAAACAAAACAAAACAAAACTATACAGATGTAGACCAGTTAGAAGTTATTTGGTTAAAAAAGTTAGAAGGTTTCACCAACTGAGTAACTGTGTTTTCAAATCCTAATAATCATAAGGGATATATGTAAACAATAGATGTTTGAATCACAAAAACAAATTGTTCAAAGAATTTAAAAAGAAAAAAGAAACCAATCCAAGCATTAGTATGAAATTACTCACCTGTATATTTAAATAATGCCAAACAGGATCTGACTCAGGCTCCAGCTCCAACAGTAGTCTTACTGTGTTTTCAAGCTACATTCACCACAAGAATAACACAAATAAATTGGCTTATCTAAAGAAAGTTTCATAAGAAAATTGTTAACACAAAAATACAACAATAATTGCCAAATAAAAAGTAAGGCTGTATCAATTGGCATGTAAATAGCATAAACTCTGAAGGACAGGATCCCAAAGCTACCTTGCAAATATGATCTAGACACAGGATAGCGAACCTTCACTTTGATCTAGACATCTCACCTCTCAAAATGATCATCTTTACTTTTGTTTCCTTCTTCTAATGTTACCTAGACACCAAATTCCACCTCTCCCAGTGATCCTTTCTATGCCTCCATAAACCTCCTACCAGAAACAGTATCTTATTAGCACATCCAAAGAGTCCCTTTATTAAGTAAACCTCCATACTACTTACCATGAATGACACCATCTCGAAAAGTCCCCTTCTAACCACCACAGCCAATTCTCTAATTAGCCAAATTTCCATTTACCAAATTCATGACTCCTAATTCCTAAGCCACCATTCCAAGAAAGGTAGCCGGTGTTTAGAAAACACAAAAACAGTTTGCTTTTGTCCTAAACCCTTTCATGTTTAGGCAGAATATGAAAGGAGGTCAAATTGGTGGCACCTAACCTCTAAATCACTCGGCCTAGGTCCTAAAAATTGTAGCTAACAGGGTGGCATAACTTCCCACCTTTTTTCTTTTCACTTCTGAGAAAAGATCAAACTACTCTCAAGACTGATACAAACTCCAAAACTATAAAATAAGTTCCTATAGGAATAAATGATGCAGGGTTATAAACTTTCTAATACCATGCTGCCAGTACAAAAATTTTCAGGTGCTTAATAGGCAGACTGACCTTTCACATAGTACACAACAATCTATACGTGGGTGTTCACTAAAAAGTAAAAGCCATTTTTTATAACCTAGCGGAATTGTTCTTCATGAACATCTCATCCGAGAAATTTACAGTCCACAATTCCTAGGCTATGCAAAGTTTTAGCTTCCATTCTTGCAAAACCATCTCTTGTGATGGTGTTTATGCCCTCTTTTTGAATGGAATCTTGCCCTCTACTATCAGAACTATCTCTTCTGTAATGTTTCATTACTGTCATCAACAACTGAATAGCTGAAAGATTAAAACGAGGTCCTTTTGCCTCAAACCCAGACATTCTCAGAATCCCACTTCAACTACATTATGAAAGAAGAAAAGGAAACAAGCAGGAATATCCAAAATTTTACAAATGTCCTGCTAAATGTATGGAGAGGACCTGCATAGCAACAGTAATAACTATTTTCAGAGCCAATTACCATGTAATTAACCCAACCTGTGTTTCTGTTTACTTGCTATTTTGTTAATGACTTGGTTTTTCAAATAGATTATTATTTCATCCAATTGAAGTGGAGCGTAGGAAAAAAAATTAAGTAATAGGAAAAACACCTGTATCTTATATGTTAAGCCAACAAGGCTTATTATGGTTAAGCTTCTGAAGGCCCCAAAAAGGCCTTTGTTAGACATACATGTTTATTATATGAGGGTAATATTGTTAAAACATTCTTTTTGATAAAATAAAGGTAAAAATAAAGCCAAATATATCAAAACTGCCCCAATCAGTTTGCATCATACTGTGGACAAAAAGAAATACCTCTCCAAAAAGCTGCTCATTCATTTTAATTTTTTTTTTTGTTTTCTTTTTTCAAATTTTTTGTTTTCCTTCTATATTGTTATTGAAAACAAAAGTGCTGGCTCACACGAAGTGCGTGTTGAGAGGCTACTAATGTAATTAAGCACTAACAAAAACAAGAAACAAAGGATCCAACACCTCATGCTAGTTTACTATTGCTAAGAGTAAATACGTGCTAATAGTTTACATCCTAAGCTTACATTGGTTAGATCTATCTGTGGATCTTCCATAGACTTGTATAGAGTGCCTTTAAACTCATGCATCACTTTCTCAACCTCTTCAAGAACACGTTTCAGTATTCCCACCTGCAGTTGAATGACAGAGAAGTGTGATTCAGAAAATAGTACTCCAAAGCAAATGATTCAACAGATTGAGAAATAAATAAACAGTATTCTGCCTAAAAAGCGTGGATTACAAAAGGAGGTTTTCCAACAATCATTATCAATAGTGTGAAAAAAAATTCATAGGATGGGAGAATACCAGTCAAACATAACAAATATAATATATCAGAATTCAAGTCAGATAGTAGGAAAGGCTCCAAGGTGGACTCTCTTCATTCCTAATAGTATCAAACTACATTGCACTGGGAAACTAGTTATGGATGTGCAACCATACAACATTATTCGGAGAAAAGAAAAACAACACAAAAATTTAAAGAACTAATGCATAAAACTACCACATATATGCGACTTATTTTACAAGGACATAACAGCTCCCGATGATAGTCAATCAGAAGAAACTTCCAACTCAATGTTTAATAACTCTCTAAAAGAAAGTTCGAAATGGGTCAAAGAATCTCCTTGATCCCTGCAAAATAAACAGCAGGAGTGCACCTCCTCCAACAATTTCAATATATCTCCGTAAAATCAAATCCCATACATAAAAACCACATACGAAAATTTTAACAAAAATTAAATTAATAGAGATGGTTGTATACATGAGAAGGGAGAGCAATCGACTTCGCCTTCTTGTATTCCCTAACTGCCAAGTCATATTCACCCTTGCTTATGCTACCACGAATTGTACTGGGCAAATTGAATAGCGTTCGGAACCTCTGCAGCATTCCCTGGACTGACCTAATCTTTTCAGCTTCAGCCTATAATCATTCAAAAAGTTGATGAAACCTATATCATCCGAGTTGAATAAACAGGTATAAACCATCCAACAAAATCCAAAATTCAAGTCTGACTGACCTGTCTCTCAAATAGATGCTGGAAAGCACGATTAGCCAATGAACTGACTCCTTCCATGCATTTGAACAAATGAGTAGTCCCTGAACCTTCAGGATCATCTTCAATCCGTTTTAATTTTGACTCGATATCTGCAAAAATATCTTCCACATGAAAAATCAAGAAACACCAGAACGCAGTGAGAGATGTGATGGTTTCATACCATCAATTGTGGTTTTGCAAGAGACGAAGCAGTCAAAATTGTCTTTGACCAATTGTTTTCTCTGCTGAGTGCGTCCTATAAGATCACTTTTAAGAGCCAGAGCACCAGCCTCCAAATCAGCTGCATTTGTTTCTTGGTGAATCCGGGATATGAAGACCTTGGCCTCAAATTTCTCAGAGAAATACAATAACTTCTCTGCAAATATGAAGGTGGGAGTCGGTAACAGTGGTAACATGGTGTATGGAAGTAAAAAAAAACTAGCAGAAATGATGCATTACCACGAAGGGTGTTGTCCAATTTGTCATCCTTGGTTGGAGAATAGTCGGAGGACTCGGTTATGAGTCTTAAGGTTTTGTTGTCTATAATGCTGTTGGAACACACAAAAATGCATAGCAGGTGGTGAGTAACAACAGGAAAGAAAGCTTAGAATATAAAAAACCGTGAAGAGGAATTGAACCCACCCGAGGCCTAGGGGATCAATACACTCCATGCCACGAGGGAAGGACTGCAAATTGGTTAGTCCCTTCCTTGGCAAACCTGCAGTGGACGCTTTGCGCTCAACTTTAATGGCCACCGGTGCTGCTCTTGTCTCTCGCATTCCACGAACCCTGCGAGCAAGCTATTTATACACACACACTCTCTCTCAGAAACCGAATCGAATCCAATTAAGCAATCAGAAACAACTAAAATCGAATCGAATGGAATGGAATGGAATACCTCGGCCTCGTCCACATGCTTCCAGCAACCAGGCTCGTCGCCGTCCCAAGCAGCCTCGTCGTCTTTAGGTCTGGCGGCACCAGAAGAGCCGCGGAACCGCACACGTTGCTGATCTCTCGAGGTGGAGTCCTCATCACCGCTGGATATGCTGAGCATATCGACATCCGATTCGTCGTCGTCGTCGACCACTCGCCGCTTCTGCTGCTGCTGCTGCTGCTGCTGCGGTGGCTTCTTGTTGCCATTGGATTTCTTGGCTGCTGCCGGAGGAGGAGGAGGGGCTTGGACGTAATTGGCAACGGGTCTCCGGGAGTTGCTGGACGGTGGCTTTTGATAATTCACATCTCTCTGAGATTGCTCCTTCAGAGCCATCTGGAGGAGCTCATCCTCGTCCTCACTGCCGCTCGACATCCTATCAACACAAGACGACCGGAGAAGAAAACCACAATCGGAAGGAGATCACGGACTGCTTCTTTTTCTTTTCGCCAAAATTCCTTCTAAGCGAATTTTTCATTACTGTACATTTTTGTCATAAGCGAAAAAAAAATTATTTATGCTCTTGAATTTTTGAAGTTTCGCCGGGTTTTACCATCTTTACTGTATAAGACTCTCAAGATACTATGGTTGAGGCTCGCTGTAAGTTACACACATTGACAACGTTCAACGTGGGCACGCGGAGTGAGGCAAATTGGATTAAAGTATGGTCAATGTAATTTCGGAATTAAACGGTGTTTATAGGTAAATTGGTGGCCGTTAAGATAAAAATGTGGGGATAAAATTGACCCGAACCAAGCGTTTTCTTGAAGACACCAGAGCGTCCACGCCTCTAGTTCGTCCTGTTGATAGAAGAAAGCTTCGGTTAATGAACAAAGCAGGGGCTTTCCAATTACTCAGAGCACATCCGCAGTGAAGGGAAGTGGAGATGAGGTGCACGTGAAGATGAGTTTGAATGATAGTGTGGTCGAATATGATGAAGGCCGGGTTTGAGGAAACTTTCAGACTATGAAGGCGATGAGGAAACTTTCAGATCTTACAAAACTATGGTGGGATAGCGAAATTGGGGAAATCTGAAGATTTTTCTCATCCCCTCACACTCTTTGGCGGTAAGTCTTAAAATAAAGTTTAATTATAAGTTTTATTATATGTTAGATATTGTGTTGAAGTGGTCCTCGGTAATCAATCACAGCAAGTGAGTGTGTACAATTATACATGGTCATGAAATCAATCTCATTTACTCATACACAACAGATATGTAACTGAAATGACCTTGAATGCAAGTTATTATGGAAAACAACGAATTAGGTTTGCGCTACACTGGCCACCTGTACCATCGCTCCTTACCATCAGACGAAGAAGAATTGGGTGATAATTGCATATTAAGAATTTGGGAAGATAAGGAACGCTCACCCAGATTTTACGACAGAGGAGGGAAATGGCTTGGTGATACATCACAAACTGGTAATAATAAATCCAATCTGATGGATGTAGAGATATTAGAAGGAACGAATGTTGTCGACTGTGTAGACTTATATGGCAAGGATTACAACACTTTGAATATCGATGACATGAAGAATGTTGTCTTCGGCAGCGTGTGCGAAGCTGAAAAGTTATATCGCTTATACTCGTGTTATTGGATTCAGCACAAGAAAGAACAAGAAGATTAGAGCATATGGTTCCGAATTTGTCATAAGAATGAAGTGGGTATGTTCGAAACAGGGCAAAGCAACGATTAAGCCAACCAAGGAGTGAAAGAAAATGGGAAGAGTCCAATCGAAGTTAAGAAGAAGATGCAGAAGAATCAATGCTCAAAGAGTAAAAGATATACCCAAATTGGCTGCATGGTTGGATTCGGAATTCAATAGTGCAAGGAAATGAAGAATTACTTTATACCGAAGTTCATAAACAATCAGAATCATGACGTTGCTGTTCCAGAAGAGGTTTAGTTATTTCCTTTCTCACCGTAGAGTGAATGAGAACATCATTGGTCAGGTTGAGACTCTACGGAAAGCACAAGTGCACACATGCCGGATACTTGAACTCCTTATTGAGCAAGCAGGTGGGCAAAAATTTGTGGGGTTCACCATCAAAGATTTGTACGATGAGCTTGCTAAGAGGAAGAGAGCAACGGGCTTAGATGGGGATACTTAATTTGTCATCGCTTGGATGCAAATAAGGGCATTGGAGGAAAAACAATTCTGCTACAAGTATACAGCAGATGAAGAGGAAGATTGGCAATCTCTGTTGGACTACAATGCATATGGTGAAGTACTGATTATGGAGAGTACTTACAAAACCAATATATATGGAAAGCCTTTTGTTGTCTTTATAGGGTGCAATAACCACCGAGTCATGGTTGTTTTTGGGCTTTCCCCTATAGTCGATGAGAATTAGCACTCTTATATATAGTTGGGTTTTTCAAAAATTTTTGGCTGCAATTGATAGGACCCGCCCCAGATTTCACCTTGAAATCCAAAGTGGCCCTGCGGGGCCCACCTTAGAAGAAATTCTACCAAAAATTTGGCGGATCTTCCTCTAAAAGTGGACTACCCAAAACCTGTAGAAAGACATTTACACTTCTAAAATAATCCACCCTTAATCTTGTGGAGCCACCCTGCTCCCTCAATCACAACAACTCCCATTTCACAAAACAATTCTGAACTTAAGAATATTAATCTCATGGGTTATCAGAGCAATCTAATGCACAGGCGTACAAGACGATAGAAAACAAGATAAAGGACCGATACTTTTATAATGCGGAAGCTATGTCAGCTATGCCTCAACCCCATGTACGCTCGACCTCAAGCTAAACTGGCCTGCAAACTGGGCATTTGAAACCGAAGGGCCCAGGGGAAAAACATTTGAAAATCGTTAGAGTGAATGGACGAAAAATGAGTAATTTCGAATGAACAAGTGAAACTTAATGTTTTCCCAAGTTATTCTCTAAAACCTCGCATGCAGTAAAAATCTTGAAAACACTCTTAATCATCATCTTTACTGAAATCTCATTTATGTAATGTCGATCATCTCGAAATCTCTTTAAAATCTCAAATCCTTCAAATACATAATGATATTTCAAACATCTCGTTAAATCACTCATATCTCAAAATATATCTCAAAATAGACGATGACTAAAGGGGACTGCCGATTAGTCACCTCATGCCACCTGGAGGGGACTGCCGACCAGTGATGCATCGGAGGGGACTGCCGACCGGACGAGGAGGTGATGGTTAGAGGGGACTACCGACTAACCATAGGTAGTTAGAGGGGACTGCCGACTAACTACCTCATGTCATCTAGAGGGGATTGCCGACCAGAAGACGCATTGGAGGGGACTGCCGACCGAAATATTCTGGAGGGGACTGCCGACCAGGTAAAGCATGCATGCGCTGACTTATTTACCTGCTCAATAAACTGGATTCAATCTCTTTAAAACAATTGCTTTCGGAAAGAACCCGAGATTAATTCAATAAATCCTCAATAATTCACCGAAAGCATAACTTAAGAATATCCCGATAACTCAAGGCTCATTATCTCAATAAATCCTCGAAAGCATAAATCCTCGATAAATCAATAAATTCTTTCGGAAAGAAATCTCAATCTAACTTCAAAGCTGATAAGTGCGGAGCTCAAAACTCAAGAAATCTCGATAATTCGATCATGCTCAAATATTTGCTAAATCATTCGTACTCATATATCACCATATAAATCGATATTCGAAATCAATAATTCTCACAATATTTTCTTAATCAATCACTTCCCGAAAATCATTTCCCAACTCAATAACTCATAAATAAATAGCTTGAAAAATCTATTGAAAGCCCTCGGGAAGGAAATCCACTAATAATCCCGTAACTCATAGAGCATAATAAATCTCAAGAAATCAAGCTCATAAAATCATAAAACTCAATAATTCAAATAATAAATAAAACCTCAATCGGAAAATAATAATATACTGCATGCACAATTAATTTAAAATAAATGTCCACTCACAGTACTATTTAGGCGACCACGCTACCGGTTTCCTACGTCGAGCAGTAGCTCGGCACGTCGCCCTGTACACAATTATAATTCGTGAATAACAATTCGGAAATTAAATACGTTTCCCACATCAAATCCTCATAAATCAACATTTCTATTTCTTCTCTGATTTAACCAAAACTTCATCATTTACACCAATTCTTTAATTCAAAGTATCTAGGGCAGAATTGAGAGAAATCTGACTGTGGAATTCTCGTAAATCAATAACCAAACTATTGAACTTCGGAAATTCCGATCGATACCAAATCTCTTCCGATTCCCACAAAACTCATATCTATAAATTCGTAGCAACAAGTACTATCCAACAGATCAAAACAACTCACCAGGAACAGTCGGACGCGCCCCCAGGCGCCGCCATAGGCGACTGCACTTGGGCCCCACACGCCGCCGGTCAACCACCATATCTGGCTACCAAATTTCATCCACAGCATCGTCTCAACATTCTAAGCATCTTTCATAACTGTGGCCAAGTTCAATTTCAAGTCTAAAGGGTCGAAATTACCTCAAATCCGTACGGGGTTTCTCGCCGTCGATTCGCCCTAATTCGGCCAAATCGTTGATACCCACTGTCATGGATCGAACCAGCACCAAGGAGTGGGTGATGGATCGGCCTGAAATGGCCGGAAAATGAGAAAACGCCGGCAAGCAGAAACGCCGGCCAAACTCCTTGAGTTCACCGCCTTGATGCGTCTCCCACGGCCCAAATCGCGCCACCAAGCTACCACTGTCATAAAGAGGATGAAGAGACGAGTTCATAGCCGCAGACAGGGCCTCAATCAGCCACCGGACGAGGGAGAAACCGCCGGCCAAAGCTGACGCTGTCGGGGAGAGAGAAACGGAGAGGAGAGAGAGAGAGAGAGAGGCAGTTCTACCCACAGTAAATTTTCGAATATATATACTAATTTACAATGAACAGTAACTTTACATTTTCGCTTATAACTTTTACATACGAACTCCGATTTTTACGTACCACATATGCACACGCTTGGTTTAACGTCCTCTACGACTTTCATGAAGAAAATTTTCTCAAATTTTGACCCGAACAAAAAGTCAACTTTTAGGCCCCCCTAAAAGGTCAAAACGGAGCCGAAAATAAAAATAACTCTCGTTTACCGTCCGAAAGACTAGTAAACCGGTAAATTTGGGTTCGGGACGTTACAACAATAATCAAAAACACCCTATATCACTTGCAACAAATGGGGAGGCAGCAATAAGGAATGTTGTGGAAAATTTAATGCCAACAGCTAGACATATACTATGTACTCGGGACATTGGGAGAAATATTTGTTAAAATGTGAAGGTTGAGGAAGTGCAGAAGAGTGTTGATAAGATCATTTATTCAATGGAGTGGGAGGCTGTTTAACATACACTTGTTCAGACACATAGAACAGCAAACAATGTTTAGGTAACTTAATTCCCTGTATAACAAGTGGGATCGGTGGGCTGAGGCTATTTTTTTAGATCAATTTTCTGAATGAATATGTAGCACATAGAGATGTCAAGAAATGCATGTGAAGCTTAAAAAACAGATTTAGAGATATACAAGGATTTGTAATGTGATGCTTAGAATGAAGAGGACACTTTGGCGGATTCGTAATCGTGTATTGCATGACAATTTCTTAGCCAAAAATAATGACCAAAATATCGAGTTTCAAGGAAATATCGATGGTCCCGAATACGAAAATTTCGACTGAAATATCAAGGATATATCGATTTCGGTAAATAATCAAGAAAAATGATGGAAATTTTAAGTGAAACTTTTGGATATGTTTGTTTTATCAATTGTCTTCTATATATGAAAAGAAAACTTTGAATAAACATTGTTATATAGTGATTTGTAATAATTTAAGATAAAACAATAATTGCTGAATCGCCAACAACTCTGAAATTTTTTGAAATAAACACCTAATTTTTTTTTTTAATGGCAGGAAACCCAATGAGAGGCTAAGCCATCACGCATTATATACATTCTTTGTATGTACATATCATACATTGCACCTTCAATTACATGAGTAACTTATTTTTGTTAATGTCTCAATATTTTACTAATCTCCTATATAATGTAGGAGTGTATTGAGATAATGTAGGAATGTATTAAGACACCAAATACTAAAAGTAGTAAATGTCATTAATTAGAACAATAAAATAAACAATAAGAACCAAATGGTTAATAATATTAACTTATTACTTACCAAAATTTTAGAGTGAAGAAGTAGTAGGAGAAAGAAGTGAAGAAAGAAACTTGTAGTTTCCTTCGGTGCAAAAAATGAATAGAATTTTGAACTATTTATAGGATTAAAATTTGAAATGTTGGTGTAAAAATTTTGAACATTTGGTAAAATTTATTCAATATAGTAATTTTTTTGATGAATATTCAATATAGTAATTGATTGTTCTAAGTTAGCTATTGATTGGACATGTACCTAAGTTTTCAGATTCGTAGGTCAAATTAATATATATTAGAATGTTGCAAATATAACATAAATGTATGTGCAGCAAAGTTGGCCAAGTCTTTCAAATGGCAATTTGGTGACCAAGGTTTGAGCCTTGGTGACTTTGTTGGTTTCTGATTGAATTTTAGGCGAACCAATTATCAGCCACGTGGTGGGCCATCAGCTTTGACTTTGCATGTGAGAAATGATGATTGAGTAAGAATGTTCCGAAATTATCTCGATATTTTCCGAATTTCTCGAGATGATGGAGTGCTAAGACCACCTCCAAGGAGTTAAAAGCAACACAATTCTTTTAAGCATTCATCTTTTATTCAAAAAAAAAATTCCGAATTTTGAAGATCTCACATTAGGCCTTGTTAAAGGGCCGGGCCTAACTACTGTTTTAAATAGTGACGGACCTGGTAGCCCACCTTACAAAGACATGTTTAAGGATGTTATTTTTTTCATTTTAAGGGGTTTGGAACCCAGCCGAACTGGGAGGCTCATCCCCACGCCCGATTGAATTTATTGAAATAAAAATACGAAAAATATAAAGTGTAGGGAATGGGGGACTATACCAAAAGTCCAAAACCATTCCCAATTACAACTTAAAACAAAAGCAGATTAATAATACAACTTCTATATCTACTTTGGCATATTGTCTTCCATTTTAAGGTTGTTCCTCTTCTTTGCACCTGACTTGGTAACATTGAGGCTTATGTGAACTGTGAACAACAGTGAACTATGCATTTCCATCACTCGGCCCAAGTTTGTGTGTCTAGACTCATATCTGATAATACAGAGCAACATGTTCAGTTAATAAAGATTGCAGGTATACAGGAAGAATATAAAAACACTACACTAGAATATTTGAGCATCAGCATTAAATTTAGGGATTGCAGCAATGTTAGACATCCAAATCAGTACAGCTGCTACTCTAGTACTTCAAATTTCCAATCGTAAACTTCGTAAATGAAGGTGATGCTAATAGCAGCAGTGCATGGTAAAAATGAAATAATATAATTGTCTCATCACTATCCAAAGCCTTGAGCAGGAAATCATCAATTTCAACCACAAACACAAACAACTTTATGGCAACATATTCATAAAAGAAGCATCAAATGCTTGAAATCATCCAAATTGATGGATCTCAGTATCTCAATCCTTTTTTATATTAGAAGCTATAACTTGTACTAAAATCAAATATACAATTAGGGACTTGAATGACCAAGACAACAATGCAGCAATTAAAGCATTACCAGTAAGATTAAGGCGGGAGATTGGTTGAAAGCTCATGGGATTCAACTTGTTGATAGGAGCATTTTAATGCGACGTTTTAACTGCTTTTCCCTACATTTCCTGCGTTATTTCCTTAATAAAATTCTGTTTAGGAAAGTTTCCATTCTTCGATTGGGAAAGTTCCTATTTGTAGAAAGTTTCCATTTTGTAGTTTCTATTTTTCATTTTTAGAAAGTTTCCCATTTCAGTTTAGGAAAGTTGCCATTTTTCATTTTAGGAAATTTTATATTTTTCATTGACAGTTTCTATTTTCAGGTACTTGGAATAAATGAGCTGAAATGAGCTCATAAATGGAAAGAGGAGCTAGCCAACGTTGGAGGGAGACAAGATGAGATACAAATGGATGCACAAATGAGCAGAAATGAAGAAATGAAGCTTTCCTGGTTCAACCAGGAAATCTTGTTCGAAAAAGGAAACTGTGTGACGCAAAACTCCAAAGCCCATGAAGATGTGTGACCAAAATAATGAAGAAAGTGACGTTGGAGACAACATGGCAAAGTGTGACGCAAGAAGGCCCAAGAATTATCAAGTAAGATGGATTTTCGGCAAAGATGGATAAAAGCCCATGTGAACTAGGGTTTTGTGACGTCAAAGAGTTAGAGTTGGAATAAAACCCTAGTGTGCCGTTCAAAGAGGTATTGTTGCCGTCCAAAGCCAAGAGATAAACAAGGAAGTTGGTGTGAAAATCAGAAATTATCAAAGAGGATTTCGGTTGAGATTTTCTAGGGAAATTTTTATGGAAAGAAAATATACTTGGAGACTTATCTTGGGGATTTGCCGTGAGAAACTAAGAAGAATGGAGGAAGCAACGTGAAACCCTAGCAATTGACGTCAAGAGAAGAGACTTTTAAGGAAAGCAAAAGTGTGGAGACCAAGAAAAGTGCTAAATGGCGTCTAGATACATTCCTAAAATCCCTAAAGGTAGTTTGGCCGAAATAAAAGAGAAAATTAGAATATTATCAAGGAATTTCGGCAACTAAATAATAGGGAGATATTTTAGAGAATTTTGTGATTGGTCGGACCACCTCATAGGGCTTATGTGGCAAGCTAGCATTGGAGGAAGTTATGTGGAATTATCACTTTAATTCGGTGGAAAATAAAGAGAAGCGCACGGCTTGGAGAGCAAGGAGGCCGAACTCCTATATATACTCTCCCATACGTGACGTTCAAGGGACCTTAGACTCTATACAAACTTTAGAAAATCAGAAAACTCTTCTTGTTGCCGTGAGCATCTTCATTCCTCTCTCCATCCTCTAGTCATCTCCACGGGTTCAAGCAAGGCCAAGGGAGAAGAAGAGAAGCCGTGAGCCTTCATCATCCATCACCATCCTTGAAGCTTGCTTTCGAGATTCAAGAGACCACAACGTTAATCATCCATATTCATCTTCCATCCACGGTGTAATCCGATCTCTCCTTTGTAAACCTTGTTTTGAATTCGTTGGTTATGTATTAGTTGACATATATGTTTGAACAATTTATTAATTCTGAAATTTTTATGATTGATTGAGAAGTTTTCGATTCTTGTATTGTGATTCTTAGTTGCTTTTGTGTGATTGTTCGATTGAATTTGCTTAATTGATAACTCTTGTATGTTGATTCTAAATGGTTCCAAACTTTTAGGGTTTATGTATGAGTGGTGCTAAATTTAAGAACAGAATTCAACTTTTTGTTTTGTGCAATTTAAATCGAAAAAGTAGTAAAGGTTTTGGACAAAAATCGAGTTCAATTGAAAAGGATTGCAATTAGGTGGACTTTTTCATACTAAGTTGCACACTGGAGTTGATAACCTTTCTAGGTGTTTATTGCGTTGAACATGTCATGATTGTCTAGCTTTCTAGAGCTTGAATGCATGTTTGATAGGATTAGTCTTTGTACTTTTACTTAGATTAATTAGCTTTGAAAAGTAAAATATGGGGAATTGTTTGCTTTCTAACGTTTCACATGATCAACTCCTTTTGCATGACTAAGATGAACAATATTAGGGTTGAATCGAATTTGATTGTAATTTCGGTTTTGATCTTTGTTCTTTCATTCCATTTGTGTAATTATGTTTTTGTGTTTTATTTGTTTTCTTAACTTAGTTTATTTTCGAAAACCAAAATCAAAAACCCCCCCTTTTTCGTAAATATGTATATACTTTGTTTTATTTTTGTAAATATTATACTTAGTGTTTTTATTAATTGTTTAATTGTCCTACATTGACAGGTGTACCCTCAATCCCCAGAATAGAACGATCCCTATTTACTTATACTACTAATGACATTTCATGGTTAAATTATGCGCTTGCTTTGAGCGTATCAATTTTTGGCACCGTTGCCGGGGATTGAAAAATCATTTGTCATATTGTGAATAATATGTTGTTTGTTTATTGCTTTGAAAAAAAAAAAAAAATTACTTGTTAATTGTTTGTAATTTTCGAAACTTAGCAATTAATTACTTAGGTTGTTATTTATATTGTTGAACACGAGTTTAATTGTGAGTTGTAAATTAAAGAAGGAATAGGTGAAGTCGTGTTTATTAATATTGGCCTAAACCCCTTATTGGTACCTAGTTCAGGTCCCTTAAGGTTGAGGGCGGCCTTTATTAACATTCATTGAACTGTGTTCACACTTAGGACCTTTTACATCCTAGTAAGAATATCCTATGTGAGATGGTGTCTAGGAAAGGGGACAACGTTCATAACGGGTTCTGGATCCAGAAGTGCTTACAAATGGGCGTAAACCTCAATGAGGGAGTAGCCTATGCCAAAATGGATCTTACCTCTTGTGTTCGCCGTCCCTTACCTGGCCATCTCAGTAAGGTTGCCCAACGGATGTAGGAGGGACTTTGTGTCTAGGCGACTATACTTGGGCCGCATGTCCACTTGATTTACCGCTTGGAATTATATTTGATATCAATGATATTTATAACAAAAGAAAATGTAAGAAATTGTTGTGACACTTAAGGTATATTGGATTAAACATAATCTTGGAAAAGGGTAGCTGTTTCAGTCCCATTGCACACCGAGATTCCCTGTTCCCGTACCTAAGTGTTGAAAGTAATTGAAAAAAAAAGAAAAGAAAAAAAAAAAAAAAGAATTGTGACGTTTTGTACATGTGTTATGTGAAAATGTTGCATGTAATTTGTCTAATTTTACTTGTAAAGAAAAAAAAAGAAAGGAAAAAGTAATAAAAATTGAATTATGAATGTTGCTAATTACTTAATTGTTGTGAGTGTGTAAAATCGTATGAGTAGACAAGGGCCCTTTTGTTAATATTGGCCTCAACCCTTCATTCGTACCTTCTTAAGGTCTTATGAGGTTGAGGGCGGCCTTTATTAGCATTTGGAGAACAGTTTAACACGTTGGTTAATTTCCCAGCTGAGTAAGGGGCATATACAGATGGTGTCTTAGGTTGAGACCCTGGGTGATGGGTTTAATTGGATCTCAGAGATACTATAGACTGTGCGTAAACCACAATGTGGAATTAGTCAATAGGGGCGTAAACCTCAATGAGGGAGTAGCCTCCGTAGTATCACCAAAATGAGTCCTCCCTCTCACTTACCTCTTAATCTGGCTATCTGGCCTTCTGAAACAACGGAAAGAGACTTATGTCTAGGCGACTATCCCTATATCGTAGCTCACCAATAGTAGTGGTTTCTATTGGGCTCGACTTACAACTTGGAATCAATTGAGTTATTAACTATGTTTATCATTTCTAAAAAAAAAAAAAATACTTGTACATAACCTTCACATGTAAATTGTTTTGTTTTATACTTTTCTTACTTGTACAAATTTTTACGTTTCCCTTTTTGTGTATATTATGAATAGTGACGTTTTCTTGTATAAATTATTAACTTGTATTTATGGTATTTTGTAATTTACTAACTTGCGTAATTCTTAATGTTGTTCAGGATCTCCATGAATGACCGAGCCTTCTAAAATCCCTAGCAAAAAAGAGATTGAAGAAAGACTTGCTCGTTTGGCAAATCCTCCACAACTTGAGTACAGAAGACCTTCTTCCTTGCAATTCAAGCCGTACACATTAAACGAGCAAGGGAAGAGGATCTATCCTTCTGAGGAGTCCACATCACCGACACCTACTCCATCTCCACCTTCACGTACACCCTCACCTTTGGTTTCGTCCAACTGTACACCACCACCTGAAGAAAACAAGGAAGAGAGAATGGCATCTATTAGGGAACTCTCCACAACAACAGTCCAAGGAGGACCCCCTACGAGCATTGTATACCCTGCCCCTGCAGTAGGAAGACAGGCAGAGTTTGAGCTTAAGAGTGGATTATTGCACAAGCTCCCTATGTTCCATGGCCTTAATATGGAGGACGCTAACAAGCATATCCGAGAATTCCAGTCTGTGTGTGCAAACATGCAACCACAAGGAGCAGATGAAAACATTCTTAAGATGAAGGCATTTCCTTTCTCCCTAGCTGACAGAGCCAAAGATTGGCTATATGAGCTTCCTGCTGGACGTATCACTTCATGGGACACAATGATGAAGGCCTTCTTGGAAAAGTACTTCCCAGCTTCGAAGGTCATAACACTCAGAAAGAAGCTCAGTGGAATCGAGCAAGCCCAAGATGAGTCCTATTCGGCCTACTATGAGAGGTTCAATTCCTTACTTGCACAATGTCCTCAACATCAGATGAAGGATGAGAACCTACTTACATGCTTTTATGAAGGACTCCTACCCTTAGAAAGACAAATGCTTGATGCTGCAGCTGGAGGAGATTTTGTGGATAAGTCACCTACTGCTGGGAAAGAACTGATTGCTAATCGTGCCCTAAATACTCAACAGTATGAGGGTGTGAGACAAACCACTCGTAGGGTAAATGAGGTGAGCACTAGTCCTGCTATTGCGGATCAATTGAACAAACTCACCCTTCTTGTGAACAAGGTGGCAAGCACTCAAGGCCATGGAGGACCCTCTGCTTGTGGGGTATGCTTTACCCAAGGACACCCTACGGATCAATGTCCTCAACTAATTGAAAATGGTGGATGGGAAGCTGTGAACTCCATAGGAGGATACCAAGGGAACCACGGGGGTCCCCAACGTCCAAGGTATGATCCATATTCAAATACCTACAACCCTGGATGGAGGGACCACCCCAACTTCAAGTGGACCAACAATGAAAACGTTCAGAACCCTCCTGGTGGCAGTTTCCAACGTCCTCAAGGACCTTCCTTTCAAAGACCTTACATGTCTCCTCAACAGAACTCAGGGAATTCAAATTCTCACTATGATAAAACGATAGAGGCATTGACTAGTTCTACTCAGGCATTGACTAGTTCCACACAGGCTTTGATTCAAGGCCAACAGAACCACACCAAGGACATTGCTGACCTCAAAAAGCAAATGGGACAAGTGGTGGACTTCATGACCAAGATTCATGAAACTGGTAAGCTTCCGAGCAACATAATTCCAAATCCAAAGGGAGGCTTTGAGGGCCCAACCAACTGAGGACGAGAGGAGACCACGTCTAGGCTGAGAAGACGTTAAATCTAAGCGCTAATTGGGAGGCAACCCAATCAAATCAGATTTGCTTTCTCTATCTTTATCTTTTATTTTCGTTTTGTTTAATTGTTTTAGTCTTTATTTTCGTAAATTCCATCCCTATATGCTTATTTGTTCATTGCATGCTTATACTTGATTACATTGAGGACAATGCAATATTTAAGTGTGGGGGAAGGGATTTATATTTTGTCTTTTATTTTGAGTCACATATATATTGAAAATACAAAAAAAAAAAAAATTGAAAATTGTCAAAAAAATAAAAAAATTTCGTTGCTTTTATTTATTGAGTCATAGGATGTCTTTCAACTGTCTAGGATGATTCTATATCTCTGAAATCATGGCTAAAAGAGGATCACAACATTGAGATGATTTTTAAATGGTATTCTTTGGTTAATTGAGATATATGAAAAATGTGTGCATGTGTAGTGGATATGGATCTCGTGACCTTGGTACAGAATATGAGCATGTTAAGATGAGTTGTGATTCATAAAGCCCATGTGAGATATTTGAGCCCATGTCCCCTTTTCTTGGAGTGAAATGAAAAATATATTCTTAATTTCTTGGCGATGTTTTGATGATCTCATTATTCTTTCATCTTGATTGACTACTTGCCATAGATTAAGTTTAATGGACTAGAGAATGCTAGAATTCGCTCTTGTGCTTGTTGAGACGTGATATCAATACATGGCCCTGATTCTGGAAGGGATAGAGGCACCCTAGGAATTATCACCATTGCCAAATAAACTTGTGTCCCCATTTGTGCCCGTCGTGGGACCTCCCTAGATAAACCATTTTGAGCCCACGTTAAGTCTTTTCTTTCATCACCCTTAAAATCCTGAACCCTGAAGCTTAGTATAGTTACAACCCTACCCTTTGTTCTAAGAACTTAGTGGAGCTATCTTTTGAGACATACTACATGGGTTTGGTGCTAAGGATGAAGATTGAGAAGAGGTGAAAGTTCAAGTGTGGGGGTAGACTTGTCCATAAAGAAAAAAATTGTGAAAGCCGAAGAAAAATGATAAAGAAAAAAATGAGTATGGCTAAAAAGAAAAAAAAATGTTTATGGATTTTAGTTCCCCATACTTAGTGATTTTGGAGTTTGTTTTGAATTGAAGGCCTACTACAGAAAAATTTGGCCTTTGTCCATTTCACTAGAGTTTAAGGGAAGTTTACAATGAAGATTGGGCCCAACATGAAGACATTAGGCCCTTTTATGTTACCTCTATGGGAAGTGACGTTTTTGCAATACCTTGGTGGAATTCTTGAGGTCTCTATATTTACATGAGCTCTGCTAGGTTTTTAGGACACTTTAATAATTCATTACCATTCGATTCTTTAAACCTTGGCCCTATTACAACCTTTGAGAAGACCTTCTTGATCCTTAAGATGGGACAGCCCTTGATGTGGAGATGAGTTACAAGAGTTGAACCTATGGCAGTCCATTCGTGCAAGTAGTTGGTATCCTTCATGAGATCTTTAAAAGAATAAATATATGTGCTTTCGTTTTTTCATATGTGATCTATTTGTTTATCTTTCACATATACTTGAGTGAATAAGCTTTTAAGCATTGCCATGATCTGAGAGAAAAAAGAGTGGATATACCTTGTGAGGATTTGAATCATACTTGTCTGAAGCAAGCTGAGCTTAACCCCATCACCATTGTTACAACCAAGTCCTACTTGTGTATGTGTGGATTACATGTTTTAATTAACTCTCGAATGCTTAAACATTGATTCTTGGTTGAGTGCTAATCTTGGTGTTGTGAAAGTAAGAGATTGCTGAGACAAAAAGTTGAAGGGCAATAGAGTTTTCGTTTGTTTGAGTCTTTAAATTTTCGTTGAGTCTTAGTGTATGTCTTTGTGTGATTTTGCTAAGGGACTAGCAAAAGCTAAGTGTGGGGGAATTTGATAGGAGCATTTTAATGCGACGTTTTAACTGCTTTTCCTACATTTCCTGCGTTATTTCCTTAATAAAATTCTGTTTAGGAAAGTTTCCATTCTTCGATTGGGAAAGTTCCTATTTGTAGAAAGTTTCCATTTTGTAGTTTCTATTTTTCATTTTTAGAAAGTTTCCCATTTCAGTTTGGGAAAGTTGCCATTTTTCATTTTAGAAAATTTTATATTTTTCATTGACAGTTTCTATTTTCAGGTACTTGGAATAAATGAGCTGAAATGAGCTCATAAATGGAAAGAGGAGCTAGTCAATGTTGGAGGGAGACAAGATGAGATACAAATGGATGCAGAAATGAAGAAATGAAGCTTTCCTGGTTCAACCAGGAAATCTTGTTCGAAAAAGGAAACTGTGTGACGCAAAACTCCAAAGCCCATGAAGATGTGTGACCAAAATAATGAAGAAAGTGACGTTGGAGACAACATGGCAAAGTGTGACGCAAGAAGGCCCAAGAATTATCAAGTAAGATGGATTTTCGGCAAAGATGGATAAAAGCCCATGTGAACTAGGGTTTTGTGACGTCAAAGAGTTAGAGTTGGAATAAAACCCTAGTGTGCCGTTCAAAGAGGTATTGTTGCCGTCCAAAGCCAAGAGATAAACAAGGAAGTTGGTGTGAAAATCAGAAATTATCAAAGAGGATTTCGGTTGAGATTTTCTAGGGAAATTTTTATGGAAAGAAAATATACTTGGAGACTTATCTTGGGGATTTGCCGTGAGAAACTAAGAAGAATGGAGGAAGCAACGTGAAACCCTAGCAATTGACGTCAAGAGAAGAGACTTTTAAGGAAAGCAAAAGTGTGGAGACCAAGAAAAGTGCTAAATGGCGTCTAGATACATTCCTAAAATCCCTAAAGGTAGTTTGGCCGAAATAAAAGAGAAAATTAGAATATTATCAAGGAATTTCGGCAACTAAATAATAGGGAGATATTTTAGAGAATTTTGTGATTGGTCGGACCACCTCATAGGGCTTATGTGGCAAGCTAGCATTGGAGGAAGTTATGTGGAATTATCACTTTAATTCGGTGGAAAATAAAGAGAAGCGCACGGCTTGGAGAGCAAGGAGGCCGAACTCCTATATATACTCTCCCATACGTGACGTTCAAGGGACCTTAGACTCTATACAAACTTTAGAAAATCAGAAAACTCTTCTTGTTGCCGTGAGCATCTTCATTCCTCTCTCCATCCTCTAGTCATCTCCACGGGTTCAAGCAAGGCCAAGGGAGAAGAAGAGAAGCCGTGAGCCTTCATCATCCATCACCATCCTTGAAGCTTGCTTTCGAGATTCAAGAGACCACAACGTTAATCATCCATATTCATCTTCCATCCACGGTGTAATCCGATCTCTCCTTTGTAAACCTTGTTTTGAATTCGTTGGTTATGTATTAGTTGACATATATGTTTGAACAATTTATTAATTCTGAAATTTTTATGATTGATTGAGAAGTTTTCGATTCTTGTATTGTGATTCTTAGTTGCTTTTGTGTGATTGTTCGATTGAATTTGCTTAATTGATAACTCTTGTATGTTGATTCTAAATGGTTCCAAACTTTTAGGGTTTATGTATGAGTGGTACTAAATTTAAGAACATAATTCAACTTTTTGTTTTGTGTAATTTAAATCGAAAAAGTAGTAAAGGTTTTGGACAAAAATCGAGTTCAATTGAAAAAGATTGCAATTAGGTGGACTTTTTCATACTAAGTTGCACACTTGAGTTGATAGCCTTTCTAGGTGTTTATTGCGTTGAACATGTCATGATTGTCTAGCTTTCTAGAGCTTGAATGCATGTTTGATAGGATTAGTCTTTGTGCTTTCACTTAGATTAATTTGTAATACCCCGGAAAATCCAAATTAAATTCCATGGTTTTTTAGAAATGATTTCACGATAGTAGGAGCGAGTACGAAGCTTGGAAAAGTTGTGGAATTAGTTCGAACGATTTTATTTTCGAAAACGAACGTTTTTAGGGGGTCAACAAAGTTGACTTTTTATACGTTCAAAATTTGGGAAAACTTCCTTCATGAAAGTTGTAGAGCTCGTCGATACGAGTTCGTGGACATGTGGAACGCAATATTCGGAGTTCGTATGATTAAGTTATGAATATTTTAAAATTGGGTTTTTTCTATAAATAGAGAAATTTTCCAAATTCTTTCATTAAGGACGAAACTTTTCCCTTTTTGCTAAATAGTCCCTCCGGTTCTCTCTCTCTCTCGATCGAAAACCCTCAGACCCGGAACTATTCGACTGACCCGACCCGGACCCATCTCCGGCCTCCGGCGTCCTCCGGCCACGACCCGGCCCTCCTTGTGATCGCCGCAAGCCGCCCAGTCGCCTGGTGCCACTTTCTTGCACCGCCGTTGCCCCCAAACCTGGATCGAAGCGACCCCAGGCGAAGTAACCGACCCGACCGGATCTCATCGACGCCGGCGTTGCACGGGCCGATCCTCCCCATTTTCGTGATCTCCTCCTTCCCCTGATCATCCTCATATCCTCCTTGCTTGACGATTTGGAGTGTGGAGTGAAAGATCACGAGTTGAAGATTTCGACGTCCCTGATTCAATCTGGAATCTGATCAGACGCACGAGATTAATCCAACTTCAACGCTTGATCTAGGACGATCTAGGCCGAACCAGGCTTAGCTCCAGGTATGAAAGTCGACCACCCTTTCATTTTGAACCAGTTTGTAGTTGGTCACTTTGCCATCTGAGGTGGTTGACCTGCGTTGACCGCCGCGTTGACCGCCCACTGACCACCGTTTGTGGCGGCGCATCAGACCATATTTCGAGTTTTCATTATCTAGGCGATGATCTATGCATCCATACGAGCGTTTTGATATATAACATGGTCATGTTAGAAAAAGTTGATAAATAGTGGATTTACGTTTTGACGTTACTATTTAACGTTTTTACATTTATCTTCGGGTTACGATCTGTGAAGATCTGACCATCGGTTTTGCTTCAATTTTGGATATGTTGATCGTATGACTGTCCCGGTGACCTTGTAAGGTCACGGGCGAAGATCCGACCGTTGGATCTTCGTATAATTGAGAAATAGTGATTCGGAAGGCGATTCGTGAGAATCTGACCGTCGGATTTTCATATAATTTTGTGGAGATGTTAGTAAAGGCGATTCAGGAAGATCTGACCGTTGGATCTTCGTGATAATTTTGGAGGATGATCCTAAAGGCGATCCGTGAGGATCCGACCGTTGGATCATCATTAAATTCAGATCCGACCGTTGGATCATCGTTTAATTTGAATCTGAGCGTTGGATCGTCGTTTAATTACATATTTGAGTTGTTGGCTAAGTCAAGATCATTATTGGACTAGGTGATTGACGGTTTGAGTTGGTGGACGATTGTAGATCGTATTTTGAGCTGAATTGAAGACGCAGCGGGATTATCGAGGTGAGTAAACCTCACGTGGTTCATATTACGAACCCAATACAATTAATTGCTTTATTTTGTTGCAATCATATGAACTATTGTTGGTGTTACTAGACATTCCTGTGTGAATGTCTGTATATATATTATTACGTGAAATAATATGTATTGTTGGAGTTGTGTTGAGTTATTGTTGAGAAACAATATATTGTGAGAGATATTGAGTTTATTGTTGAGAAACAATATATTGTGAGAGGTGTTGAGTTTTATTGTTGAGGAACAATAAATTGTTGTGATCTGTGGAGATCACTAGGTCACGAGGTGACCATGGCATCTATTAGTGAATCACGCTCTCGTACCGGGCTGGTGGTTATTAATAGTATTAAATCGTAATCACGTCTGTGGCCGGACGAGTGGTTACGTTCAGTTAGAGCTCTAGTCTGTCTGCCAAATGTGGAGTGAACTTATGAGTGAAATTGAGAGTAACTCATAAGTGTCAATATATATATGGTAACCTTATGAGGGAAATTGAGAGTAACTCATAAGGGTCTATATATATATATGAGTCTGTCTACCAAATGTTGGGAAATCTTATGAGCGAATTTGAGAGTAACTCATAAGTGTCTATATATATATATGAGAGTGAGTGATCTTATGAGCTAAATTGAGAGTAACTCATAAGTGTCTATATATATATATGAGAGTGAGAAAGTAACGTGGGTTTGTGGTAGTCTTGAAATCTAATAAATCAACAGTTCTTTCTTGTTTACTCATACTGGCTGTAAAAAGCTTACCGGGTTTTGTGTTGTTGCAACTCCCGGTACACTATTCAAATTGTGTAGCGGGTAATCCTACAGGACAGGAGAACCAGGACGGTGATCGTGCGGTTAGAGCAATTGTTAGAGTTTTACAACAATTGTAAGTTGTGAGGTGTGTTATGCTCATTTGAGCTTTATAATATATTGTGAGAGTGAATTGTAATAATGAACTCGAAGTTTCGAGATTTGGTTTTTTGTAATTGTAATTATTCAGGTTTCGGATTTGAATTTATTATTCAAAATTCGGGGCGTGACAAATTAGTTTTGAAAAGTAAAATATGGGGAATTGTTTGCTTTCTAACGTTTCACATGATCAACTCCTTTTGCATGACTAAGATGAACAATATTAGGGTTGAATCGAATTTGATTGTAATTTCGGTTTTGATCTTTGTTCTTTCATTCCATTTGTGTAATTATGTTTTTGTGTTTTATTTGTTTTCTTAACTTAGTTTATTTTCGAAAACCAAAATCAAAACCCCCCCCCTTTTTCGTAAATATGTATATACTTTGTTTTATTTTTGTAAATATTATACTTAGTGTTTTTATTAATTGTTTAATTGTCCTACATTGACAGGTGTACCCTCAATCCCCGGAATAGAACGATCCATATTTATTTATACTACTAATGACATTTCAGGGTTAAATTATGCGCTTGCTTTAAGCGTATCACTTGTCTCACCTACACATTTAAAGACCAATTAAAGAATAAATAACCAGTAAATATGTCTTGCTGAAAATAAAAAAATAGAAGCAATGAACCAAAAACATTGCACCTGTTCCCCATAGTCATTTCCAGAATCACTATCAGCTTCATCTTCACTGTTTCCCATCCAATCTGGTCGTTCTTCCCTAATGATTCTCCTTTCTTCAGCTAGCTGCATTTCACGCTGAGCCTCTTGCATCCTTGATTTTGCTAAACTCCAATCTTTCAAGCAAATCAACGCCTCTATTGTATTTGGACTCAAGCTAGCCCTTCTCTCAGATACAATTCTACCTCATGCACTAAAACATGACTCCGAAACTATAGTAGAAGCTGAAATTGTTAGCAAATTTCTAGCCATGAGAGAAACTACCGGACATAATGGTTCATTTGATTTCCACCAAGCCAAGACACTAAGGGCGCGTTTGTTACATAGGATTGTCATTGCCCACCTTAATTTCTATAAGTGTCCAGGACTCCTCTAGCCTGGCTTATGCTATTCTAGTACTTAGACTCATGTTTGGTGATGACAGGACTATCATTGAAGAAAACCTCTCCGACTCCATCGAAACCCTTCCCCAGGATCGCAATCATCCCAGATTTGGTCTGAATCTGAGCTTCATCTTCGTCTTCGTCTGTGCTTCCAGCCCATAATCTGAGACCCATCGATTATGGACACAGTTCTTGAACACAACCTCAATGATCAGGTCCGTCAGATCAACCTGCCTCAAAACCAAGGTGGTCAGAGATACCAGAGCCTTCAAATTAAATAGCATATGGATCACCGAATAATAGAGCTTAAGCTCTTTTAGCTTGGCCTCTTCAGCATTAGTAGGGACGCAAAACGGCACCGTCGCCTGAAAGATGTCGAGATCGAGCTCCTCGACTCCTTTCTTGACCGATTTCCGAACCCACTTCTCAAGAAGAAACTCAACATCGGACGGATCGAAACATAACTGGAGGGTTTTGATCTTTCCCTCTTTGTGGTGGGATTCAATGGCATGATCCACGGCAGCGCTGTAAGCCAACCGGTGGGGTTGGGTGGCTGCGAATTCTCTCCCGAAGTCGAGATTTCGGCATTTTCGCCATGTTCCCCTAAACTCCTTGGCCACCATCCCTATCTGCAAGCACTGCCGTGGGTCTTGGCCGGCGTTGAGCCGTTGAGGATTTGAATTCGACGCCTGGAAATGTAGAGGCAATAGAGGGAGGAGGAAGAAGAGGCCTCTGGTTTTGGGGGTTAAGGTCTGGTGAGGAAAGTGAGAGAGAGAGAGAAAGAGAAAGAGAGAGAGAGAGAGCGGGGTCGTGAGAATGATGAATAGTGGAGTAGAAGGAGGCTTGCACAATCCCATGGTTTTTGGTGGGTTTGTGGTAGAAGGTGTTGGAGCTGCTGTTGGGGCTGTGGAGTCTCATCAAAAATAGTCCTCCTTGCTGCCAAACATGGGATAACTGGGATTAGACTAGATAAGGATGTCCAATCCCATCCAATCTCATGTAACAAACACCACCTAAATTGATTATCATCATCAACTTCAATAGTTGGTAAATCATAATACATTTGTAAATCATTAGAAGTCGCAGAGGAAGTATATGAAGATGATACATTTGCCCTTTTCAAACTTTGCATGGAGAAACTACCAACAATAGACAATGCTATAGAACCAGGAGATAAACTCGAGGTTGAAGTTAAATTTTTAGATTGCCTAGGTGCTACATCAGACAAAATATTATTCTTATATGTTTCATAAAGAGCTTGCAATTCAGTTCTTCACTCTAACAATTTTCTATCAACATCAAGTTGATCAATACCCATGCATTTTATCCATTCTCTAATAGCAAATAACTTAAATCTAGGATCCATAATTGTAGCAAAGTAAAAAGCTTTGGGAAATGTACCCCAATACTTATCAAATTTCTCCTTCATTGCAGCCAATGCATCCTTAAAGACAACAAAATCAGAATATGCCACAAATGCAAAATGGATATCTATCAAGCAATTAATAACACGACATGATATAGGGTAATAGACACCCGAAAATATCTTAGTTGAGGATGCAAAAATCCCTAAAAAACCATTAACTAGTTAAGCAATTTCCGAATCTTGTTCCGATGGAACATCTAAATTGCAAGACCATGATTCATTCACTTTTAGAGCATACCTATTCAAAAGCCCTTTATACCTTATAGCTATTCTAAAAGTTCATAAGTGGAATTCCACCTATGAAGCACATCATTGTCAATATTTTTTTTGGCAATTGCAAATCATTACAACAACACACCCACAATTCATGTCTCTTATTAGAAGAATTCATGCTTCGAACAACATTGATTATTTTATTAATAGATAGACCTAAAATATGTAAACCATCTTGTACAATCAAATTCAAAATATGAGCACAACAACGTACATGAAACAACCTTTTAGGCGCTGCCTCAAGCATAAGATAAGTGGGAAGAAAAAATGCCATCACATCATTATTCGTAGCATTGTCTAAAGAGATGGAAAATATTTTCTTATGAATGCGTCAAGACAACAATTCTTCAAATATATGATTTGCAAGTGACTCTCCAGTGTGAGGGTACTCAATCATCTTAAAGCATATTATTCTTTTATTTAAAGACTAATCTTTATCAATAAAATGTGTAGTAAGTGACATGTAACCCATTTTTTGACGCGATGACCACACATCCGAAGTCAAACATATTTTTCCTTCAAACTTTTCAAAAAGACTCAAAAACTCATTTTTTTCTTTAATAAATTTCTTCATCACATCTCTTTTACATGTTGAGGCTGAAATTCCTACATATTGAGGACAAAATCATCGACGAATCATTACTCTGAAATCATGTTTTCCAACAAAAGTAAAAGACAGTTCAGCTCTAATAACATAATCAACAAGTTCTCTACGTGCAACATTCTTATCGTAAGCAAAAGTTCACTTGATGGGTTATTCGCACAAAACCAACAATCATGCATAACAATATTGAAATCGCAACTTTCACTTTGAAAACCTAAAACCTAAAACATGCTTCGTAGTATTCAAAAACTACATATCTAAAATCAACACTTCATCCAATCATGAAATCGCAAATCATATTCATTAAAATCAAAATCAAATCCAAAATTAGTTTTACAAAGAAACCAAAACCGAAAACAAAATAAGGTGTTCATGGTTACACTTTTGAATCCTTCAAGAACGCAAGAAGCTTCAAAAGTGGTGGAATGGATGAGGATCACAGCAAGGATGCTTGAATGGAGATGAAGATGCTTCATGGTCTTGAACTTTGAAGAATGATGAATTGTCGAAATATTGAGAGGATCAGAAGGGGACGAGTTTGTGTGTTTATGATTCTGAATTTTGTGGTGTGTCAAATGTCTTCACAAACCTCCCTATATATAGTGCACGGCTACTCCAAGTATCAAGATTGAAATCTACTTCCATGACATCATTCAACCAATCAAAATATTCCTTGAGAAGTAGAGAACAATCTTGAATCTTCTTTATAATCTTCATTGCTGAATTCTTCATATATCTTCCCTCAATTTGGTCTTCATTCAACTCGTATGCAATCAGGAAACCTAAATCATTCTTTATTTTCTTTTCCATAATTCACACGAAGTAGATTATCTCCTAAACTCTCTTTTTTTGATGCATTGCCAAAATCTTCTTTAATATTCCATTTATTTCTCACAGCAAAAAAAACCAATATTTATGGGACACAAACTCCTTTTGACATCAAGATCATTCTAGAAACTCACATGCTTCAATTTTTGGGCCAGACTTCTTCAATTGGACATTTCGAAGCCCATCTTCATTTGTGACGCAAACTTTGACATTCTAGAACAATCTTGAGTTATCTTGAAGCCACAGCATCTCCTAGCCTTCCCAGGTATCCTAGTATCATCAGGACTCCTAATGCAAACAAGTTTCCTAGTCCAATTAGGATTCTTCATTTTCGAGATGTTCTGAAACCTTCCTGAGCTCTCCTAGTATAACAGGGACTCCTAATCATGTTAGGCTTCCTTTTCCTGGCAGGAATGAGTTTCCTTGTGTAATACCCCGAAAAATCCAAATTAATTTCCGTGGATTTTTAGAAATGATTTCACGATAGTAGGAGCGAGTACGAAGCTTGGAGAAGTTGTGGAATTAGTTCGAACGATTTTATTTTCGAAAACGAACGTTTTTAGGGGGTCAACAAAGTTGACTTTTTATACGTTCAAAATTTGGGAAAACTTCCTTCATGAAAGTTGTAGAGCTCGTCGATACGAGTTCGTGGACATGTGGAACGCAATATTCGGAGTTCGTATGAATAAGTTATGAATTTTTGAAAATTGGGAATTTTCTATAAATAGGAAATTTTCTGATTTTTATTTTCATTTAAGGACGAAAAAAAGTTCTTTTTGCGGAAAAGCCCCCGGTTTCCTCCGTTCTCTCTCTTCCTTCGACCTTCAGAACCCTCGGGTTCCGACCGACCCGACCCGGCCAAACGGTGGTCCTCCGGCATCCTCTGGCCACGGACCCGGCCTTCCCCGAGCTCGCCGTCGCACGCCCAGCCGCTCCCTGCCACCGTCTTGCCCCGCCGCTGCCCCCAGATGGAGATCGAAGCCCCCCCCCGAAGCTAGAACCCGACCCGACCGGAAAACCACTTTTCCGGCGTTGCACGGGCCGATCCTCCCCATTTTCGTGATCTCCTCCTCCCCCTGATTATCCCCATGTAAGCCTTTCATCACGATTTTGTGTATAGAACGCTAGATCATGGTTTGACTTTTTCGACGTCCCTGATTTAATCTGAATCTGATCAGACGCACGAGATTAATCCAACTTCAACGCTTGATCTAGGACGATCTAGGCCAAACCAGACTTAGCTCCAGGTATGGAAGTCGATCACCCTTTCATTTTGAACCAGTTTGTAGTTGGTCACTTTGCCATCTGAGGTGGTTGACCGGCGTTGACCGCCGCGTTGACCGCCCACTGACCACCGCTTGTGGCGGCGCATCAGACCATATTTCGAGTTTTCATTATCTAGGCGATGATCTATGCATCCATACGAGCGTTTTGATATATAACATGGTCATGTTAGAAAAAGTTGATAAATAGTGGATTTACGTTTTGACGTTACTATTTAACGTTTTTACGTTTATCTTCGGTTTACGATCTGTGAAGATCTGACCATCGGTTTTGCTTCAATTTTGGATATGTTGATCGTATGACTGTCCCGGTGACCTTGTGAGGTCACGGGCGAAGATCCGACCGTTGGATCTTCGTATAATTGAGAAATAGTGATTCGGAAGGCGATTCGTGAGAATCTGACCGTCGGATTTTCATATAATTTTGTGGAGATGTTAGTAAAGGCGATTCAGGAAGATCTGACCGTTGGATCTTCGTGATAATTTTGGAGGATGATCCTAAAGGCGATCCGTGAGGATCCGACCGTTGGATCATCATTAAATTCAGATCCGACCGTTGGATCATCGTTTAATTTGAATCTGAGCGTTGGATCGTCGTTTAATTACATATTTGAGTTGTTGGCTAAGTCAAGATCATTATTGGACTAGGTGATTGACGGTTTGAGTTGGTGGACGATTGTGGATCGTATTTTGAGCTGAATTGAAGACGCAGCGGGATTATCGAGGTGAGTAAACCTCACGTGGTTCATATTACGAACCCAATACAATTAATTGCTTTATTTTGTTGCAATCATATGAACTATTGTTGGTGTTACTAGACATTCCTGTGTGAATGTCTGTATATATATTATTACGTGAAATAATATGTATTGTTGGAGTTGTGTTGAGTTATTGTTGAGAAACAATATATTGTGAGAGATATTGAGTTTATTGTTGAGAAACAATATATTGTGAGAGGTGTTGAGTTTTATTGTTGAGGAACAATAAATTGTTGTGATCTGTGGAGATCACTAGGTCACGAGGTGACCATGGCATCTATTAGTGAATCACGCTCTCGTACCGGGCTGGTGGTTATTAATAGTATTAAATCGTAATCACGTCTGTGGCCGGACGAGTGGTTACGTTCAGTTAGAGCTCTAGTCTGTCTGCCAAATGTGGAGTGACCTTATGAGTGAAATTGAGAGTAACTCATAAGTGTCAATATATATATGGTAACCTTATGAGGGAAATTGAGAGTAACTCATAAGGGTCTATATATATATATATGAGTCTGTCTACCAAATGTTGGGAAATCTTATGAGCGAATTTGAGAGTAACTCATAAGTGTCTATATATATATATGAGAGTGAGTGATCTTATGAGCTAAATTGAGAGTAACTCATAAGTGTCTACATATATATATGAGAGTGAGTGATCTTATGAGCTAAATTGAGAGTAACTCATAAGTGTCTATATATATATATGAGAGTGAGAAAGTAACGTGGGTTTGTGGTAGTCTTGAAATCTAATAAATCAACAGTTCTTTCTTGTTTACTCATACTGGCTGTAAAAAGCTTACCGGGTTTTGTGTTGTTGCAACTCCCGGTACACTATTCAAATTGTGTAGCGGGTAATCCTACAGGACAGGAGAACCAGGACGGTGATCGTGCGGTTAGAGCAATTGTTAGAGTTTTACAACAATTGTAAGTTGTGAGGTGTGTTATGCTCATTTGAGCTTTATAATATATTGTGAGAGTGAATTGTAATAATGAACTCGAAGTTTCGAGATTTGTTTTTTTTGTAATTGTAATTATTCAGGTTTCGGATTTGAATTTATCATTCAAAATCCGGGGCGTGACAGTTTGGTATCAGAGCGTAAGGTGCATATTTGGTGATGTGTCAATACCTTCCGAGTGATGGCCCGTCTGCAGCGGATCCCCATCGTGTGCTCTTCGGTATTGGCTAAGTCATTGGGTATGCGTGAGTGTTGGGAGTTGTTTAGGCCGCTAGGTCGTTTAGGGAACGTGAATACCTTCCCTATAGTATTGACTTGGTTAATATGAATTTGTATTTGACTTATACTGTGTTTTAAGTGTTATACATGTCTTAGCCAAGCATACTATACTCCTTAGGTGATGGAGATTCGAAGGGGTTGTACTTAGAACCTTACAGTTGTCTTGTAGGTTCGTATTGGAATAAGTTCAGTGGCCGCGAGTTACAATCCTTGAGGAATAGGAACCTCTTGATTCAACTCTGTTAAGTCAACGAGGATTGTTTTATGGAAATGAGGTTCTTTTGATTGTTGAAGTGTTTGGTTGAAGGCATGATGTGGATCTATGCACGTACCTAGTGTGGATACGAGTATTGATTGATAGAAGTTTACCTTCTTAAGTTAGACGTACATATGTTTTTGGATGAGATGTACATGTCAAATAATAGATATCTTGTTTTGTAATGAGATGTCCTTGTGGAGTTTGTTAGTAGGGTTGAGGTTAGGGAAGAAATTATTGTGGTTACTTCTTCCTTGTGCTTGTAAGTTGTTAAGCAGGGTTTAAGGTGCGAGACAAGAATTTTATTTTGTGCTCGATGGTTAGAGATGAGAGACCATTGTTTTGGGTTGTCGTTGAGTACTATAATTCCTTCAGAATCAAGATTGTTGGTAGAATTGGAATTAGTAGTAGTTTTGGTGATTCGGAATTTGAATTGAGTTCGCGAGATGTGTCTTATATACGTGGTTGATGTTGCTTGCATCATTTTGGAACGATACGTTACGATTCACAAGGAAAACTGGATCTGAAATTTATTCATTTGAACACCATGGGTTGATGACCTGACCGTGACTTGTGAATATAGTTTTGTTCAAGTGAATGAAATTGAATTTTGAGGCCTATGTATGGTGCAAGAAGAAGCATGGAGGACATGTTAGAGTCAGGCAAGGGTTTGCCTTTGGTGATTGATTTTAGGTGATATAGTTAAACGCAATTTCAGATATTGATTTTAGTGACTTTGTTAGGTATCCATAGTGGTTCAAGTGAATTACTATGTGATATGGAGTTTGATTCGATTTCTGAATCGCTAAATGTTAGGGATTGAATTGTGGTGAGTTTTTGTTGAAGCAATTGATAGATCGAATTATCGAGATTCTATAAGAGTTGTAAGAGTAACTCTAAAAACGTGGGTTTTCCTAGCTAACTCAGGATGTGTTTAGCTTTATAAATCCCTAATCCTATCGATGAAATTGTTGTGTTTGGTTTGACTCAGAGGATACTAGCTAGACCTCGATGCGACTTAATTGATTGTTGGATTCTTTTTGAGTGATTGTTTTTATTGCATCATTATGAAAGATGTGTGCAGTAGAGTTGTTTATGGTTTTGAAAATAGTATTGGGTGACCAAGGTTCGATCCTTGGTGTTGTTGTTGGTTAAACAAACAGGAAAGAAAACATGCACACCATCTTATTGAGTTTATATTACAAAAAAAAAAAAAAGAAAAAAAAAAAAAGAAGAAAAAGGAAAACGAGGACTATGCTGTACTAAGCCTAGTCAGCAGCTCCGGATGGGTTGAGGCTGAGCTCAAGAGAAACTGGAGATCCACGGTTGTAACCGCCTGAGCCACCGAAATAGTAATCATGTGCACTACCTTCCTCGGAAGTAGTCTTCAGGTTACCAAAGACGTCCTCGCCGTGCACGGGGAACAGAGGAAGAGTTTGAACCTCCTGGTGATCTCCTCCTCGTTGTTGCAGGGATGTTTGTCCTCCTGTTGTGCCAAAAGAGTTGTACTAGTATTAGTGTTGAAGTGTGAGGAAGAATATGAAACAGAATTTAAATCAAGAAATCCTTCATTACCAGTAGAATAGGTGGAACCAAAGTTGAGATCAATGGATCTACCATCATCAGTAGAACTAGTGGACCCAAAATTGATGTCAATGGATCCACCAGCTGGCCCAAAATTGATGTCGATGGATCCACCAGCACCAGTAGAACCAGTGGACCCAAAATTGAGATCAATGGATCTACCAGTACCAAGAGAACTAGTTCTCATGGGCACTGGAGCAGCCTGATTACACCTATTCATCTGCTTCTCTCGAGCCCTGACGTTCTGGAACCAAAAGTAAATGTTCTTACCCTCAACATGCCCATACTGGTTCAGCTGGAGACAGATCTCGTGAATCTGCTCTGTAGTTGGGCACTTAAATCCCTTGACATAGTAAAGATCCTTGAGGATTCTTATTTGTTCTGGAGTAGGAATCCACCTGGTACGGCTTCGCCAGAAATCCATGTTGGCACTACTTCCAGCTGCTTGGGTGTTTCCTCCCTCCTCTGTTGGTTGCTGTTGTTGTGGTTCCATTTGTTGCGGGGTTTGGAGCTCCATTAGTTGCAGAGTTCGTGGCTCTTGGGTCATGGGGTGAGAGGATGTGGAAATCGAGGAATACATGGTTTAGTGTTTGAGGGAGATTTTGTTAGAAGGATTGGAGTTGTTGAACTGGTGATTGGAGATCTGAGATTCTCAGAGGAAAGATGAGATCGAATCTTCAAATGGAAGAAAAGATCTGAGAAAGAAGGATTGAAGATTTGGAGGAAAATATTGAAGATCTGAAAGTTCAGAGGAAAGATGGGATTGAATCAACTAGATGGGAGAGAAGATCAGAAGAGAAGGATTGAAATTGATGAAGAAAGGATTTGAGAAGAGAAAGGCTGAAGAGTTGAGAGAGAAAGACTTGAGCTCGGAAGAAAAATTTCTTTTCTTTTGGAGTGAACAGTTTTTCTCCAGAATGCACCTATTTATAGAACAAGGTGAGCAGATCTCCACCGTTGGATGAACGATCTCAGAATTTGAATCCACGCGTTGGATTAAAGTCGCCCCGAAACCCGGAAAAGCTGTTGGCGCGTGTTGAGCGTGTAAGGGGACAGGCCGAACCTCGAGACGCTGTGGCAGACAGCTTTAGCCGAAAGTGATTTGCTTTCCGTAAATCACGGAAGAGACGTGTCGTGGCACGTGGAGTGTACCGACAGTTTGTTGTTATTCTATCGCTTATGATAGAATAAATAAAAGAAGTTGCATGGATAGTAACGAGAGCAGCTGGTGCTCTAGTGGTTGAAGAGCAAGGCTCATGTACAAGAGGTCAGAGGTTCGAACCTTGCCTCTCGTTTATTTTTATTATGTTCGCTTATGACATAATAAGTAAAACATTTGTACACATTATATTAAGCACAGCTTGTGCTCCAGTGGTTGGTGGGCAAAGCCCTTGTGCAGCAGGTTAAGGTTTCGAACCTTGCCTCCCCCGTTATTTTATTTATGTCGCTTATGACATAATAAATATAACACGTGAGCATATATTAATGAAGGCAGCTCTTGCTTCAGTGGTTGAGAGCAAAACCTTCGTGTTTGAGGTCGGGAGTTCGAACCTTACCTCTTACAAATATTTTTGGATCTCGTATATGCTTGATATACGGACGTATATACGGTATGTACGGTATACATATGTATATACGGTCTGTATGGTATGTATACTTATATCCAGTTGTACAGTATGCATACGTATATACGGTCTGTACGGTATGCATACGAATATACAGTTGTACGGTATGCATACGTATATACGATCTGTACGGTATGCATACGTATATATGGTATGTACAATTTCATACCGTAGCCGAGCTGGAAGTTGGTGGGCCGATTGGTAGGCCCAAATAGTAAGCCCAAATAGTAAGCCCAAATGGTAGGCCCAAATGGTAAGCCCAATTGTTCGGCCCGAATAGTAGGCCCAAATGTTAAACCCAAAGTGGTTTGGGCCGGTTCGAAATGTGGATGGTCCGATTTCTTCAGGCCCAATTGGCCAGCCCTAATGCTTAGCCCAAGGATTGAACAAGCCCAAGTCATCGTCACTGGGTGACATATTTTATTGGCGTGCTTTTGGGGATGATTTGTTTTGAGTGATGCATCTCTATTGTTGTGAAGAAAGGTGCATGCTTGAGTTTTACTATAGAGATTTACCGTGATGCTAATTGAGTAGCGAAACACTTTGTGGGAGTGTTTACTGTGCTTGTATGCCAGTACAGAGTGATGATCTATGTGAAGATCTATGTGAAGATCTATGTGAGGATCTATGAGATGATCCATGTGACGATTTTGTGTATGTGATGTGGAGTGTTGTTGAGCAGTTGTTTTGTGAATTTACATTGTGATGAAAGGATTTAGTGGCCCTAGGAATGTATTTTTATACAAAGGATTGTGGCTTTGTAGATTACTACAGATTTGGAAAAGATGGAGATTCTATGATTAGGTCAACCTTAATCGAGAGGAATTGACTTACGCTCAAATTTCGGGACGAAATTTCTTTAAGGAGGGTAGATTGTAATACCCCGAAAAATCCAAATTAATTTCCGTGGATTTTTAGAAATGATTTCACGATAGTAGGAGCGAGTACGAAGCTTGGAGAAGTTGTGGAATTAGTTCGAACGATTTTATTTTCGAAAACGAACGTTTTTAGGGGGTCAACAAAGTTGACTTTTTATACGTTCAAAATTTGGGAAAACTTCCTTCATGAAAGTTGTAGAGCTCGTCGATACGAGTTCGTGGACATGTGGAACGCAATATTCGGAGTTCGTATGAATAAGTTATGAATTTTTGAAAATTGGGAATTTTCTATAAATAGGAAATTTTCTGATTTTTATTTTCATTTAAGGACGAAAAAAAGTTCTTTTTGCGGAAAAGCCCCCGGTTTCCTCCGTTCTCTCTCTTCCTTCGACCTTCAGAACCCTCGGGTTCCGACCGACCCGACCCGGCCAAACGGTGGTCCTCCGGCATCCTCTGGCCACGGACCCGGCCTTCCCCGAGCTCGCCGTCGCACGCCCAGCCGCTCCCTGCCACCGTCTTGCCCCGCCGCTGCCCCCAGATGGAGATCGAAGCCCCCCCCCGAAGCTAGAACCCGACCCGACCGGAAAACCACTTTTCCGGCGTTGCACGGGCCGATCCTCCCCATTTTCGTGATCTCCTCCTCCCCCTGATTATCCCCATGTAAGCCTTTCATCACGATTTTGTGTATAGAACGCTAGATCATGGTTTGACTTTTTCGACGTCCCTGATTTAATCTGAATCTGATCAGACGCACGAGATTAATCCAACTTCAACGCTTGATCTAGGACGATCTAGGCCAAACCAGACTTAGCTCCAGGTATGGAAGTCGATCACCCTTTCATTTTGAACCAGTTTGTAGTTGGTCACTTTGCCATCTGAGGTGGTTGACCGGCGTTGACCGCCGCGTTGACCGCCCACTGACCACCGCTTGTGGCGGCGCATCAGACCATATTTCGAGTTTTCATTATCTAGGCGATGATCTATGCATCCATACGAGCGTTTTGATATATAACATGGTCATGTTAGAAAAAGTTGATAAATAGTGGATTTACGTTTTGACGTTACTATTTAACGTTTTTACGTTTATCTTCGGTTTACGATCTGTGAAGATCTGACCATCGGTTTTGCTTCAATTTTGGATATGTTGATCGTATGACTGTCCCGGTGACCTTGTGAGGTCACGGGCGAAGATCCGACCGTTGGATCTTCGTATAATTGAGAAATAGTGATTCGGAAGGCGATTCGTGAGAATCTGACCGTCGGATTTTCATATAATTTTGTGGAGATGTTAGTAAAGGCGATTCAGGAAGATCTGACCGTTGGATCTTCGTGATAATTTTGGAGGATGATCCTAAAGGCGATCCGTGAGGATCCGACCGTTGGATCATCATTAAATTCAGATCCGACCGTTGGATCATCGTTTAATTTGAATCTGAGCGTTGGATCGTCGTTTAATTACATATTTGAGTTGTTGGCTAAGTCAAGATCATTATTGGACTAGGTGATTGACGGTTTGAGTTGGTGGACGATTGTGGATCGTATTTTGAGCTGAATTGAAGACGCAGCGGGATTATCGAGGTGAGTAAACCTCACGTGGTTCATATTACGAACCCAATACAATTAATTGCTTTATTTTGTTGCAATCATATGAACTATTGTTGGTGTTACTAGACATTCCTGTGTGAATGTCTGTATATATATTATTACGTGAAATAATATGTATTGTTGGAGTTGTGTTGAGTTATTGTTGAGAAACAATATATTGTGAGAGATATTGAGTTTATTGTTGAGAAACAATATATTGTGAGAGGTGTTGAGTTTTATTGTTGAGGAACAATAAATTGTTGTGATCTGTGGAGATCACTAGGTCACGAGGTGACCATGGCATCTATTAGTGAATCACGCTCTCGTACCGGGCTGGTGGTTATTAATAGTATTAAATCGTAATCACGTCTGTGGCCGGACGAGTGGTTACGTTCAGTTAGAGCTCTAGTCTGTCTGCCAAATGTGGAGTGACCTTATGAGTGAAATTGAGAGTAACTCATAAGTGTCAATATATATATGGTAACCTTATGAGGGAAATTGAGAGTAACTCATAAGGGTCTATATATATATATATGAGTCTGTCTACCAAATGTTGGGAAATCTTATGAGCGAATTTGAGAGTAACTCATAAGTGTCTATATATATATATGAGAGTGAGTGATCTTATGAGCTAAATTGAGAGTAACTCATAAGTGTCTACATATATATATGAGAGTGAGTGATCTTATGAGCTAAATTGAGAGTAACTCATAAGTGTCTATATATATATATGAGAGTGAGAAAGTAACGTGGGTTTGTGGTAGTCTTGAAATCTAATAAATCAACAGTTCTTTCTTGTTTACTCATACTGGCTGTAAAAAGCTTACCGGGTTTTGTGTTGTTGCAACTCCCGGTACACTATTCAAATTGTGTAGCGGGTAATCCTACAGGACAGGAGAACCAGGACGGTGATCGTGCGGTTAGAGCAATTGTTAGAGTTTTACAACAATTGTAAGTTGTGAGGTGTGTTATGCTCATTTGAGCTTTATAATATATTGTGAGAGTGAATTGTAATAATGAACTCGAAGTTTCGAGATTTGTTTTTTTTGTAATTGTAATTATTCAGGTTTCGGATTTGAATTTATCATTCAAAATCCGGGGCGTGACACCTTGTCTAACTAGGATTCTGTCATTTCTCATTTCTGCATTTCATTTCCACGAGCTCACTCCTAATTGACTCAGGATTCCTTCTCCTAGTCGAATTGGGAAAACTTCATTTCTTGTCATTTCTGCACATATAACTCATTGCCTTCCATTTCTAGACTTAAAAGTACCTAAAAACAAAAACTAAGTCAGAAATGATAATATTAAGGAAATAACTAAGTAAAATGTAGAGAGAATAACATTAAAAACATAGCAAATATTGCTCTCATCATTGGTTTTCCAGAATAAAATGAAACTCTTTTATATGTGTGTGTGATGTTGCTACTGTAATTGTCATTCAAACTTTGTTACGAATATTCAATTTATAATTTAGTTACTATTTGTTTGAGGTAAAACTGGAACCAGTTTAGATTTCATGGTGGAAACTTTCGATAATGTTGGCGATGAATTTTATAGAGTCACCACCAAATAATGTTTATGTTTTAATACCCTTGTTGTACTTTGTATTTGATTTGAGAAATCATGTAAGGTCTGATATCAAGATCTCATACTTTAACGTGGATTAATATCCACTTATCCTTAGTTGAGTCTTGCTATTTTAATTTGTTTCTCCGGTTATGTTTTAACACTCTTCTTTTGGATAAAAATTGTTTGAAAAAATTAGCAGCTGTTTCTGCACATATTTGCATGATTTTTCATTTTTCCCTGCGTTTAAGTAATTTTTTATTTTGTTGTGATTCATGTGATGAAAGATTGCTTGCACAATGAGTCAATTGTATGTGGAACACGTGACTAAATTACTGGAAATTATGGCTTGTGAGTGGAACTATAAGATAAACAAAAAGAGTATGCAATCCATCATCTAGGAATTATGCACTGAATGTATAACTGATTATGATTACAACACCCTAAATCATGAATACCATCGACAGTAATCGCTGTACAAAACTTTCCTAGATTTGTCAAGGTGGTGGTGTTGTGGCTCCTCTTGTGTACTAGCTTTTTCCTTGAACTTCTTCTTCAAATCTTCTTTATTTTATTCTTTTGTTGGGTCAGAAAGCAAGGAGAGTCTGAACATAAGACATTGGTGCATGTTTATATTGATATACATACATGATAGTTGTACGTCCTGATTACAAAAGAGGTGTCATTTGGGGTTTAATATTTTTCTTGTTTGTTTGTGGAGCCATGTACCTTGGTCTTGTGATTTTTTTTCCGGTACGGTCTATTCTTGCCTTAGGTTTATATTATTATGAAGACTCATTTTCTCATGGCTTCTAGTATTTCAAAGTTGTACTTACACTATTTTGAATTATAATGTTTTGATTGATAAAAGTTGCATGTATGATTACTTTTAAACAATCGTATAGCTGGGAGATTCACAAAAGAATGGTAAAAGAAAGGATTACAAAACTTGGAAAGCAGAAGAGAGCAATATTTTGCTTCAACTCATGCTTGAAGGCGCCAAACTTGGATTGCGTGATATTAATGGTGTGATAAGCAAACAAACAGTAGAGGCGAAGCTACTTCCTAAACTTAAGGAAAAACTTGGTTATGAAATAATTTTTAGTCATTATCAAAGCAAAATGAAATGGTTTAAGAAACAATACACCAATTACTCTTAGCTTATGCGTCATAGTTCTGGATTTGGGTGGGACCCGATCACAAAGAGATTCACTGTTGATGATGAAGTATGAGCAGATTATTTGAAGGTGAGCTTATTGCCTTCTCATTTTATTCTAATTTTGGATTTATAATTATTTTGAATGGTTATCATCATATTGACAATTGTGTAATTTTTTTTATACTAGTCACATCCAATGCATGTGCATTTTCGAACAGAAACTTTTCCAGACTATGAGGACTTGAAAATTGCAGTTGGAAATGGAACTGCAACTGAAATGGGCTCAATCAGTCTAGGTGATGATCCAAATGTCATAACATATGCAACGGAAGAAAACGGACATTGGGAAATTGATGGATTTGTTTTTAATCGAACTACTAACATGTTTGTACAAGTTGAAAATGAGTCATCACACCAAGAAAACTCACAATCTCTTTCACAACAACTCTCCCAAGGTACCAATGCAGATGCTCCACCAAACAGCAGGACTCAAGGGAAAACGGAGTAAAACTAACTATGAAAATAATAGCGGCTCAAATGGGGCAACTGGTTAGGCTGAGGTTCTAGAAAACTTATCAAGTGGCATTGGTAAAATTGTCACAAGCTTTGATAAAATTTGTGGCTTTATGGAGAAGAGAAAATCAAGAGAGAGTGACCTTTTAGATGCTATGAAGGAAACCCCAGGATTAACTGATGAGACTTGTTTTATGGCTCTTGATTTGCTTAATATTAAAGCAAAGCAAAATTTCTTCTTGAAAATGACTCATGAACAGCGACATAATTGGATTACCTATAAACAAATGCAACAGGTGTGCATGAATCTCCACTAGCGACACCTAATAAGCAATAGGTTACGTTCTGTTATTAATTTTAAGTTATGGAGTTTGATTTTATTTTGTTTGAATTGAAGCTTGTTTTAAATGATTTTAAACTTATGTGTTGTGGATTACAACTTGATTTTTTGTTTGAATATTTATGATTTTTGATTTCATTTGAATGAATGTTAATATGAATAGTGACTTTAAAAAAAAAATATATGTATATGTGCTTTCTTTGTTAAGAATGTCTGAAATTGACATGTATGGAGCTGATGAAGAGGAAGAACAATTTATGAGGCTGTTAATATATTATTAACGGCAATATAAGCAGTGGTTTATGTGTTATACGACTTGTGTTCAGCATATGTGGTGAACGTATTAGACATTCACTGACTCGTCGACCAGTGACATCAAGTGGATATATATATATATATATATATATATATATATATATATATATATATATATATATGCACAAAATATTGGACAGATACCCTCAAATCTTTATAGAAGTATATAGAATGTATGCTGACGTGTTTCAAAAATTATGTAGCATTCTAAAAGTGAAAACACTTTTATGGGATACATGACACCTTTGTGTTGAAGAAATGCTTGTAACGTTTTCATTAGTTGTTGGCCAAAACAATCGATACAGTGAACCTCGATTGACTGATATTTGAGCGATCTCGTTTCACTGTAAGCAGAATTTTCAACAAAGTCATGAAGGCCTTGAATACAATAGCACCAAATTTTATGGCTAAACCTAAGTCCATACCACCTAACATAAGAGAAAATATAAGGTTATATCCTTACTTTAAGGTAAAAATGCACTTTTATTGATGATTATTTATTTCATTGTACAATAATGAAGATATTATTTCATTTTTTATTTTCAGCTATTATATATCTTTTTTCATTATTTCATGATTGCATCGGAGCTATAGATGGCACGCATATTTCAGCAACGGTAGTTGGACGTGAGGTAAGCAGATATCGAATTCGCCATGGGAAGATATCACAAAATGTATTAGCAGCTTCCAGCTTTGATTTATAGTTCATATATGTGATTAGTGGATGGGAGGGTTCCGCTCATGATTCAAAAGTGTTGAATGATGCGATTTCTAGATGAAATGGACTCAAAGTGCCACCAAGTATAGTTTTAAGTGCATAAATTTTTTTTAGAATATTTATTACAATTTATGTCATATAACATATATATAACATACTAATTGCATATGTTTTTTTTATTATTAGGTAAATATTACTTAGGGGACTGTGGATTTCCAAATCGATGCCGGTTTTTAGCTCCATGTCGAGGTACTCGATATTATCTCAAAGATTTTGCTGATGAAGGAAACCATCTTGTCAATGCAATTGAGTTATTCAATTTTCGCCATGCTACCTTGAGGAATGTAATTGAGAGAATATTTAAAATATTTAAGTCGCGTTTCACAATCTTTAAATCAACACCACCATTTCCATGTAAGACACAAGCAGAGCTAGTTTTGGCTTGTGCAGGACTGCACAATTTTCTTAGATAGGAATGTCATTCAGATGAATTTCCTCCTGAACCAGAAGAAGATCCGATAGACAATCACGAAGATAATTTTGAATGGAATGATTTTCAAACCCAAGATCAGCAAAGAGAGAATGCTAATGAATGGAGAATGAGTATTGCTACTCATATATAGACAGATGCCCAACCAAAAGCCAACAATGAAAACAATGACAATGAAGAAAGTGAAAATGAAGGAGAAGAATAAATCATATCATTGTTTCAGAGACATCTGCTTCTTTAGCATGAAACTTCATCAATGTTTTTTTTTTTTTTTTTCTTTCTCTTTTTTGGATACCTTTTGGTTTGGTTGATTATATTTGGAGATTTTTCCTTTATTTTCTTATATGTTTGTTTCATGACATTATTTGAGCTTCTTTGACTTCTACGCTAATGAACATTAGTTAACATCGCTATCGCATCGTATTTTATTCTCTGAGTAATAAACTAGTTTGGTTTTTTTTTTTTAAGTATTGTGAAATCTATGGAAGTCATTCATATGAAGTCTGAAGATTTTTATAAATCAGTAAAAAGTCTGTGGTAAAAATCAATGATTTTAAGAAATCAATAGAAGTCTGAACTTTTTAAAGAGTCCATGGATTTTTGAAAAAGTCTGTCATTTAAAAAAAGTCAACACAAATCCAAATACAATACACCCCCTTTTGATAGTTTTTATTTATTTTCTTCTTCTATTCAAGGAAAATAAGAATGTAATTTCTTTCGGGCGCATTGGTGGATGACGCGAAATACGAAGAAGGGACTACTGGGTGGAGCATGAATAAGGTAGGCGCATTTGCGCTTATGAGGAAAGGTTTTTGATTCCAATGATAGTATTTATTGTATCTATGAATTTTTGTATGACTATATTGTGTTAAATAGGTGGGTGATATTGCTAGAGGGGCCAACGGTGATGTTGGAGGTGTTGATGGTCTGATGGATGATGAGGAGAGAGGAGAAAGTGGGAGAATAGATTGAGAAGAAGAGTAAAATTTCAAGATCTCTGACAGCGCTTCATGTGTAGTAGCAGCAATAGTCTCACGAAAAGGGAAAGAATTTTCGTTAAAAATAACATGTCTTGACAAATAGACTTTACCAGTAGACAATTCTCTAGACATCTATATCCATGATAATTGAGAGAGCAACCTATAAACACATTGATTTGACCGAAGGGCTAACTTATGATCACTATATGGACATAAGCAAGGAAAACAGGCACAAGCAAATGTGTGTAGATAATCATAAGCAGGTACACGTTGAAATAATTTTTCATATGGAGAGGAAAGATTTAAAACACGAGTGGCCAACCTATTTATGAGATAAAGAGCAGTGTTTAAAGTCTCAAGCCAATATTGAGAAGGCATGGATGCATGAGCAAGTAAGGTGAGTCCAATATCAAGAAGATGATGATGTTTTCTTTCTGCATGCCTTTTTTTTTTTACGATGGTGTACCATTAGATTCGATAGTTGATGCATTTAGAAAGTAAAAACTGTTTAAAGTTTGCATTAACATATTCACCCCCATCGTCGGTTTAAATTGATTTAATGGTGCAATTGAATTGATTTTGAATATAGGCTTAGAAATTAACAAAAATGGAATAGACTTCATGCAATTTCATTGGAAAGATCCATGAGAATATCTAGAAAAGTCATCCACAAACAAAGCATAATATTTGAATCCTAGAATTGATAGTTTTGAAGAGGACCACACTTCAGAATGAACTATTTCGAAAGGAAAATGAGAAACAGACTCAGACAAAGAAAAGAATAATTTTGTAGACTTGCCCAACGGACGTGATGAACAGAAAGACATATAACTTGATCCTACCAGAGGTAAAACCTCTTTATTTAAAAGTTACTTCAAAATAGGCTGAGACGGATGACCAAGCCTTGAGTGCCACACTTGAGCATTGACTCGAATACCTAGAAAAGTAAGAGGATGTCCACGAGAAAAATGAATAGGATAGAGACCATTGCTACATTTTTCCTATAAATTTTTTCCTATAAAAGCATCTTCCCCGTCACGAGATCCGTCACACAAAAATGATCCAGATAAATCAGTAAAAAACAATTATTATCTTTAGTAAATCGATGAGCAGAAAGAAGATTAGATGAGGCATCTGGGCAATAAAGAATATCATGTAGTTTAAATGAAGAAGAGGTGGAGGAGAAAGTAGAGGAATCAAAGTGTTTAATGTTCAAACCTGACCCATCAACCACTCCACCAACACTGTCAGAACCATTGTATGCATGAGGAGTTCCCAGGTTGTCAACATCTGATGTGATATGAGAATTTGCACCAGTGTCTAGTAGCCAGGTGCTATTATCAAAATGAAAGGTGAGCTTAAGCAGCCATGGTAGAAAGACGCTTAGTAGGTACACGTCCTTGAAACACCAAATTCATGCGGTTGTAGCAATCTAAGGTAGAATGATCTGCCTTACCACATATCTGACAAGAAGGCCGATTCATTGGAAAGAAGCCAGGAGGACTAGAGAAGAGCACAACATTAGAAGGGCCTAGACCAAGGATTGAGGGAGTGCGAGAACCACTTTGTCCACCAGAAAAGGAGGAATATGCATTACGACCACGGCTAGACATTCCACGTCCACTTCCAGAGAAAGAACCACCACGACCACGGCTACCACCAATACGAGATTGAGAGGCATGAAGGGCTGTAACCACTAGTGTCAACTCTAATAACATTTTGATTTTGTAACTTACGTTCGACACTTAACAAAAGGGCCTAAAGTGCATCAAAAGTGATAGGAGTGTCTCTAGCTTGAGCAGAACTGATAGCAGTCTCATAAACAAAACCAACATTATTCATGACAATAGAAACCGAATCAGTTTCAGAAACGGGATTACCGGTAAGAGCAAGATTATCAGCAATACCATTGATTTTGTCCAAGAAGTTTGAGAGAGAGATCACCATGCATAGTGCGGAGAAGTTCACTTCTGAGTTGGAGAGTACGGTTTTGGCATGGAGAGGCATAACATTTCCCAAGGGAATGCCATGTTCCTACTAAAGAAGTAGAGCGAGACACTGTAGCGAGAACTGAGGGTATGAGTGATCCATTGATCCAACTCAGGACCATCTAGTCTTGGAGAATCCAAGCTTCATACTCTGGTTTGACCATATCAGTGATCTTCCTGTCTTTTTCCTTGAGGAAACACGGAGGACATTTGTTCGTTCCATCAACGAACCCCATCAGGTTGCGACCACGCAACATATGAGTGATTTGAGCAAGCCAAAGAGAGTAGTTGGTGCGATCCAACTTGATTGAGAGCAAGCTGGTGACAGTCACAATAACATTTCAATTGGAAGAGGAAGAGGCCATGATAGTAATAGAATGGGATTGAAGCAGGAGAAATGCATCACACACACCAATACAAGGTTGTTAAGGACCAACTTGTAGTGTTACATAGTTTCTTATCAAAAGATGAATAAAAGATGGCTACAAATCATACCAATACTTCCATCACTATGTTATCCTCTCCTTTGAGTGAATCAAGATACTGGAAATTCTGATCTACCTTATTTATGACTGCCAAGCACCAATGATCTTCTTTGTGGATAGAGGTGAATATCTGAGAAAAATCAATTTAGGCATGAATGTAACTCCAGCTAAAATGTATCTATAAGAGACTCCAAAATGAAATACTTTGTCATAATCGATGAGGCTATATCCCAGATTATGTTTACTAGTCAATGTTCAAACAGAGTTATAACCCTTCCCCCATTGATTAATTGCAATATAAAGTTCACAAGAAGATATGGTAAAATGTTTATGCATAGAGCCATTGGAGAGAGAACCATTTGTGGTATATAAATAGGCTACTGAATTGAGTGATAAATTAGATTACATGATGAAAAAGAAGGAAAAAAAAAAGGGGGGGGTGGAGTGTCCCAAACCTTGTTGAAGAAAAACGTGGAAAAGAAATATCATTTCAAAAACTTAGTCGGATCTCTTTTCTCTCTCTCTTTCAGCAACTGAAAGTAGACGTTTATGACCTAGAGAAAAGAAGTGTACATGGATCAATTAATAACACCAGCTATTAAAGTACCTATCCACAAGAACAAAATGTACTGAAGAAAGACACAACTTTGTCGTTATTAATAATAATAATCCATAGTAATTTGATAGATTGTTATCTAAAATCACCTTATCATCCAACCATTGGCGTGGTTTAAGGCACTACAAATCTTTACCAGTGATTTCTACGTTTAAGTACTTATCAGTTACCAGGACCTCGCTGCATGGAGGAATCCAGAGAATATTCGAGTTTCAAATACACTAACATAGGCATTACTACGTATTCATCCACTGAAGAAAAATACTTTCTCAACCGCATTATGTTCCTCCTCATTAAGAAGACTTGGGTCCCCGCTTCCACCATCACTAGAGTAAACGGAAAACCCTGTCCCATAGGAAGGAACTCATTCTTGGTGAAAAGTAGAAGACCTTAGCCTAAGCATCTTCATCATCATGAATACTCAAGGTTAGTATCTTATTTTGATATTTTTGACATTCAAGATAGCATATACTGGTATCTAAATGTTCTGTGATTGATCCTTGTGTTCTTAGTTTTACATCTAACATAAGCTAGCTACAAAAACAATGAATATGGACAGCTAAATAATATAGAAAGCTATAGTTGACTAACGTAAATTAAAGATGAACATTAGGTGGTTTATCAACTAATGATGTTTCAAACAACGAACTATTCCCATGAAAACACAAAATACACAAATACAATACTGCCTTGTGGCAATTAACGCAAGGAATTTGATTTTACATTGTGTTTGATGTCATCCTCGCTTTTTATTACCATAGTTAGGTCAGACTCCTTGTTTTGCCAAATAAATGCCTTGTTAATTGAAGTAAAATGTCTAACTGTAACGTTTTTAGAAGGGTGACACTAACAATTACAGAAAATAAATCGATAAATTGTCTATGTTATACTTGTTAGCTTGAGTCCAATAGTTCACGGCATTTGCATCCTTTTCTGTTTCACTTTCTTTCACTTCATTTGCACCCTTTTCTGTTTCATCATTTTCCACTTCCAGTTTTCTGAAGTTCTCACTCAATGTTTGCACTTCCACTTCCAAACTTTTGTTTTTCGCATCATTTCCTTTCTTCTTCTTTACAGGCAGCCTAGATGAGAAACATGAGAAATTAGATCAAAGTGTTATGGTTACAGCGTACAACTACTTGAACGCCAAAAAAAAAGAGGTAAAAGTTCAGTGATGCAATGGCAGTTGAAAACGCTCACATCATATCAAAAGAAATTCAAATAAACCCTTTCATTTGTTCATTTCTTACATTCTCAGTATCATCATTACAAAAAATAAGAACAAAAGAGATCAGGGAGAAAAACTTGGATCTTGAAAAGAAAAGAAAAATCAGAAAGACTTAGATATCTGAGAGAGTCAGTCTAACAACCAGAGGCTCCAGCTTCTTTTCCTTCTAAAGTAAAAGGAAAGAAAACTATCTGAATTAGTCTCAATCTATAGCAAAACAATCACTGCCTAAACTTCCATATCATTTTCAATCCATATCATTCATTTTGGAAGGAGCGTCTATACAGATAAGGAAACATAAGGGGAAAACAAAAGTAAAAAAAAGAAATGGAAACTGCATGCTTCTTTAAGCTGATTCATTACTTGCAAGAATTTAAAACTAACAGACACCCAAAACCAACAATTCTAAAGTTTTCCTCCAAGTCTTCAAATTGACCTCTTGAAGCCTTCAGCTCGAGATTTGTACAATTCAACAAATCAAACTCTAATTAATCGATGCCTTTGAAACAACCAAAAATTAACTTCAAACAAGTCTGCATTCATTCATCCATTCATTCAAGTAGAACACTAAAACCACTACTAGAATTATGGCCCAGAAATCGGCCAAAAACCGATGAGAAACAAAAACCCGACCGATGTCTTTGTGGGTGATGAGAAAGATCCGGAAAATGCAGACATCGGTTTTTAGCCGATGTCTAGTATTCGTGTAGACATCGGTTCCTAATTATAAATCGATGTAAATAGGTTTAAATGATAACAAACTTACATGTTTTACTATTGTTAAATCCACATTTTATTGTATTTAATGCTTAAAGAAATATAGATTACACAACACAAGTTTGCGTTTTAACATCGTTATTGATTTAAGAACCGATGACTGATACTGTTACAGACATCGGTTCCCATTTTGGAACTGATGTCTGGTACTCAGTAACATATCGTTTTCGACAAAAAATCGATGTTTGTATATTTTAGTAACATCGATTTCCATTTTGGAATTGATGTCTGGTACTCAGTAACATATCGTTTTCGACAAAAAATCGATGTCTGTATATTTCAGTAACATCGATTTTCATTTTGGAACTGATGTATCTGTATTACTAGACATCAGTTTTTATGGTTAAAACTGATTTCAACTTTATATCTAGACATCACATTCTATAAAGAGGATGATGTCCACAAAATATGTAGCTGCTGTTATAAATTGCAATTTCAATAGTTGACAAGAGTGATTTGAATATTGGAGTATTATATCTAAAATCATCATCCTTAACAGTTTACAAAATGGGCAAAATAAAACCCCAATTCACCTACTACAAGGCTAGCCTAGCAATTAGTATTCATGTTTGTTCATAATTGCTACAAAAAAATTAATTAAAAGCTAGCCTAACTCAAAATCAAGAAACTGGTCAGAACCTACAGCAGAGTCTGTAAGTAGTCGACTACTTCAATGCGGACCTCGTCAAGTTGTTGTTGGGTATACCATTTTCGATCCTTTACCGCCCACTACAAATATATATAACAATGTAAGTCATGACAGCACCACACAAAGCAGCAGAAGAAATTGACCGACTCGTTAACTGAAGTTTTAAAATCTAGAATTCCAATCCTTAGCAGCAGCAACATAAACTTGATTGCAGAAAGTGAGACAAACATAGTAATAGCAATCTTCAATTATATAACAAAGCAGCAGCTAGCTAGAAGCTAAAACTTGAACAAGATAAACAAAAGCATAAATGTATCTAGATAAATTTCCAAAAGGCCAAGTGTACAATATCCAAAATGAATTACGTATGTGTCTTCTAGGTTGATGAAAGAATGGTTAATACTAGCAATGGTCCCCGCGCTTTTCCGCGGGATTTGTTGCTTCTACATATATCACACATTAATCAAAATGGTGCATCAAACAGTAATACAGTAATGCTTCTACATATATCACACATTAATCAATATCTGTGCTTCCAAGCAACTTGAAAAACACAAAAAAAAAAAAAAGACAATCCTTTGTTGAGTCCGTAGCATAAAGGTGCTCCTTACATATTTTCAAACAAACAGTAAAACCTTAAGAACATATATTAGCTATGTTCATGATCATACGTCTCAAATACAATGAGAAAAAAGTAATTATTAGTTAGTCTCAAGTACCACTAGTAAATGAGCCCGCGCTTTGCTGCGGGGTTTTTTTTATGACTAATCGGAAAGTGGTGATTTGTTTTGAAGTATTCTTCCAAAAACGAACATGTAATTATCTCATATGAAATATGAAGAGGAAGACAAAATTACAGGCATAGTAATTATAAGAAGAAAGGATGTCCAGATCAGGAACCAAATCAAAATAAAACTATAACAATAGAAAATCAAAAGATGACATGTAGAATGCAGGATTCGAGTTTTTCTTTTTGTCTTTTGAGATATCTCAACTGTCTTTCAATACGCTCCTGATCAAGCAGAGTTTTAGTTATTGCTCTGTTTGTTCCATTGGTACCAAATGATTAGAGGAATCAAGCCCAATTGCATACATCTAATTCAAGCATAACATTTATTTTTCAAAGAAAAGATCCAAATTTACCAACCATACCTCAAAAGAGTAAACTGAGTAGTAGCAAGTTTGAGATTTTGAGCAGGAAATGTGCAGTAAAGTGTCAAAAGAGGCTGGCTTTCCCAACTTCTTGAATATAAGCAACCCCTAAGCAGCTATTACAGAAAAAACCACAGATCAGACTTTCAAAGCTTAAAGACAGACAGAAAGATAACTACTAACAACAACAATAATCAATGAAGGCGTTTTCTTCATTGAAAGATTAAATTTTATAAGACTTTCAAGCAGGGTACTATAGTTTGAATTACAAACTAAATACAATTGATAAACTGCAAAGTTACCATCATCGATAAAATCCATGCGATAAAATTTAAATGTGTCCTTTATGGAATCAAGCTCAAAAAGAATTCAAATGTTCTATGTTTTTGGTAATAAAATTAGCACTGAATATGTAATAGCCATAGAAATTAAAGCGACTATATGAGAGCACATGCATTTACAAAGCATTTACAAATCACAATCTCAACAGAGGCCAAGTTTATCAGTATTCAAAGCATTGTCCTATGCATCCGAGAACAGAAGCCAATATCCATCAGGTGTGTGTGCATGTGGTGAGATACCAAATTGGCTGTGAAATTTAATCCCTTTTTCCCCCCAAATTGGCTGTATTTACATTTTTCAAAAGACAGATATTCTAACCAAAGATGTTATTTATATACAAATTAAAAAGTGGTTAGTTCTTGTGAAAATATCTTACATTTCAAGATTGAACCAATCATTCCATATGAGTTCTTCAAATGTGTAGTCTGTTGCTTCAGATGTGTACTACTTATGGATTTCGAGAAGATGTATAGCACCAAGGTCGAGCTTGTAACATACTGCAAGTTACTACTAATAAAGAGAAGTCCACCTGCAAACAGAGCAACGATAACTTCAAATCAACCATTAACTAAGAGTTTAGTTATTTAGTCATTAATACTGTAAGACGTACATTCAAGTACCAGGCCTTAAACTTGATTATGCTCAGTAAAAAATGTAAACTAAAGGCAAGACTCAGTAAAAATCTTACCCAATCATGGACTTGTTCCTCTCCATGAGTTTAGTTTGTGTCTGCATTTCTTACTCCCTTTTGGTAGCCCTAGATTTCCAGATCCGTAGACCACCACAAAACGAAAACAAAACCATAACTTTCCTAGATATTACAGCTTCAACTATATTTGCAGTTCATTATCATGAGTACAAACACACGGCAGAATATATAGATAAAGCAAATATCAATATTGATTTCTATAATTACCACCTATCTTCTAGAGTGAGTGTTAAATCAGTAATACACAACCTCTTTACAAAGCAAAATCAAGCAGTTTAACAATCTCTTTAAATCAGATAATGCATGACCAAAAATAATAATAATAATAAAATATAAACAAACCAAATACAATCAGTTCTCATCAAAAAAAAAAAAAAAAAAAAAAAAAACCAAATACAATTAGTAAGCTGTACAGTTGTAATGCATAGCCTCAAAAATTTGTTTACCTGGATCAATAACAGTTAAGGAATCTGACTGCAAACTGTTCCCCAAATCTGCAAAATAAAATGACAACAGATAAAAAATTTGATATTACATTAGCTGTACATATTGTAAAGGGAATACAGGAATATTGTAACAGTACTTTATACTTCATACCTGAATAACAATACAAAACCAAGATAATATTGAGCAGCAGACAAAGGAACAGCAGCAGAAAAATGTTGGCAAAAGTTTTTTGCATATAATCTGCAAGAACGAAACAATTTTGAATTATTGAATGTAAAGAAAACAAAATATATACAGACAACCAAAATTGTTGGATGTACATTGCAGAAAAGAAATTAAAGAAACAATTTTTTCACAGAAAACATGGAACTATCTGAACAAATTGTTAATTAGATCAAACTTCTTTAGATATTATTCTTGTTTCATTTCCACTTCATCATTAAACAGTAAAATTACTTCATCATTAAACTCTAAAATGCAATAAAATGTATGTAAGGCTGTAAGCGGTTCCATTAGCAAACTGAGACTATTATGTGTAGCAAACTGAAACAATAATGTGGCATCCCAACCCATCAATCAACTTGATCTTAGAGAAAGCCAGGGCCGGCCCTGTGAGTGAGGCTCAAGGCGGAAAAAAATTCGAGGCCCCAAAATGTGCTTCAATAAATTTGCAAGGTTAACACAAAAATTCTTCAAGCTATCTCTAATTGCAGACATATAGAAAGCCTCAGAGCCCAGGCATATAGCAAATTTTCAACAGATATTGAATGAAACAGAGAAAAAAGAAACACAAATAGAGAAGTAAAGCACCAAAATTTTTTCAAAACTGAAAAGAAAAATCTTCAAAGATATTACCTTTTTGACTTTTTCATCTGACCATCTCATAGTTTCCTGCTTCTTCTCCTTTTGGGTTCCCTTTCGACTTTTCTTCTTCAGCCACAGTTGGAAACATTTTGGGAGGTCCAATCACAATTGGATTTTTATCTTATAGCCCCAGACTCAACTTTTTGGGATCAACACTGCTAGCTCTCCGTTCCCAGTCTAGCTGAAGTTTGAGAGCTCCAAGTACTTCAATACAATTGAAACGGAGAAATAACCCAGCTATGGAAACTTGAATCACTTCAAAAGAAGCGAGTTGCATTCAAGCAAAGAAACCAGCTTCCATTGCTTGTAAGATTGAAGCAATATTGAACCTTGAATTGAGAACTGGGATTTGTATGGGCTCGGACACATCGATGTGGTACATCTTGATGGCAACGACTGTATATCAGAGAAACAGTCAGGAGCCACATGTAATTAGAAAAAGTGGGAATCTTGAGCATGATGGGTTCCAAAAGCAAAGACTTTCAAATCTAGAAACCAGAGAAACCTCATTTGCATCAAAACACCATAAAGACTAAAGATTTACAAGTCCCACTAAGCAAATCTATAAGCTGGATCTCAAAAAGAGGAAAGCACCTGTTGATAACAAGAACACCCAAGAAGAAACTGGCAATGCAAAACAGAGAAAACCCATCTGGTGGCGATTCCATTGCCGACCTTGTGAGGTCTGCTCAGACCCATTTCATTCACAAAGGCTTCAGCTTTAAGGAACCTTCTTCTCTTTGCTTAACCTTTTGCCAGTGAGGTGGGGTTGAGGAGCGATATGAAGGAGACAGAAGCGAACCCATTAGAGAATAGGATAATCAATAGAAAAAAGAAAAAGAAAACCACTTCCAATCAGCTCAATACAGAACATTTGAGTACCTGGACTTTGGATCTTCCAAAATGGGTAGCGAAAAATTGAAGATGGCTAGCTCAGATCTGTAAATTTTGAGATCTCGCCGCACTCGATGTTGACCTCTTCGAGCTTGCAGGGGTACAAGGAGAAGTAGCCGTCGGTGAAGGGAGAGAGAGAGATTGATTGTGTGATGCCCCGGAAATTAGTATTTTCCGAGGATTTTCCGGAATTTAGATTGTGGTTATTGGACGGTTTCGTGGCTCGTGGATGGAGCGGAAGTGTTTCGGGCGAATAATTATTCGAAAAGTATGACTTTAGGGGGGTTGCTAAGGTTGACTTTTGATACGTTGGGATTCTCCGAAAACTTCCTTCACGAAAGTTGTAGAACGCGTCGATACGAGTTCGTGGATATGTGGAACGCGGAAATCGGAGTTAGTATGAGAAAGTTATGGCCATTGGAAGGAATTTCCATTTTGGTATAAATAGAAGTTTCCCGAAGGAGAAACTTACTATTTTCATAAGTTTCCTTTTCCGGAAAAACCATTTCCTTTCTCTCTCTTTTCTCTCGGCTGCTACCTTCAGAATCGAAGATATCCGGCTGACCCGACCCGGACCCGGTCGATCCGACCCGACTTTTCCGGCGAGCTCCGGCCATCTCCGGCGACGAGACTTTCCAGATCAGTTCGCCTCCTCCGTGCGCTCCTCCCTGTGGTGTTCTCTAGCGCCGATTCTCGGTGGTGACGGCGATAGAAGGCGGTGCAGATTGGAGTTTTCGGACCCGACCGGAAATCCCTATTCCGACGTCGGCAAGGCTTCGAGTTTTCTTGGTTGAGCTCAGAGCAGCCTCGCCGATCGATCCTTGGTGTTTGTTTGGATCGATTCACGTGAAACTTCGATCAACTCAGTTGGGATTACTGTTCACGGCTTGTGAGGTAGTTTTCGATCCCTTAAGCTTGTTTTCTGACTTCGAGCTAGTTATGAGAATCCACAAGCATGCTTAGATGAAGCTTTTTGATGTTGGGAGTTTTGTGAAATAATGAGTTTTGGCCGGTGGCGGTGCTCCACCGTCTGTGGTGGCGTTCTGGCGGTGTTCCGGCCACTTAAGGAACTGTTTGTGGTATTATATATGTTCTACTCGTTGATACGAGCGTTTCGATATATAATATGCAAATTTTGGAGTTCGTATGGAATTGTTATGATTTTTGCAGTTTCATACCGATCGATTTATTCGATCCGTGAGGATTTGAGCGTCCGGTCGACATGTGGTTTGGTCACATCGATCATGGACGTATTCCGGAGACTTTGGGAGGTCTCGGATGTGGTTTTGCCTCGATTGGCACCACTTTGGGGATTTTAGTTCAAAACAGAGGTTTCGGACTTAAATCGTTTGTGAATCGTTACTGATTTGAGGTCATTGGTGATTAGGTGCTTCTAAAGGTGAATTGGACGAGTTGTTGGTGATAGTTTTGGTTCGGTTCTGTATAGAAGACGCAGCGGGAGTTTCGAGGTGAGTAATCTCACAAGGTTCATTTTGGAACGGAACACCTTATCGTTTTGTGAGTTATTGATTTAACTGCAAATTATATGTTTTGGTGGTTTGTGGATTTATGAAAACAATAGGCATGAATGATGCGTTTTATTGTTTTGGGTTGTGGCTTTTGGAAAACAAATGACTTGGGATTGTTGATTCGATTTGTTTTGAAAAGCGTTGAGATTTGTGTATGGAAACAATATGCATGAAATGATGCTTTTTATTGTTTTGTGGCTTTTCAGAAAACAATGATTATGGAAATGTCGATTTCGATTGTTTTGAAAAGCGTGAGATTTGTGTAATGTTTTTGAGTCCTGTGTGACTGTTTTAATGATTTGCTCCAAGGGACTGTGCGGCCCGAGGAACGAAGGTCTATGACCTTGGGCAGAATATCAGGTAATCACGTCTTTGGCCGGACGAGTGGTTACGTTCAGTCAGAGCTCTAGTCTGTCTGCCATCTAGGTAATTCATGGGGTAACGGGAATTGGTTATTGATAACTCATGACATTACGTGTTTTTAGGGAATAAAGTGTGAGTTGCTTCCTTATTAACGGTTTTTAAGGGGACAAGGTGTAAGTTGTTTTCCTTATTAACGACTTGGTACGAATTGGTACGTTTTGGTTCGTTATGGTACGATTGATAGAAATCAAGGTGTGAGTTGCTTTCTATGTTATTTTGATAGAATTCAAGTGTGAGTTGTTTTCTATGGTACGTTATGGTACGATTGATAGAAATCAAGGTGTGAGTTGCTTTCTATGTTATTTTGATAGAATTCAAGTGTGAGTTGTTTTGAGAATAATGTTTAAACTGAGATTGTTTGTTTTAATGTAATCTCCTGAACTAAATTTCTATGCAGGGATTACTATGATTTTATCGATTGTTTTAATGTAATCTCCTGAACTAAGTTATATGCAGGGATTATTGCTTTTTGAATCGATTGTTTTAATGTAATCTCCTGAACTAAGTTATATGCAGGGATTACTGCTTTTTGGATTGTTGTTTTGATGTGATCTCCTGAACTAAGTCTCAATGCAGGGATTATTGATTTTACTTAATTTGATTTTTTTAAGTGTGGTTGTGGTTGTGATTTGGTGTGAGTTGTTTCGAGTTACTCATACGGGCTTGCAAAAGCTTACCGGGTTTGTTGTGTGACAACCCGGTGCACCATTCCAACGGTGTAGGGGTTAATCCTGCAGGGTAGGATAATCGGGGCTGAAGCCGAGGTAGCTTGTTGGCAACAGAACAGGTAGGAAGCAAAATTGATTGGCCTTGCCAATGTTATGACTTCCGCTATGTAGTATACTCTGAGGAGCTTTTGCGTTTTATCTTGTTGTGGACAATTTAATTCGTAAGCTTATGTAATATATGACTCTGTGGGCGGGTCAATATTGACATAGTGGGTTCAGGGCATCAATATGTATGTTGTATAAAGGGAAAAAGTTTTCCAGGTATTTGATATTGATGGCTGAACGTTCACGCATGTATAATTATGGGGTTATATATCGATTTTTAATTGTGTTAAAAATCAGGGGCGTGACAGATTGTGCTTACAATCGAGCTTGAGAGAGTTGAAGGGAATGGAGGTGCCCAAGATGGCTAGCTCAGAGGCGGAGGAGGAAGACGAGGAGGTCGGGTGAAAATGAGTTAGGGTATGGGAATGACTAAAAGTCAATGCAAGTCGTGTGAGAAAAATAACTAAGTGTGGGGGGAATGAAATTTTAAGTCCTGCGTTTCTCAAATTTTTCAACTTAGTCCCTCCGCGTTTTTGTAAATTTTTCGTACGAAACTTTTCTCATTGGTTTCTTTGGTGACTGATGTCCATAATAACAATAGAAATCGGTTTCTTCACAAACTGATGTTAACATGATTTTTAACATCAAGTGCAATCCTGACCGATTTAATAGTGGTGATGTCTAATGACATTATTCTAGTAGTGAACAGTAAAACCTGTATTTACAATAGAACACATAATGCAAAGATCACCAATTCAGTAATTCAACATTACCAAGAGTTCAAACAGAAGCTATAGAACTCAAATTCAAACTTTTCTATAAAAAAAAAACCAAAACAAAAATAATCAAGGATCAAGCATTATCACCCATTTCCGATTTGGATATCACAGTTATTGAATTCATTATCACCATCAATCCAAGAATTTGAAAATGATATGTCCTAAACTCCTAATTTAGGATTGAAACCAGACACCAATTTATATTTAAATACATTAAAACCTATTTTAAATTCAGTTTACTCCCCTGAACTTTAGGCCTAAAATCAGATTGGTCACTCTTTCTGAAAATCGATTACGATGGTCCCTATACTCTCAAATGACATCACCCGAATCCAAAATTTGAATTTGGCTTGAAACATGACGTCAGCTGTTGAGTTGGAGCCGACATGGGGGCCCACTTTTCAGTTTTTTCAACCCACAAGAAGGGCAAAACGGACATTTTCACAATAAAATGATTTTTTATAAAAAAGAAAAAGAAAAAAAAAAGATGTCTTCGTTTTCTTATGAACCTCCAATTCCCTTTCCTCCTCTTCCTCCTTCTTCTTCCGAACCCATCAAAAACCAACCATCGTCAAAGAAGTCTTATCAATTCCCATAACTGTATCACTCAATTTCCACATCTAAAGACAACATTGATATCATATTACAAAGAAAAGCAAATGTCACAGAGTGATCACCTGCCTAGTAGCATTACAAACCCATAATCACAATCCATATAAGCTCAAATGCACATCTTCAAACACAAATTGAAGTTCGAAACCCATAATCACAATTCACAACATCTTCCACTATACCCCAACCAGCAATTCGAGGATCATATGCTGCTTTCACAAAATTCTCACAAATTTGAGGCAGCGATAATCCACTAGAGAATCGGCTCTTTAACTGATCAGCTATCTGGGAAACCAAAAATCACAGCTCTTTCAAATTCAACACCGAACACTGTAAATACACACAATCAAAAGCAAAATGTGAGAATGGATCAAAACCTCGCCGCGCAATGTCATGGTCAAGACACTTCCTTTCTTGACCCGCTTCCAAGGATAAGCAATGAGCATCCGAAGCTTGACGACGAAGCTCTTCCAGAGGCTCACCTCCTGAAACTGAAACTCGCTGCTCGGATAGTTCTTGTCCTTCGTAGCTTTGCAATTTCGGCATCAATTTTAGCCTCAGGGGCCGAAACGCTGCCATTTTCGGTCTATTCGTCTGGTTTGGTCGTAGAAGATGAGTCGTCGAAGGCGTGGACGGAGAGGCGGCGACGGAGAAAGAGATGAGGAGGAGAGTGAGAGAAGACAGAGGAATTGCTTAAGGGGTTCTTGGAAGACAGAGGTGTCGGTGAAGGGGGCGGCGGACATGGAGGTGTCGGGGGAGACGACGTCGTTGCTGTCGGAAGAATTGATGGGTCTGGGTCTTTTCCGGTCCGACTCAAAGCTAGTGAGGAAGTTGTTGATGACCTGACCCGAGCGGGTGCTCTGGAGCTGGATCTGGGATTGGCTGCAGGTGTGGATGCCCAGAGGTCGCTTGGAAGCTCTATTTGCTTCCATGGTCGCTTCACAGAGAGAGAGAGAGAGAAGATTGGGGGGAGAGAGAGAGAGAATATAGAGAAAATTTTTTTAAAAAAGAGAGAAAAAATTAGAAAAATTAGAAATGTCCATTTTGCCCTTATTGTGGGCCCCCATGTCGGCTCCAACTCAGCAGCTGACGTCATGTTTTGAGCCAAATTCAAATTTTGGACTCGAGTGATGTCATTTGAGAGTATAGGGACCATCGTAATCGATTTTCAGAAAGAGGGACCAATCTGATTTTAGGCCTAAAGTTCAGGGGAGTAAACTGAATTTAATCCTTAAAATAGACTGTATAACTGATAATCAAGTTGTATCAAACAAATGGAAGGTTCATAAATATGTCTTCATTTCGTCAAAACTATCTATATATGTGATAAAATGAATGAATAGACAAGAGAGCATCTCTAATAGTAATATAAATCAAAACAAAAGCACTAATCAATTCAATTCATAATTGCAATTGAAAACTAAATGATTCGAATCAAAAATTGAATCAATGAATTGAAAAATTGAAAAGTAAACACTTACCAACAGTGTTTGAGAGAAAGATTCGAATGATTCTTCGATGGAAACAACAAACAGGTAAGTATGAATAGTTGTTTGTATATACTGCAATCCTCTAGTAAATTATTAACAAATAAAGCACCCTAATTCTAATGCCTTATCCTAATGATGAAAATCTTGAGGAGGCTTTATTTCCTAGCAATTTAGCATGGGAGGTACACTCCACATATACTATCAATATTTCACATATAATCAGTTCATCCAAGTCTCAGAGAAAGAGTTACAGTAACTCGAATGCCTACAAGATTATAATTATGATACACTACGCTACTAAATATGTTCACTTGACAAGCACTAGAGATCCCCAAAAGAGTACTCTTCTTATATGGACGAATTCAATACCAGAACACTAGATTCAAGGAAGGGACATAATACAAATAGTTAAGAAAGATCTATTGATTACTAGAATATGCATGATGCACGCTCTCATACACCTATGTGAAGGATGTAAACTCTAAGGGCTAAGGGAAGTCTCTCGCCCATTTTCCCTGCTTGCTACACTTATAGCAAGTCCAAATTCGCAATCTCTTGTAGTCTCGCCCAATGTCATTTCTGTCCAAACTTAAAGGCATCCCCACATAGAAGGTGGGTAGCTGCCACAATGTGCACCACTTGAAGAAACTGCAAGAACTTCCCCAAATCAAGCAGTTAATTCATCTTTTAACCAATTCCACCCTAATTGAGAAACACACAATACACATACATGACAAACACAATGACTTGGTGGCTTAATCAGTTTGATCTTCAAAAAGTTTGAAACATTATCTGGATAGGATCTCAAAATAGTGAGCAAAAACTGTTTCTTTTGTCACATTTGGGTCTAGTTAGTAAACATGAAGCAATTAGTTGAAAGACTAAAACTTTAAGTCTGTTTTCGATTTGTGATTCAGCTTAAAGGACTAAACTAGAAGTCAGAGTCCAGCAATTCATCTCTAGTATATGTAATTAAGCAGATTATACAGTACATATACATTACAGATTACACAGTAAATATACTTAATATAATTTAAGCACAACATCTTTATAGCCTAAACAACATCACCATTGTTTCCAAGCAAAAAAGAAAGATAGGTTTACAATTCCAATTGGGTGTGAAATGTGTTAGGAAAGTAATCTTGAATATCTTCTGTATTAGGAATATATGATATGTAGATATCTATTACGATTGTACTATTATGATTATAGGGATTAGATGTTAGTTGCCTTGTGAATAAGGTCTGTATCTTGTATATGTATCCGGCAGTGTATCAATGAATAATTATTCCAGCCAATCTTCTTTCTTTCATGGTATCAGAGCAGGAGTAAAATCCTGACTCTCTCCCTTGCCGCTGTGCCTTACCTTCTTGTGCAGCAAGCTTCATTCTTCAATCTCCTAAATCATGGGAGAATGATCAAATCCCCCAAAAGTCAATATCTCAAATCCCTTCTTCATTCATCATTCAGATCATCCCGGTTTGATCTTGGTCTCCAAACCGCTCACTGGTGATAATTACTCCACATGGCTGAAAGCCATGACCATAGCCCTAAACGCCAAGAACAAGCTTGGCTTTGTCAACGGTGTCATCAAACCGCCCTCGGCAGAAAAGTATCCTGATGATTATGCGACTTAGTCTCAATGCAATGATATGATCCATTCTTGGATTATCAATTCTATAACCCTGGAAATCTCTGATAGTGTAATCTATTACATTACTACTCGTGAAGTTTGGGAAGACCTTCGTGAGCGTTTCTCTCAAAGCACTGCCCCTCGCATCTTTGAAATCCAGCAAGAGATTGCTTACCATCGACAAGATCAACTTTCTATTTCAGCCTACTACACCAAATTGAAGAGTTAGCTGGGATGAATTGGCTTCATATACTAATGTGTCCTCATGTACCTGTGGTGCACAACAAGACCGGCAAAAATTGATGCAGTTCCTGATGGGGATAAATGAATCTTACAGTGCTACTCGTGGACAAATACTCTTGATGAATCATCTTCCTTCTGTCCGTCAAGCTTATTCTTCTGTTTGTCAGGAAGAAAAACAAAGGCTTCTCAATACTACACATGGTTCCACGGACTCTAATACAAGTGCAGCCATGGCAGTCAGGAATAACCGGTTCAACCAAGCCTGATCAACCAAATTTGAACGTTCACAAGAAGGACGACACAATGATTAAGATCAGCGTCGTTCTGGTTCCTACAAAGGCCGTTCAAGTTGTTCCTACTATGGTGATATGAGACATTTCGTTGAGACATGCTACAAACTAATTGGGTACCCACCTGGACATCTAAAAGAGAGATCAAACAAGGGTAAACATGATGGGAACCACAACCGTACCCTTGCTGCCAATCAAGTCTCTGATTCCTTGACTAAAGATGACATCAAATTTGTGGCTCCTGGTATTTCGGAGGAACGACTACAACAGCTCATATCTATCTTGAGTGTCAAAAATGGAGGCACCAATACTCAAGTCAATGTAGCCTTGACCAAACCAACGACTCCACCAGGTTTGTTTAGAATCTCCTCTAACCGCTGGATCATTGACAGCGGTGCAACAGACCATATTACTTTATCTACAAAATTATTTTTGCATGGAGATAAGAATTGTTCACTACCTCCTGTATTGTTGCCTAGTGGGGAGAGAGCTAATATCATTGCAAGAGGGTCGTTGCCTTTGAACTCTGCCTTTTATTTGCATAATATATTATGTGTGCCTACATTCAAGGTTGATTTGATGTCCGTTAGTCGGCTAATGAGAGGCTTAAATTGTTCAGTGACTTTTTTCCCTTATTGGTGTATCTTGCAGGATCTGGCTACGAGGAGGATGATTGGTTTGGGTAAGCAGCATAATGGCTTATACTACTTGGTGGCTTTAGCGATGAAGAAAACATTGACCAACCCTCTTTCAGTCACAACCAACCAATCGGCCTGCAACCTCACCACCTCATCTACCGACCTCTGGCATAATCGTTTAGGACATGTTTCCCTTTCTCATTTAAATTTTATTGCCAAGAACTTTCTGATTATTTCTGTTCATTCTAATAATGCTTGCCCTATATGTCCTTTGTGTTGGAAAATATGGACTTCACATTATCTCATAGCATTAAGTAAATGAGAACTGATTTAGTTTAAGATAAATAACGTACAGGAAATTGTTAGGTCCATAATTATCTAGTAACTATTCCCCTAATCTTGCACTTTTGCTTAACCTTTGTGTTTATGTTTTTTTTATTATGTTTTTCTTATCATGCTAGGAAACAATGGTGAAGCATGGAAATGCACTAAAAAGTCAACCTTAGCATGTTTTCCTACTCCGGCTAGGAGAAAGCAAGCTAGACAAGGAAGGAGAGGTAGCAGGCTGACCAAACGAACTCCAAATGAGTTGAAACTTTCCAGATCCATTCTAGACATCCTAAGGATTATTTCTTATGAAGATTTAAAGAGCTATTTCTGAGTGGAAGGCCGTCAAAAGATCGATCCAAGTTTCTGCACTAAAAGATGAAAACTGCAAAACCGGATCTGTATGGATTCCGGCAGCATTTCCGGCCAAACCACGATGAATTAAGCTCTGAAATTTTACCAGGATGATCTAAACATATGGATGAACATTTGTATGAATAAATCGAAGGCCAATTCCGAAGTCTCGGTGGAGATTCAATTGAAGGAAGAAAGGAGAAGAAAGTGCGCAAACGGACAAAAAAAATGGGTCAACGGAGGTCAATGCTGAATTTCCAACCATTTCCAGCCAAGGACATGTGTGGAGGGCATGGAATAGCTGTTGACTAGGGTTAGAGAGCTTAGGTTGGAAGACTTTAGGTGTAGGTTATTTTAAAATTCAAAATTTGAAAGATGACAAGTGGTCCTCCTCTTACATCTTACACATTTGTCTCTCATTGACCCTTCTACCCTTACTTTTTCTTCTCCACCAAAATATCTATGGGCTTTGTAGGTCATTTCTATGTGGAGTTAAAGATTAGATCCACATTTTGTGCTTACACATTTGTCAATCACATCTAGCCCTTCATTTCCTTTGATCTCCACCCTCCATTCATCACTTTTGGCCTATAAAAACACCATCCCCTCATTTGGACGTTTTTAATCTATTCCTTCATCATTTCATCTTCTTCCTCTCTTCATTTCCTCTCCACTCTTCTTAGTTCTTCATCTTTTAGGTAGTTTAGGTAGTTTTGTTTAGCCTTTGTGTAGAGAGAGAGGTATAACATCTTTGGTTGATAATCAAAACCGGAGATTCTATACCTTTTGATCAATCACACTTGTGGATATATTCATAAAGCCTTGTTCTTCATCTTCTCTTTGTGTTTGTAGATTTGTATAGTGTTTTGGGTTTGAGGAAACCGAAAATACTTGTGAATTTTATGCACTTCCATAACTCGTAAGTAGTTGTTGTTTGAATTTTAGATTTTGCTTGCCTACAAATTACATGAATATATGATGCTGGATAAAGGTTGGGTGCGTCTTCACAGGTAAAAACTATTGTACTTGGCTGATATAGAATCTGAAAACTTCGATTATAGAACAACAATATTTTCTTCTTTTCTTTTCTGTTATGTTTGATCATAGAGCTGATCCCGAGTACGAGAAAGGGGCATGGAATTTTGTGAAAACGGTCACAAGGAACCTGGGAAACCCTGAAATGATCTTATGTCCTTGCATAGATTGTCGCAATGTAGATCATCAGCATGACAGTATTGTTGTTGAACATTTGGTTACAAGGGGAGTGGAGGCCAAGTACAAACAAAGAAAAGATTGGTATGAGCATGGGGAAGTGGTCAATGATGAGATATATGAGTTATTTAGAGCTGCCCAATTTTTGGATCAAGACTATATCAAGCCTACTGAGTTTGTTAATGAAGATTGTGTTGAGCCCACGGAAGACATACATGATGATGATTTCATAGCAAAACTAGGAGAAGCAGAAACTCCTTTGTACCCAAATTGTTCAAATTAACTACAACAAGTTATCAGCCATTGTAGCTTTATATCGACTTAAAACTCAGAGTGGGTGGTCTGATAAGAGTTTTAATGAGCTTCTTGAGACATTACCAGACATGCTCCCAAAGGACAATGTACTTCAGAAGTCGATGTACTCGGTGAAAAAGTTTCTAAAGACATTTGAGATGGGCTATGAAAAAATTCATGCTTGTGAGAATGATTGCTGTCTATTTAGAAAAGAGTACAAGGACTTGGACAATTGTCCCAAATATGGTGCCTCAAGATGGAAAAAAAACAAGCGGACCAATGAGATTAAAAGAGGTGTTCCGGTTAAAGTTTTAAGATACTTTCCTATCATTCCAAGACTCAAAAGGATGTTCATCAGGTCTGAGAAAATGGCTGAAGATTTAAGGTGGCATTTCGATAATAAAAGTAATGATGGGAAAATGCGTCACCCTGTTGATTCGGTGACATGGGACTTGGTTAATGATAAATGGGAATCATTTGCAGCTGATCCACGCAATCTTAGACTTGGGCTTTCTACTGATGGTTTCATTCCCTTCTCCATGTTAAGCTCCAAATATAGTTGTTGGCCGGTGATGTTGGTTACATATAACTTGCCTCCTGCATTATGCATGAAGAAAGAGAATATTATGCTAACACTATTGATTCCGGGTCCAAAGCAACCTGGAAACGACATAGACATTTATTTACAACCACTTATAGAAGACTTGGAACACTTGTGGCACAATGGAGTGGTGACTTATGATGCTTTTAGTAGAACAACATTCAATCTCAAAGCAATTTTGCTATGGACTATAAGTGATTTTCCAGCGTATGGAAACCTTGCCGGATGTTGCACAAAGGGGAAAATGGCATGTCCACTTTGTGGAAAGAATACACATCATAGATGGTTAACTCATAGTAGAAAATTTGCATACATGGGCCATAGGAAATTTCTGTCACCTGCACATTCATATCGGGGAAAAAAGACCTGGTTTGACAACAATGTGGAACATGGAAGGAAGCCAAGAATCTTGACAGGTCGGAATATTTCAGTTGCTCTTAGAAATTTTCCAAATGATTTTGGAAAAGGTAGTAACAAAAAAAGAAAAAGGAATGACAATGCTGATCCATATTCTGATGGTGAAGACAATGATGATGTAAATGATGACTATGGTGATCAGGATGTGCTATCAAGGTGGAAGAAAATGTCAATCTTTTTTAATTTACCATATTGGGAGGTTAGTGTTTATGTCTTAAATGCATTCTTTTTTTTCTGAATTAATTGCAGAGTGTCAAATGATAATTACTAACAATAAACTTCATGCTTTTGTAGGAACTTCCATTTCGTCATAACTTAGACGTAATGCATGTAGAGAAAAATGTCTGTGAAAGCATAATAGGCACAATGTTGCATTGTGGTAAGTCAAAAGATGGACTTAATGCTCGCAAGGATTTACAAGATATGCAAATTCGGAAGGATCTATATCCTCAACCTCGTGGAAGCAGAACATACCTTCCTCCAACTCCATGGACATTCTCAAGGTCAGAAAAAAAGAGATTCTGCAAGAGATTGTATGACTTCAAGGGACCTGATGGTTATTGCTCAAACATTAGGAAGTGTGTATGTTTGGAGGAATGCAAAGTTATTGGCCTCAAGTCCCATGATTATCATGTTCTAATGCAACAGCTGCTTCCGGTTGCTTTAAGAGGATTGCTTTCGAAATGGCCTAGAAAAGCAATACTTCGGTTATGTGCTTTCTTCAACAAGCTATGTCAGCGTGTTATAGATAGAGAAAAAATAGCAATCTTGGAGGAAGAGATCATTGAAACTTTGTGCATGCTCGAAAGGTTCTTTCCACCTTCTTTTTTTGATATTATGGTGCACTTAATGGTTCATCTTGGAAGAGAAGCCCGACTATGTGGTCCTGTTCATTTTCGTTGGATGTATCCCTTTGAGAGGTACGAAATATTTTCTTTAAAAAAAAAATTGAATAGTTTGTAGTTGATGCATTACCAACATTACTGTTGTATTGTTTATTTTCAGATATATGAAAACACTAAAAGACTACTTCCGGAACCCTGCAAGACCAGAGGGGTGTATTGCTGAATCATATCTTGCAGAAGAGTGCATGAGGTTTTGTAGTGAGTTTCTGAAAAAAACAATACACGTGGAGGAAAAACAAGTTCGCAATGACTATTTTGGCAATGAAGTGATTCTCGAAGGTCGTCCAATTTCCGGAGCCACATCGATCGCATTAAGTGATAGAGAGAAGAAAATTGCACATCTTGCTGTGTTAATGAATACAGCTGTGGTGGATCCATATTTAGAGTAAGTAAAATTACATTTTATATTATTCCAGTGTTTCAATATGTGTAGATATCAATTGGAAGTAATGATTTAGTTTTCTGTCCTACTAGCATACACTTGGAGGAGTTACAAGAGTCAAACGAACGCCTTAGAAATGATGCAACCTTACTTTGGAATAGACATACTGAAAAATTTGCAGAATGGATAAAAAAGAAGGTTAGGTGAACTGTTCCCTGCCTTATTTTTATTAATTTTCATTTTCTTAGTAGCTCTACTTAATTAAAATAATTCATATAACTTTTTACACTGTAAACAGATTCCTGTTGATTCAAATAACCACTCGGAGACATTGAAATGGATTGCATATGGTCCACGGAGTAGTGCGTTGTCTTTTACTGGGTATATTGTCAATGGGCAGCGGTTTCACACAAAAAATATTGACAGAGAAACGCAACTAGCATGTGTAGGGCAAATGCAAAAGATACTGCACAAGTGCCTGATTTGGTTACTTACTATGGAACGTTGACAGATATAATATTACTAGACTATCACGTATTCTATGTTCCGGTCTTTAGGTGTCAATAGGCAAATAAAGGTAATGGTGTTAAGGTTGAAGATGGATTTACCCTTGTGAACCTTCACCAAAGTCAAGTATCATTTGCGAGAGATCCATACATCCTAGCATCTCAAGCAAAACAAGTCTTTTATTCAAGAGAAGATGATTCATCTAATTGGTATGTTGTATTGAAGGCACCACCAAGAGGTTACCATGAGCTAGAGGTCGACGATGAAAATGCAGATGTAGCCTCAATGCCACCAGAAATTGACATGGATATTGACGAGTCTAGTGATGAAATTAGATATGTCAGGGAGGATTGTGAAGGCATATTTGTGTAAAGGCATAGTAGTGACGAAGTTAGTCATGATTTGGGTTATTTTTTGGTCCAAGAGTGATTAATTAGCTTGCATTTTGGCTGAATTTAGTAGTGACAAAGTTAGTAACATGTATCATGAATTTGCTGTGCTTTTATTATAGAACTTACTATGCTTGTCTCTTCAATATATTTTATGCCTAATTTTAAGTTAATGACTATATACTTACTGCTATTTTTTCTTTGTTTTGAACAGGTGAATAACAATGGCTGGTGATGCAAAGATGAGAAGTTCTCACAAAAGGAAACATGCTCGGGAAGCCACACAAGCATCAAGGGTTTCTCATGTAGGGGATAAGAATATACAAGTTAGTCCAGAACTATGTCAAGATACATTAAACCCATGTGATGAGAGTCCTAAACCCATGTGATGAGAGTCCAGAACCTAACATCCAACACCACTCACCTTCCACAAAAGAAGTGGTACAAGAAGATGCACCACCGTCACAAGATTCAGCTACAGACCCGAGAGGACTTAAGAAAATTAGGGGTCCAACGAAAATGAAAGATATTGCTGTGGAGCCTGGAAGTCGAATTCATGTTGAATTTACTGATAAAGGTGAACCATGTGGTGAGGGCTCAGTTAGTTTGTCTTCTTATTTAGGCCCACTAGTACGAGAACAAGTACCTGTAACACTCCATGATTGGAGGAAGCTTGGTGATGACATAAAAGTAGTTTTGTGGAAATCAATTCAGGTATTATGTGTTCCATTACTCTAGCCTCACTCTGACATACAAGTTATTCATACTAGCATTTTATAATTTTGTTATATTGCTGCATTACTTTGCTAATGCTTTCTTAAATATTAGGTAGCTGATCTCTATTATAAATGACAAGTTTGGCTATTTCATACAAATTACCTCTAGCTTTCTTTGTTTCTTTTATTAAAATGTCTTCTAGCTAATTGTATATAATCTTCAGGCAAGATTTGACTTGGAGGAGGAATGGCAGAAGGCTATCGTATTTAAATCGATGGGATGTATATGGAGGGCCTCAAAGTCAAGGTTAGTGAGCCAAATACAGGAGGCCAAAAACAAAGGAGAAAGACTTCGACTCCAACCTAAGAACATTCAAAGTAGAAGTTTGAGTATTGATGAGACAATTTTATTGAATTGTATTTGAAATTCATGTATGAAGTTTGAGTATTGATGAGACGATTGACATTTATTTTTGTATCATCTTCACGCTTTATATGAAATTTTGTATTAGCTAGCGATAAAATTAATGTCTAGACAATGACAACGTTTCTTAAATGCTATGAAACAAGATATGTAAATGTGTTATGAATTTTCATTTGATAGCACTAGATAAGTGCTACAGAAAACTGAACAATAGCTTTTACTATCACCAGAAGAGGTCAATTTATAGCACTTGAGAAATGCTGTGGAAACCAAGACAATAGCATTTGTTAAATGCTATGATAGGTCAAACTACAGCGCTTAGAAAATGCTATTATTAACTCGACTGTAGCATTTTTCAAACGCTACTAGAGGTCAAGCAATAGCGCTTCAAAAACGCTATCAATATAAGACCTATTATAGCATTTCCAGAAACGCTATGACTGACCTTGTACCTATTATAGCTCGGGCAGACATAGCGTTTACTAAAACGCTATTGAATCCTACCATAACATTTTTCGAATGCTATAGATGAAAATCTATGGTGTAGTGCTACCTCTTGAGTGCAACCAACCACAAAGTTTAATGTTTGGTTGAATATCCAGCTACCAGAGCTTATTAATTAGTTCAATTTGGAGAGGTAGATTTTCTTTTGTTATATATCAATGACTACTGACTATAACTTTTTCCATCAATGCAACTCCATTGAAGTAATCATGACCGCCTTTAACTTTTTATTTCGATATGATTAACTTTTTTTCAAACCTTCTTTTCCATTAACTTCCTTTTGATATTGGCTCCAGCATATATACTAAGTAATTACACTAGGGAATGAAAATCCGATTAAATATTACACAAACACATTTAAATAAGCTCTGCCATGAAAATAAAACAAACAAACTAAAATAAATTAAAATCCGAAATAGCCAATCTAAATAGCATTAGCGAATGAAAATCTAATTAAATGCTCTTGTACCCCACCTTGAAACACATCAACAGAATACAACAAACACTCCTCTTGTACTCCTTCAACCTTTCCTCTGCCGAACAAATAACGAGAACAAAAATTAAACTGAAGCAAAACACAAAACAAGACAAGGTGCCACAAATCCACATGTAGCATTCTGCTACCAAACCAAAAAAGCCACAAGTCCACTTATGACTTCTGCCACCAAACCAAAAAAACACAAAGCACCCAACACAGAGCATTTAGGTAGAAAACCTACCAACAAAGCTTACCATAAGACAAAAAAAGACAAAATTGTATACAAAACAAGTTGAACCAGTAGCCAAAGAAGAACCATAGGCAAAAAAACAACAAGATCAAGACCAAAAATTCGAGCACATAACCAAAGCCAAAACCAACAACAAGATCAGGATTTCACCCTTGATGGGAGCTTACCATAGCCAAGAGTTCATCCTTGATAGCTTGCAGACATTCAATTCACAAAATAAATTACTACAAGTCAGCCCAATAAAGTCCTACTAAGGAAGAGTCCCCAAATTTCATTAATTTTTAAAGACTTGTTATGAAGTTGAAAAGTTTGTTCACTTCCCTAGCCTTTTGAGAAAATGCTACAAAGTTTTGTTTTCATAGTACTGTACTTGTCACGCCCCGGATTTTGAATAATAAATTCAAATCCGAAACCTGAATAATTACAATTACAAAAAACCAAATCTCGAAACTTCGAGTTCATTATTACAATTCACTCTCACAATATATTATAAAGCTCAAATGAGCATAACACACCTCACAACTTACAATTGTTGTAAAACTCTAACAATTGCTCTAACCGCACGATCACCGTCCTGGTTCTCCTGTCCTGTAGGATTACCCGCTACACAATTTGAATAGTGTACCGGGAGTTGCAACAACACAAAACCCGGTAAGCTTTTTACAGCCAGTATGAGTAAACAAGAAAGAACTGTTGATTTATTAGATTTCAAGACTACCACAAACCCACGTTACTTTCTCACTCTCATATATATATATAGCCACTTATGAGTTACTCTCAATTTAGCTCATAAGATCACTCACTCTCATATATATATATAGACACTTATGAGTTACTCTCAATTTAGCTCATAAGATCACTCACTCTCATATATATATATAGACACTTATGAGTTACTCTCAAATTCGCTCATAAGATTTCCCAACATTTGGTAGACAGACTCATATATATATATAGACCCTTATGAGTTACTCTCAATTTCCCTCATAAGGTTACCATATATATATTGACACTTATGAGTTACTCTCAATTTCACTCATAAGGTCACTCCACATTTGGCAGACAGACTAGAGCTCTAACTGAACGTAACCACTCGTCCGGCCACAGACGTGATTACGATTTAATACTATTAATAACCACCAGCCCGGTACGAGAGCGTGATTCACTAATAGATGCCATGGTCACCTCGTGACCTAGTGATCTCCACAGATCACAACAATTTATTGTTCCTCAACAATAAAACTCAACACCTCTCACAATATATTGTTTCTCAACAATAAACTCAATATCTCTCACAATATATTGTTTCTCAACAATAACTCAACACAACTCCAACAATACATATTATTTCACGTAATAATATATATACAGACATTCACACAGGAATGTCTAGTAACACCAACAATAGTTCATATGATTGCAACAAAATAAAGCAATTAATTGTATTGGGTTCGTAATATGAACCACGTGAGGATTACTCACCTCGATAATCCCGCTGCGTCTTCAATTCAGCTCAAAATACGATCCACAATCGTCCACCAACTCAAACCGTCAATCACCTAGTCCAATAATGATCTTGACTTAGCCAACAACTCAAATATGTAATTAAACGACGATCCAACGCTCAGATTCAAATTAAACGATGATCCAACGGTCGGATCTGAATTTAATGATGATCCAACGGTCGGATCCTCACGGATCGCCTTTAGGATCATCCTCCAAAATTATCACGAAGATCCAACGGTCAGATCTTCCTGAATCGCCTTTACTAACATCTCCACAAAATTATATGAAAATCCGACGGTCAGATTCTCACGAATCGCCTTCCGAATCACTATTTCTCAATTATACGAAGATCCAACGGTCGGATCTTCGCCCGTGACCTCACAAGGTCACCGGGACAGTCATACGATCAACATATCCAAAATTGAAGCAAAACCGATGGTCAGATCTTCACAGATCGTAAACCGAAGATAAACGTAAAAACGTTAAATAGTAACGTCAAAACGTAAATCCACTATTTATCAACTTTTTCTAACATGACCATGTTATATATCAAAACGCTCGTATGGATGCATAGATCATCGCCTAGATAATGAAAACTCGAAATATGGTCTGATGCGCCGCCACAAGCGGTGGTCAGTGGGCGGTCAACGCGGCGGTCAACGACGGTCAACCACCTCAGATGGCAAAGTGACCAACTACAAACTGGTTCAAAATGAAAGGGTGATCGACTTCCATACCTGGAGCTAAGTCTGGTTTGGCCTAGATCGTCCTAGATCAAGCGTTGAAGTTGGATTAATCTCGTGCGTCTGATCAGATTCAGATTAAATCAGGGACGTCGAAAAAGTCAAACCATGATCTAGCGTTCTATACACAAAATCGTGATGAAAGGCTTACATGGGGATGATCAGCATGAGGAGGAGATCACGAAAATGGGGACGATCGGCCCATGCAACGCCGGAAAAGTCGTTTTCCGGTCGGGTCGGGTTCACATGGCTGGGGCGTCTTCGATCTCCATCTGGGGGCAGCGGCGGGGCAAGACGGTGGCAGGGAGCGGCTGGGCGTGCGACGGCGAGCTCGGGGAAGGCCGGGTCCGTGGCCAGAGGAGGCCGGAGGAGGGCCGTTCGGCCGGGTCGGGTCGAGCGGTTCGGCCGCGTGGGAGAGGAGAGAGGACGGAGGGTTTCGGGGGACTATTCCGCAAAATCTCCATTTTTTTGTCCTTAATGAATAAATCAGAAATTTTTCCTATTTATAGAAAATTCCCAATTTTCAAATATTCATAACTTAATCATACGAACTCCGAATAATGCGTTCCACATGTCCACGAACTCGTATCGACGAGCTCTACAACTTTCATGAAGGAAGTTTTCCCAAATTTTGAACGAATAAAAAGTCAACTTTGTTGACCCCCTAAAAACGTTCGTTTTCGAAAATAAAATCGTTCGAACTAATTCCACAACTTCTCCAAGCTTCGTACTCGCTCCTACTATCGTGAAATCATTTCTAAAAATCCACGGAAATTAATTTGGATTTTTCGGGGTATTACAATCTACCCTCCTTAAAGAAATTTCGTCCCGAAATTTGAGCGTAAGTCAATTCCTCTCGATTAAGGTTGACCTAATCATAGAATCTCCATCTTTTCCAAATCTGTAGTAATCTACAAAGCCACAATCCTTTGTATAAAAATACATTCCTAGGGCCACTAAATCCTTTCATCACAATGTAAATTCACAAAACAACTGCTCAACATCACTCCACATCAATTACACAAAATCATCACGTGGATCATCTCATAGATCCTTACATAGATCTTCACATAGATCATCACATAGATCTTCACATAGATCATCACTCTGTACTGGCATACAAGCACAGTAAACACTCCCACAAAGTGTTTCGCTACTCAATTAGCATCACGGTAAATCTCTATAGTAAAACTCAAGCATGCACCATTCTTCACAACAATAGAGATGCATCACTCAAAACAAATCATCCCAAAAAGCACGCCAATAAATTATGTCACCCAATGATGATGACTTGGGCTTGCTCAATCCTTGGGCTAAGCACTAGGGCTGGCCAATTGGGCCTGAAGAAATCGGACCATCCACATTTCGAACCGGCCCAAACCAATTTGGGTTTAACATTTGGGCCTACTATTCGGGCCGAACAATTGGGCTTACCATTTGGGCCTACCATTCGGGCCGAACAAAAGCATTTTGAATAGGCCCAACCAATTTGGGCTTACTATTCGGCCCACAAAGTTTAGCTCGGCTACGGTATGAAATTGTACATACCGTAGGTATACCGTATATACGTATGCATACCGTACAGACCGTATATACGTATATATACCGTACATACCGTATATACGTCCGTATATCAAGCATATACGAGATCCAAAAATATTTGTAGGAGGTAAGGTTCGAACTCCCGACCTCGAACACGAAAGTTTTGCTCTCAACCACTGAAGCAAGAGCTGCCTTCATTAATATATGCTCACGTGTTATATTTATTATGTCATAAGCGACATAAATAAAATAACGGGGGAGGCAAGGTTCGAAACCTCAACCTGCCGCACGAAACCTTTGTCCCCCAACCACTGGAGCACAAGCTGTGCTTAATATAATGTGTACAAATGTTATACTTATTATGTCATAAGCGAACATAATAAAAATAAACGAGAGGCAAGGTTCGAACCTCTGACCTCTTGTACATGAGCCTTGCTCTTCAACCACTAGAGCACCAGCTGCTCTCGTTACTATCCATGCAACTTCTTTTATTTATTCTATCATAAGCGATAGAATAACAACAAACTGTCGGTACACTCCACGTGCCACGACACGTCTCTTCCGTGATTTACGGAAAGCAAATCACTTTCGGCTAAAGCTGTCTGCCACAGCGTCTCGAGGTTCGGCCTGTCCCCTTACACGCTCAACACGCGCCAACAGCTTTTCCGGGTTTCGGGGCGACTTTAATCCAACGCGTGGATTCAAATTCTGAGATCGTTCATCCAACGGTGGAGATCTGCTCACCTTGTTCTATAAATAGGTGCATTCTGGAGAAAAACTGTTCACTCCAAAAGAAAAGAAATTTTTCTTCCGAGCTCAAGTCTTTCTCTCTCAACTCTTCAGCCTTTCTCTTCTCAAATCCTTTCTTCATCAATTTCAATCCTTCTCTTCTGATCTTCTCTCCCATCTAGTTGATTCAATCCCATCTTTCCTCTGAACTTTCAGATCTTCAATCTTTTCCTCCAAATCTTCAATCCTTCTTTCTCAGATCTTTTCTTCCATTTGAAGATTCGATCTCATCTTTCCTCTGAGAATCTCAGATCTCCAATCACCAGTTCAACAACTCCAATCCTTCTAACAAAATCTCCCTCAAACACTAAACCATGTATTCCTCGATTTCCACATCCTCTCACCCCATGACCCAAGAGCCACGAACTCTGCAACTAATGGAGCTCCAAACCCCGCAACAAATGGAACCACAACAACAGCAACCAACAGAGGAGGGAGGAAACACCCAAGCAGCTGGAAGTAGTGCCAACATGGATTTCTGGCGAAGCCGTACCAGGTGGATTCCTACTCCAGAACAAATAAGAATCCTCAAGGATCTTTACTACGTCAAGGGATTTAAGTGCCCAACTACAGAGCAGATTCACGAGATCTGTCTCCAGCTGAACCAGTATGGGTATGTTGAGGGTAAGAACATTTACTTTTGGTTCCAGAACGTCAGGGCTCGAGAGAAGCAGATGAATAGGTGTAATCAGGCTGCTCCAGTGCCCATGAGAACTAGTTCTCTTGGTACTGGTAGATCCATTGATCTCAATTTTGGGTCCACTGGTTCTACTGGTGCTGGTGGATCCATCGACATCAATTTTGGGCCAGCTGGTGGATCCATTGACATCAATTTTGGGTCCACTAGTTCTACTGATGATGGTAGATCTATTGATCTCAACTTTGGTTCCACCTATTCTACTGGTAATGAAGGATTTCTTGATTTAAATTTTGTTTCATATTCTTCCTCACACTTCAACACTAATACCAGTCCAACTCTTTTGGCACAACAGGAGGACAAACATCCCTGCAACAACGAGGAGGAGATCACCAGGAGGTTCAAACTCTTCCTCTGTTCCCCGTGCACGGCGAGGACGTCTTTGGTAACCTGAAGACTACTTCCGAGGAAGGTAGTGCACATGATTACTATTTCGGTGGCTCAGGCGGTTACAACCGTGGATCTCCAGTTTCTCTTGAGCTCAGCCTCAACCCATCCGGAGCTACTGATTAGGCTTAGTATAGCGTAGTTCCAATTTCCTTTTTGTAATAATAAATCAATAAGATGGTGTGCATGTTGTTTCTTCTTTTTGTTTAACCAACAACAACACCAAGGATCGAACCTTGGTCACCCAATACTATTTTCAAAACCATAAACAACTCTACTGCACACATCTTTCATAATGATGCAATAAAAACAATCACTCAAAAAGAATCCAACAATCAATTAAGTTGCACAGAGGTCTAGCTAGCATCCTCTGAGTCAAACCAAACACAAACAATTTCGTCGCTAGAATTCAGGGATTAATAAAGCTAAACACTTCCCATTCAGAAACACCTATAGAGCACCAAACTTAACACCTCTTACGCTCGTGATCTTTAGAACTAGAACACTAACATATCCTTCACTGGGCAGGAAAGTACATGTCTCAAAAGAATGCTACAAATTCGCTCCAAGTCATTATCGATAATTCATATCCTTAGTACCAAATCTAATCATGGTCATGTTTCACCTTAAAGAAGGAACATAGCCACATTCTTCTTCTTTCTCAATACAGTACCATCATGGAAAAATACTAGCTCTAATGAATCTCTACTCAAGTAAACTCTCACCTTGAACTTTCAACTCCTTAAGTTCAGTTTCATCCAATAAGGCGACATTAATATAGGTATCTAACCTGGTATCACCTCGATAACAAACTCCACCACCCTCCTTATAGATAACCTAAGTATCTCCAAATTACCTCACTACACTCAAAAATTTATATCAATCTCTTCCCAAACCACAGAGTCAAGAATCCTGTTCAATGGCTAACACCTTAACCAAGGTGAGTTCTATCAAATGGTTACATCACACAACTACCACTAAAGCACTACAAGCACTGCCATAAAAACTGTTATAAAATAAACACTACTGGCACCACCACAAGGCTGCCATATGCACAAGTCTGCTATAGACATCAGGGAAAAAACCCATACTTTTACTCATAACTTTTCCTTCTAAAAGTTCATCACGTAGTGTATATAAAATCACCACACAACCTTCTTAGTCTACACTAAGAATTCAATCTCACACAAGGTCAGCATAATTGCCTCAGAGTCACTTTAATCACGTATCACATGTCAATTACCAAAACTCCACTAAGACGTCTCTTTATAAAACAAGATATCTAATCCTTGATACGTACACCTCATCTAAACATCTGTACGTCCAACTTAAGAAGACAAAATTTATAACAATTCATACTCGTATCCACACTAGGTACGTGCATAGGTCCACACCATGTCCTCAACCAAACACTTCAACAATCAAAAGAACCTCATTTCCATAAAACAATCCTCGTTGACTTAACAGAGTTGAATCAAGAGGTTCCTATTCCTCAAGGATTGTAACTCGCGGCCACTGAACTTATTCCAATACGAACCTACAAGACAACTGTAAGGTTCTAAGTACAACCCCTTCGAATCTCCATCACCTAAGGAGTATAGTATGCTTGGCTAATACATGTATAACACTTAAAACACAGTATAAGTCAAATACAAATTCATATTAACCAAGTCAATACTATAGGGAAGGTATTCACGTTCCTAAAACGACCTAGCGGCCTAAACAACTCCCAACACTCACGCATACCCAATGACTTAGCCAATACCAAAGAGCACACGATGGGGATCCGCTGCAGACGGGCCATCACTCGGAAGGTATTGACACATCACCAAATATGCACCTTACGCTCTGATACCAAACTGTCACGCCCCGGATTTTGAATAATAAATTCAAATCCGAAACCTGAATAATTACAATTACAAAAAACCAAATCTCGAAACTTCGAGTTCATTATTACAATTCACTCTCACAATATATTATAAAGCTCAAATGAGCATAACACACCTCACAACTTACAATTGTTGTAAAACTCTAACAATTGCTCTAACCGCACGATCACCGTCCTGGTTCTCCTGTCCTGTAGGATTACCCGCTACACAATTTGAATAGTGTACCGGGAGTTGCAACAACACAAAACCCGGTAAGCTTTTTACAGCCAGTATGAGTAAACAAGAAAGAACTGTTGATTTATTAGATTTCAAGACTACCACAAACCCACGTTACTTTCTCACTCTCATATATATATATAGCCACTTATGAGTTACTCTCAATTTAGCTCATAAGATCACTCACTCTCATATATATATATAGACACTTATGAGTTACTCTCAATTTAGCTCATAAGATCACTCACTCTCATATATATATATAGACACTTATGAGTTACTCTCAAATTCGCTCATAAGATTTCCCAACATTTGGTAGACAGACTCATATATATATATAGACCCTTATGAGTTACTCTCAATTTCCCTCATAAGGTTACCATATATATATTGACACTTATGAGTTACTCTCAATTTCACTCATAAGGTCACTCCACATTTGGCAGACAGACTAGAGCTCTAACTGAACGTAACCACTCGTCCGGCCACAGACGTGATTACGATTTAATACTATTAATAACCACCAGCCCGGTACGAGAGCGTGATTCACTAATAGATGCCATGGTCACCTCGTGACCTAGTGATCTCCACAGATCACAACAATTTATTGTTCCTCAACAATAAAACTCAACACCTCTCACAATATATTGTTTCTCAACAATAAACTCAATATCTCTCACAATATATTGTTTCTCAACAATAACTCAACACAACTCCAACAATACATATTATTTCACGTAATAATATATATACAGACATTCACACAGGAATGTCTAGTAACACCAACAATAGTTCATATGATTGCAACAAAATAAAGCAATTAATTGTATTGGGTTCGTAATATGAACCACGTGAGGATTACTCACCTCGATAATCCCGCTGCGTCTTCAATTCAGCTCAAAATACGATCCACAATCGTCCACCAACTCAAACCGTCAATCACCTAGTCCAATAATGATCTTGACTTAGCCAACAACTCAAATATGTAATTAAACGACGATCCAACGCTCAGATTCAAATTAAACGATGATCCAACGGTCGGATCTGAATTTAATGATGATCCAACGGTCGGATCCTCACGGATCGCCTTTAGGATCATCCTCCAAAATTATCACGAAGATCCAACGGTCAGATCTTCCTGAATCGCCTTTACTAACATCTCCACAAAATTATATGAAAATCCGACGGTCAGATTCTCACGAATCGCCTTCCGAATCACTATTTCTCAATTATACGAAGATCCAACGGTCGGATCTTCGCCCGTGACCTCACAAGGTCACCGGGACAGTCATACGATCAACATATCCAAAATTGAAGCAAAACCGATGGTCAGATCTTCACAGATCGTAAACCGAAGATAAACGTAAAAACGTTAAATAGTAACGTCAAAACGTAAATCCACTATTTATCAACTTTTTCTAACATGACCATGTTATATATCAAAACGCTCGTATGGATGCATAGATCATCGCCTAGATAATGAAAACTCGAAATATGGTCTGATGCGCCGCCACAAGCGGTGGTCAGTGGGCGGTCAACGCGGCGGTCAACGACGGTCAACCACCTCAGATGGCAAAGTGACCAACTACAAACTGGTTCAAAATGAAAGGGTGATCGACTTCCATACCTGGAGCTAAGTCTGGTTTGGCCTAGATCGTCCTAGATCAAGCGTTGAAGTTGGATTAATCTCGTGCGTCTGATCAGATTCAGATTAAATCAGGGACGTCGAAAAAGTCAAACCATGATCTAGCGTTCTATACACAAAATCGTGATGAAAGGCTTACATGGGGATGATCAGCATGAGGAGGAGATCACGAAAATGGGGACGATCGGCCCATGCAACGCCGGAAAAGTCGTTTTCCGGTCGGGTCGGGTTCACATGGCTGGGGCGTCTTCGATCTCCATCTGGGGGCAGCGGCGGGGCAAGACGGTGGCAGGGAGCGGCTGGGCGTGCGACGGCGAGCTCGGGGAAGGCCGGGTCCGTGGCCAGAGGAGGCCGGAGGAGGGCCGTTCGGCCGGGTCGGGTCGAGCGGTTCGGCCGCGTGGGAGAGGAGAGAGGACGGAGGGTTTCGGGGGACTATTCCGCAAAATCTCCATTTTTTTGTCCTTAATGAATAAATCAGAAATTTTTCCTATTTATAGAAAATTCCCAATTTTCAAATATTCATAACTTAATCATACGAACTCCGAATAATGCGTTCCACATGTCCACGAACTCGTATCGACGAGCTCTACAACTTTCATGAAGGAAGTTTTCCCAAATTTTGAACGAATAAAAAGTCAACTTTGTTGACCCCCTAAAAACGTTCGTTTTCGAAAATAAAATCGTTCGAACTAATTCCACAACTTCTCCAAGCTTCGTACTCGCTCCTACTATCGTGAAATCATTTCTAAAAATCCACGGAAATTAATTTGGATTTTTCGGGGTATTACAGTACTGTACTATGCTACAAAGACTGATGACAACGTGCAGACACACGCTTCATTCTAATCAAGAAAATTTGCACAGGCACAAGAATATAGCTCACCTTTTCAAACCAAGGTTTGAGATCACTTTCTTTACAGTTTGGACTTTGGAATAAGATCCAAAAGTCAGTCGCTATTATATTTGACTTAGAAGATGGTAGTATGAGCAACATTGGCTATTCTCAATTGTTTTGGATCCTCGTCCCCCTTAAATTGGTGAAGGTCAACAAGGGGATTTACAGTGTGACGATCATATAGCTTGCAGTTGCAGTCCCCAAGAACTTCCCAAACTTCGTCGTCCAATGACACATTTTCAACAGGGAGGTCATCTACATTCTCTATGCCATTATAGTTAGAAGGACAGGCATCGATGAAATAATACCGCAACAATTGTGTGACTGTCAAACAACTTGAACTTCACACAATGTGAACTAGTCAGTGCAATGTCTCGAACAAATGTCCGCCATCCATGCTTGAAATGTATCGAGTGTTTGCCATAGTAAGTCACTTTAATTTTCCAATACAATTCAGGGTGGATTTCCAGCTTAAATGTATAATAGGCCGGTATGCCTTCCGCTCTCAACCGGTCACGAAATGGACCCCAAGTCAAAATCAACATGCATGAGTACGGAGATGTTACTACAATGCTACTAATAGTATGTTCATATCCAATTACCCTTCATGTAGAAGTGTAATAGAAAAAATCAGTGCACTCTTCAACATGTTCCAAAACACACTACTATATGTTGCATATGGCTAGTATTATATGAATGAGTTTTTATTGAAATTTTTTAAACATATTGTAATACCCTAGAAATTAGTTTTTAATTTTCATGTAATTTATGGAAATTATTATGTTGGTTGCTGTGCGATTAATTGTTTCGTAGGTGAATTGAAAGTGTTCGGACGAATAATTACTCAAAACGTTTTATTTTCGAGGGGTTAAGAGTTGACTTTTTATTTGTTAGTTTTCTCTGAAAACTTCCTTCAAGAAAGTCGTAGAGCATGTCGATACGAGTTCATAGACATGCAGCCCGCAAAAACTGGAGATCGTATGAAGAAGTTATAGTCAACGGAAGTTATTTTTATTTTTGGAAATTTTAGTATAAATAGGATTATTTTTTGGAGAAAAATTTCATAATTTCCTTTTTAGGAAATTTCCAGAAAATTTATCTCTCTCCCAAACCCTCGACCTGGCCGAGAAATGCTTGACCCGACCCGGACCCATTTTGCTATTTTGGAGTCTTCCAGCAGTGAAACCGCCCAAACCGGTGCGTCTCGACCTTGCTGTCTTTCCCCAGCCACTGGCTTGCTTTAATTAGCAACGTAAGCAGCAAAAAATGTAGCGGCGACTGACCTATTTGGTCCTCTCTCCTTCGGCCACTACAGCGCTTGAAACCACATGGGGTTTGAAGCTCTCTTTCTCCTGGTTTGATTCATGAAAACCTTGAAGATCGATTTGAAGTGTGGAGCAAGAAATCAAACTTTGAAGTTTAACGGCTGAGATCTTTCAAGCTTGATCTAAGTTGAATCGGCCTTAGTGCCAGTTATGAAAGTTGTTCCTCGTGTTATGATCTACAAGTCTACAAGTTGGGCGGAATTGATCCTCCAGATTTGGATGTTGGATGGGCAGCGCGTGAGCTCACGTGCAGCCGCTTGTGGCAGCGCGTCCGGCCACCTCTGGAGTGGTTTTTTGCTTCGTTATCTTGTGTTCATTGAGACGAATGTGTAGGTATGTTCAATTTTGTGTTTGCTCGATTTTCTGTCCATTTTTGTGTAGGACGAGTTCGGTTATTTCTTGTTTTGGTTCGTACAATTTTCTATCCGTGAGGATCCAACCGTTGGATCGTCATTTTGTTTGGGCGATTTGATCCTAGAAGTGTTTCGGAGACCTTGTGTTGTCTTCGTTGAAGTTTCGTCTCGATTGACGTATCCTTCTGATAAGTTCACGTGTTTCGAACTTAAAACGATTGGGTCTTTGTGTTGTATTGAGTGTGACTTTTATGTAATTAGGTGATTGACGAGGTTGTTTGAGCGGAGTTTGATGGTTATGTGCTTATCTCAAGTTGTGTGTGAAGACGCAGAGAGATTTAGAGGTGAGTAAATTTCACATTATTTTGGGTGATAAATTAGTTGTGTGATAGTTTTGGTAGAATTAATTGTTAGCTATAAAATTATATCTGTTGCAAATAAATATTAGTTTTGAAATATATGAACTTGATTGTCAACGGTTCATGGATAAGTTAAAATGAAGTTTTGTTACAAAATGATTTTCCAGTAGTGTAATTGGTGAAATTATAGTTGGTACTAGTGACATCTTTGAGTGGATGACTACATGTGTGTGTGTGTGTGTGTGTGTATCTTGGTGGAATTGTGTGATTTGTTCACTATTATTGTGCAATGTGATTTGACGAAAATAAATGAATTTGGAAAGAAAAGATGGTATTGTCAGTTTTGAGTTTTGAGTGAAGTACGTACGATTTTGGTGATGGTTTTGAGATGTGAAAATAATATTTTGAAAATGATTTTGATATTGTTTTGAGATTGTTGGACATGAGGAAACAATATTTTGAAGCGATAAGTTATATTGGGGTATTGCGTTTGATGAAATACCTCCATATTTGTTGGTTTGATATATAGTGATCTGTGTGATGATTGTGGTGCAAGGATGTGGGTTGTTGTTGAGATTGTTGATGTGGTGATTAGTGTTATCAATAGATGAAAGTGTATTGATTTTTAGTTTATTTCTGGTATTGAATTGCTTGATGTTATTTATAATCTTGTAATTTCCTGAACTAAATTATATGCAGGGATTAAACAGGTGTCATGTCATAATCTCTTTGCATAGCAGCTTGTATACCCTCATTTGACTAATTCTTATCAACCATGAAAGAATCAATGTACCCTTTAGCAATAAATGGAGCATTGCCATGATAGTTCTTTCCGGTCAACTCACTACATTTGTGCTCCATGTTTATGTTCTTTATGTAGAATGTAGGTGAAACTTTGCCCTTAACAGATGCCCAAATCCTAAATGGACAACCTTCATTTGTTGCGCACACTACCTCCACCCTTTTCCTATCATTGGTTTTAAATGTGAGCAGCTTTTTTGTCTTTACTGAGAACACTCTAATAGCATCCTTGAACACATCTGAATTTGGAAATGACATGTCAAGCTCAAATTGGGGATTTTTCATGTCTTCTTTTTGGAACTCCCTCCACTTGGACCACCTTTTCTTCTTTCTCCTTTGCCCACTTTGAAATCGTTCTTCTTCATCCTCAGTTGTTGCTAAATCAGTTCCACTATCAAACTTCTCAGAATCTTCACCTTCTCCATTCGAAATGTCACCCGCAAATCCCATTTCATTGAACTCGTGACTAGCATTAGGGTCACCATCGACATTGACCTTAAACAGAACTTCATCATCATTATCATCAAGGTCGTAGTCACTATCTACCACATTTTCAAAAGGGAAAATTTCAAGAATAGTACATGAAGTATCGACCATTCTAACCTTTCGTGAATCAACTTTCGAAACTATCAAAACGGTACATCAAGTTTAAATTTCTACCCAATTTAGGTACATGCCGTTACGGGTTCCGTTATGATGCATGCCATTGTCAAATAATTGAAGGGTAAAATAGTATTTTTAAAGTTTCCTTTCTCTCTCTCTCTCTCACCCTCTCAGACACTTTCTGACTCTAGCTCCTCTCTCTCTCTCTGTCTCCTCTTTATCTAAAGACTCAGATGCTCAGTCTCTCACTCTCTCCTAGTCTCCTCGACGGTCGACGACACCAGTACGGCGGGCCAGCGGCACCTCCTAGTCTCCTCGAATCCGGATCCGATCCGGCCCTGTCCTCGAATCTACGGCACCACCATGACGGACGGCGATGGAACGAAGCCCGCAATTTTTGATCTTCAACTGGTTCCTGGGAAAATTCCGGCGCCATTTTGATAAGCATGTGGTGAGAAAATCCTTCTACTCTTCATGCCTTATCTTCTGGTGTGATCAATTTCAAGTTTTGATTGGGTTTTGAACAATTGGTGTTTTTGGGTAGCGTCGGCTGTCGCTGAGTTCGTGGTTTCCGGCCTACGGCGACTTCATCGACGACGACAAGGGGCTAACATATGAGGGGCTGTTGCGGATGTATGACGACGGAGGCGGCGACGTAGTTCTAATGGTCGTCGGAGGAGACCTGGATGGCTAGTCCGATGGTCTCGATTGGGGTTGGGTTTGGGGGAAGGTTAGAGAGTTGGATGAGGGAGGATTGACACGTGTCGAGGAAGTGGGTGGCTTTGCAGGTGAGTTGGATATGAGAAACGGCGGCGGTGGTGGAATGATGGTAGTGGCGGGCGGCGGAGGAGAGGGAGAGGAAGAGAGTAAGGGTGAGGAGGGAGAGGAAGACGAGGGAGGCCATGAAGATGAAGAGGAATTTGGAGGGTTTGGATAGGGAGGAACATGGTTTGGAGAGTGAGGTGAAGCTGGGTTTTATGGGTTTTCGGTGATGGGTGGTCATCGAAGGGAATGGGAATTCAGCTACGGTGGTCGGCTGCAGTCAGTACGAGGGAGAGGGAGAGGGAGAGAGAGATGGGTGCTCAGTTTAGTTTTTTTTTTTTTTTTTATCATCCTTGAAAAGACGGATTTACCCTCAAAAATTTGACAAAAAACACATTAATTAACGGAGCATGTAACGGCATACACCAAAATTAGGTCGAGATTTGAAATTCATGTACCGTTTTGATAGTTTCGAAAGTTGATTCACGAAAGGTTAGAATGGCCGATACTTCATGTACTGTTCTTGAAATTTTCCCTTTTCAAAATCAGGATCATCACTATCAGATGTTTCAAGTTCTTCTTCAATGCCTTCTGCTTTAGCATAACTATTTTTCCCCATAAATCTGGTTTCATATGGTCTGAATTTCTTCTTCATCTTGCATGCTTTTTGCTTCATTCTAGGTCTCTTTCTATTTTTACCGACTACATTATCACTTGCAATTGTCTCACTAGCTTTGATATTCATAAACTGTTTTGTCAAGTGAGTAACCACATCTTTCTTATTATTTGGCCTACCTCCCTTGTTTCTCTTTCCATTTGCCTCACTTGAAACCTTTGCCCCATTTAAAGTCCATGCACAATTGTTGCTTGTCACAGTAGGGTCACCATCAATCACTTCTTCCAGGTCTTCTACCACATTGCCAATATATTTTTGGTGATCAACCTCTTTAGGAACCCCCACCCTCATCCTCTAACTCAGTTTTTTTTTTTTCCTTACACCTCCCTCAACAATGTAAATCTGCAATATCCGATTACTTGGCATAAACTTCAACATATCTAACACATCCTTGTCTTCACATATGGGTAACCAAACCTTCTCCTTGAATACTTCCAGGTTACAGAAACCAATACATAATAGGAGGTTCTCTATAACCCAAGTCTTCAGCATAGATATTCAAATCAGGTCAGGACATCTTATCAGGATCTAATCTATCAACATACACCACCTCACCTCCCTTGTACTGCCTACTACCACTACCCAACCTATAGAACCTGCCTTCATGGTGAATCTCCATTGAGAACCAATCCAAATCTGCAAATAAATAATAAAACTTTTGTTAAGATAACTGGTTTCAAAGATTTTTTTTTTTTTTTTTTTGATGAAAGACTAATGTATATATAACAAAAAGGGGGAGACAAAAGCCATACCCCAGGTACAAAGAATAAAGAGAAGATGGAACAACAACCACTTCCCAACATCAACAAAAAAGTTCAAAACTAAAATGAAAAAAGAAACAGAGAAGAAGGTCAAAACTAGACCAGTATGATTAAAAGAACCGAAATCACGGGCCTTCAAGAGCAGTAGGCAATTGTAACCAAATTTCATCTTTAAGAGGGTATCAGTACATGGATTTAAATTGGCCAAAATAAGCTAACATTCATAAGTGAGAAACCAAGCAAGTCCTAGAGAGTAACTGAAGAGCTGGACAAGGTAAGAAAAACAAGGCTGAACTGGTAGTTTAGATAGAAGCTAACTCATCATTCTCACTTAATTGTGAATTGGAGAACTTCAAAATGTTGTGTTTGCTTCACTGCTTCCAGAGATTAGAGGAACATTAGTCTTTTTATTGTTGAAAGGGATAGCGCATGATTATAGGTGGTGAAAGACTCTGTAAATACCGCCTATATCACATACCGCCAAGCATAAGCAACGACCTCATAGGTGGCCCCACGACATGGCTAGCCCAGCCTATGGCATGCATCCGGTAGACCGACACCCGAGCTACCTCGCCATGGTGGAGGTCGGCCGGTATCTTGCCAGGAGGCCACTCTCCCATGCTCTCCAAAAGGCTTCAAGAGAAGCAAATATGTGTATTATTATCCCACATCGGAAATATAGAATAGGATGAGACTTCCTTTAGCTATAAGAGGAAGTCCTCCCCTTCTTGGAAAGGGATGGGATCCATGATCCCCACACTTGTATATTACAAAAGCTACTTGGCCTCACTCATAGTGAAATCTCTAAGTAGACGTAGCCTTGCTTTAAGGGCAAGGTGAACCACTATACATGCTTGTGTCACTCTCTCTCTCCATCATGATCCATACTTAGTTCCCGTATTCTCACACAGAAACAGACTCCAAGTCAAGTTCATTAAGAAATCAATAAAGAATTTCATAAGAAGATGAAATAGACCTCTTTCTTTAACAGATTCTCAAAGAAACTTCTTCATCCTCTCTCATCTTTCCTCACTTCTCTCCACCTACTCTCGTTTTCTCCCGAGTTAGCCCCATCCCCAAATCCTCTCTTTTTTTCCCTTTTTCTTTCTTCCACCGCCTCCCTTTCTCACTCTTTGTCCTCTTTCTTTGACACTTAAGCCATAAGGCAATAAAATAATAAACAAAGAAATTGCAATAGTTCTCAAGCCATAATCCAAACATTAGACGATTAGGTCATATCCACAACATATATCAAACAAGAAAAAAAAATTATGTAAAGATTACAGATTGGAATAGAATATTACTTTTCGAGAGAAGACAGAGACAAACAAAAGAATAAAGCAAAGACAAGCAATTCTTAGTTTTATGATAGCTAAATTTATAAGCTATTGATTTTCCTTATTCACACTTAAGATTGTCAATTGTAGCAAGGGTAAACAAGGGTCTTTCCCGCAGAGGACTAAGGTTATAACTACTCAAAACAATGTCACAAAAGTGACCACTGTTCCTAGCGAACAGCAATCGAAAATATAATTAAAAACCTAATCTAAACTATTCAGAAAAATATGAAAATTTACAGTAACGTACTAGACACACAGGGCGTCCAGCATACAAAATTTGGTGATTTTTGAAACTGATTTACTATATTAAAAAAATATATAAAGGTAGAGTACAGAAGCTGAAAATAACAAAACTGGTTTGATTTTAGAAAACAATGAGAATAAAGCTAGTTAGGGAAGATACATCCACACCCGACAATCACACACACGATTATTTGTTCAATCTTAATTCAATTAATCTAGATGAAGATGCTCAGGTTGGCTCGGTACGCTTGAACACAACCTATTACCCTTTCTTACTTCGTACGCTAGGCAGGAAGTGCTCTACACCTAGACTATTCCCAAGCAATGCAACCTAAAGGTACGCTTATTAGATTAAACATGCAGAGATCATTAAGGTCTAAAAGAGTTTGAGACATCACTAGGCATCGCAATAAACTTAGCGCCTTGCTAAACCTAGGACTTACTTTACTTGATAGTGAAAACTAACAATTGCTTCTCTAGAAGGTTTGAGGAGTCCAACTATTGACACAAGCATCAAACAATCAAAGCGGTAGAATCCTAACATGCATACTAAGCGTGCACTCAAAGCATACAAGCAAGCATTCATCAATGAAAAAGTAGTAAACAAAAGTCTTATCTTGGATTAAAAGAAAATAACATCAAAAGTCAAATCATCTTGTAGTTCATGTCTAGGGGCTTCAAGCAGCCCCCTAACTAATAAAAACTAGCTAAACATAGAAGAAATAAAACTAACTAAAGAAGGGGAGGAAGAGAGAGCGAGAGAGAGCTGCTGCAGATTGATCTCCTTTTATATGCTTAGAGGTTGCCTTCATCTTTCTTGTTGTGTAGGAAATCCAAAACTTAAAAGAATTAGGGTTCACGTGCTTAGGTGGAGTTTTCCTATTGGCTCTTGAACTTGATGACTTATTCCAACCATTCACATCATGCCATTTGTCCATATTAAGCTGAAATATGAAGCACAAACTCGTCCTCGGGCTTCTCGGTGTGATTTGGGCCTCGAAACATAAATTCCCGTCCAACCTCATATTCACGCGCAGTCTGACCTTTTTGTACTAAATCGGCCATAAATTCTTCTAGAAAAATGATATTGATGAGCTGTAAAAAGATTCGGAAACTAGACATCTAAGGCTTTCCATCAATATAAAGATCATCCTCTGGATCGTTGTGAGATGGTCTCAGTGATCTGTCGAAGTTGACTGATCTGCACAGGCAGATTTGCTGATTTCGCCTTTCAATTTCTCTTTTACTTCTTTTCTCCTTCTTTGCTCCAAGATACCTATAAGACAAATAAACAATGTAAATAACTAGAAAATACACTAAACTAACAAAGAAAGTATAGAGATTAACGTTATTAATATCACATAATTATGCTCCTATCATTTTACTAGTGCAACAACAGTAATCGACCTCATAGAGGTGTTGAAAACCTTGTTTAGAGAGGAACCCCTAACCCCAATCCCAAATTCCATCCTCTTAAAACACTAACCCCAATCCCAATTTCAATCATTTTAAAACCCTAACTCAGGAGGATTCACATATCATTTAATTGAGATGTCATTATCCAGATATATACTTCAAATTCGGCCAAAATCAGTTTGTGTCTAATACGGGCTCCAAAATCTGATTTTTATCCATCTTTTCTTGTTAAAAACGATTCCCAATCCATATCACCTTTGTATAGGATGTTTTGGACTTCTTCTAGATGCTTCTTGAATGTTCTTGGGCTCTCCTAGTCCACTCAGGTATCCTAGTGTCATCAGGACTCCTCATGTCTTCAGGACTCCTAGTCGAACAAGGACTCTTCACATGTAATGTTCTTGAACCTTCTGGAATCTTCTTTGCTTTCCTAGTTCAACTGGAACTCCTTGTGTCATTAGGATTCCTTTTCCTGACAGGAGTAGGTTTCCTAGTCCAACTAGGACTCTGCATTTTTAGCCATGTTTCTTCATTTCTCCGAACATGTTTCCTAGTTGACCCAAGATTCCTACTTTGACTGGGATTCCTAGTCGGACCACGAATTCCTCGTTGGACCATGTGTACTCCATTTCTTCATTCCAGCTCATTTATGCATCTCTTGTGCCTTCTACTTGTCATTTCCAACGTCTCACATCCTTCTCAGGTGCCTTTAAGCTCATTTCCTTGTCATTTATTCCAATGTACCTAGAAAATAGAAACTAAATGAAAAATGATTAAGTAAAGGAAATAACTAAGCAAAATATGGGGAGTTAAATATTAAAACGTCGCATTAATATGCTCCTTTCATTTTTGATAGGATAGCGTTGTATACCTTGATTGCATGATTCAATAGGCTTAGTAATGGTGCGTTCATCTTACTTAAGTAATTAAGGAAAGTAAAATAAGGACAATGATTGCGTTATGACTTGTTCTTTATTGATTTCTCTATGTCTTAGTAATTGGAATTAGGTTGCATATATGTAATTGGTTTGATCATCTATGGTGGGGGATTTCTCATGCCTTTAACGTTTTCTCCATCTAATTTTCTAAACGTTAAATCGTTTTTGTTTTATTTTAATCTTGCGTTTCAAAACCTAAACACCCCCTTGATTTCTTAAATTCTGTTTTTATTTTCTGTACTTTTTGTATTTTCATGGTTTTGTTTTAAGTGTTAGTTTTATTTTAGGTTTTGAGTTTTAGAGTTAGAGTTTGTTTAGGATTCTAATTTGTTTTCTAGTTTGATTTGATTTCCTAGTTCATGTCTAGTTAGTATTTGTGTTCTGTTTGGATTAGGATTCCTAGTCAGTTTCTGTTTTCAATTCCTAGTTTGTAAACTTTGTATTAGTTCAGGATTCTTTTAATATTCATTGTATATATAAATGTGTGTATCTTGTTTTGGTTGAATGCATGTTTACCATCAACCCCTTACTTGAACAATCCCTACTTATTCTATACTAACAATTACATTTGCAGGGTTAAATAACGCTTGTTTTTAGCGTATCACTGCTCTTCTTGATAAGATGTGGAAATTAAACTTAACCCCTAAAATTAAAATTTCTCTTGGATGATGATTAGAATAGACTCAAAACAAGAGATAGACTATCAGGGCACGTTTACTTACTTGGAATGAGAGGGAATGATTACGGGGTAAAACTATTCATACGTTTACTAACACATAAATGAATCGGAATGATTCCGGATAAAAGCATTCCTGTGTTTACTAACACATGAAAGAATCGGAATGGGTGTAGGTCCCATCTCTTTATAAGGAATCGATTCCTGAATACTCAGGAATTTGATTACGAAGGGGAGAGATGGGTTTAGGAATCAACTCCTCCGGAATCAATACCGATTCATTTCTTCTCCCATTCCAGTTGTCTCCGATTCATGATTATTTTCCATTCTAAGTAAGTAAACGTGTCATCAATATATAACCCCAATATTTCTCCTCTATATCCTTCTTCCAATATTCATAATGAAATTATGGATGACCTTTTTATGAACATTGAATGGTCTTAAAGTGCCTAACCTTAGATCGTTCCATAGGAGCTAAGATCATTTTGTGGCATTTTCCAGAGGAGATGAGTGCCAATTGATGTTAAAGCCAAATGGCGTCACCAGCATTCACTGGCGGACCTCGCATAAGGCAAGTGGGGGCTGCCGCCCACACTGCATCATCATATACACACTGATATATATAGAAGCTCTGGACAATTTTATGCATTTGAAAGTGTATTATGCAGCTTTTGCCCCCACAAGTGTCATGATTTTGATGATTTCATGCATGTTTAATCTAATATCATAAAAATTTCTCCTTATTTTCATATGTTTTATGCATAAATTGTTTTTTGGAAATGGGTGGACAAGAATTTCAGTTTTCGTTAGCTATTACGGTTTAAATTCGCCCCCGCATAACTAATTTTCTAGGTCCGTCACTGCCAGCATTAGTATAGATCAGTTTTTAATTTATTATTATTTTTTTTTATAGTGTAGTTCAAATATTTTTTTTTTTTTTTTGGGATAAATAGTGTAGTTCAATTTGGATAGTTGGAAATCTGCATTGCTAGAGACAATGCTACTGAGAAGCTACTGAAATATTTAAATATTTAATAATCAAATCTAGCTAAACACATAAATTCTAAAACTTTTGAGACTTAAAATCCCTCTCAATTCTTTTCACCAACGAACAAGAGAATTCTTAGAGAAGCCACTCAACAGAGCAATTACTGCCAATGCGAGTTTGGCCTTGGCTGCTTTGAATACAAGAAAGTAGAAGGGACAATAAAAATAAAAAATGAAATCTCTATATACACACACATACGACATAGAATATCGTCATAAATAACAAATTACATACCATCAGATAGATTATGTGTATGCCACATGTGCATAGTTATACTTTCCAAATAAAAATGGAATTGTACAGATTCTAGATCCTTCCTTCCCAGTAACATTTATATTTCCTGCCTTTAAAAACCAGGAGCTGACCGAGACCACTCCTCTTTCTCTCGCCGTGTATTCATCTTCTTCTCTTTGCAACAACAAATCTCATCTTGCGCAACATCGGTTAGTTCTCTATCTAAATTCCAATTCTGGGTTTTGGGTTTGTTTTCTTCAGAAATTTTAGTTTAATTTTTTATCAAAGGTGCGTGAGAGAAAATGTTTGGGAGAGCTCCAAAGAAAAGCGACAACACCAAGTACTATGAGATCCTTGGAGTGCCTAAGAACGCGTCGCAGGATGATCTGAAGAAGGCTTACAGAAAAGCAGCCATCAAGAACCATCCTGATAAGGGTGGGGATCCAGAGAAGGTGAGAAATCTCAAATCTCTTGGTTTACATCTGCCAAGGCTACATAGGAATGATGTTGTTGTTGTTGTTGATCGTGAAACATTTATGGGTTTGTGATATGTTGTTCTTGTTTTGAGTAATTTTTAGTTTAAAGAGTTGGCCCAAGCATACGAGGTTCTGAGTGATCCAGAGAAACGGGAAGTGTATGACCAATATGGCGAGGATGCACTCAAGGAAGGAATGGGTGCCGGAGGCGGCGGCCACGACCCATTTGATATATTCCAGTCCTTCTTTGGTGGCAACCCATTTGGCGGTGAGGATTTTTTCACTGTGTGAAAGAGAGCTCTTTGTGTTTGCGTAATCTGGAATTCAGTGTGTGTGTTAATGCTCTATGTGCCCAGGAGGTGGCAGCAGCAGAGGCCGTAGGCAGAGAAGGGGAGAGGATGTGATCCATCCCCTTAAAGTTTCTCTGGAAGATCTATATAATGGGACATCCAAGAAGCTGTCTCTCTCTCGTAACAAAATCTGTGCCAACTGCAAGGGGTTAGTAATTGATAATATAAATTGGATGATCATATCTTTTGTTTTGTTTTGTTTCAGTAGTTTATGTTTCTGATATGTGGAGTTAATGAAATGATGCAGTAAAGGGTCAAAATCAGGGGCATCAATGAAGTGTCCTGGTTGCCAAGGGTCTGGAATGAAAGTCTCTATTAGACATCTTGGACCTTCCATGATCCAGCAAATGCAGCATCCATGCAATGAGTGCAAGGGTACAGGTGAAACCATTAATGACAAGGATCGCTGTCCGCAATGTAAGGGTGAGAAAGTTGTTCAGGAAAAGAAAGTATTGGAAGTCCATGTGGAGAAGGGAATGCAAAATGGACAGAGAATCACATTCCCTGGTGAAGCTGATGAAGCGGTAGGTCAACATCCTCTCTCATATATGTTTGTTATAGTGGAATTTTAAAATGTTCGTTTTATTGTTAACTTCCTAGGGATGATTTAGAACTTCTATATGTCAGTTCTCTATTATATGTTCTTGAATTTATTTATTTATTATTATTTTTTGCAGCCTGACACCATCACAGGAGATATTGTTTTTGTCCTGCAACAAAAGGAACACCCTAAGTTTAAGCGAAAGGGTGATGACCTATTCTACGAACATACACTGTCCCTTATGGAGGCACTCTGTGGCTTCCAATTTATCTTCAGGCATTTAGATGGCAGGCAACTCCTCATCAAATCTCATCCTGGAGAAGTTGTCAAGCCTGGTAAGTTACATCTGTTCTCTTCTCATTTTTGTGACTAGTTTTGTCCTTGTCACCTCAAAAGTGTGTGCGTTTGGTTACTCGGTGGGTTATGAAATATTGTCAAATTCGTCCTAATCTGTAAGATGTGATGTGTAATACTTTTGGTAGGTGTTTCATCAAAATAGGATAGGACATGTTGACCTGGACCAATGCGGAATGGTGGATTGCTTTTGGAGGTTGTTGAGTTCCATCCATTTAGGGAGGTCATTTTTTTCTTCTACGATTAGAGGAATTGCATGCTGGACTCAATATCCGTTTCAATCATCTGAATCGCTCGGATTTTAGACTTCCATTCATTAATTGACTATGTTTGCAAACCTATCAGCCAAATGGGACGTGATTTAGCGATTAGGGGTTAGTGTTGAACAGATCTTCGGAGTCCTCTGTAGTTATGTTACTGATTCTCTACTTGGCTTAAAGTTTGCACTGATAATCTTTTAGCATAGCCATAAAGGCAATGGTTTGGATCAGTAGAAGGGGACACAGGCAATCATTTAGGGAGCCTTTGGTGGAAGATATACAAGTATATGTGAATATAAAAGACCAAAAGTTATGAGCTTTGTTTTCGGGTATAGGGTTTAGAAGACCCAAGTATATGGATTTCACAATGAAAAAAATGGTTTTAAGGGGATATGGTAAAAAAGGAATCAAAGTACATGCTGTCTCTCAAATCTGCCTTTAATTTTGGATGTTTAATGTCTTCTGCTATTTTAATGAGTGTTTTCAATTATTTTGATACTTGAGATCACCCTTGTGAAAGTTATGTTTTTGAGTTTTTCTTTTTCTTTGGTCATTATTTGAAATTTAACAGCTTGGGTTGCTATAGGATTTGAGTGCGATGATAGTTTGGTATTTTCAACTTGGTGGTTTATTTTTGGTGTATCAGATCAATTCAAGGCTATAAATGATGAAGGCATGCCGATGTACCAGAGGCCATTTATGAAGGGTAAACTATATATACATTTCACTGTGGAGTTCCCAGATTCATTGAAGCCAGAACAGTGCAAGGCCTTGGAAGCAGTGCTGCCGAGGAGTTCTGCCCAGCTTACTGACATGGAACTAGATGAGTGTGAGGAGACTACACTGCATGATGTCAACATAGAAGAGGAAATGCGTCGCAAACAAGCACAGCAGTCTCAAGAGGCATACGACGAGGATGAGGATATGCATGGTGGTGCCCAGAGGGTCCAATGCGCTCAACAATGATTTGAGCGACTTCTTATATCCTTTGAGAAAATAAAAGTTATTAGGCGTTGGGAGTCTTTTCTATGTAGTTTGTCTTGGTGTTTATTTCCAGTTTGGGTTTATGATCCCAACAATTGGGGATTTAAAGACTAGCTATTAAGAACATGATCCTTATTCTAGTTCATCTGAACTGAATATATATATATATATATTTCCGCCGATAATTTTGTATCTGTCGACTGTCCAGTTGGTTAGAATAAAGCTTTAAAATGTGTACTCTAGAAACGATAAAAACACAATGAACGTGAATGGTATGGTGGAGAGAAATGTTGGACCAAATCGTATCTGTAATGTCAGCTGCGGATATAATCGTTGCTATGAAGAACGATGACACTAGTCACAGAGCATATTGGTTACGACCCTCTCTAAAACGAAGTGAAAGCTGATCTCTGGGACTGTCCCTGTATTTTCATCGGGGACTTTTAACCAGCTTTAGATGGTAATCGGAAAAGAGCTCAAGTCTGGGAGGGTCGTCGGCTGCCTTATATGCTCATCTCTCTCTGCAAGGAACTGGTAGGGATTCATGTTTTCTTCATGCATATTGATGGGGAATGTTTTTCCCAATTTATCCTCTTGGGAGGCTAAGAGGTATGTTAGGTACTCGGATTTAAATCAAGTGCAGGGTGAGATGAGCAGACGGTATATCTAGTGGCCTCATCCTATGGGACTTTAGAAGTAACATATCCTTGCTCCCAGTTTGCCATTCCTTGAATGCAACTCTAATTTGTTTGATAAAGACAAACCGAAGAATCAAGCTATCAATATAAGCAATACGCATGCACTATCAGTCAATTTTAGGACGAAGTGGCTGTTAGTTCTCGCCAAGGATAAGATCCAAATCTAGGTAGCTGCACCCCAACGATACCTGATTCCTTAATTCCTTCATTCGACCCTGCTACAAATTCAATCTCTTCAGGTCTACGTTGACCGATTTGCTTATCGAAATTGACCATTTTAGTTTTTATGATCTCTGCTATGTCATTATCCCATCCATGATTATCCCATTCCTCAGCCTTTTGCCTTGTTTCTAACTCATATATACACTTTCTTATGTCTGCTTTTTCTGATCTTGGCTCCTCTCAATCTAGTTTCTTTACACCACAATCCATACTTGACATATATTCTCAAACATGAGCATTATAAGTGGATTAGCTTATGTTCTTGTGATACTAATTATACTTCTCTCCCTTGCTTCCTACTTCTGCTCTAAACGCGCACACTTATCCGCAGACACATTTGATCATTCCTCCTCATCTATAGCCGGGGACCAAGCCAGCAGTAGTGAACAAGCAGGAGGAGCTGGACTTGATGAAGCCACTATAACTAGTTACCCAAAGCTTGCTTATTCCAAAGTAAAGCTCCAATATGGAAACTCAACAGCTTGTTGCTGCTCTATTTGTTTGGCTGATTACAAGGAAACCGATATGCTCTTGGTGTTGCCTCATTGCGGTCATCTCTTCCATGTCAAGTGTGTGTATCCATGGCTTCGGCTTCATGCTACATGCCCAATATGCAGGAACTCGCCTTCTCCCCCTTCTCTTTGTATTTCTTGTAGTCAAATAACCCCCTTGCCTAACGCTTCAGGGGTAATTAGCACATAGATATGTAAAACTTATTTGTACAGAATTCTTATACAGAGGATTCTCTGTTTTCATTGATTCCAAGAAACCAAAATTCGTTCAATAAATTAATTAAGTAATGGTATACTACAAATAATTTGAGTACTATCTTTAGAAAGAATAGGCTCAATGTGAATGGAGTAACTGTAACAAGAGGTTTAAATTTGACAACTAGATTTGTTAAACATGTATATGATAACAATTAATAATAAATTAATGGAAAATCAATGCTATTATTTGAAAGAACATGCAGATATAGTGTTCAATCCATAATCTAAAACAGAAAATATAGATCATTCACTCTAGCAGCTAGTCTAGTGAAAATGTTTGTCTAACTCATCAATGAGTTTGTTAATTGGATGACCAAAAAACAAACGCCACCGAGCCAAAGATTCCATGAAGAACACCAAGCATCATTCCTTTATGTAGCATTGATGCTGCAGATTTCACAGGAGGATAAGTCTTAGGGGAGGAACCATTATACCCTAATGGGGATGGAGCTCCTGCTGGAGTTATAACTTGTGCTGCAGGAGGCTGAGACCTATTCGGACTAACCGAAGATGGAGGAACTGCAGCAGGAAGTGGAGAAACTGAAGGGGGCGGTGTTGGAGCACTTGGTGGTTGATTAACGGGGCAGGCGCACTCGTGAACAGAAATGGAAATCTTCTGCCCTAAACTACAGTAGTTTGAGACGTTAGTAATGAAATATAAGACACCTTTTTCCAACAATGTGAAATTTGCTGGACCGTTGTTGAAGATTTTAAAGGGTCTGTAAGCTGTGCAGCTCTCGTAGTCTTGCTTTGTCACTTGCACCACATTCGAAAGCCCCCCTTGAAAGTTAAAAACTGCAACTCCCCACTCAGCAGATTCAGTTTAATCCATCAAAATGTAAAACGATCAATCATTTAATTTGTACATACACTAGCAAGTAAACAATGTACATAAATTCTATCAGATAAAATATACATACCGAGAGTGTCGCCGATCTTGAAGAAATGAGAATTGGACCAGTTGGCGTAGTAATCCGGTTGGGGAGGGATGGACCAACACACTGGGTCTCCCACTCCCACCGAGTAAGCTACACCACTAGGAGTGCAACCATACGAAAGAATCGCCATTATCACCACCCCTAACATCACAATAACTAATGTAACCATTGAAACCCTGGTCATTGTTGAACTAATTAAGATCCAAATATAGAGTGTTGTCTACGGTTATAATAAGATCGATGGGGTTCTAGCTAGCAAATGCAGTGAACTAAGAGGAACTAGGAGACTAACATGTAACGATCTAATTTATAAGAGGTGAAAGTGGATTAGAAAATGGTAGGTTATGCTTTCCATATTCTAACGTTCATATAAATGCCTAGCATATAAAAGCGCTGACTTTTACTTAATTCGATACTGCATGTTGAAATGCTCTAGTGCCCACTAATTTTCCATTTTCGATTGGTTGATGTTTTAGTAGGAGTTTTGACGGTTACATTGCTTTTAAAAGTAGCGTAATTTATGGTCATTGTCTTCACAGTTACACTGCTTTTATTTTATATTTAATCGGCTATAATTGGTAACTTATGGACTCATAAGAATTGCACTATAAATGTTGGAAGTGGAAAACAGCTTCAAATTCAATGCCATAGTTTTTATTTTTTTTATATGTAATTAATGTTTTAATATAAGTTGGCATTCATTTAAGGACTAAATTCATTTAGTCCCTCGAACTTTAGGGCTAAAATCACTTTGATCCCTGACTTTTTTTTTTAATCACGATGGTCCCTGCACTTTCAAATTACATCAACTTAGTCCAAAATTTGACTTTGACTCGAAACATGACGTCATACGCTGATGTGAAACGGACATGAGGCCCCACTTTGCAAATTTTAAACTCCCACAAAGGGTAAAATAGACATTTCCAATTTAATCTAATTTTTTTTATTTTTACCAAAATTTATTCTAATTTCTAATTTTCTTTCTTTTTCTCCCTTCTAACTTTACCTCTCTCTCAGATCTCCCAAGCCTAAAAGCCAAATCGATCCAACACACGCCCTCCTCCACCACGTCCTCCATCGCATCCGAACTCCAACGCCGATACCATCATCTTTCATGATCAAACCATGCACCTGCCTGCCAAATCAGAGATACAAAACACTAGCACAAGCAGAAAGAACCGAAACCAATGTCAGTGAATTCGGATTTTCACCTCTACATGCTCTCATTTTCTTAAACACATCCAACACCACCCTTGGTGAGGCATTTCGTCGAACACCTTGAGTGCATCGTCCATGAGGTTGAGCTTCATGGAAGCGTCCGTGAGAGCGGTGACAGCGGAGACGTCGGAGAAGAACCCGGTTTTCAGGAGATGGGTGTGGACCATTTGGACTTGAGGGGCTGATCGGAGCTTGGCACAGGCTTTGAGAATAGGAGGAAATGTGAATTTGTGAGGGGGGAAAGAAGCAGAGTGGTCTTGGCATAGGGTCTCAGATGCTACAACGCCTCCTATGAATGCCCACCAAGAACCAAGCTTCATATCAAACATCATCTTCTATTTCAAGCAGTCCATAGCCACCACCAACAGAGTTAAAATTGCGAAGAAAGTCTGAGCTTTGATGCAAAAATCACAACCCAAACTAAGTACACATGAACTTAACTCATTCAGTTCAAAAGATCACACCTTTGATTGACCTAGGGCCCGAAGTCAAACCTGGGTTCCGGGTTGCATGTAGGGCTGGTCAAAGTCCGACCCCGGCAGCTGCGGGCCATGTGCCTCCGGGTAAAACTGAGCCTCGGAGCTCGTGGGCAGCGAAGAAGGCAGCTCCTTTAAGTCCTGATTATTCAACCACCACAGGTGGTCGAGTTGGTAAGAGCCTCCAGGTGTGGAACCCCCACACCCGGGTTCGAATCCCGCCGACGCTTATTGGAGTTAAATCCCAATATATTCTTGGTGGCCAGGGGGGAGGAAGCGTTCTGACAAGATCTCCCGAGCACGGATTAGTCTCTGGGCCTAGGAAGCCTTTGAGAACACCGTGTGATTGACAAATCAAAAAAAAAAAAAAAAAAAAGTCCTGATTATTCAACACAACAAAAACGACGCCGTTCTCCTCCGCCTTCCCAATGCCGCATCGCTGCCCTTATCGGCGCCCCAGAGCCCGTCGATTCCCATCCCCGGCATCATCATCATCGTTGTCGGCTTCATCCCCAATTCCACTCTCAAGACCTCCGTTAGGTCTGAGACCTCGAGCAGAGTAAGCCCCGATCTCGTCCGTGATCGCTGAAACCTTCTAGGTGGGGCTGGTCTTTTCTCCAGCGCGGCGGTGGTGTAACTGGCGGCGAAATGGGAGGAGACATAGGATCTTGATTGGAGATTAGGGTTCTGGAGGAGAATTTTGAATTGAGAAGAAGAAGAAATCGGAGTAGGAAGAGGGTTGGAAGAAAGGAAGAAGACAAAAAGGAATAGAATCAGGGAAAGGAAGAAAGAAAAAGAAAAAAAAAATCTGAAGAAGTAGGGGCAGTTTGGACTTTTCGTTCAAATTGAGGGTCAGAGTCTGAAAGGTGGGACCCCATGTCGGTTCCACGTCAGCGTATGACGTCATGTTTCGAGTCAAAGTCAAATTTTGGACTAGTTTGATGTAATTTGGAAGTGCAGGGACCATCGTGATTAAAAAAAAAAGTCAGGGATCAAAGTGATTTTAGCCCTAAAGTTTGAGGGACTAAACTGAATTTAGTCCTTCATTTAATATGAATAGCCGGTGTTTGGCTCCAGTTTTTCTTGAGCTGGTCAACAGTCTCTTTTCTGCACGGGCGTGCCAGCACCGTTCGGGTGCGGTCGTCGGGGGTGTCCCTTGACCTGACTTCTATCAAGCGATTGTAGACGAGGAGAGCACCAACCTCGTCGTGGGATTCTTTATGCCTCGTGGCGAGGACTTTTGCTGAGCTTCTTGAAAATCACAATCGATACTCGATGTTGTAGATCGAGCAGAGCGAGAACCACTGGGAAGTAGAGAGAACTTGCTAAAGCGTGACTTTAGCTTGGCTGGGTTGCTAGGGCGTTACCCTTGCTTGGCTGGTTCTGTAACCGTTGTGGTCGCGGCACTACCGTCGGCTCCCGAGGAGACTAGGACCGAAGCACGTTGACAGAGGGTTTGGTGGCACTGAAAGTCGGCTTCCGAGAAGACTAGGACTAGGAGTGTGATCACCGATAAGAGAAAGAGAAGGAGAGGAGTTGCTCTTAGAGAGGTTTGCTCTAGAGAGAACTTAGATCATCTTAGAGATGTTTTGATGTATGAATTGGTCTTTTGTGGTGTTTTTGGTCGTGGTACTACAATCGGCTCCCAAGGAGACTAGGACCGAAGTACGTTGACAGAGGGTTTGGTGGCACTAATAGTCGGCTCCAAAGGAGACTAGGACTTAGAGTGTGATCACCGATAAGAGAAGGAGAAAGAGAGGAGTTGCTCTTAGAGAGGTTGCTCTAGAGAGAACTTAGATCATCTTAGAGATGTTTTTGATGAATGAATGAATTGGTCGTTGGTCGCGGCACTACCGTCGGTTCCCGAGGAGACTAGGACCGAAGTACGTTGACAGAGGGTTTGGTGGCACTGAAAGTCGGCTTCTGAGAAGACTAGGACTAGGAGTGTGATCACCGGTAAGAGAAAGAGAAGAAGAGGAGTTGCTCTTAGAGAGGTTGCTCTAGAGAGAACTTAGATCATCTTAGAGATGTTTTGATGAATGAATTCGTGAATTGTTCTATGTTGTAGCCTCTATTTATAGGCTACCAAGCAACACTATTTGGCCTTAAAAACAAATCATAATGGGTTAGGTTTGAGCACTTAAACACTTAATGGAATGTTAGGTTTGAATACTTAAACACTTAATGGAATTTGTTAGGTTTAAGTCATTTTCTGCTCCCTTATCCTTCAATTTTTATCTCCATCAAGCACTCGGTTTTTGACCATGACTTCTTCATAAGAAATGTTCCACTATGAGTGTAGATCACCCTGATAAATTTTCAGAGCTTTTCATATAGTGGTTGGGCCGAAAACGCTGCTGGACCTCTTACAGGTCCAGTTTCCAAGCCTTTCTAGACAAGGAAATTCCTTCAATTTTATCTCCATCAAGCACTCCGTTTTTGACCATGACGTCTTCATAAGAAATGTTCCACTATGAGTGTAGATCACCCTGATCAATTTTCAGAGCTTTTCATATAGTGGTTGGGCCGAAAACACTGCTGGACCTCTTACAGGTCCAGTTTCCAAGCCTTTCTAGACAAGGAAATTGGACTGATTGTTTGAAGGCGTTCCACTCACTTGTAGCTCTGGCACTCTTCATAAGAAATGATCCTTGGGCTTTCTAGATTTAATCTGGAAGGTTTCAGCTCATTTGAATTTCGTTTGGTCAGGCGGCCGCTCCTTCTGTTTAGCTCGGTTTCTCCTAGCCGAAGTAGGAAAATGTGCTAAAGTTGACTTTTCATGCTTCCATAGTAGGCTTTATTTAGCCTCTAAATATATATTTCGAACTTGTCGACAATATATAGCTTGAGCCACTGACTTTGGCTCAATTTCTCCAAGACGTGCCTTGTCAGGCAAAAATGCTCATTTTGGGTCCAAACAGCCGGCTAGTACCTTAGGGTTAAGGTTTTGAGCAGTGTTCTAAAAATTCTTTTAGGCGATCCTTAGGTCCCACTTAGATACTAAGTGGTGGTAAGCTGCATCAATTTGTCTAAGGGGCGCTTAGAAGTAAATAAATTCATTTACCACTAAAGTAAGAATGAAGCATACATCAATTTCATAGACCTACACAACTTAAGCTTCTAATCACTTAGACATATAATGGATCGTCAGTCCTTCGAAGTATAAAAAATTGTTAAGAAAAAAAATAATAAAAAAAACCTCTTAGTTCAATTGAAAAACCTCTTAGTTCAATTGGTTTTGCATGAATTTTACCAAAGTTGTGGCACAAAATATGAGATTTAAACGGATTACTATACACCCCTATTTGCTTGAACACTAATGAGATTGGCAAAACATAATCCATTTTCCTAGTTTGAAAAATAACTTCACACAATTCATAACCAATTAGTTGAACAAAAAAAAATCGACGATATTTCTAGTATTGTAAAATAGATTATTTAAAGCACTGGTAGAGAGTCAGGCACCCATCAACCAAACCATAAGTAAATTGACTTGGCTTAATTCATCCCAACTGAGCATTTTTTTTATAATTTTTTTTTTTATATCCACACATTTATGCTATTTGGGCTTACATATTAGGTAGCAAATCATCTAGTCATGATCTTTATCACCCTAGAGAAAACCTTAGTGATGGCAAAACAAAACAAAACTTTTGTTTTCACTATCCCACCAATAAATTGCGTCTTTTTTCATCAATGAAAAGTTCAATATGTATGAAAAATAAAAATAAAAATAAAATGAGAAAAGAAGAAAAAAAGGAAGGGGTTTATGAGAAATACTCGAGTAAAAGATTAGCTGTATACTCCTATAGAGTCAATTATGACCGTTAGCCGCACTGTTACAGTGCATTTTCATCACATTACATCGTGTGCACAACATACCCTTCTATTTGACAAGTGTCCCGTTACAGTCACACTGAACTGCAGTACTCATTACATAGAAGACGTGGCGCAGAACTATAGGTTAAAATCGCATCTTATTCTGGTATGCCCCATATAGAATTATCTTCGTCTGACAACGTTTTGGAATTTTGAAACAGCCACTCAGCTTTGTAGCCGTTGAAGCTGGAAAGCTGTGCCTGTCTTTGCTAATCTATATTCCCAGGTTCAGAATCATCTTTGTTTTAGTGTGCTTCATTTCATAGTTGGCTTCCGATTTGGATTCTGGGTTTGGAAGAGAGAGGGAAAATGAAGGGAATGAAAGGAAAACTTGTGAAGAGGTTGAAATCAATCCCAAGAGTAGTTCTTCAGGTGAAGCCACAAGATCGAGTTCTTCAGGTAAGCGCATCAGATGGGTATGTGGAAAACCTTCCAAACATCTCAGTTGTCAAATTCCACAAGGAAGAAACAGAGCAGGACAAGCTCATCAACTGCAGCAGTGTGAGAGAGCAGCAACAACCTGATATTATTGACGTCGATGAGCTTATGAGAGACCTCCTCACAGATTCTGACGATGACGTCGACGACGACAAAGAAAACATTACCCCAAGAGTGAAGGCAAAGGACCCAGTTGCTTCTAAGGAGTCTAAATTGAAGCAGTACCCAGATTCAGAAGCACCACCGGTACTAGAGTCGGAAATCCGTAAACAAACACCTCTATCGGAGACTGACATCTCGTCTTTCCGGCGACCGGACTTAGATTCCGGTACCCTCTTCGACCCGGACCTACTCGCCGCCTTTCGGCAAGCCGTTATTGAGTACATGAAATTGAGTGAAGCAGAGAGGAAGTCAATAACAGAGATACAAAATATTGAAAACAATGAAACAGAGGCGGAGCCGGACCCTCTATTAGGCTTCGAAGAGAAATGTCCACCTGGGAGCTTGGAGTCGGTAATTCTCTACACAACAACCCTTCGAGGGATACGAAAGACCTTCGACGATTGCAACAGCATCCGATTTCTGTTGGAAAGCTTTCGGGTTGTGTATTTCGAGCGTGATGTGTCGATGCACATGGAATTCAGACAAGAGCTGTGGAAGATTTTGGATTGCAAATCGGTTCCTCCTAAGCTTTTCATCAAGGGGAGATACATTGGGGGAGCAGAGGAGGTTTTGACGCTTCACGAGCAAGGAAAGCTGCGGCCGCTCCTTGCAGGAGTGCCGTTGGATCAATCAGATGGACCGTGTCAAGGTTGCGCTGGAGTTCGGTTTGTGGTTTGTTTCAAATGCCACGGAAGTCACAAGATCATTGCCCAAGAGGGAGAGTCTAATGTGTGCCCGCAGTGTAACGAAAATGGGTTGATCGTATGCCCATATTGTTGCTGAACTTAAAACCAGGTTCTTGTTGTACTAGTTCCTTCTGTGTGTATCTTCACCATTTGATTTTTTTTTCATTTTTGGGTTTCTCGTTGTATTTATATGTTAATATACTATATATTCTTTCAATTCTTTTACGAAGTTTGTGGACTTGTCCCAGATTCACTATGTACGTGACATTTGAAATAAATAAATTGACATTCTTTCTGTTTCAGCAAATGAGATATGTAGTCCATATATATTTTAGAGCATCTCCAATTGTTCCATAAATTATGGACTCTTTAAGTTTATATTAAGTTAGACCAAAGTTCAAAACTAGTAATCCTCTAGCTGATCTTAAATCCGAGGAGGGAGAAAGTGACTTGAAAACTCATAGATGAGGGCTTAGTGTTTTATAGGTAGAACTGTGGGCTGACTCATAACCTACTGGGCATTATTGGAGTTCAGTTTCTAGAGAGCTACAATCCTAACATAACAAATTAGTCCTTTTAGTTAAAATTTAAAGCATAAGTGATCAAAGATGCTGTGACAGAATGTATGCATTTAATTGTTGGTTACATGTGATGGGTGTGGAAGAGGAGTTGTTGAATGTGGATACGTTAGTGTGAGAAACAAATTATGTCCAGTTGTTTTTTTTTTTTTTTTTCCCTCAACATATATAAAATTGTTTGGAAGTTTGTTTTTGAAAATGTAGGCAAAGTATTCATCCTTTTCATACTTATCAGTTGACGATATAGATGCTTGCTCTTATTAATAGTATAGACAGGTAAGTACTCTCCTGTTATGCATAACTAATCAACAAACTCTTCCTAGAAGCATATTGATCGATGAATACACACACTTCTAGAGAATATAACATTCTGATAGAGAAAATAAGCAAACTGAGAAAGACAAATTTAGGGCTTAGGTGGTGGAAGTTGGAAATTTTGCTGGTTTTAGGAGAGTAAGTACGTAAGAAGCACAGTTTTAATTTGTTCATAGATATTACCAGTTAGTTGTTTGTAGGGTCATAGAAGCCTATATCCAAATAAGAGCATCCTCTGCATATTGAGGAGCTAGGTTCTTCATCAATTGTTGCTTTGTTTTTGAATTCTAAGAAAAGAATAGTATTCTAAGCATCTGCTAGGAGCACTACTTTTTTTTTTTTGGCCGAGTGTTTTTCAATTCAGTCAGTGTTCGAGAGAGACAGAGACAGAGAGAGACAGAGAGAGAGACAGACAGACAGTGATGGCAAGATCATGTGCCACAAGTGATGAAAAGAGAGAAGAAGTGGTGGCGGTGGCAATAGACAAGGACAAGGGAAGTCAATACGCTCTCAAATGGACTGTCGAGCATCTTCTTGTCAAGGGCCAAAGTCTCACCCTTGTGCATGTTAAACAATCAACACCAGGCCTTCCCAATCAAAGTACGTGAATATCTCCTCCCCTTCTGATGTACAGATGATGATGTTGGTATTAATATTCAAAATTCAGTTCTATCAGGCACATGTTGATAATTGTCCATCATTTCTGGTAGCAAGATGAGATTCAATCACCAAAGTACAAATAACTCAACGTAGTAGTAAATATCCCAACAATCCATGTGTATATAGGCATATTTGATCAATGTTGTATACCTAACAAATGCATAGTCCTATGATAGAAATATGCACCTAGTCAGTGAATATGTATAACTATGATTTTGTCCCCTTGCTAGATGTTAATTTTGTTTAGTCTTCTAAATCCTCCATTTCCTCCTGCTTTTCACTTTTTGGTGCAGCTGAGAAATCGGTTTCTGGCTCTGAATTAAAGGAGGAAGGTATAAAATTGTGCAAAAGCCAATCTGATGCTGAATATAGCGAGTTGTTTCTTCCACTTCGTACTTTTTGTAAGAAAAAGCTTGTGAGTAAGGAATATAATTAAATTGTATGTAGTTTCTAGCACAGCAAACTCTCTTCTCTAACTAAATTTATACTTACAACAGGTAAGATACAACGAAGTAATAGTTAAAGGTACTGATGTAGCAAAAGCACTCGTCAATTTTATATCGACACATTCAATTGAGGTTTTGGTACTTGCGGCACCTTCAAAAAGTGGCTTTTTCAGGTGATTATATATATGTGTGTGTGTGTATATATCTATTTGACTGAGGTTTCTCATCTATATGTGATTTGGCCCCTGCATTCTCTAAATTTGCCTAACAATGCAACACAGAGCAGTATCATCACCATACTTTACCCTTTGTGTTTATTAGAATTAGTCTATTTGGTTAATCGCAACTAGATGACTCAAATTTTTTACAAGCAGGATTAGAAATGTATCTGACTTTTAAGAACTTGGGACAAAACTCAATTATAATGCATGGCTACTGATTACACTTCTCCTTTGTCAAATGCAAAAGAGCCTTCAACAAAACTACAGACATTCCAAGCAGAGTGTCGAAAGGGGCACCGGATTTCTGCACTGTGTATGTCATTGGCAAGGGAAAGATCAGTCATGTGCAAACAGCAACCACTAAATTACCCCCAGAAGCTCGTAATAAGCAAATACATAACCAACTCAGCAATGTTTCGGACTCAAGTGTTTCTCAATTCATGAGTAACCAGCAACCCAGAGGTTATATCACTTTTGTAATTCTACCATCATGCATGTTGTTAAGATGTAATTTTGTTTATTTTTTATTTATACTTTCTCACTAGTTCATGTTCTTTTGATTAATACAGCATCAGAGAGGACAAGAACAAAGTACCGGCACCGTAGCGCTCGGATAGATCATGATACAGGAATCAAGTAAGCTCTGTGATTATGTAAGAGAGAAGATGTGTGTGTGTGTGTGTGTGTGTGTGTGTGCTCGCACGTGCATGCGTGTGTAGTAATGCTAATTTTATAGTAGTCTTCGAAGAATTAATGAAGACTGACCACACAGCAATGCAATTTTTGTTTCAGGACACCATTCACCAGAGGACAAGCTTCATCAAACAGATTATATGAGATCTCACCAGACAGCGATGTATCATTCACAAGTAGTGGAGGAAGACCAAGCATTGATCACATGTTTCCTTCTATATGCGGCAGTGTGGAATCAGGAATGCACTCTCAACAATCATTCAACTCAGACGACAGAAGAACCCAGTTCAAGCAATCCTACTCAAGAACCCAGTTCATTGATATGAACTCCTCATTATCCTCAACTGAGAGTGGAAAATCATGGTCATCCCGAAATATGGTAAGACACTTTTATAAGAAGAACACAACCTCTGGTTGAGTCACAAGCCAATTTAAATGCTGCAATATTGTTCAATAAGTAGAGGAAAAATGTTTTAGTTATGACTTTTGAGTGATCACTGCAATGAATTGTATGCATGAATGTAGAAATATTTCAGAGTCCTAATGTGCAGTTTTCCTTGCCAACTATAGGAAGAAGTAGAAGATGAGATGATGAGACTCAAGCTAGAGCTCAAGCAGACAATGGAGGTGTACAATACGGCCTGTAAGGAAACCCTAACATCAAAACAGAAGGTATTGATGTGAACCTCTCTCTTCTCCCTTGCACACAACAAACACAAACGTACACACATTGTATATGTAAGGACACCCTCACATCAAAACAGTAAGGCATTGATGTGAACCTCTCTCTTCTGCCTTGCACACGCACACACACACTCTCTCTCTCTCTCTCACACACACACGTATACACACTAGGACACTACATATGTAGCACCAGTAGCAATAAAAAAGCCAGTTGTGTGTCATTTTAATGACATAGATTTCATAGGTTTTGGAGCAACTATTAATTCAAGTGTAAATTCTAATGACATTCTATATATACCTAAAGCAACTTGACCGATGGAAATGGGAAGAAGAACGAAGATTGGAAAGGGCACACCTAGGTCAGGAGTTTGCATTGGCACTTGTACAGAAAGAGGAAGCAAAATGTAGGGCAGCAATGGACGCAGAAAGAGCAGCTAAAAGGATTGCTGAATTGGAAGCAGAACAAAGGAGGAATTCAGAAATAAAGGGTCTGAAAGAAGCTGAAAAGAGGACGAACTCACTAGGAGGAAGGAGTTTTGATCCGCGGTACAGGAAATACACAATTGAAGAGATTAAAGCAGCAACTAACAGTTTTTCAAAAGCTCTCAAGATTGGAGAAGGTGGCTATGGGCCTGTTTATGTGGGTGAGCTGGACCACACACAAGTGGCAATAAAAGCTCTACGTCCAGATGCAGCTCAAGGACGTTCACAGTTCCAACAAGAGGTTAGTCACTTTTGAAACTCTGACTACCTATCTTTAAAATATTTTCAGATATTAGCAGAAAATAAAGATGACGGATGGAAAATACTTGAATCAGATCATGAGTGATTTGATTCAAGACTGAACTTGCACAGTGTTGGCAAAACAGGGAACATGTCATCTTAAAACAAAAGCAACCTGATCAAGTATTACAATACATTAAAGGAAGAAAATGAGAAATATTAATGTCAAAAACTACGAGCAGGTATTATTGACTGATTGTTCTTGACTATGCAGATTGAAGTTTTGAGCTGCATAAGACATCCAAACATGGTTCTCCTGCTTGGAGCCTGCCCAGAGTATGGTTGTCTGATTTATGAGTACATGGGTAATGGGAGCTTAGAAGACCGTCTGTTTCGACGAGGTAACACCCCAGTTATTCCATGGCAGCTAAGGTTCCGAATCGCTGCAGAAATTGCCACAGGGCTTTTGTTCCTTCACCAGGCCAAGCCAGAACCCTTTGTACACCGTGACTTAAAGCCAGGAAACATTTTGCTAGACTATAACTATGTCAGCAAGATCAGTGATGTAGGTCTGGCCAGGCTTGTCCCTCCATCAGTAGCTGACTCATTCACTCAGTATCACATGACATCAGCAGCTGGGACATTCTGTTATATCGACCCAGAATATCAACAAACTGGCTTGCTTGGAACAAAATCTGATATCTACTCACTTGGGGTCATGCTTCTACAAATAATAACAGCCAAACCAGCAATGGGTTTGACTCATCTTGTTGAGCACGCGATTGAGATAGGGACCTTCGCTGAGATGCTTGACCCCGCTGTTCCTGACTGGCCTGTGGAGGAAGCCTTGAAGTTTGCCAAGTTAGCATTACAATGTGCCGAAATGAGGCGAAAAGACAGACCCGATCTTGGCAAGGTAGTGCTACCTGAGCTTAACAGATTGAGAGAACTCGGCGAAAAGGGTGGCATGCTTAATGGTGGTGGAGCATTCTTACTACAAAAGTGCTCAGTTTCCACAAAGCAAGTGAGTTCCATAATACACTTGAAGTAACTGCTAGATGATTCTCTCAATCGGCGTTAAACATCATATTATAATCTCATGTTATATATATCTTTCTTCAAATAGTAACTTCGATTTTTTATGTTAGGAAGTGATGAATGACCCCCAATCTGGATATGCCAGTTCAGTGAGCAATTCGAGCACATCATCTTATGGAGGAAGAATATTATAGTCGGATTCTTGACGTTTTCTTCGGTAGAAATTTAAAAGCACACACACTGTAGTGTTATATTCACATAGCACTTGGAAAGCTATCGATAATAAATGTGATAAGTCAGCTGAAGAATCCCGGTTGTTGGTGATTCCACAATAGGTGACACTTTTCAAGTTATGACGAAGTTTGCTATAAACAGTTATAAACATGTACAATTGGATGAAGTAGTGGGAGTTCATTCTTGTTACCTGAACCTACCGGAAAAATTAATCTCTCTTAACTTTGAAACTGTGATTTAATCTCTCTTGACTTTGAAAAGTTATTATCAGACACTATGGCCACGTGTTAGGAGTAGCTCATCTAATCACCTCTAAGAGCATCTCCAATGGCTTCGTTTTTTGGCTTTGGTCAAATTTGATATAACAACATTTTGACTAATTTTAGCTCCAATGGAGGTGTCAAATTTGAATATTACTTTAATATATAAAATTCTATTTATGTTGTTTTTCCTTTGTTTTTTTTTTTTTTAATCTTGTAAATCAAAGATCATACAATGAATGGTTCCATTAAGAGATGCAATTGAGATTACATCAATTTGAGGTATGGGAATACATAGTAGGAAACATAAACAGCTTGAAAACATAAACATATAGTACTTCACTGGAAACCAACAAACTGATACAAACTAAAAAAAACTAGAAGGCTATCTGCATAAGAGTATCTGCTTGGTTTGAGAGCTCTGTAATCCTCTAAAAAAAATTTCAATTTGTTTTTATTTTCTGTCAGAACTATAGACATAATAAGCTGCAGCAGCAAGTAGTATGAGTACAAATGAACCCAGGGATGCACCTGCAAATTACTCTTGAGTAAATATCCACATTGCATATGAGATATTAAACAAACTAAAGAACCTGTTAGAAAACTCACCACAGGCTCCTGTAAAAGGATAATAGAAATATCAGACCACATTTGTCAAATTAAGTATTTGAGTAGTGAGCTATTGCTAGTTTGCTACGACATAACTAATGGTGCAACATTGCAAGGACTATAGATGAAGGCTTTCAGAAAAGTATGGTTGTTGACTTGAAGAATATCAATAAGTTCAATAAATTATTGTGGAAATTACCTGTGAAGAAGTCATGATCTGTTGGACATTTTCTGAGGAGGGCTTTCTAAGAAGCCATGCTATATCTAAAATAACTTCAGAAAATGCTCTGTATCTGAGTGAAGATGCTTCACAAGAGGTCAACAGAGAACCACTGGAAGAAACGTCTGATGATCCTCGCACAAAAAGAGATTCTTCTAATCTTTTTTTAATTTTGACCATTTCAGCACAAATCTCTTTGTTCCCAATGAGTACAGCTAAAAAGTTTGATAACCCAGATTCATTTTCAACCTGCAATATAGTTATATTCAATGATAAATTACCAAAAAAAAAAGATCTGGACAAACTACTAACACTTACATGAATACAACAATACTTATGTAACCACAAAACATAGGGCTAGCCATGGTACGGTTGCCGGAGTTTTTGACGTCAGCCGAATACCGACCGAAACTCTTCGGTTTCGCCAAATGTGTTGCCGTAGCCTTGCCGGAGCTTTCAGTTACCGGAGCTTGCGGTTACCGCTTTCAACAGTCGGTTTTGGCCTGTATTTGAAAATTCCGATCGTCGGAATTTAGAGGACTGCAGAGATAAAATCGGGCGAAGGAGATGAGGATTGCAGTATGAGGAGGAAGAAGAAACAGAAAGAAGGAAGAGTACAGAGGTGGAAGAATAGAGAAAAGAAGAAAAATGATGAGAAAATGGAGGAAGAAGAACAAGAATATGAGAAGAACAAAAGTCAGAAATGAAGAGAGAGAGAGAGAGAGAGAGAGAGAGAGAGAGAGAGAGAGAGAGAGAGAGAGAGAGAGAGAGTGCAGAGAGTGCAGAGAGAGAGAAAACAGAGGAGGAAGAGACTGAGAAAGAACGAAGAAAGAGAAATGTCTCGAAGTAGAAGACAAGAAAGAGTTTTTAATTTTCGTGATTTCTGATTCAAGTATATTTGTTTAGTTATGCGCAACTAATAACAAGCAAGCTTGTGGCCTAGTGGTAAGTGGCTGGAGTTTGTAGCAAGAATGGCAAGGGTTCGATCCTTGGCAGACGCAAGAGGGGAGTGGAATTAAATCCAGAAACATCTATCTCGGCTAGTTCGGTATCACCGAACCTCTGCGATTGGCTGTACCACTACCGAGTCGAAAAAGTTCCGAGACCGCCGGTTCGGCCGGTTTTCGGTCGGTTCCGACAGGGATGGTAATTACTTAAATTGTATATCAGTTTGACAAAACAAAAAGTTACTCCTTACTATAGCAACTAATTGAAGTCCTATTTAAACAGAATGGACTAGAGTAAACAAATAGTAAACAAATACAAAGCTATTGATACAAACTACCATTAAATTCACGAGATTCAAATTTGACAGAGGAGAGGGATATGTCTAATCCACGTGGAAAAGACATACTGGTTGGAGAAGGGTTTGGAATGTCAAAAATAAACGTTGGGCTTTCACATGGCAATTGACCATCTCTCCAATCACCTCCGCCTTCATTCCACCACTGACTTCGCCACCATTGGCCCAACCTCTTGCTTCTTCTTCATACCAACCTGAGGAGCTGTCACCATTTCAAGCGGAAGAACTTCACCAATCATTCAAGTTGCTGCATGCCAAGGTCTACCACTCTGTTAACACAATGAACCAGAACCAAACCTCATTTCAAAATCACATTTCCTCTCAAATTGCCGCCTTGCAGAGCATGATGATTCAAGCCCTCATCCAACGACAACCACCACAATCACAAGCCCAGGTAAACCCCTTTGCCTCAAGGATGGCAAGAACGGGTCTTTTGCCGCTCCACGCCATCACTAACACCTCAGTAAGTGAGATGAAGAGATTTACGGGGACAATCAATGGTAGCATGATTAAGGTATTCGTGGATTGCAGGTCAGCCATGAACTTCTTGAACCTAGATGTTGCATCTCGATTGGGACTCAAAACGGGCGAAGCTCCACCGCTCCGTTTCACCACCGCCACTAGCGAATTGGTCTCCACTTCGCAGCAAGCCTTCGATGTTCTGGTCACAATCCAAGGCTATCTCTTCAAATCTTCCTTCCTGCTGCTACTAGTTCCTGGCTGCGATTTGCTTCTCGGTACACCATGGCTGGATTCACTTGGTTTTGTAGGGTGGCTTTTTTTGGAGAAACTGATGGTATTCATGGCTAATGGTTGTCGTCAAGTTCTTCAAGGTATCACAAAGAAACATAGAGCAGTGGACCACAACTCCTTCATGGCTCTAATGACCCAAGAGCACTTGGACCCAAACTCAAATCACTTGGGCCCTCATGTGCCTCCTGCTACGACCCATGGTCATGAAGTGCAACAATTGATCACAAACTACGGGGATTTGTTTGTCACTCCGACGGGCCTTCCACAGGTCAGGCCCATTGACCACCGCATTTCTCTTCGGCCCACCGGTCATGAAGTCAATGTTTGCCCATACCGTTACTCACACTCCCAGAAGGCAAAATTGGAAAGCCAAGTGAAAGAGATGCTTTCTAATGGGCTCATATGTCCTAGCCATAGCCCATTCTTTTCCCCAGTTCTCTTAGTGATAAAGAAAAAAGGGCGTTGGCGGTTTTGCATCGATTATCGAGAGCTCAATACCATCACCAGCAAAGACCGTTTTTCCATTCCAGTCATTGATGAGCTCCTTAATAAACTCCATGGCGCCAAGTTCTTCTCAAAGTTGGACCTACGTGTGGGTTATCACCAAATCCGTATGTGTGAGGATGACATTCACAAAACTGCCTTTCATACCCATGGCGGTCACTACGAATTCATGGTAATGCCCTTTCTAATATATGCATCGTCTACATGTGTTTAAGCCATATTTACGTAAATTCATACTAGTTTTATGATATCCTAGTTTACAGCTCAAATTTTTCATCTCACAGGGTTGATTTGGAGGAAGTATTCAAAGTGTTACAACAAGAGCAATTGAAAGTCAGGTTGATTAAGTGTTCTTTTGCCTAATATATGTCCACTATTTGGGCCATGTCATTTCAAGTGCTGGTGTAGCTGTACGTGGACCCAAACAAGGTTTAATGCCTCAAAGATTGGCCCAAACCATAAACAGTAAAAGGGCTTCGTGACTTTTTGGGTCTCGCTAGCTATTATAGATGGTTTGTCCATCAGTTTGGGCTTATAGCCCAACCCTTCACATCTATGCTCAAGCACGACAACTTCTGCTAGACTCCTGAGGCTAAAGATGCCTTCATCCAGCTCAAGCTCGTTGTCAATATTGTCCCAGTACTTGCCATGCCAGATTTCTCCAAACCTTTCATGGTAGAAACAGATGCTAGCGGCCTCAGCATCTGCGTTGTTCTGTCATAAGAAAAACATCCAGTTGCTAATCTTAGCAAAGCCCTCTCACCCAGAAATCAAGTTCTCTTTGTCTATGACAAAGAGATGCTTGCTATCCTATATGCAGTAGATAAATGGAGACCTTACCTCTTTGGCAGCCAATTCACAATCCTCACGAACCATCAGACTCAGAAACATCTGCTCGATCAACGAATTTCCACTCCTTCACAACAAAAATGGCTCTCTAAACTCTTGGGACATGATTACCGGATCGAGTACAGAGCTGACCATCTTAACACGGTTCCTGATGTGTAATCCCGTCGTCATGAACTCTGCATTGTACAAGCAATCTCGACACCAATAGTTGAACCACATCCATCAAGCTTTCTCAAAGGACCCAGAAGCCCAAACCATTATCAATACCCTTAATCAAGACCAAAAGACAAGGGCAAGTTGTTCGTACCTCAGACTTCTGAATAGAATGTCAAAGTACCCCAGAAATTTCATTGCTCACTCGAGGCTGGCTACTCCAGATACCTCCGTACATTTGTTCACTTATCCCACAATTTTGCGTGGCCTAGATTTCGTCGAGATGTCAAGGTTTTCATCTTTGCTTGTGATCAATGTCAGCGATAGAACTATGAAGCAATCAGCCCACCTGGACTCCTCCAACCTTTCCCAATTCTGGAAGAGATCTTTTGTGATATCTCCATGGACTTTGTGGATGGGCTTCCTCCCTCACAAGGCATGAATACATCCTCGTTTTGGTTAATCGTCTCTACAAGTACGGCCATTTCATCCCAACCACACATCCCTATACGGTGGTTCAAATCGCAGAAATTTTTCTCAAAGAGGTGTTTCGGCTCCAAGACATGCCGAAGTCTATTGTCTCCGATCATGATCTGATCTTCCTCAGTCACTTTTGGGAGGCCTTCTTCAAACTCCAAGTACCAAACTCTGCAAGAGCTCCGCCTATCATCCGCAGTAGGACAGACAGACCTAAGTGGTGAACTGGTCCCTATAACACTACATTAGATGATTCATCGCCGATAAACCGTCCTCCTGCCAAGGCTTGATTCACTAGGTAGAGTGGTGGTACAACACCTCCTACCACTCCACCATCCAAATGACCCTCTTTCAGGCCCTATACAGCACTCCTCCACCTTCCATCAATCGATACCTTCCCAACACGACGACGGTACATGCAATGGATACAACGCTACGCAATCGAGATGAGCTCCTCCAATCTATCGCCACCACATGAACATGGCCCAGAATCGCCTAAAATAGCATGCTAACAAACAACGCACTGAGCATGAGTTTGCAATAGGAGACTAGGTTTTCCCTCAAGCTGCATCCCTACCAAAAACGCTCGCTAATCAAGAGACCCTCGCACAAGCTAGCACCCTGGTTCTATGAACCATTCAAGGTTGTAATACATACCTCGAAAATTCGTTATTAATTCCTAAATACTTCGGGAATTATTAAAGTGTTCATTGGTATGATTTCGTGGATCGTGAATGGAGCGGAACTGTTTCGAACGATTAATTATTCGAAAAGTATGGTTTTAGGGGGGGGTGTGAAGGTTGACTTTTTATACGTTAGGATTATGTGGAAATTTCCTTCACAAAAGTTGTAGAGCGCGTCGATACAAGTTCGTGGATATATGGAACGCGAAAATCGGAGTTCGTATGAAGAAGTTATCGCATTCGGAAAAAGTTTCCATTTTTGTATAAAGGATGAATTTTTGGGAAAATTGCAAAACAGCCCAGATTTCCCAAAAAGGAAACCCGAGCTCTCTTCTCTGTCCTCCGATAAGAAATCGCCGATTTCCTTCCACTGGCCATATCTCCATCCACAGACCACCAATCCACGCCAGACCACGTCCAACGTGCTCGCCTCAACCTTGCGCAGCTGCCAGTGGCAGCCTTACGCCGCGGCACGGCCTGTAGCGGCGACGGGAAGCTCGACCCGATTTGGGTCCAAAATCGAGTCAACGCCGACATCTCGAGTTTCCGTCTACCAATCTTCGAGATTCTTGGCTTGTTGAACTCTCCTTGAGCTTGTCACGCCCCGAATTTTGAATAAATAAATTCAAATCCGAAACGCGATAACTTAACAAGCACAAGAAAACTCTCATAAAAATTTTCATTTAAATTAAGCAACTAAACGACTGAGCTCACAATGTAAATACCGACTCGTTCTTTAGAGTCACATATTACATTACAGATAGTTTACAAATTAAACTGAATGACAATTCAATAAGTAAACACACCCACCACAACTCACTACACAGCGGAAGACTTAAAACTAAGAGTACCCTTCGACGTCCACGCTACCGGACATACACCTTAGCTTCGACGACGATTGATCGATATTCTAACCTGCACAATAAACCCTACACCATAGAATAGTGCACCGGGTTGAAACAACAAATCCGGTAAGCTTTTGCAAGCTCGTGTGAGTAAACTCAATTAAAATGACTCACGTCACTCATGCTCATAATTTCTCAACTCGTGAGATAAATTAAAGCAACAACATTTAACTCCACAAAACACAACCAAACATACAATCACACTAGGTAAAAATTAGTAATCCCTGCATCGAGAATTAGTTCAGGAGATCACCTAAAATCACACAATTCAAATCATAGCAACTCCTGCATATAGTTTAGTTCAGGAGATTACAATTAAATCAAACAATAGAATTCATAGAAATCTAAATCTCACGTAAACACAAAAGAAAGAACATCAACAACATTCCTCGAAAATTACGTACTCATAATGCAGTAACACAGTTACCACCATGACCGCACGCATACAGCAGATTACGTACTCATGATGCCGTAACCCAGTTACCACCATGACCGCACGCATACCACATACTACGTACTCATGATGCCGTGACCCAGTTACCACCATGACCGCACGCATGCAAACAGACTAGAGCTCCAACTGAATCGTAATCTGTCACCTCAGCCGAGGTTCAGCCTTACGATATATTTGCACCCAGGTTACCACTGTAACCTACAGACTTCAGACCCTTCGGCCCTCGGAACAAGACATTTAAGCAAATCCCACATGACTCACAAATGTCACACCATAACTCCAAATCACTCTTTTACACAATAATCAACACATCATGATAATTGTACGCTCGTAAGAGAAATGCTCGAAATAACAATTCAATCAACTCTCAATCATTACTTCACCAATGTCACACCATCCAATATATATATTTCATGTAAATATATATATACATAGTCATCCACTCAGGGATGCCTACTAATACCAACTATAGTTCATACGTATTAAAACCAAGAAATTCATTTTATACTTAAATTCATTTTCTTACCTGTGAGCCATAGCCCTATGAACCGTAGTCGATCGAGTTCATATTATTTCAAACAAATCTTTATTTTCGAAAACGATTTACAATTATCAATCAATTCCGACAATTAAATAACTCGGTTCGTAAATGAACCACGTGAGATTTACTCACCTCTAAATCCTGCTGCGTCTTCTCTAACATCCAAGATAAATTACCGGACGTACTGTCAATCACCTAAAGCAAGTACAACGTTGATTCAGCACATGAATCAACAAAAACCATTTAATTCCGAAACTCCCGAAACACACTAAAAATCCAAAAGTGACGCCAATCGAGGCGAAACTTTATCCAAGACCACCCGAGGTCTCCGGAATACTTATACGATCAACACATCAAAACTACAAGTCGATTGGGCAGCTGGATCCTCACGGATCGAAAACGGAAACGAATCAAAAACCCTTAAACGCTAAAACTCATAACTTAATCATGCGATCTCCAAAAATTATGCATTGTACATTGACATGATCGTATCAACATGTAGAACATAAAAATGGGCAGAAACTGCCCTTGAGGTCCCTGGAGGTGGGGGAAAAAGGCCGCCGGAGTTAGAGGCAGAGCCGCCGCCGACCACCGCCAATGGCGTCGGGGCCAGGCTGCTCCTCTTCGTTTCATCGAGTTGAACAACTTTCCTAACTAGCATGTAAGCTGGAAATGACGGGAAGGGATCGAAATTACCTAGAACCAGTCGAGGTGGCTGAAAAATTTCCAGAAACCGGCGAAGCTCCGACGAGCGTGAAACCGATCACTCCAGGTGCGATCCTTCCTGGAGCATTCTCATGAGGTTGAGGCGAGTTCAGAGAGCCAAGAATCTCGAAGATTGGTGGTCGGAAACTCGAGATATCGGGTTCTTGGATCGAGTCCGCCGTGCACCGCCGCGTAGACGCCGAGAGGGGATGAGATGTTACCACAAGGAGGTAGAGGAGGAAGAGGTGACTCCAGCGCCGGTGGTAGCTCGTCCAAAGGTGGCAGGACGGCGGAGATATCGCCAATCGAAGGTGAGAGACGATTTCCGGCGTCGGGAGGAGAGAGAGAGTCCAAGTTTCCCAAAATGGAAAGTTGGAATTTCTGAAATAATTTCCGGAAAAATCCCATATATATCAAAATGGAAACTTTTTCCGACGGCCATAACTTCTTCATACGAACTCCGATTTTCGCGTTCCACATGTCCACGAACTCGTATCGACGCGTTCTACAATTTCAGTCAAGGAAGTTTTCACAGAATCCTAACATATAAAAAGTCAACCCTTGAATCGAAGCATTCCGCTCCATCCTCGAACCACGAAATAGCTTAAACGAACACTTTATTAATTCCCGGAAACCATTAGAAATTAATAACGAATTTCTGAGGTCTTACAGAGCTGCTAAACAAGCTTTACGAAGGATCGGGCCGAGTAGTGGACGTTTTTACGTTCGTCGGAGATGTCACCGGTTTCTGCAAATTTTCCGACCAAACTGAAGCTTGCGAGGTAATTTCAGACCTCTTCCCGTTATTTTCTGACCTCGAGCTAGTTATGAAAGTTGTTCACCATGTTGAGAAGAAGAGATACATATAGGTTTCACCACCATTCACGGTGGTTTGCGGTGGCTCTGCCGCCGTCTGTGGCGGTGGTTTCCGGCCACCTCTAAGGCAGTTTCTGCTCCTCATTGTGATCTACTCGTCGATACGAGCATTTTGATATATAGTTTGTAATTTTTAGAAATTGTATGAGAAACTTATGAATTTTCCAAGTATTAGGGTTTTCGGTCGATCGGTTTTCTATCCGTGAGGATTCGGCCGTCTGATCGACTTGTAGTTTTGATATGTTGATTGTAGAAGAATTCCGGAGACCTCGGGTGGTCTCGGATGAAGTTTCGCCTCAATCGGCATTACTTTTGGAATTTTAGGGCAAATGGGAGTTCGAAATATAATCGTTTTCGATTCGTGTACTAATTTAAGATCGTATTGTACTTAGTTGATTGACAGATTTGTTTTGGGCGGACGGTTGTGATTGTGATTTTGAGCTGTTAAGAAGACGCAGCTGGATTTGAGGTGAGTAAATCTCACGTGGTTCATTTACGAACTGAGTTATTTAATTGTCGGAATTGATTGATAATTGTAAATCATTTTTGAAAATAAAGATTTGTTTGAAATAATATGAACTCGATCGACTACGACTCATAGGGCTACGGCTCACAGGTAAAAAAATAAATTTAAGTATAAAATGAATTTCTTGGTTTTAATACGTATGAATTATAGTTGGTATTAGTGATCATTCCTGCGTGAATAACTACGTATATATATATATATATTTCGTGGAATATATATATCTGGATGGTGTGGCATTGTGATATGTAGACTGTTGGTGATTTCATTCACATTATTGAATTGAACATTTACTTATGCCGGAGGTATATTTGATGATTAATATTGTTGGAACAGTGATTTGGGGTTATGGTGTGACCATTGTGAGTGTGGGATTTCCTTAAATGTTTTGTTCTGAGGGCCGAATGGTCTGAAGTCTGTGTAGGTTACAGTAGTAACCTGGGTGCAAAGATATAGTAAGGCTGACCCTCGCCATAGGTGACAGGTTACGATTCAGTTAGAGCTCTAGTCTGTCTGCCAATGTACTTCTTGGGGAATAACTTTGAGTTATTGTGTGCCCTTGGGTATAATATACTTCTTGGGGAATAACTTTGAGTTATTGTGTGCCCTTGAGTACAATATACTTCTTGGGGGATAATTTTGAGTTATCGTGTGCCCATGGGTATATTTGTTTTAAAAGAGAGTGTCGGTGTCCTTTCTTTTGTCATTCATGTGGGACTTGATTTCGAATGAATTATGGAGGTGATTTTAAATGTAATCTCCTAAACTAAGTTATTTGCAGGGATTACTGTCTTTTGAATTGTTTGTTTTAATGTAATCTCCTGAACTAAACTATATGCAGGAGTTGCTATGATTTGAATTGTGTGATTTTAGGTTATCTCCTGAACTAATTCTCTATGCAGGGATTACTAATTTTTACCGAGTGTGATTGTATGTTTGGTTGTGTTTCGTGGAGTTAAATGTTGTTGCTTTAATTTATCTCACGAGTTGAGAAATTATAGGCATGCTGACGTGAGTCATTTTAATTGAGTTTACTCACACGAGCTTGCAAAAGCTTATCGGGTTTTTTGTTTCAACCCGGTGCACTATTCCATGGTGTAGCGGTTATTCCTGCAGGTCAGGACCACCAGGGTTGAGATCGAGGCGATGAGTGCAGCAGTGTTAGGTTCAGAACCTATTTTTGTTTGTGTACTGCTGTTTTGATACGCTCCTAGCGAGCGTTTACATTTGTATATCCGTTTTCTAGAGTTTTTTAAACACTTGCATGTTGATGTAATATTCGACTTAAGTGGTCGATTCTTTATTGACGTGTTGTTGTTGCTCAGATTTAATTGAAAAAGTTTCCATGTATTTCGGGCATTTGGTTAAGTTTTCGCATCTCGGATTTGAATTTCTTTATTCGAAATTCGGGGCGTGACAAAGGTAATTGACCGGATCGGCAAGGTAGTGTACAAATTAGATCTACAAGCATCTTCAAAGATTCACCCGGTCTTTCATGTATCTCTACTCAAACTGCGCATTGGTGATTCATCCCCTAGCTCTCAGACTCTTCCTCGGTTTGACAATAGAGGCGAGATCATCTGGTCACCTGACAAGGTTCCAAACATGGCTGTTGTGCTGAAGAAAGGTCAAATTGTGACTTAGTGGCTTTTGCAATGGACGGGCATGCTTAAGGCCGAAGACTGTCACATCCCAATTTTTTTTTTTTTTTTTGAGATGCGACTCATACTCTAATCATGGAAATAAATTTCCAAAATTGAAATATGAATAATTGGAAAAAAAACGACACTCGACAAGTTTCCGAAATTGAAACATAACCTTTATTACAAGAGGGGTTTACACGAACAGTTACAACAAAAGATCAACTATATTCTAAGTTCTTGTCTAGGAACCCAAGCATGATTAACAATAACACACATGTATATCACATTATTAAAAACACCCTTGCAGTAAAATAACTTCAAACTTATTTATTCGTAATCTGCAAAATGATAAAAGGGGGTGAGCATACATTGCCCAGTAGGAGAATAAAACCTCTTTGAAGATCATAGTTAGAATAGCAATAATGAATGGATGTAACTACTATCTATTCCCGATAATCCACATTGGAAAATAAACTGAGCCTACATGTCCCATACCATGTATTTTACCACGAAAGTGACTCAGAGTATTTAACGATGTGAACTAACCCCCACCCAAAATCAATCCCCCTAACCCTCTTTTGCTAGTCATCTTGTCTATTCCTCTTTCGCCAGTCCCGAATTACCCTTTCAATATCCTATACTAAGTGCACATTAACAAGTGGGCATACCTGGGATCTGGTACCTGCTGAGGTTATAGACTCAACTACGCAAAAGATAAACCAGTAACATACTTATTCCAATAGCATACTCACATTACCATCACCACCCTTATACTTCATGTCTTACTGATGCATCAAATACTTTGAATATATAAGTGTATTCACTATTCAGCCATACCAAAACAAGCAGAAACAGAAAACATATATGCATACAATCATGTAAACAACCATCCAATGCAAACATAGAGGCTCCCCAAGTTTTTCCCCTACCTCGATCGATTTTCACGTTAAGTATTAGGATGAAAACAAGTTCCTATTTGAAAGAATAAAATTCATTAGTTCCACACACAGAGAATTATAGCAAAAATCAGCTAAAATACTTTGAAAAATCTGAGCAGTGAGTTATTTTGACCAAAACAAGTTTTTACTTGACAAACTGAAATACTGCAGTTTTCTGACCCAGGCACCTTAACGTTAACAACTGTACAAATTTGTGTAAAATCTGTTTTCATGGTCTTCTAACGATTTGTAGCTGACATCCTAAAGAAACTTTCGGAATTTGAATCATCTGAAAAAAGTTTTTCTAGAATTAGTTGTGGATTTTTAAAGTTCAGCTATAGTCCCACGTTTTTCTGTAAAAACTGCTACTGTGTGCTAACCTCTTTTGTTTTAATGTACTTTCTAAAACTCCAAATTGTGTAAAAACTTCCAGTACTGAAAATAAACATTCTAAAGTGTCAAAGAAAAGAAACCACACTTTCAACAAGGCTTTAAAGGATGAGTGAAGGCTCTGTACAATTAACTCTGAAACTGCATATGTTTCCTACTTGATTCTTGACTCTTCTCATGTCAGATTCTATTAATCTATGTCTTCCAAAAACTCTAATTGCTAAAGGAAACAACAAACCAGATGCAATGTGATTTCAAATTCTACTTTGGATAAATTCAAAGACCAAATATATAAACTATTTTCCAGAAAAGTAGTGAAATCAAAATAGAAGATGAGAGTAACAACAATTTATTCCTAACTGAACTTCATATCTATTGCAAGTTCTTCCATCAACATGAATCCCCAGGTCTTATAATAGCCTATGGATATTTAAAGCAGAGACATAACCCAATTTCCAAATTACATTAACCACCAGAACCAACAAGAACTTATCAAATCAGAAAAAGAATCACACCTGACTTTTTACTCCTCCACTTCTAGGATATCAAAACTCTCTCTCTCTCTCTCTCCCCCTTGTTTATCTACATATCTAGTAACTCAAGGAACTATATGGAAAACATAGATGGTTCTGCCTATTTATAGTGTCTGGAAAGGAGGTGAAAACGTAGAAAGCAAGATAGGTCTAACAAAAGCAAAATTGGATATTCTAATTGAAATCTTACCCATATAGGTACTAGGCTTGCCACCTCCAGATTTCTAGAGTTCCAGCTCCTGATTCTAGGGTTCCAGCTCTACCTTCATAGCTTTGGGGAATCACCAATTTTGAAACTTGATTTCTAAGGCTGTTGACACCTCCTACTTGCCTAAGGCAGCGGCTATGACCTTTGTACTTTCCAAAGGCGGTGGCTAGTGTATCAGATGGAGGAGAATCTGAAGGTGAGGAAGGCGATGAAGAGACGGGACAAAGCTTTGAGTTTAGAACGTTGTTTGATCTAGTTTGGTCGTGGAGTTTCTTTCTATAAGCTGTTAAGCCACTTGGGTTTGAGTTTTGGGCCAACTATTTTGGGCTACACTCTATTTACGTAAACCCATAAACAAGTAAAATCATCTCTACATTAAATATATATAAAAACAATATTTAAACAAATAGTTTAGCACAATAATTAAAATTTACACTTATTTTTCGAAAAATGTTAAAAATTTTAAGTCGTCACAAAGACGCCACTTGGGAGAAGGCCCAATCCATTGTGGCTTGTTTTCCTCAATTTGGCAGCCGAGGTTAGTCTGCTTCTTGAGGGGGCGGGACTTGTTAAGAGTAGCCCATCTAATTACCCCTAATCTCTTTTGTACTAGCCCATTAGGCCCAGATGCTATTATTTTGGAAGGATGATCCTGTACCATTGTTGTCGTCTTCTTCTTTTGTCTAGATGAAATGCCATCTATATCATGTAAACAATCTGCCTAGAGTTGGCTATGAAAAATGATGATTAAACTTTGAATTCTTGCTTTCCTTTCTTCTTTAGTTTAGCTCCTAACACCATATTTAGTAGAGTAGACAAGATTGGATTAGGATTTCAAACAGGATTAGACTAATCATTGGACTAGACTAGATTGGATAGGAGATACTAATTCCAAACCAATCTTAGCATCTTGCGTTTGATGAGTAACTGACTAAGATTGAATAAGGCAAAAGAAATAGCTATTATGAATCCTTTTTTTTTTTTTTTGATCGGAATCCCTTTTTTCTTTGTTATTATGTATGTATTTTCTTTTCTTTGTCCAAGCACTGCGATTTTTGATATGCACTCATAATATAACATTTACATAGATAATATATGTGATAAATAAAAAAACATATACATAGATACAAATTCAACATATGATAGAATACATCAATATATATACATAGCCCTTCTAGTGTGGGATTCCTTTTTTTTTGACTATTTTAAGGGATAGCTTGTTAGACCCACTTTTCGATCACATATCCACATCTTCACCGTTCAGTTTTTAGGTCTATATGAGTAGATCACCTATGCAAATTTTCAGTCAAATTGATAATCATTATGGCATTCAAAACTGCGATTTAAAATTATAAACATGAACGGTTCATGTTGGACAGATTCGGTTCGTCCATTGATTTAAACTAGTTCGATACCTCAATGATCATCAATTTGGCTGAAAATTTGCATATTTGATCTATACATTAGGACAAAAAATTGAACGGTCGAGATGGTGAAATGCGATTGAAAAGTGAGTCCCATAAGGGATCCCTTAAAATAGCCAAAAAAAAGGGATCCCTTAGTGGAAGGGCCTTCTATATATGTATAGGGCCCTTCTAGTGAGGGATCCTTTTTTTTTTTTTTTTTGGGTATACATTTTAGGAGATCCCTTATTAGACCCACTTTTTGATCACATATTCACATCTCAACCGTTCATTTTTTAGATCACCTCTGCAAACTTTCAGCCAAATTTATAATCATTAAGGAATTCATAACTGCAATTTACAATTACAAACATGAACTTCAGGTTGGACAGATTCAGTTTGTCCTGTTGATTTAATCTCGTTCGATACCTTAACGATCATCAATTTGGATGAAAATTTGCATAACTGATTTATACATTAGGACTAAAAACTGAATGTTCGAGATGCTGAAAAGTAGGTCCCACAAGAGATCCTTAAAATGGCCAAAAAAGGGTTCCCGTAGTGGAAGGGTCCTATATAGATATATAGATACACACACACACACACATTATTCTGAATCCCTTTTTTCTTTGTTATTATGTATTTTCTTTTCTTTTTCCGCACTCTATGATTAGATCACTTATGCAAATTTTTAGCCAAATTGGTGAACTGTTAAGGTATCGAACTAGATTAAATCAATGGACAAACCAAATCTGTCAATCATGAACTGTTCATGTTTATAATTATAAATCACAGTTTTGAATGCCTTAACAATTATCAGTTTTGCAGAATTGATCTAATCGTATAGACCTAACAACTGAATGATGGAGATGTTAATAAGTGATAGAAAAGTTGGGTCAAATAATCAAACTAAAAAAAGGGATCCCTTACTGGAAGGGCCCTACACACATATTTTAGAAAAATCAAATAAAATGACATGATCCGTAGAGAAACATAGTAAGACCTATGATATATGATCTATTACTTAGCCGAAAAAACAAATGGTAATCTCCAAATTTCATAAGAGCTATTAGCAACAACATATTTCTTACAAATACCATGATCTATTGGTACAACTAGGGGCGGCCCTCAATATATTCAAGTAGTGCGGCCGCACGAGGCCTCCAAGTTTGAAAGAGACACACATAGATATCGGCGATCTGAATGTTTGATCCAGATTCGTTGCTTAGTTTTTGTTCATTCTCGGTCTTTCATTTGTGATCGATTCGAATTGGAATCAATCGGTTTCAATCTTCGCTTGCTTTTGTGTACTGGATTGCTAATTTGTACTCGGTTTGCGATTTTGATTGTTAACTATGTTGATTGGTAAGAGCAGTAGACTGTTAGCACTAGTTTTCTTTGGCTTCTGCTAAGTTGGGATGTTGTGGACCAGATTTGTGGTCGGTGTAGGGCTTCTTTACTCACACTGTAAGAACAAATGCATTAAAACCAAAGTAGGACAACGCCCACCAGTGGCTACCAGACCAGAATAAAGTGTTTCATGTATGTAAAAAAATAAAAAATAAATAAAAGTAAAAAAAAAAAAAAAAAAAACTGCTTACGGGTCTTAACGGGTTCCAACGGATAACCCGCAAACCCGCCGGGTTTAGCCCGCGAAACCCGTTAAGCTAACGGGTTCTTACCGGGTCGGCCAGTTAAGAACCCGCATGTTGCCAGGCCTAGATATCGCTAATATATTTATTTGCAAAAGTATCTTGAAGTGCTTATGTAATGCGCATGGTAAAGGACTCCACGCCTTTTCTTCCTTATTCCTGGTTTGTATCTCCATTTCCTTTTTTTTTTTTTCCTTTCTTTCTTTCTTTAAGTAGGTTGGTTACTCCGCGATCACGCCTTGTCTGCTACAAACAAAGTAAAAAACTCCTCCAAAATTTTTATTCCTACTTTTCTCTAAATTTCAGAAGATATTTCATATTCTTCCATCGTGATCATATATAAGAGGTCAGGAGTTCGAACCCCATCAAGGGTGGGAATGGGGTGCGGTTTTTTAAAAAAAAAAAAAAAAAAAAAAAAAAAGAGAAGAGGTTTTATTAGTCAAAATAAAAAATTTGGACAGATTTAACCCAGAAAGATTAAATTTTTTTTAGAATAAACTAAATCACAAGAATAAATATAGCAATTACAAAATGGATTTTCATTACAAAAATTAAAAAAAAAATTATCCAACAACCCCTACTTTTCTCTCCGCAATAACTGTTTTATTATTATTTTTTTTTAAGTTTCTTAAAAAAGAGAAAAAAGTATAACACATGCAGGAGCATGTATGAAGAAGGCTAGTCATTATTATTTGGGGAGTGAAATTCACACTCCATGTTTCCTTTTTTGTATCTTAACATCACATTTTTATAATCCAGAATACAAAAAGACAAAATTTATGATACTAAAGAAAACATGGAGTGTAGATTGTAAAATGAAGAGTGAATTTCATTGAGCCCCGAAGAAGCCCCCTTTGTGTAGGATGACTCTTTGGGAACATGAAAAAGTTGGGGAAGGGTTTTGCGTGCGTCCGGAGTCTTCCCTATATAGTGTCAAGGTGACATGGTTACTTGGAGCTTCACTCTAGAGTTGCATTATGTTAAATTGCTTTAAAGTCTTTACTTCGGATTTTTTTTATGACTCAGTTCTGTTGTAACCCGGTTGTTCGGGGGAGTCATTTTATCATGTGATCTTCATTTTTAACTGCATATCCGAAACAGAGACGGAAGGACAAATAGAAAGGGGAGTGTAAATAACAAAGATTTGATATCAAATGAGTAATCGCCTCCTCCTGGTTGGCATCACCATTCGCTCTAATCGCTGCTTCATCCCACACCACTTCACTTGCAGGTATCTCCTCTCCTCTCCTCTCCTCTCACAGTCTCACGCCTATAAATCAGTTATAGCTGCTTATGCCTTTCTTGCTTTGCAGGACCTGCTTTTGTAGTGGTACCTTGAGAAATCAGACTAACATGGAATCCGATGAGGTTGTGGTGGTGGCTCACCCTCACCTTTTGGATACCAAAATTGCTGCTATTCGGAATGCGGGTCCCCCCAAACTCCAGGTTTATTCCCTTCCATCATCCATCATCCCTGACCATGTATGTATGTGATTCTCTCTGGTTTGTTAGAAATGTATTCCATGTGCCCCTCAGGTTATAGCAGATTTTGATGCCACACTCACAAAGTACAGAGTGAATGGTTCTCGGGGACAAAGTAAGTTTCTTCTCTCTTGTTTGCTCTACAATTCTGTTTGCCGCAGGTTTTAGTTCATTGATAACAAGCGTAGGCAGTCATGGCCTTTTGCAACAGGAGAATCCTGAATATAATAACAAAAGGCGGGAGCTATTCGAATACTATCATCCATTAGAGTTCTCGCCAACTATTCCAATTGAACAAAAAACTAAGCTTATGGAAGAATGGTAACCCCCAACCTCTATTTTCGAGTGATTTGATTGTAATGCAATCACATAACTAGTGATTACATTGACACAGGTGGGGAAAGACTCATTCTCTTTTGATTGAGGGAGGCCTTACCTATGATGGGATAAGGCAATCCGTTGCTGATTCCACAATTGCCTTTAGGGAGGGTGTTGTTGAATTATTTGAGTTTTTAGAGGTAACTTCCATTTTACATGTAATTGTGTGACTATATGCCCCTTGTGTATGTAATTAGGTTATGTTGGCCATCTCTTTTTCCTCTCTCTCTCTCAATGGTTTTACCATAAACTGATTATTTCTTACTTGCAGAAAAGAGACATTCCTGTTCTTATATTTTCTGCAGGACTTGCAGATATCATAGAGGAGGTTAGTTAAGTTTTGTTGTCAATTTTCTCTTGTATTGTCTCAAGTATCGTTTGCATGCTTATGTGTATCTGTTCTCATCATTCTAGGTCCTGAGGCAGAAAGTTCACAGATTGTTTAAAAATGTGAAGATCGTCTCCAATAGGATGATATTTGATGATAACGGCCACCTTGTATCGTTTAAAGGTGTCCAATACTGATGAATCTTTCTCAGGCTAAACATAATTTCCTACTATGGGTTATGGAAACATAAGTCTTTGTATGCCAGAAGCTAGTTGGTAAATAATAATAATAATAAATAAATAAATAAATAATTTGTGTGCTTTTGACCTTAAAAGTTCTTTTCTTTTTTTTTTGTTGGTATTTTCCATTAATGGAAAGGCTGACTAAAAGGTAAACATCCCCTTCCTGGAAAACACTCCCCACCCATGCCTGGTCTGACCCAGGACTTGAAACTTATCCCTCCATTTGTAAGGAAGCTTATGCTACTAGCTCTGAGGCCATTGGAAATTGGTACCAAATTATAATCTCTACTTTACTTTTGTCTTTCATCTGTTTTAAACACCCTTTTTTTTTTTTTTTTTTTTTTTTCCAACTTCCAACATGAAATGCTATTATATACAACACTGTTTTATGAAGTAAAGTTTTTGTTCAGGTGAGTTCTTTCGCTATGAAATGAAAAGCTGGGTACTTCATAAATTTATGGTGCCTATTCGCACTGGCAATTTCTCATTTCTTTATTTGCTATTCTTTTTTTCTTTTCTTTTTTTTTTTTCATTTGGTGCAAACTATTTCTCTGTGTGAATTCATTCATGATGACGAGGCGTTGTATTTGCATATTCTTATTTTGGTTTAATGTAATTTTACAGGGAAGACGATTCATAGTCTAAATAAAAATGAGCACGCTCTTGATATGGCTGCTCCACTTCATGAGCAATTAGGTGACTTAGATGGGCCAACTTATGAGAATGCGTCAGTCAAGACAAGAAGAAATGTCATTCTTCTGGGCGATCATATTGGTGACCTGGGAATGTCTGATGGTTTGAACTATGAGAATAGAATTTCCGTGGGATTTCTGTAAGTAAAACTTATTCCATACTTAATAATATGTCATAGAATTTTTAACTGTAAGAGTAATTTCTATTTTCTTTATTCCAATTTATTTTTCATAAAAAATTTTCAGTAGCACAAGTAGAATGCAAAATGCATATCTGGATGGTAGTGTCTTATTTATTTTTTTGGTAGTTTATTTCTTGTATACCTACATCTGCAAAGAATTACTCAAATTCTTGGTAGTCAGTTCCTTGTCACTCGTAATTGGTAGCTTAAGGAATGCACGCTACATCATTATTGTCTATATCTATATGTAAAATTGACAAACTTTGGTGTTTCTAGTCCCTGTCATAGCCACTGTTTTCCAGGAGTGCATTACTGCTCTATGTTCTGCTTCTGTTCTTCATCAAAGATGCTTCATTCCAAAACATTTTGTTGTTCTGATTCCATATGTTTATACTGGAACCAGCTTTCTGTCTTTGTTTGTTGGTATATTTATTGTTGTAAACTCTTACCATAGTCATTTTACATGTCTATCTTTAAAAATGGGGATACATAGATTTTTGGATTTTTTCTTTATTTTTTCTTATAAACAAGCAAATAGAATAAATATATAATTAACAATAAAAATTGTCCTACTTTTACCAGAGCAGAGACATAATATGACGGTTAACTGTATACCCTGAATTTAACATGGGGAGGAAGTCAAGCTGATAATATATGATAGCACTAGTTAAGATTTAGAAGCAGTAAAATTTCCATGAGGTCTCAATGTCTCATTGCCATAAATAAGATTTTATTTGAAGTTAACTATATGATATCTTGTCTTTTTACATCAGGTTGTGGCACACACATAAGGTAAGTTTTACAGAGATTATATTTGATGTGGTCTGGGTGATGAACTTAACTACAAGTGCATGGAAGGTACTTTGTCACTTAGTCTTGGAAATGGGATTTAAAGCTTAGTCTGGCTGTCAAAAATCACTACATGCAGCAGGCTTGGACAGATTTTCCCTGGATGAACAACAGTATCGACTATCAAAGGTGAAGAGCATGGTTGTGGTGCTCTCCAAGGATTCTATAATGATCTGTAATTGCTCATGGAAGCAAGAAAGGCTGAGCAGCTAGGGCCTAATATCATCTGGAATAATTTTTTTCTCCAAGTTAGTTCCTCTTCTGGAACCAATATCATTTGTGGTGACATGTTGGTTGGGATAGGGCTATAGTCTAATGCCTAAGTCAATAGCTTGTGGTTAGGTTTGTTATATGGTAATTTGGAGCACTGGGCAGGCATTTCTTAAGTAAATCAGATTCTCCGTTGGTGGTGGTTGCAAGCTGGTGTTGAAATTTGTGGTGTGAATGAGAGAACCAGGCAAGATGGGGGTATTACTGTGGGAGGTAGTCTTGAATCTGAAGATTTGCTTATGGGTGGTAAGTTGTAATCAAAGAACTACTAGTGTGCAACTGAACATTACTGTCATGATTTGACAGTGCGATTGAGAGTAGTTAGTGTTGCTAGGAGGAGCATCTGGAAAGTGAAATTACTTGTCAAAATGGGCTTAATTTTATTTTTCAGGAGCTTCTGTGGAAGGCTAATGGCGTAATAATCTTAAAAGTATAACATAGTTGTAGTTAATAGCATCATTTGTATAAAGTTAGCATCAATACTGGACCATATTTTACAACATCTGTGGTTGGGACTTTTCTTTTCTTCATTTGAGGATTGTGTAACAATGTCTCTGACAGTTCTGTAGATTCAATAGTTTTAATGCGTCAAAAAGGTGGAATCGGTGCATACCTGTGAAGTGTGATTGTATGCACACCCTTCCATTGAGCTTCCTATTGACTAATTTGATACTCTATTTCCATATCCCTTTGTTAGTTCACTTCTTGATACCAACCATCCCTTTGTTATTCATCAGAGCTATACAGCCAAGTTAATTGAAGTCATAAGCAGGACCTGGCTGAAGTCATAGCTAAGTTGACATTCTTGGGACAGGTTGGCCCCATGATATTTATCTGCCTCTCGTGTAGTATTTTGTTTGTGGGGACTTAGAACCACCCCCTAACTCACCAGAAAAAGAAAATAGGAAATGTTCAAATAATAAGTAGAAATGATTTCTTCTCTCCTACAGGTTAGATTACCACGAAGAGGAGATTGAGTATGTTACCAATCTGCATAGTGATATATAAGATGCTTAAGTGGAGTTGGATTCATTTGTAATTGGTGGGCAAAGAAATGAGTTGATATGATATCATAGCGTACAACACCCAAAAGGTTGGCATGGGTTGGGATGACCAAGTACCCCATCGTTGACATTTCCAGTTATGGGATATTTTCATTTTTCAGTTGTCTAAAGTATAGCCAAAATGGGTAACTATTGAGATCCTCAAAACGAAACAGCCAAAATAGGTTCATATTGCAACAATTATTTCTTTGATGTTTTACTTCTGACTGGATAGCTACATCACTTTTATATCATTAATCTCTTTTACATATTAAGCCGCGTAATTTAAGCTTTCCTCTATTTTTGACAGTGCTAGATTTGTATAAACTTCTTTGCCTGCAATGATGTTTTTATTTTCATTCTTTAGTAGTGAGAAAGAGGATTCTGTACTGAATAGCTGCGAAATTTATATTTAATTCTGTTAAACATGCCAGACATATAGGAATGGTGGTGGTTCGTCGTAGATTGATTTGGCTACTTAACCTTGTTACTGCTGTTTCAGGAATGACAATGTTGAGAATTCTATTGATAGCTACCGCGAAGCCTTTGACGTCGTTTACCTGGTGAGTTCAGTTCTCTGAGATGTCTATTTGCTTTGACTATTTTGCATTGTCTAAGGAGTTACTGTGCTCATATGTGGGTAGATCTACTGCACCAGATATTATAACTTTTAAAATGGATACTAGATGAATGAATCAATTTGGCGCTATAAGCTGGGAATTCTAATTTATGCCATTCAGCATTTGGGTTTTGAAAGATCCATTATATGTGGTTGTAGTTGACAGGATTTCTTGCTTATACTCTTTTTAACATACCGCATGGTTTCCTGCAGAATGATGCACCCATGTGGGGAGTAGTAAAGCTTGTTTCACAACTATGTCCTGGAGGTGATTGAAATGATTGATTGCCCCAACTATTAATATATAGTCTCTGCTTCTTTCATAGCACGGTTTTGGTGAAATTTTGTTTTGATAGGCAAACAATTTTACAATAGGCGGCTCTTCATCCTTTGTTATCAATTTAGTTATTAACTTATTATTGATACTACTCATTCATTAATTTTACCCACAAGTATGTTTTTAGTCTTGAACCCCTTAATGTTGTAAGCTCTGCTTATAAGTAACAACTTCGGTCAGTCCTTTTGCGCAGACAGATTTATCCTTAAACTCCATGCGTCTTAAGCTGAAAGATATTCCTAATGAAATAACATGCTTTATTTCATGACTCGTGTTGAAGTGGTAGTGTGACATTTTAAAGTATGTATAACAATTCAAGTTTTCCTTCAACCTCTTGATTTTTGAATTATTTGGCAAGCAACGATTTTTGATAATCGAGCCAGTAGGGCGAATATATATTCATTAAAAGCCAGAATAGGTCATTACATACCCTTCTGCTGCCATTTAGACAGACAAGAAGATAGTGGTAGTACTCACAATGGTATATAGAAAATAGACCCACTCATTGTACAATCAATACGTAGACATAGCGGGATTCCCCTTTAGTACTACGCCGGAGGCGCTAGAGAGATCTGGCCCTCCCAACCTACTCTTAACCAATAAATCTAGTTGCCTAGAGACCTCAATTGGTGTACAACTAGATCCACTGAGAATTAAGTCGACAAGACCAGACCAAATGCAAAAACTAGATGCACAAAGGTGCCTAGACTGTCCCTGAAAAAGGAACATTATTGTAATTTAGACAAAACTAAATAATATAGTGTTGGCCAAGGCCAAAACCCTAGCCCAAATTCGAAGCCTAGCTGCTCCAAAAGAAAGCCCAAACTCCAGGTCTAGCAGGTTGCTGCAGCAAGCCCAAACCTATCTCCAAACGTGCAGTGGTCGTGTAGCACCTCTGCCGCATCCAACTGCGCCGACCCACGTCCTCGGTCCCACACCTGCCTACGTCTTCGCGCAATCCTACAGCCACCAAGTCGACGCCGGATCAGCCAAAAAACCTTGCAACCGCATAGCCCCCGGGAACCTTACCGCCGCTCAGTCCATTCCACCCACGCCGCCGTCGCTAGATCTGCAGAACCCACGCCGCCACTCAAGCCATCCGTGCACAACCCAACCACCACGCATAGAGCCTACATCTGATGCTCACCAACCAGACAACCATCTGTCCCTTGAGCCGATGCCACTCTCTAGAACAAACCGAGCAAAGTAGCTATCAATACCCGTTTGGCAGTGACTCATCAGCGGCAAGGCAAGCCCATACTGATTCCGAACGCCACTGGACTAGCAGACTTTTCAAAACCCTAGACCAAGAGACGTCGGGTTTTTTGGAGCTCCGTGATGTTATGAATAAAAGTTCCAGTTTGGCAAGCAACAGTTTAAGAGCAATCATCATTATCATCTGAGCTAGTTGGTGTATTAAGTAAATAGTGCAATCCAATTGGGAAGGATCCTTCTGAACATATATCAGTTCGATGCTTTGCTATACTACATCGAATTTTGCCATGTAGAGTTTTCTATGTTGGTAATAGATAATCTCAAGAGCGAAACAAGTACATCTCACAAATCAATTTATTTACAGTGCCAGCGAATTCGAAGAGTTATTTAATTTTGGACTAAATTCTGCTTACTACCCTGTACTTTCAAGGGTTCATCAGTACAATCCCTGCACTTCTAATTTAATCAGAAAAGTCCTTACACTCTCCAATTTCATCAAATCGATCCAATCCGTCACCACTCTGTCAATTTTCGGGGAAAATTTCCAAATTGCCCATCTGCATTCACAACACTGACGCGTCGACGGGCTGCCTAGCGATGGGTAGTTTGGGAATTTTTCCTGTGAGAAGGTCCTACGTCATCATTTTAACAGTGAAAATTGACGGAATAGTGATGGATTGGATCGATTTGATGAAATTAGAAAGGGCAAGGACTTTTCTGATTAAATTAGAAGTGCAGGGACAGAACTGATGAACCCTTGAAAGTATAAGGTAGTAAGCAGAATTTAATCCTTTAATTTTATTGGCGGAAAGTTAATGATGTAATAAAAATAAATAAATCGTTGAGTTATTTTATGGGCCAATGATAAAAGAGGTCATTTTGAAGTGTCTTATTATAATTCAGGATACACAAATGTCCCCATGATAATTAAAGTCACATCCTCACAACATACCACTAGAGTTGAATTTAATTACAAAAAATGCCACGGCAGTTTCTTAGCAGTAAACTAACACGAGTTAACTGTTTATCTTCTTCACCTTACAGTTTGAGAATTTCAAAACTCAAAGCCACCGTTCAAAACCTACTCCGGCATTCAGACGATTCTGAATTCTCTTCACCTCCAGCGCACACATTCTCCGACGCATAGTGAAGCAACGCCGCCTCCAACAAAAGTACTTCAGCGAAAAAGCCCCAAATTCTAGGGTTTTTAAAAATTCTAGGCCTTCAATCATCTATCTCTAGCCGGTAATCTTTCAGCCTCGATTCGCAGAACCTTCTCTTACTTAATTGTGATACATTGAGATAGTGTTTAGTTTTGAAATTCTAAGTAGCATTTGAGATAATTATTTCTGCGTTTGATTATGAAACTAAACACTTCGATTTCAATTTTTGGTTTGAATGAAGATGTAAAGATTTTTAAGTGGAGATGATACATGGCTGTGTTTCAATTTTAGTTTGATACAGTAACATGACCAGTGACATAGGCTACTGTGTGGCTGTGATTTGATTTTGGTAGGACTCTGTTTTGATTATGGTTTGATACAGTAATATGCACTGTGTCATAGACTATTTTGTGGCTGTGATTTGATTTTGGTGTGGCTGTGTTTTGATTTTAGTTTGATACAGAGGCATGGACAGGAACATAGGCATTTATATGGAGATAATGAATGTGTGTGAAGTTGTTTAGGTTGTTTACTGTTTAGTTTGTATGCTTTACTAAAATGAAAGTGCCGCTAGTTCAAATATATACTTAATAGGATCATATAATGAAACTGGCCAGTAAGGTCACTGGCTAGGTCACTAGACAAGTCACTGGCCAAAGAAGTCACTGTAAAGGCCAAGTCCTTGGGCAGATGTGTGTTAACCTCATGTCACTTACTACATAACTAATTATGTCACTAACCATGTGTTAGGTCCATAATTACCTAGTAATTATTCCCCAATTCTTGCACTTTTGCTTAACCTTTGTGTTTATCTATATATATTTATTATGTTTTCCTTATCATGCTAAGAAATGATGGAGAAGCTTGGAAATGCACTAAAAAGTCAATCTTAGAACCTTTTCCTACTCTGACTAGGAGAAAATGAGCTAGGCAAGGAAGGAAGGGCAGCAACCTGATCAAACGAACTCCAAATGAGTTGAAACTTTTCAGATCCATTATAGACATCCTAAGAATCATTTCGTATGAAGAGTACAAGAGCAATTTTGGAGTGGAAGGCCTTCAAAAGACGGTCCAAGTTTCTGACTAAAAGACAAAAACTGCAAAACCGGACCTATAAGAATTCCGGCAGCATTTCCGGCCAAATCACGATGAATTAAGCTATGAAATTTTAGCAGGATGATCTATACTCATGGAGGAACATTTTATATAGGAAGTCGAAGGCCAATTCAGAATTCTCGGTCGAGATTCAATTGAAGGATGAAAGGAGAAGAAAGTGTGCAAACGGACAAAAAAATTGGTCGACAGAGGTCAACGCCGGATTCCGACCATTTTCGGCCTAGTTGGCTGGCAAGGACATGTGTGGAGGGCATGGAAGATCTGTTGACTAGGGCTAGAGACTTTAGGTGGGAAGACTTTAGGTGTATGTTATTTTGAAATTCCAAATTTGAAAGATGACAAGTGGTCACCCTCTTATATCTTACACATTTGTCTCCCATTTATTGCCTTGTTCCCTTGCACAATGACCCTTCTACCTTTACTTTATCTCCTTCATCAAAATATCTATGGGCTTTCTAAGTCATTTTTATGTGGAGTTAAAGACTAGATCCACATTTTGTGCTTACACATTTGTCTATCATATCTAGCCCTTCATTTCCTTTGATCTCCACCCTCCATTCATCACTTTTGGCCTATAAAAACATCCTCCCCTCATTTGGATGTTTTTCATCTTCTCTTCTCACTCTCTCACACATTTCTCTTAGTTTCTTAACTTCAGTTCATAGTTTCTTAGTTTTGTGTAGAGATAAGTGTATAGCTTCTTGGGTTCTTGGTTTTTCCTTACCAAAACCGAAGTATCTATACACTTTTGATCAATCACAACTCTAGTTTCATATATTCAAGCCTTGTTCATCCAAGTTCTAAGAGATTTTGTGGAATTGTATGGTGTTTTTGGTTCCTTTCTCTTATTAGAAATCAAAAATACCATACTAGGAAGCATTTCTCACTTTGTTTTGCATCTTGGAGGGTTGAAATTGTTCTTAGAGGTACGGTTTGGTTCTTTTTGAACCAAACCCATGTGTATTCCTTCCTTTCTCTACTCTTTTCACTCTTTACTTGATACTTTACAAGTTTATGGCTTTAATTTATGTAACTATGGGTTGTGAGTAGAATAAATTTGGGGCTAGGGCTTAGACCTAGCCAAACTCATGTATAAAAAAAAATGTGATATGTTAGCCAAATAGCCATCCTCAAGTATAAGGGCCAAGTTATAGTGTAGAGATTATGAGTAGGGGATATCGTACCCAAGGGATTGGAAAACCCACTCTAGCTAAGGAAAACCTAAAGGATGCTAGATGAATATGCAAATGTACAAATTACAAACAAGGGCTCACAAGTGAACCAAAGTTCATGGTGATTATATGCAAGAAGGAGTAGTGTTTTGATTTTAGTTTTGGAGATGATTTGATTCGGAAATAGCTAAATGAATACTTGAAATGTAAACTAGCCTAAGCTAAATTAGATGTAATAACATAGATGAGAGTTAGGACTTAAGGTTTTCACCTGTAGCCTTTCTTGCAAACAATGATGCTTCTATAATGAATGATGCCATTTTAATTAGCCAATTTCTCTCCTTGCATCCCTCTCGGGTATGACAAGGGACATGCTCCTTTGATGATATCAAGCAACCCCTCTCGGGTGTAGTACTTAACTACTTAAGTCATGCATTTCAACCGGTTAGGTATCTAATGCATTTACCTAAGTGCATAAAGCTTAGAGATGAGGAAATTATGCAAACCAACCAAGCTTATCTCTAAGTGATTGTAGTTCACAACCCTAACATGCACATATAATATGCTATCCTGCTTCAAACAACCAAGGTTAATCAAGCCTTAATTATTTCTCATGTCATGCCAAATATTCATACCCAAATTGATTAAATTTAAACATAAACATTCAACTCTTGAACTAGCATGTTAAGGTGCTAAAGAAAAGTGCATCAAACATAATATTTACATCAAAGTCATACAAGATTGGCTAGGGCTTTCAACCCTAGCCCCAATAAACTAACTACTCACTCATAATCAAATACATAAGCTCCAACATGTTTATGAACATCAAACTAAAAAGTAGGGATAGAGAAGTGACTAGTGATGATCAAATTGAGGATGGTGTAGATGAACTCATGGAGGTTTTGTCATGGTTATGATGATTCCTCAAGTGATGCTAGACTCCTCTCATTCTTCTTCAAAGATTGATGATGGAATATGAGAAGTAGAAATGATCAAGTTGTGAAATGGTGGAATGGTGAAGCTTTATGTATATGAAATAGAATGGGTAGATGGAAAAGATGATGACTTTGGTGGTGGTGGTGGTAATAGATGTTATGGATTGATGGTGGTGGTGATGGAGGTTTTGTGGAGGAGATGATAGTGGATTGTAGAGAAAATAGAGAGAAAAAGATATAATGGAGTGGTATATGGGTGATGCCTTAAGAGTTTGATGAAGGGATGCTTATATAGAGAAGAGAGATATGAGTAAAATGATGAATGGAAACAAAATGAGCAGCTCAAGCATTGTAAGAAGCATGGAGGTGAAGTATGAGAATGGTAATAGATCCTAAAAACAAGGAGAAAGGGTATGGAAGAGATGGAGTAAAAAGAGGGAAGTAATGATGAGCTATTAGAGTGTAGAGTAGAAAAAGATGACTTAGAAGAAGAGAGGAGCAGCTAGCTCTCTTTATTGTGCATGAGAATCATGAATTTGAAGAGTGTTGGGGTGGTTTTGGGTTACCAAAGTCAATGACAAAGATGGAGAGAACCCTATGCACCATGCTTATTATCCAAATGATAATATGATGGATTAATCTTGTCATAATCTTGTAGGATTCTTCTAGAACTCTCCTTGAGAATTGTAGCAACATAACCCTTCCAAAAATGCACAACAAGTCCGTCCAAAATGAATTCTCGGCTAAGTTACCCTTATTCGATCAACTAGGATTCATTTTCTGCTTCCGAAACTTCATTCAATTGAATCTTCACCGAGACTTCGAAATTGGCCTTCGACTTCTGCATACCAAATGTTCTTTGATAAGTTTAGATCATGATGGTAAAATTTTAGAGCTTAGTTCACCGTATTTTGGCCGGAAATACTGCTGGAATCTGTACAGGTCCGGTGTTGCCTTTTTCGTCTTTTAGTCAGAAATTTGGACCAATCTTTTGAAGGCCTTCCACTCCGAACTAACTCTTGAAATCTTCATAAGAAATTATCCTTAGGATGTCTATAATGGATCCAGAAAGTTTTAACTCATTTGGAGTTCGTTTGATCAGGCTGCCGACCCTCCTTCCTTGTCTAGCTCGCTTTCTCCTAGCCGGAGTAAGAAAATGTGCTAGGGTTGACTTTTTAATTCATTTCCATGCTTCTCCATCATTTCCTAGCATAATAAGGAAAACATAATAAATATATATAAGTAAACACAAAGGTTAAGTAAAAATACAAGATTAGGGTAATAATGGAATTGGATTAGTCTACATTAAATTGGACTTTAGAACAAGTAATTTCCATGTTTTAGGGCACAAATATGTATATAAATTATGATCCAACATGATGCCATGTTTTTGATGAATATGCATGTTTTGAATCTTTTAGCTACTTTACTTTAATGTTTTCTTACATGTGTTTTTGGATTTGTCACCTAGAAGCATGTTGTAGGAATTAATGAAATCAGCAACTTAAGCTTGATAATTTTTTGTAACCGAGAAGCATGTGTAGCTAATAGGCTGGTGGTCTAGCTTATTCTTATGGGAAGAACTAGATTGCTTGAGTTTCTTACCTTAAAATTAATGATTGGTGCCATGAGTTTAAGAGTTGAGAGGCTTTAGGCTTTACGGTATCAAAACCCTTTTATGTTTTAGCAATGTAAATGGGACTAAGGTTGTGTAATCTAACTTTGCTTTAGCGACATGGTTAGGTTGCATGATTAGTTGGTATCTCGGTTTCTCTAGCGAAAACCGAGGGGGAATTTATCAAAGCATGTTGTTATTAGAAAATAGGTTACATATAATGCATGAGGGAAGCTATGTGCAAAAGCATATGCTCCTATTTATCTCATTGATCAAAGTCTCTATTTTATTTTATTTTTATTAGCTTAGTTTATTTTTATGCAACTTAGTTTACTTTATAAAAATTAAAATCAACCAAGCCGCTCACTACGACAATTGTTAATACCATCCTCATGACTTTAGCTTCCAAAGAGCTAGGGGTGTGAACTTGTAAAAACGTAGACTTACATGTGTTTTCTAGGTTTTATTTTCGCGGTAATCTAGCTAGGGTGGAGTTACTCAATCCCTTGGGTACGATACTCTCACTTTCCCGTTATTAAAACTTGACCTCCTATACTTGGGAGTAGGGCACATCATACACAATTTTGTACATATTTTTTTCTACTCAATGATGTCACCAACACCATGTCATTGACATGGCCTGTGACTTCACTGGTCAGATCACTAGCTAGCCAAGTCACTGGTCATGTAACTTGCAAACTCAATGCTAACCTTCTTATTTTAACAATTTTGAACAGAATTTAAACATCAGAAATGGCAAGAGCAGAAAGAAAAGAAAGGGAACCAAGCGATGATGTCGAAGACTACAGAGAGGTGGAATCAGAAGATGATCGAACGATGTAGAGAAAGAAGCATTTGGAGAAGATTTTGAAACAAAAAAGAAAAAAACAAGAAGAAGTAGAAGATTTACCATCTCCAAAGAAGGGCTCTAAGAAGCATTCAAAAGAAAAAAGCAAAAAATAGAAAGTAAAACATGTAGAAGATTCTGACGAGGAAGTAGAAGTAGAAGAAAAAGTTGAAACTGTGCCAAAGAAGAAGAGACATGTTAAACCAGGGCATGTGCAGTATAGGTGCACAGTAATAAGGTTTTTGAAGACGATTCAAGATAACAAGAAGAATCTGAGTCCAAGAACATTAGCTTTGCTCAGACAGGCACCATTTGGAAATATTGTTGGTGCATTCCATGGTGACTATGTAGAGGAGAAGTTAGCCAAGAAATCTGATGATTTCAATACCATCCTCCTGCAGGCTTACAACCATGAAAATGACCTCTTCTTCTTTGGAAAGAAGAAATTCAGGATCTTGACAAGAGACATTTCAAGGATCCTAGGACAGCCAACACAAGGAGAGTTGGTTCCAAAGACTTCTGAGGGTGCATATCAATCCGACTTTGTCCAGCAGTTTTTTTCAAAGACAGCAAGGATTAACAAGAAAGCTATGGAGAAAGTTGTGGAAGATGCCCTGAATGATAAGCCAACAACAGAGGAAGAGATCGAGAAGAAGGACAAAAATGTGGCAAGGTTGTTGAATTTGTCAATCAAGTTTTTGTTCCCAAACGCAGGGGGAACAATTTCATGGGACTACGTCAAGGCTTGTGAAAATTCAGATAAAATTGGATCCTATGACTGGGCCAAGGAAGTTGAAAACTTCTTTAAAAAGTCTATGAAGACTCTGAAAAAGAAGTAGTCAAACAGCTCACATACTAAGATGGGTGGCTGCGTTGTAATTATACTGGTAAGTCACTATCAGACTGAAATGTCACTGGCCAAGTCAAACTGCGTGTCACTGGCAGACTCAAATTTCAAATTACTTGTCACTGGCTAAGTTGTTATCACTGTTGTAAATGATAATGGCTATTCATGCAATAGGTATTGCTTGATGTGTGCGATCACTATTGATTGGCGATTGAGAGACTCGTAATTGTATGAGTGATTGGTGTAGCTATTAAGTTTTACCTTTTGTACACAAGATGTAGCCCTATATAAACCTCATAGTGAGATGAACAGAAATACATCCCATTCTCTGCGTTATTTCTCTCATTTCTCTCTTCTCTCAAACTCTCTCACTTTATGTTTTATAACACCTTATCAGCACAAACTTCAGAACAAAACCAATTCCATTTAATTATCATATGCTCTATTTAATTATCATATTACATTTTGAGCATATGACTTAATTTTGGAGATTGATTTCAATTTATCTCATAGAATTGCTTTCGATAATGATTTGTTTCCGAAGTTGGTTATGATTTATAATATTATTTGACAAATTATTTATTTCCGAGGTGATTTCCGGAATCATACTATTTAATTATATTTCTATTCGTCGATTTGAGATTTCTAAAGGATTTTTGAAATGGGATTTCGATGGAGTTATATTTCTTATTTATTTATCGACTTTCGGTTTTGGCATTGGGAATGCCTTGATGATGATTTTGGAATTGGTTTTGTTTCGATCTATGGAGATTATGTTTTATTATTATTTCTCGCCTATTTATTTTCAACTTGAGATTATCTTGGCGTGTGGGACACGTCGTTGGAAATTCGTTTGCGAGAGATGGGGAAGCCTTATGTATTTATGGATTTACTGGATTTTCGGATATGTTTTCTTGTGTCATACCTTGGGGTGATTATTATCATGCTAGCATTGAGTCCGCCTTTGTGGCGACGTGATGGGATAACGGAAGCCCGTCCGCCTTTATGGCGCTGGTTACTGTCTTTGTGACAGTAATGCTGAAGCCCAGTATCCTAATTGCCACACATAGTGGCGTAAGGGTATATACGGGAGTATGGGAGTACTTTAGCCTGGGAGGTTCACTTGTATGGCTATCATCTTCCCCTACTTATTATATTATTTTTTTGACTAGCGGGGCTAGTCCGATTTTCCTTAACCAGCGGGGCTGGCTTGTCTTTACGAGGTTCTCGATTTTCAAAGATAAATGTTTTACCTTTGTTGCATGCATCGAGTTTTTAAAGGAATAAATGTGGAAAAGTATAAAATCCCTTTTATTTACAATTAATTATTTTTGTCCACTCACGCTAACATTTTTATCTACTTTCCCCTGGGCCCTTCGGTTTCTAATGCCTAGTCTGCAGTGTAGCTGTTCGGCTTTAGGAGTTGAGGCTTAGCACCACCGTTGCCATCTATCCTTTGTAGGTTATCTGCTAACCTACTTTGTTTATTGTTGTTCTTTTGGTTTTAGACTGCTCTGATAACCATGAGATTGTTGTATTAATATTGTAACCTACGACATGGTTGTAAATTTGAGTTACTTGGATAATTTTATTACTCTAAATTATGGAGTTGTTCAGTTTTGGGAGCAGGGTGGCTCCAGGGGTTTTGAGTGTGATTGTTAGAAGTGTTACTTTTGATTAATAGGTTTTTGGGTTGTCCACTTTTATGGGAGGTTCTGCCGAAATTTTCAGTAGGATCTTCTCAATGAGTGGGCCCCGCAGGGCCACCTCAGTTTCTAGGGTGAGATCTCGGGGTGGGTCCTGACACAAGGCTCATTTAGTGACGCAAGAATTTTCTCAACGCCTTGTGTTTGATTACGATGAGACGTGTTCTCCCGTAATGGACGTAATAATGTTCCGCTACCTTATCAGTTTGGTAGTTTTCGAAAAAAAAAAAAAAACTGAATATGTAGCTTATGAATGTGGTCACAGCTTATCTCTATAGGGATCATAATACAGAGATATACATGAAAGTTCTTGAAGGACTTATGATACCCGATGCAAATAGTTCTAGACCATGGAACATGCTCTTCATTCGTTAGAGACGTTCACTTTATGGATTGAAAAAATCTACACGGAGTTGGTATAACCGTCTAAGTGAATATTTGATCGGAATGGGATATGTGAATAATAAACTATGCCTATGCGTGTTTATTAAGGAAAAAAGTTCCTAGTTGGAATTGTGGCGGTCTATGTCAATGACATGAATTTGATTGATACTCCTGAAGAGATCAAGGAAACCGCAAAGCACCTGAAGTTGGAATTTGAGATGAAGGGCCTTGGGAGAACAAATTATTGTCTCAACCTTGAGCCTGAGCACAGTGCAGATGAAATTTTGCTCCATCAACTAAATTACATCCAGAAGATGTTAAGATGCTTTAATGAGGATAAAAGCAAGCACACCCATGGTCGTCCGAAGTCTAGAGAGAACAGTATCGTCCTGCAGATGATAATGAAGAGATATTGGTGCCAGAAGTCTCATATTTAAGTGCAATAGATGCATTATTGTACTTGGCTCAATGCCCTAGACAGGACATCTCATTCGATGTGAACTTGTTAGTTAGATATAGCTCTGCGCCAACACGCCGCCACTGGAATGGCATAAAAGACATTTTTCGCTACCTTAGAGGTAAGGCATATATGGGCTTATTCTATCCCTATGCATCAAGGAATGGATCAAACCCCCTTGATCCTCAGAATGATGCTCACCTTGTTAGGTATGCTGATACAGACTATCTATCAAACCCACACAAGGCACGTTCCCAAACTGGTTATGTCTTTACCATTGAGAATACTGCAATTTCTTGGAGGTCTACGAAATAGACCCTTGTTGCTACCTCTTCAAATCATGTTGAGATTCTAGCCCTTTACAAAGCAGTAGGTGAATATATATGGTTGAGAGTCATCACAAAAGCATGTTCGAAGCATATGTGGACTGCATTCCACCATTGATGAACCGACCATTATCTACGATGATAATGCTACTTACATCGAGCAGATAAAGATGAGTTTCATCAAAAGAGACAACACGAAACAGATTGCACTGAAGTTCTCCTTTAATCAGCAACAACAGGAGCATCAGAAGATTGAAGTTAAGCAGATTTGATCTGAAGACAATCATACAGACCTCTTCACCAAGTCACTACTAAAGTCTACATTCCAGAAGCATGTCCAAGGTATTGGTCTACGTAAACTATCTGAATTACCTAACATGTAATAGGTATTGCTTGATGTGTGCTATTCTTGCAATAGGTATTGCTTGATGTGTGCGATCACTATCGATTGGCGATTGACATACTTCTAATTAGCGATTGACAGACTCATAATTGTATGAGTGATTGGTGTAGCTATTAAGTTTTACCTTTTGTACATAAGATGTAGCCCTATATAAACCTCATAGTGATATGAATAGAAATACATCTCATTCTCTGCGTCATTTCTCTCCTCTCAAACTCTCTCACTTTATGTTTTACAACAATCAATAATTTTTTTTTTCCTTTTTTCTTTTTTGTGCAAGCAATATTAGTTTTGTCAAAAGACTGGAAAAATGAAGCCAATAGCTGGAAGGGAGAAGGAAGAGCATCAAATTAGAAAGTGGGACATCTAGAGGCTGATACAGAATTGGACAAGCTTCAACAGCTTGCAAAAACTGAATGTATGTTATTCTCTATCAAAATAGTTGTCACTGGCCATGTCCTCTCTTGGTTATAAGTCATTGACCAAGTCACTAACTGAGTCACTGTCACACTACATGTCAATGGCCAAGTCACACTTCATGTCATTGGCCCATATAACTGTTGTAAATATGTCACTGGTCATGTCACATAGCATGTCACTGACATATGGAATATCTTTCTTTCAGAAAATTTTGAAAAGCTGAAGGAGGATGGAGAGGAAACAGAATCTAAGGAAGAGAATACTGGTTCTGATGAAGAGATCATGACGAGAGGAACAAGGTAATGATGATCAGACTTCTGAAGAGGAAGAGATAACCTAGAAGCTGACGTGGCTGAACAGGGAGCAACTGAGATGACAAAAACAAGCTCCAACAAACAAGAAAAAGACAAGTGGGAGAAACAGCTTCAAAAAAAGGAGGAGGAGATAAGAAGTCTGACTGTGGAGAAAGACAATTTGGAGAAAAGACTAATGGAAAAGGAGGATAAGCTAAGGGAATTGACGGAGGAAAAGGTGAATCTAGAGGAACAAAATGCTACCTTTGTGACGAAAAATTTCTGCCTCACATCATCAGTGAAGGAGTTAGAGGTAAAAGTGAAGAACTTAGAGGAAATGTTAATCCCAAAGACTCACACCTCATCAGCAGCTCAACAGAACAGGTCCCCGCCACCTAACTCAACGGAAGAGCAAAATAATCAAATGCAGCTCAATCCAAGGCTGCTGAGAACACAACAAAAGAAGATCAATCGACAGTTGAGGAACGTCAGTCCCAAATGCTCTTCCCAGTGGAAGACTCTTCATCCGGGGCAGCACAATCGCCACCTCACTGCACAGTGGCCCAGGAAACTCAATCGACACCTCCCTTACACATGGCTCACTTTTTCAGAGTCCCACAATCTCCACACTCACAGCCGATGAAACGGAAAAAGAACCTGCTATGTTTCATATAGTCAACACTTCTATGGCTACGAGTCTCGTCCACTTTGTTCATTAAGCCAAGAGGTAGGGCAAAAGACGCCAGAGGAGAACAAAAAGGCCGAGTTAACGATGCTGGTTACAGAGCAAGAGACAGGTAAATCTGCATCATCAATGTGTCTCTACTCATATGTTGTGAGATTAAAGACCAAGAAAAGAATATAGAAAAAATATGACATTTATTGGTGGAGGGATGTGAAAGCCAAAAGAGAGATGCAAGCAAAGGAGACGGCAGAGAGATTGAAAGCTGCTGAAAAGAAAGAAAAAGAAAAGAAGAAAGCAAAGGAGAAGGCTGAAAAATTGCAACCCGCTAAACATAAAAAACAAGACTAGTAGAAAGCACAAGAGATTGTGGACGACATACCAGAGGAGACTATGGAACTGATAAGAAAGATGCAGGCTGAGGACCAAATTGATCAAGCAAGCGGCAATGAAGAGCGGGAAAAACAACAGATCCTTGTTGAGGTCGTAGACTGGGAGAAGAGTAAAGTGTACAACCATATGGACCAGGAGACCAAGAGGAGAGTGCAGAGATACTGGAACAATGCAGAATCAGGGTAATATTCCAATTAACTCAAAATTCAGTTTAAAATTTATTGTCACTGGCTAAGTCATTGGTCATGTAACTGGCAAAGTCACTGGCCAAGGAGCTGGCCAAGTGAAATCACTGGCCAAGTCACTGGCTATGTCACTGTTAAGTAACCGCATATCACAATCCATGTCACTAACACTATTCATTCTATGCAGAGTATACTTCTGGGAAGGTAGGCCGTATGGATCAGAGGTAGCCAGACAGGATTTGAAAGACATGATCATGGATAAACCGATAACAAGAAATTGGATAGATTGTTATGGGATTTTGTTAACTGATCAACTGTTGGAGAACGAATCACAGAGTTTGGATGTGCCATCTTTTATGCATCCCTGATGCTGGGTAAGTAGTGGAACAATTATCAATCTACATTCAAAGCAAATCATTTGTAATTGATATTAGCTTGTCTCTTTTTTTTTTTTCTTTTCAAAAACAGTATTCGACAGAAAATTTGACGGCCTATTTCGTACATCTGTACCTCTGCGAACCACTGTTCCAGAAGTTGAGAAGATCCAACTATATATTCTTCCCGATTTCACATGAAGCATGATTTCATCATACACAGCTCATTTTTGACAAGACTAAAGAAATGGTACCACGTTGATTCAAAGAAGCCAAAAAAACCATTAACTTGAAATTGCTTTCAAGATATCAAAAAAATGATATGGAACTCTTCCGTCTTACTAATTTATATATTTAATTTAAAGATAAAGCATATTGTTTGATTGTGTTGCGATATTGAAAATGCAGATTGAAATGGTAAAGCTTTGGATGAGCACAGTCAAACACCAAGCAAAAGACATATTGGAACAAGGATGTCGAATGATATTTGATCTAGAGAACAACTCAGAAGAACAATTAACAATGGTCGAAGCTCCACTGACTGAAATTGAGATTGAGAGCATAAAATGGATCAGGGATAACTATACTGGAAGCATCCCAATGGAAGATATCAAAGATTGCTCTAAACGAGAAGTAAATTCGTAAGTATAGAGCTGTTTAAAATGTCGATTTATCATTATAAAGTTCAAATTCATTGACTTCAATTTTTCATATGAACAGATTGGATTGCTGGCTTTTTGTGATGTACACCATGGAGAAAATTTCCAAAAAGGAGAGTGTTCCGAAGAAACTCACAAAGAATGATATTTTGAAATTTAGAGCTCATGTAGTCAAGTCATTTGCAGAAAGTAGGCACAACTGGAACTCAATTCATATCAGGTTGGACAGATTTAGTTTGTCCATTGGTTTAAGCGAGTTAGATATCTTAAATATCATCAATTTGGCTGAAATTTTGCAGAGATGATCTATACATTAGTACCTAAAAACTGAACGGTCGAGATGTGAATATGAAACAGAAAAATGACCCGAAACTCTAACATCGCACTTTGATTTCAAAGCAAGGCCTCGCTCTGGATAAATATTATATATCAAGTCCTATCTAGCTAGAGCGAGGCCTCGCTCTGAAATTAAAGTGAGTTTTTAGAGTTTATGGTCACTTGTCGGTCACATATCTACATCTCGACCGTTCAGTTTTTAGGTAATAATGTATAGATCATCTATGCAAAATTTCAGCCAAATTGATGGTCGTTACTGCATTGATAACTGGCTTAAAGTTAGTATGGTTCAGGTTGAACAGATTCAGTTCGTTCATTGGTTTAAGTGAGTTACTATCCAATTATTACTTATATTGATGAACCTGCAAGATAGAAGAAGGGAAAAGTCAAAAATAGCGAGAGGGCTGCAGACATATTTTAGGTACAATGGGAGTCCAAGACCCAAAAGAAAGGGAAAAAAAAACTAAGATAACACTTGTAGGACGAGCAGCTCCAATGATATCATCAAGCAGAGTAGTAGAAATAAATGTAGGCATAGACAGTGATTTGTGAAGGCCAATATCTTAATAGGCATCAATTTTTTTGTTTTTTAGAGAAGTTATTAGAAAATGCACACTTCCCGTTAACATTTTAACATTTTGTTACCAAGTCCTAGTCGGCATCGGAAAAGAGAAAAAAAAAAAAAAAAAAAAAGTTTTGGAAAAGAAGTTATCTCTGTGGTTTTGATTAGTAATGGAAATGTAGGTTATGTCAAAATCGACATAATATGCAGACAGATTGGTAGAAATGATTAGGGCAGTACTTCCCAAATGCACTATTAATTCCAATGTGCTTTTATTTTTCGAGAAAGTTGAGTGGGGAAATGGAAGGGATATGATGGATTGGTTTGCTAATGAGAGATTGAGTCTATGTGTTTGTGTAGTGCATATTTAGTTTGTGTCCTTTGCTAATGACAAGTTTTTGAAGATGGTGATCCTTGTTGTGATGTTGCAATCACAATACTATGTTATTATTATTATATTTTTTTTTCTTACCGGATTTTTCTTCGAATACTTGTCGTCATAGGCATTGTTGTATCTTTGAATTTTGTAGTCTTTAGGAGGAATATGAAAGGTTATTGGTAGATAACGCCGGCATTAGGTATATTGGCTTTCCAATTGGTTCTTTTTTGTGAAAAATGTTTTGGCATTGATGTGAAATCGAAACTATGAATTTTTTTTCTTCAAGGGTTCTTTTAATTTTTGGTTTTTTTTTTTTTTCAGTAGAAACGGGAGGGCACAGAAGAATCTGAGTAAGCAAAGCTTAAAGAGTTTTCTGTTTGTCACTGAAAAATTGTGGGAAAAGAAATCTTTTGTTGAATATGGACATTGTATTGAAGTAGAACTTAGTTTTGGTTTTCGCTTCCTTCAAAGTTAGGCCTTCTATTTGGGTTTGATTCTTTGTTTTGTGGTTGTGGAATGTGAGGGAAACGATAAATCTGAATTCTCAAATCTTTTTTTTTCTATTCTTTTTGGTGGTTGCTGATAAGAAATTGGGAAGATCAAAGAGAAGAATTAAGAAAACAAATTTTTGAATTTTTGTCTTATTTTGATTTTGTAGAAAATAGGGTGATCCAGATTTGGAACAGGTGAACCTCAAGGATTATACTTTTTAGGACTTGGCCCAGCCTATATCTGTTTGCTATTGACGTGGATATGTGAGCAAATAAAAGATTAAGAGAATTTGATACTAAATAAACCCACTTTTGTTATTGTTTTATCCAGTTCTTTTAATGGTGTTCCCTGTGATTGATCGATGAAGTGAATGCAATGGCGCAACCTGAGCACAAAATCAATTAGGTAAAACCAACTTTAGGGGCCAAACTTTATTGGTTTTTTCCTGGTAAAACCTTGAGATCATTTATAAGTCATTATAAATAGCTAAGCCGAGTCCTGCATATTGTTAGCGCTATAAGCCTGCTTTGGTTTCTGTCTTTCCTGCTTTTTTTTTCTTTTTCTTTTTCTTCTTTTCCCTATATTGCTCAGAAATGTAATATAGTATATATAATTTGTATTGATTTTGGATTTTGTTTTAAGAACATAGGAGGTGGAACTGCGGAGGAACACTAGCTTGAAAAGGAATTTCAAATTGTTTTCTAGAACAACACTAACTTGCTCTGAATTCATTAAACTTAAAGAGGTTATCAGTTGGTAAATGAATTAATGTGGAGGACAGGGTTATGCTTTGTACAACTCATCATTTTTGCAATTAGTATAGACAATTGATGCTTACAGAATCAGGCCATTTGAGCTTAGGAACGTCTTTTGAAATTTGAGTGCAACCTAGATATGCCAACCTGTGTTCCTTAACTAAAAGGTTTCTTAGGACCTTCAGAATAATGTCCGTGCTGTGGAAATATGTTCATAGTGATATTTGTTCCGTACAAATAAAGAATTTTATCCGAAATATGTATGTATTTACATGAATATGAAGACCAAAAAACAAAACCAATCTCACTTGTATGATATGGAATGCCAAAGTACTACCCAAGTTACAAGTTCTTTATTGAATTATTGCTTATGCTCGGTCAATACCCATTGATTTGTAGGAGAAGACCTAATGTCTTTTTTTTTTTTTTTTTTTTTTTTGCAATGGTGTATTATTATTTATGTGTAAAGGAATGTTAAATTTTTTTTAAAGTTCAGGTTTATTTTCATGCAACTCATTTTTAAAGCGCCTCTTGGATAATCTTTCGTTTTTTTCATGCAAGAGACATGGAACAGTGCCTCATTCTTATGGTCTTGTTTGTTCAGGGAGGCGAGTTTATCTTGGAATTATCCTCCCTCTTGTAACGTATTACTTGTGAGAGGTATAACGTTTTTTTGCTGCTAGGAAGCATAGTGTATTGGGATTATGTGCTACGTTAGGTTTTGTGGATGAAGGGAATAGAAGGGTCTTTGATGATGCATGTATGAGGAGGTGGAGCACTTATCATTCCTCTTTTGGCTTCTTTATGGGAATCTACTTTTTGGGAATTTAGGGAATATTCTTTATCTACAATTGTGTTGACTGGTTAGGTTCTATTTTTGTGTGTAGGGCCTTTGGTTACGTTCTGTTTGTGTTTGCTGTACTTAGCTGAAGCAAAGTAGCTATTCCAAGGTTTTTGTGTTCAGTGGAGTCCTTGTTCAAAATTTTCAATATGTCTATTTTTTTAAATTTATTTTTGTTTCCTATTGAAAAAAAAAAAAAAAAAAAGTCTTCATTGCTTTGTTGCCTCAAGTTAGGGAAGAAGAATTCAGTTGGTAGTCCCCATATTTTGCATTTCACTATTAAGTGAGAATAAGCACAAATGCTATTGGTGCCTGTTGGACAAATGAATGCATAATTTTATGAAATTGTAGTCTGCTGGCTTGTTTCGGTGGTATAGGTGGAAACAATAAAAGGACTTTGAGTCTACGACATCATCACACAATTACGTCAATGGGTCCTTCCTTTATTTCAGTAAAGGTGGGATCCATTGAGGTAATTGCGTGATAATGTCAGATTTTAGACTCAAATGGTCATCAATTTGATCTGAATTTCTGGAGGTACTGTCTTTCTCTGTTTCGGCGGATCGGTAGGCTGTTATTTAAAGTTTCTGTTCTGGGTGACTGTTTTTGCTGTTTCTTGTTAGAGGACAACTTGTCCAGGCTGATTGTATCCTTTATTGTGTTTCAAATAGATTTCCCTATTTCAAATCAATCAAAAATCAATAGAAGTCATTGAGCTCACAGATTAGAAAGAGTAAGGTTTAATGCATGCGGCTGATAGAAAGTGGTGTTCTTAAAAGCACTTTACCGAAGCCTCTCCATTTTGCATTCCTAAAGGCCAACTCCTTGAATTTCTCTATGAGTGAATTATGGTTTAATATCTTAGAAAGTTATCCTCGTTGGCTACTGAAACTGAAGAAAATGTTTAGTCCTTGATTTCATGAACTATTTAAACTCACAATGGTCTATGTGGAAGTTATGGTCTTTTAGTTAAGAGTAATTATCAGTACTTCTTTTATAGTCCACTGGCACTGGTACGCTCATGTGTGTAGGTTTGGCATGTGAGTACCATTACTGGTAGCATCCAGATTATACCGTGGATTATATACTTGATTGCAATTGATCCTATCATCATATCAACACATGCTGGTGAATTGTAAAGAAGGAGAAGAGTTTTTATTTTGTATTATTTCCATTGTTTTTCCACTTGCATGTCTAATGCGTTTTGATATTTGATCAATGCACAGTTAAAAGAAAGAGCAGAAAAGCTTGAGAATTGGAAGGTGAAGGAAATGCTTAGGGAAGAGAAGAAAAAACAGAAGAATGAACTGCTGCGACGTCAGAGTTCCTTATGGATTGATGAATCAGAACTGGAAAAGAAGATGCTTGAAGCCATTGTTGATACCAGATCCCTTTGAGTATCTCATTTCCAATTTGGCTGGTTCTTACCGAGTCCAAATGTATTCAGTTTTTTTTCATCATCCACTAATATCCAACCATATACATTTTCCTCAAATAATTGTATACTGCCTAATGTCTGTTCAAGTTTTGGACTATTAATTTCAATAATGGTTCGAAAAGATTATGGTCATGCCGTCGTGATTACCATGTCTGGACTTTTTCTTTTCTTTTTTTTTGTCATAAGAAAAGTCTCTTCAGGCAATCCGACCCAAAGTATCGAACGGAAAAGTGCTCAACACACTAGAGATGCTGCTTCTGCTTCCGGCACACCGTCTAAGTTGGCTTGTCCGTTGTAAATGTTATTGCGCAAAACCTATCAGGGTTCTGCAATACGGTGGCGCTGACGCCCTCAACTCCTAGCACTCAGCCTCCTTTGCGGTGGTGCTGGTTCTCACTCGCTTGTCGAGATCCAAGTGGTCTTATCCCGAGACACTGCTCTCTTGTTTGATTTGTGGATAGTGTGATCTCAGTTGTGGCCTGTTGTGAGTCTTGGTCATATGGTTTGCTCAGTGAAAGAATAGTTGTTCGCCCAGTCATTTGTCATAAAGATTAAAATATCGGTTTTTATGCATCTATCGAAACTAAAAAAAAAAAAAGACATATCTTGTCATAAAGATTAAAATATCGGTTTTTACGCATCTATCGAAGAAAAAAAAAACATATTGAAAATATCAGGTATATTATGGAAAATATATCTTTTTTGAAATAGTCAATTTATTGAATATTAAGATTTGAATGTCAATTTCATCTACATCCAAAAAGAGATTCTAGGTGGTTAAAAAGTCGCTCGTTGGTCTACGAAAGTAAAATAGACCGAGATATATGACTTCGTATTGTAGTGATGAATTTGATAGTTATAGATCTCTTTGGAGTTGCCGACTGTTTTTCTTATAAGGAGATAATAAGGATGAATCCAACTGGATGACTAATCATGTACTTCTCCATATTAATTATATACATAAGCGTCATAGCCATATTGATTGTTGCCTTTATGAGGTCCCACTGCACTCTTCGCCTAAACTAATAGAATCAAAACATAAGGCAACCGAAGAAACATTAGATGGAGTACTGTGATCATCAGTTGCACCTTTAATCCTCCTCCCATAAACAATCTTCTCTTGAGCACCATGACTAGCTGTTCTAGCTCCCTGATCTTCATCTTAGATGACATGATCAAACTTACCTTCACAGGTAAATTAGTTCAATCCTCCACCTATAGAATATTGTCCATATTCATATTTTTCACCTCTTCCACATGTTTCGCTTCCACCATCTTCATCATCATCCTAACTATCTGGAGTAGAGGTGGCAAACGGGCTGGCCCATTTTAAGCGGGCCTAGTCGTGCTTGGGCCGGCCCATTTATTATCGTGCCGGGCTCGTGCCGGTCCATTTACTTAAATATTAAGCCCGGCCCGGCCCATGGCCCGAGCCCATAGCGTGCCGGGTCAATAACGGGCCGTGCTCGTGCCTACCCACTATAAAACACGATTTTAAAATCTTAATTTGAACAAATAAAAATTACTTTTATTTAACTATTTAGAAAATTAAAATAAATTAAGTTCTACAACGTTTTTCTTAATCTTAACTTTTTAAGATTAGATTTCTAATAATTTTTAATAATTTTTTATATTCCACTATAAGAAAGAAAGAAAAAAAAAACTCAAAATATATTGTTTTTAGTATATTATTGTGAGATTAATCTTTATTAATATAATGAAGATTTAGTATCTATTATTCTTTCCTTCATTCTATAGTTGTATTATTATTAATGTCTTTATTAATAAACATATATTTAATATTTAGAAAAAATACTTATGTCAAAACAATGATATAATGTTTTGTTTCATTATTTTGACAATATAAAAGAAAGCATTGATGGAATTGTCATGAGATTTTAAATAAAAATGTCTTATATTCAAATCTCATCATTGTAGTTTTTTAATATTTTTAGAAACAAAATGAAATTTTATGTTTGTAACGGGTCGGCCCACAATATGTCGTGCTCGGGCCGTGCCGGGCCGGGCCAATATTTTTAGGCCCAGCCCGACCCGTTATTCTAACGTGCTCGGGTCGTGCCGGGCCACTAACGGGCTTGGGCCGTGCCGGGCCCGTGCCATGCTCGTGCTTAGTGGCCCGTTTGCCACCTCTAATCTAGAGTTGCTATACCAGCCCATGCATCACCACTATCTGAATTATTTCCTGGGTTTTTAACAACTTCAAATGATTCATATGATTGCACTTCTTTTTTTACACTCGTGCAGATCATTACTCAATAGTCTGTTTTCCTCTTCTGAAACCTTCATCTTTTTCAATTATATGAAGTGAGTGAGTTACTTTTTTCAACATGACTCCATCAAGTTTGTTTTCTTTTGCTTAAATTGATCTATCATGAATTCTCCTCACCTAGATTCGTCTCGGGGAATTTTCTCTCCCTTGTATTCCACTCCTCACTCTGATTTTCCTTGAAGAGAATACTCCTCACCCAGATTTGCTCTGAGGAGATTTCTCCTCACTCATATTCGCCTTGAAGAGATCTCTCCTCACACATATTTGTATTTAGAGAATTACTTCTCACCTAGATTCGCCTTGAGAGGAGTTCTCCTTACCCAAATTCGCTTTGAGGGGATTTCACTTCACCCAAAACAGTCTTTAAAGGTTTCAGTTCGAGGTACTTTTCCCAAACATAACCTCCATATTCCATAATGGCATAATGTGTGTTTCTCTTTGAATAACTGATTTTTTTTTTCCATCAAATTTATAGATATTTTTTTTATTTTATCAGAATATCTTAATCATTTTATATATCGTGGATATTTGACAATATCGGACAAATTTCGCAAAAACAGTGGAAGATGAGATATATCAAAACATATATTGGAAACTCAATCCTGATGAGATTTGCTCAAGTTTCTTCATGCTAAGATGTTTCATATTTCACTTCTTACATTTGTCTCATAATTTTTACTTTCAACAGATTTAAAGAAACAAATAAAAATAATTGTAAAGCATACCCAAAACCAGGGTTATGCATCCTTTTTAGCTTTGAAAAATTCCACAGAAGAATTTTCACCGAAGAGCTGAAAATCAATGCAATCTAAAATAAATCAATTTCTTCAAGCTTGGTTTTAAATAAAAACCTCAAATTTCGCCAAGGTTCAAAAAAAAAAAAACTTTCCTAGATTTATAATTTCTCCCATGGATCAGATATTAGCAACAGTACTTTCTGACTCTATACCAAAAATAGTACTCTGTCTGAATAATATAGTACTCTTAATCTACACACAAAATCATGAAAAAGAAGTCTTCTTTTCCTTGCAACAGAATTAATGCCACTTCTACCTAATTGAGCCACCACGAATAGATTTAACAGTGCAAACGCCAGCTGATGTAGTGAGGGGAATATCTTTGTAGCACCTAACTAGCTCAGTGTTACCGTGCAATTCTACCCTGCAGGGTCTCCCAGACCTGCTCAAGGTTCAACACATCATCAGGCTCACCTTCGAACGCCGGAAATGTAATTCTCTCCCCAACTTGAGCAGATATTGGTGGATCAACCAACTCAACCTGAAAGATGCCCCAATCGGGAATAAAACAGTGTATAAATCGATTCATGCATGGACATCTAAGATTGTCTGAAACTCTGCAAACAGATAAACTTATGCACTGACCGCTTGAGGAAGAATTTGGGTACAGAGAAGTTTTTGCAATAGTCGCTGTAAAGTGTAAAGAGTCGGTTTCTGGCAGGCACATGATTTTCAGTGCTGGCCAATTCTACGGAAGCCATGAGCCCATGGCCATACTATTGTGGCATTGTTATATTACTGTGTGTAATAGGTTTTCTAAGTACATCCTACTAGATGGACAGACAGAAAGTCATTGAAAACAAAGGCCCAAGAACAGAACAAAGAAAGAGAAATTATCGCATGTGGCTTCACAAAACTTCATCCAAGAAAGCACTTGGGGAGGCCAGCAATAAAAAAAATTAACAAAATAAATAAATAAAACCCATTCTTATGATAAAAAAAACTATGGTCAAAGTAATTTAGCATGTCAAAGTTTGAAATATTATGCTGTTATAACTCCTGTTATTAGAAGTACTAGCTTTCTAGACCCAACAATTTCTACATAACTATCAAGATTCAGAGCCAAAATTTAGCAGGTTTGATTAGTTATGTGAAGCCATGGAAACAAATAATGCAGATACTAATTATAAGGTTCAGGCGCTGCTACTGCAGTTTGGTCACTATTTGAAGCAGAGAACCATCGCGTGTGATTTAATACGCCGTATGGTCGCTGGCTTCAGGTTGCAAAGGACGCATACCTTCCGATTCTGTCCCAGACCAACGAACACATAAATTAGATACTAATCCGAGAAAACTCATGGAATTCCACTCTTGTCTGTTACACCAATCGCTTATTAGAAAGTGATCCTCAGTTTCACTGTTATATGATCATACCAAGTAAGGAAATTCAACCTGAAACTTTTGATTTCTTGAGCTGCTCAGCCAACTTCACTGCTTCAGCTTCTTCCCTTTCCTTTCTATCGGCCTGACTTCCAGCAAACTTCTTCCTTAGAGAATCTACTTCATCATTATTCTGTGTGCAAGTGAAAACTTTCAATTGAAAATCCACTGGAGACATCTGAATCTATTTCATCATCATTCTTCCCTAAAATCTATTTCCCAATCAATATGTTAAAGACAGAGCAAAACAGAGACATACCAATTCCTTGAACAACGGCTCTGGTTTCCCAATCTTGTGACCTCTAGGTACAATCTCCCATGGCCGTCTTGCCCTATCAGTATCACCTTTATCATCACAAAGTGATATGTGCGTCTCAGGAGGCAGATTAAGCTGCTTAAATACCTTGAATGCAATTTTTAAAAGAAAAGTATAAAAGATATTAGCATGGATGATTATCGTGTTAACACGTGATCACAAAAGATACTTCGGAGTAACACAAAAATTGCAAACAGAAATAACCTTAACAGAAAACGATGGCATGAAGGGTTCTAATAAGCAAGCAAGAAGATGCACTAGCCCCACTGCAGTTCTCATAACAATGGAGCAGCGAGGTTGGTCTTCCTTGTAAAGCTTCCAGAACCGACTTTCCTGCATTCAATTCAAGTGTACAGACAGTGCGACTTAGCAGCTAACAATTGGAAATAGATGAGCAGGCAGAGAAACAAGTGAATTAGAGATTAAAAACATGCTTACTTGCAGATATGCATTCCCTTCACTAGAAATGCTCATTGCTAGTTTGAGTCCTTGCTTTAGTTTTACCTACAGTGCAATAGAAATGTGAACACAGGTAGGAAGGAGAAGCTTCCAGTCATGCACAACAACACTATCATTCAAATTTCAATCACCTTCTCCATGGCCTCTACATATTGCTCCACATATTTACCCACTTTCTCAGCTATTTTCTCTGTCAAAGGATCAGAGATGGCATCTTGAGCATCTGGAATAATGGAGTCATATCCTTGACCTATAGTTGAAACTTGTCAGTTTGAATGCAGCAGGTATACAATGCTCAACTGGAACCTAGCAAACATACATAAAAAGGTAAAGATGCAATAAATAGAGAGCCCAAGTCATCAAGTATCGTGCATGTATCTCTCTTATCCATACTCCATAAAGGGACTTATACGCTATCTTGCTATATGAATGCTGCATTATCAAGATATTTAGTTATTTGCACCTCAAGAATAAAATATCCCCACTGGAATGTAAGAAATATTCTCATCGTCATCATGAGGCCAAAGCTCTTGACTGGTGGGGGCAGCAAAAGCCTCTGCCCATTTATTCCTTGCTTAGATATAAGGGAGGGAAGAGCTTTGGTTTTTCAAGTTGTCAAAGAGAGTCGGGCCTATTTTTTCTTCCGGTTATAAGACCTGTTGTTCTAGCAGTTGACTGGCTTACAGTCATTTGCTTATGATCCAGGGAAGGGGAGGGTGAGAAGTTAAACTCTGGCAATAAGCTTATGCACAAGGGCTCTATCATTGGAGCTATTACTGCCCACTAAAGCATAAAAGTTCAAAGAACAAGAAAACATAATAGAAAGCTGCGTGAACAAGATAATAACCTTCAAGCTTGTTCAAAGACATCAGCTGAATGGTCAATACTAACCTGAAGGTTTGGCAACAAAACTCAAAACTCGGTTAATGAAGTTGCCCAAATTATTCAGCAATTCACTGTTGAGCTTCGCTTGCAAATCCGCCCATGTAAATAATGTATCCGACACCTGTTTTACCAAATATATAAAAATAAACACACACACACACACACCACATATATATCAAAGGAGTGACAAAGATACAGAGAAAGAAGTCTACTCATAAAAAACATTAAAATATTACCTCGGGCCTATTGGTTAGCAAGTAATATCGCCATACTTCAACAGGAATGTTTGTATCTTTGGCATCGTTTCCAAATACTCCAATCCCTTTACTCTTGGAAAACTTTCCTATAAAAGTGATCCACATTTATAACACCTACTACAAACTGTACTAAGGAAACTTTGAGCTTCCATAAACAAGGTCCTCTGGGAATAGCAATACACTATAGTCAACATACCTGCTTCATAGTTCAAGTATTCAGTAACACTAATTGTCTTCATTAAAGTCCAATTTTCACCAGTTCCAAGAAGCGTGGAAGGAAACATCACCTAAAAGACAAATGCTTACACAGTTGAAATTAACTTTTCTTCAAAGCAAAAGAGAAGAACTTGTATACAGTCGAATTAATTAACAAATATGAGAAAGCCATGTGAAAAAGTGGGGGCATGCTGCCCCTGAAATCCTTGGAAGTGGAGTATAATGGAGGAAGCATAGAGGCATACAGCTAATGGTCCGAGAAGAATATGAATTTGGAGAAATCTAATATCAAAATTTGTCTTTGCATCATCTCCAACAGAGAGTAGAATAGGACTCTGTTATTATTAGAGATTTGAAGAGGAAGACAGACATTTTTGAATATCAGTTCCTCAATAAAAATTTTGAGTGTCAGACAATATAATAGGGAGTTATTACTAGTGATTTCCACTAGTGTATGAATGACTGATGAATGACGGTAATCCCCAAAAGAATTGCCAAATGCCATACTTCTCACAGATCAAATTAAGCTAAGTATATTTATATTTAAATTATAGAAAGCTTACCGTGTGGAATGGCACATTATCTTTGCCCATAAACTGATACAACTCCACATCCTCTGGATTCTTCCACCATTTCTCCCAATCTGAAGTGTAGCATTTAGTAATTGAAACATATCCAATAGGCGCATCAAACCACACATAGAAAACCTACCAATAGCAATGTTTGAACTAAGATGAGAAATTTGGAAATTCATTAAAAAGAATCAGTGGAAGTTGGCAAAACTTAAATTAACATGTATCAACCTTGTCCCTGAAGTTATCATGTGGAACTGGAACCCCCCACTTCAGATCCCTGGTGATACACCGTTGTTTAAGCCCCTCTCTGAGCCACGCATTTGTTGCTTGAATGGCATTCTGGCTCCAAGACCCCTCCACTGACATTTTATTAATATACTCTTCCAACCTATCCTTCAGCAAAGGCAATTCCAGAAACAAATGGTTTGTATCACGAATCCGTGGAGTCGACTTACAGACCTGCTTAAAACAGTTGCCAAAAATGAGAAGCATGATGGTGTAACATTACCACGTTCTGTAAATTCAATGCTACAGCTACCATGTGAAAAGAAGTTGCTCTCACAAATCCTTAATTATTTATCAAATATTTTAGAACAAGGACAAGGACATTTATATACAATCAGGCAGTAAACAGAGAAATTATATTTTCCTTCAAGCGAGCTTACATATATACGCATACGATGCATGGTATGTAGATATTAGACACACATGGCATGTAATATAAGTTTCAAAAAGTAAAGGATACACAAAAACTCCGTACCTTGCACTTTGGATCCTTTAATTCGGTAGGGTTTAAAAGCTTCCCACAGTTCTCACACTGATCTCCTCTTGCAGAAGTATAAGCACAACCTTGCGTTGGGCACGTCCCCTCCACGAGCCTGTCGGCTAAAAACCGTGTGCAAGTATCACAGTAGAGCTGGACAACAGTACGTAATTCAAGTTAACTAATTAAGTCAACAAATCACAATGCTCGATCAGCATGTACAAAAGCAACCAAATAGCAACGAGGAAATCGATAGTGAGTGTTGTTACCTGCTGCATTGTGTTGTCAGAGAGCCAATTATTCTCCAGCAGCCTATTGAAAATGGCTTGGCACACCTCCGTCTGCTCCGGCGTCGAAGTTCGCCCGAATTTGTCAAAACTTATATTGAACCACTCATACACCTGGCGATGAATCGCATGGTACTTATCGCAGATCTCCTTGGGGCTACACTTGTCCTCCATGGCTTTGGTCTCGGTGGCGGTGCCGTACTCATCGGTGCCGCAGATATAGAGGGTGTTGTATCCCCGGAGACGGCAGTAGCGAGCGAAGACGTCGGCGCTGAGAACGCAGCCGATGATGTTGCCGAGATGAGGGACGTTGTTGACGTACGGCAGCGCGCTGGTGATGAGGACGTTGCGTTGGCCGGGGATGGGGAGCTTGAGGAGGCCCTCTTCCTCCTCCTTGAGGTCTCCCATGGCGTGCGTGCGTGCTCTCTCTAGATTTCAGAGGGGGTTTGACGGCGAGAGGTTAGGGGTAGGTTGGGTGGTTTTTTTTTTCTTTTTCCCTCAAGTTTAGAGACTGCACTTTAAAGATACTAGCCTTCCTGCACACGCCAGGAAGGACTCATATGTAATTTCGTTACGGTTCATATTTGACTTGAATCTCTTTAGGATCTTTAAAATATTGTTTGAAAATAGTGTAAATCGCACATGCATGATTTTGTTTTTCTTGAGTTGTTCAAAAGAAAATGTAATTTTCATATACAGAGGAAGTGTGTACAATAATCAAGCCTTCAAAATTGGTGCGGATGAACAAAAAAAAAAAAATTTGCTGCATCGTATAGTTCTTTTACATTTTTCCCTTTTTTTTTTTTAAGGTCAAGACTACATCATTTAGGGTTTAAAAGTTGCTGTGTATATGTCCACAGGCCTTGGTAACAGGGTAGTATACACATAACAAAGAGAAATGGTAGCAACCTCATAATCACTGCAAAAATTCCAAACAGAATGGAAGGAAGACCAACATCAATTATGATATTCAAACACAGTTGCAGTCCTAATTCACTTCTAACTCACAAATTGAAGGGCTTCACCAATTGATTTTGTTCTCAGAAATTGAAGGCCTTCACCAATTTCTCTGCAAGCTCTTAGCAGGTAGCACCATGGAAGCCCAACTTTAGATAACCACAGCTTTTTTCCTTCTTTTCTTCCACGACAGAGTTTTTTACCACTACCCTGTTCAGGAACATAAAAATAAATAAAAAAAATAGAAAAAAAAATGTTAAATTCACCACACAAAGAACAGAAGAAGTACAATTATAGTAAATTGGTACAGAATACAAAGTGAACAACAATCTTATTTGGACTTGGTTCACCTACATAACACATACAAAAAGAACAGCAATCCCATAAGGAAAAGAAAATGTTACCAACTATCCAAAAAAAAAAAAAAAATGTTACCAAGGCCTTCACGGTTATTGGATGAGCATACAACCCTGTTACCAAGGCCTGTGGATATACAGTACTCTGTTCTTTTTGAACCGATTATTGGATGTGTATATAATTGACCTTGGTTATAACATGTACAGAAGAAGTGCTTTCTCATTATCTCTTGTCTTCCTTATTAGAAACCAATTTACTAAAAAGGAAAAAAAAAAAAAACAATCTGATTTGGCCTCCCTAGCTCTCTAAAATTTACTGATTACAAAGATAACTATATTACGCCATATCAGCAATATCAGCAAGCATATAAGAAAAGAAAGCTAACAAAGTATCCCTGCAATCGAAAGCTCACTATCCAAAATCTCTGAAAAGATATTTAAAGTATAAGCTCTAACTATAACTTGCGAAGTTAATGAATTTAAATACTACTCATGGTTTGGATAAACTCATCCCAGGATAAATTCATCAGTTATGGTAACAGAAATAACGATCAAATGGTGGAAATACAAAAATCCCTACAGCTCCCAGAATTTGAAGCTTGAATAAGCCCCTATCACTTTAGTGACTTCACATTCTCATCAAAACTAAAAGTTCTACAAAATTTTTGCAATTAGCATATATCCAGCCAAATCTCTCCCTCTCCATCTTCCCCTAGCAACTATTATGTTACTTGGAAATTGATTAGCATACCTTGCAAGTTGTAGGACACAAATATCAAAGATGAGTACTCACTTAGTCACTGCTGGCCATTGTACTTGTACCCAAACTCATTGTCTTTGCATCAATTCCGGTAACTTATCTAAGAAACCAAATTAAACCAAAGATAGAGGTCAGAGAAGACTCACCTAGATTGAACCCCTTAGATAAATTCCAAATCTTCCATACCTGAAAATAAAAAATATTAAACCTTCAATTCAAGGATTGAAACTTTAATTTGCAATCTGCATAAGCATGCATTACCTTGTATTTCTCAAGTCTTCCTCTTTCTGTTTCGGTCATGAAATTAATCCATCATTTTCTCCCATTCATAGCAAATCAGTTGCATACTAAACCAAAATGTCTTTACAGTTCATTTGCTCTGCTTATGTTCCATTTTATATTTGTTTCTAACTTGATATTATTCAAAGTACCTTACACCACTATTGCAGTAATAATTGTCATTCTCAAAATAAAACCAACCCAAACCCATTCTTAGAAGAAGAAAAAAATTGCAAAATCGATAATACAGATTTCATTTATAGTAAAAAGCAATGTGGAAATGTTCCAAGCAATGATCAGATGAGTGTCAAAACTAAATTTTTCCTTGAACAGAAATTATAGCTTTAAAAGAAAAAATGAATCAAACCAATGGAAATCATAATCGCGATGACATGAAAAGGAAAATTTAATTGTGCAATTGGTAAACACAATTTGATGGAAAAGGAGAAAAAAATGGAGAGGAAAATTTACCTGGAACAAAAGAAATTAATCATCTCTTCAAGATACCAGCAAAATTCAGAATAAAACAACATGAAATAAAAATTGATGATCAAGTAGTTGAAGCCTTAGTTGATCCCCTTTCTAACTAATTCAATACATTGCAAGAAAAGTAATTCAAACTTTCAAAGACATCTTACAGAGAAGCCAATGAAGAGATTTGACTACTTTCTACATGCCAACGAAGCCATACTCCGATCAACTCCCACATCGTCCTCAGTCTCCGTTTCTCTTGAGATCATGCGCGATGGTGGTTATTCTTTCTTCCGTGGATCGAGTGCAACTGCGCTGCGCAATGTTTTTTTTTTTTTTTTTTGGTGAAGCCTTTAACACTAACACTAAAAGAAGGCCTGGCTTTATAGAAGTAGAGATAACCAAAAAAACTTTCATGATATACCAAACTTTTGCACTTTAAAGACAAGTGATGGCCACTCTTCGGTGTTGGGTAATCATTAAGTGTCTGAGGTACGTGTCATTGTGTCATTCCATGCAGTTACTTGACCTTAGTGTTTTCTCAGGTATTATATATGCCTCGTGGACGTCGACCTCGTACTTCTAGGAATCCTTCACCTACTGAGGGGAATGATGATATATGGCCGTGTACCTTGGGGTTTGTTAGGTACTATTGAAGTATTGAGCGTGGATTTGCAGCAGCGTTTCCAAACCCGAGTACAAATTTCAGCTTTTCTAGTGCTTCGAATGAATGTGCGCACAGCAGGGGATTGGATTACTAGGATGGAGAGAGAGTATTTGAGTCTATGGGTTGTCCTGCTGCCAGGAGAGTCTCATTAGCCGTTGATTTCTTGGATGGTGATGCATATCTGTGGTGGTACACCGTCAGGTCCAAGGTTTTTGACCCGAGCACGATGATTTGGGATCGAGTTCTTTAATCAATACTATAATCGGGCCACTCAGGACCGTCTGCAAAGTGAGTTTATGAAGTTGGAGCAGGACGATTGCATATCAGGAGCGTTTTATCACTTTATCTCGTCATGCACCTGAATTAATAGCGACAGAGAGAAGAGGTCACTTTGTAAAATCGTCAAGAGAGTTTTATTTATCTGTCATGGCCTCCTCCCAAGCTCCTAGTGTGTCTAGTTTTTCAGGCCGGTCAATATATAAGACAGAAGAGGTGCTCCTTGAAATTTTTCAACTACCTCTTCACCTCGTCTTCTATGTACAGTAGTATCCTGCTTTACCTTTACGATGACAAAATGGTTGTTCCCTTTGACAATCAAAGGTTCAGTTTTGCAAGCACTAGAGCAAATTAGTTTATCTGATTATACTATCAAAGGACATGGCAGCATTAAGAAAGTCACGTTTTTAGTCCTTTTTGGATGGTACCATGGCAAATGAATGCCCCGTCCAGCCAGTGGCAATGATTACTGTCTCACATTGACGCCTCCTTAGCGTTGCAGACAAGCATGAATTGAACAACAATATCAGAGCAAATTAGCAATCGCACAAACTATTATGACACACAAAATGGTGTGGTAGTAATTTATAAGAAAATAAGTATGAATATCACCTCCCTAAAACTTTTTTCTGAGTTCTCTCAAACAAAGGATATAGCAACTCTAAAAGTAAAACATGCAGCCTCGATCAGCCACATTATTCTACCCGAGTGTCTCAACCATTTTAATTACTTCAAAAACTTACTGCTGAAGATTTTCTCTAATATTGTCCTTTGCCAAATATCAGAGTTTGCTGCCCCATACAGCTGAATTATCCCTTTCAGCAGTATCTACTAACCAAGAAAACAGAACAGAATAAACTGCATGCAGGGTTCACCCTCATAATCACCAGAAAACAAATCAAACGTTTTGAGCACATCTATTACAGAACACTGATCAACTGATGGCATGGAATACATTATACATATGAAGCAAACCACGAGATATAACTTTTCAAAGAGGGATATATTGGATTGACTGCATTAGCTTACCAAAAGTAACACACAACTCAAAAGAGAGCCAAACACCAAAGAATTTCTACTAGCCAAACCGCAATAGGACAAATTAGTGTTGAGGGAAAAGTAGCATTGAAACTGCTAAATACATGTTTTTTTTAATTTATCTCTAAATGACTTTCTGAAGCTAAGAATCTTAAACTGACTTGGTTTCATTAACAAATGATCCTACTGTTTTAAACCAGCGCATAAGATTACGATGGTCTTTGACATATAGCCATGCTCGAAGAAATGGAAAAAGACTATCACCCACACCCCGCTCTTCTATGTAGCTGTGGAATGCATCCTTCATCCCTTCATCAAGATCTCTGTTAATGGCAAACAAGTCAACCCAAACTTATATCAGATTATCATAAATAACCCATTCTACATATCTGATTTAATTTCTGAAGAAACATAAAAAATAAAAGAATTTTAAAAAATTAACGAATTAAGGAAATCACAAAGGGAAAAAAAATCAGTTGAGTTAAAAGTGAAAACAGTCAATTAACTCAAGGCACAACATTGCCACTGAGTGGCTGAATCATTCGAAGCAATAGCATATGCATAGTACATTGGATCCCTAAATTATACAAAACTAGATTAAAGCAAGAAGGGTCAATAGAGTCATGTTAGTATATGCATAATCAATATCAAGAAACTGTTGGAGCATATAACGGTGAATAAAAACCCAAACTGTAGCTTGTTATTTGTCCATGAGAATTATAACCTCGTCAACGAATTATTCAACAAAAACATTGTCATTGCTGAGCTAGAGATGCTTTCAAGATCAAAAAACAGAAAAATCAAGCATTTTAGTCAGGGCAGAACATTGAGATCAATGACGTATACATCCTAATATTATTTTTTTCCTTTTGTCTTTTTTTTTCCCCCCCGTGTTCTTATATACCAAGTACAATTTTGTAGGATACCAAAAGTTAAAACATTTATAACAAATGAATACTACTTAGAAGCAATAAAGTTTGGTTCTCAATTAGACGAAACATAGGAGAAGATATTCACAGAGGTCAGTCTTCCAGTTTACGAATTACTTCAGCTTTTCCACATGGAAAAAGGTGTTTCTTATTTTATGTGAAACTGTGTCTGTAAATCAAACAAAATATAAAAACTGTAGACAAGCAATCCACCAAAGACATCTAAACTAACTAAAATACACGGAAATATTTTACTTTATTCCTTTCCTCAAGTGACTCTCCACAAGAAATAAAAGCAAGAAACTCAAAACACCCAACATAAATCAGCTTCAGCCAGAGTCTCTCACCCCCTCCCCACCCCGGGGCCCGAAAAAAAAATTGAATAGCTCTTTTCTTTTCAGTCACATCACAGATATTAGTCCAACCGTGAGCAAGTATCCAAGAAAATTTGTAACTTAGGAGATGCCTTAGTCTCTGAAATCAAATAAGACCTTAGGATATGGGAATATAAGGGCTTCTACACAACTCCAAAAATCACTTACATGAGAAAAAATCCCTAAGAATCAAGCATCCACCTTGATATCTGCTCTAGAACATGAAAATCTGACACTCTCTAACAATATCCAAAGAATTAATCCCCTGAATTTTAAATCATTTAATTATTTCAGAACCAGAAATCCCAACTCAAAGGAATTATTTACCCAAAAGAAACACCTTTTTCTTCGGTATGTGTACCTAAGACCGGTGAAACCATAGTCGCCAGTCATTTCCACATAATATACACACTAACATTATTTTTCAATTGCTATCAAAAGATTCAAATTCATGTATATTTTGTATGAGCTCAGATATGAGCTTAGAAACTCGCTTTTGGTGGAGTTCAAGTTATTGGTGTCCTTATTGTAACACTTAGACATGGTTATGCTGTACTTGTCTATACCAAATGCAATTTTTCATAAACAATTGAGTATCACTAGATAAGCAAGTTATCTTCTGAGAAAAGATAGACAGAGTTGAGAATACGAACAAATTAGCAAAAGAGTGAAGTGAAAAGAATGAGAAGATAGAGGAGGACATACTCAAAAAGAGGGCCAGTATATGCTGAAGAACGAGGCGCAGCGTAATCAGAGGCGTCGGCCATAGGCCTGATAGAGACAGAGTGAATGCCTAGGGCGTCCGGATACAGCCCACAAAGAAAAAGCAGAGACTCCTTCTGTCCCGGCTTCGAAACCTCGACGTGTAGGAACAACTGGTTGATGTCGTCGTCGTCGTCGTCGGCGTCTTCTCCTCCGCCGGCGGCACCTCCGCCGGGAATAATATTATCCATTCGCATGACCGATATGCCGATTTGTTCGTCGCCGTAGCTGCGCTTGAGCACGGGACCGGCGCCGTCGAGCGCGCCCTTGACGACGGTGAAAGGCGAGGGAGGGTTGACTTTAGGGGGAGGGGTCATTTTGGACACTTCCAGATAGTGCTCTTTCAGGGAGCGGAGGAGCACCGAGTTCACAGCCGTGGCGGTGGAGTGGCGCCGGCATAGGTGGTGGCTCAGTGTGGCACCAAACCCTGAGAATGATGTGGCTTTCCTCCACATTGATATTGATCTCATGAAATGATGTAGGCAACAAAACCCTAAGCAGGCACTGCCGCCTCTACTAAGCCAAACCTCTGCTCGCTTCTTCCTTTTTCTTCTTATTTAGTCTTCCTTTCGCCTTTTGCCTATTTTGCTCACGCCTGCTTCTAATTCCTTTTTCCTTTTTTTTTTTTCTTTTTTTTTTTAAAAAATGAAATTTGAGCTACACTAACTACTTACTCAAATATTTTATAAGATTACCCACTAACCTAACAAATTACATATGTTTTTGCCATAATATCCAATTAATTTTTTTTAAAATTTATTTTTGAGACAATTTTGCCCTCGCTTCTTTTGTCACTTAGAGAGTGAGAAGTCATCGAAAACTTCACGAGACTCCAGTCAACGCTCGTCGGAATCCAATCACCGGTCGCCAGACTCTAGACATCGGTAGCCGGAGATCTTGCCGAATGTCCCCAAAGAGTCGTTGAATATCTCATAGGTCACCGGAGAATATTATTCCCCCCAATAAGATGTTAATTGTCACCCAATAAAAAGTTTATTACCCCGCCCATAATAAAATGTTTACTGCCCTAGCAAAACAATTACATCAGTTAACCTCTAGTACAGTCAGTCACGAATCTACAAAATCTACCAAACATATGCTATTCTATTACATAATTAGACTTATTAAAACATCATTTCTACATATTTTCTCATACTTTTCGATAAAATAAACCACAGAGGAAGTAAAATGCTAGAGCTAAGTAGCATATCAAAATTTACATGGATCTAGCCAATTACATCAATTAAACAGTGTACCGACTGTCGTGGCATTTGTTTTGCTTCCTTTCGCATCCTTGCCGTCCACATGCTCGATCCCGATCTTGTTCATCATCAGGAACAGGATTTTCTAAAACTCAATCCCCGCTGTCCGATAATCACTGTTCTTTAACTCTGTCGGAACCCACACTCCCCACCGTAAGCTCACCACAACCCGACTCCCCACCGACATCGACGTTCTCGCCGACACCTCCATCCCAAAAAACAGACCGGCCACAGCACCAGAGGCAGCTTTTTCGAAAGACAAAACCGTAATCTTCTTCCCGAGGAACAATCCATCCACGACTGGCGCCTCCAAGACCCTTAATCGACGGATTCTCTACCAAACGACACAATCCTGCGAGCCCAGCATCTAATCCAAGGCCGAGGATTGCGAGGACTTCTTGATGGAGAAATCCCTAAATTGAGCCTTGAAGTAGATCATGAAGCTTGGGTTATTTCCACGGCCTAGCAGATTAAATTCAGCGCTTGGGTGGCCTTGGTGGCGAAGATGGTGGTGAACTCGGCGTCTTCGAGGCTGACTAGTGGTTGGTGTCCACTGAGTGGCATGGACTCGGAGGAAGAACATTGTGACTCATTGCGTCGACTCGGCAGGAGAAGGAAGGAAGGGAGGGGGGAGAGAGAGATCAATGAGAAAAGTCTGTAGTTTATTAATTAGGCTGAGGGCAAAATAGTCATTTGATGTTTAAATTGGGTAAATGGGAAAAAAAGTTTCTTAGCGGTGTAAGTGGGAGTACCTTGGCCCAACACTCCAAACACTTTTTGAGACGAGATTGAGAAAATTTTATTTAGGGCAACGGCATTGTCGTCTTTCATTTAGGAAAAATAGCTATATTTAACATTGTCGTCTTTCATTTAGGCAAACACTCCAAACACTTTTTCCATGGTTGTCGATTTCCAGACTAATTGTTATGTAATAAATAAAAAATGGAGAAAAATGTTGAATATATTGGTGTGATTTCTGATTTATTTCACTATAAATATATTGTATTTTTGTAGTAAAGAGGAAGAGTGAAACCGTGAAATCCTAGTTCTCGACGGTGGATCTTCACGCTGTTTGCAGTGTTGAGAGGCATGTTTTGGCTTGTGGAGCCAATTTGGTTACGTGGTATTGTCGACAGCAGGGCAAGTTTCCGGAGGTAGCTTGGTTCATGCAAATCAGGAGGTAGCAGCGGGATAGCATCAATCAGAGACATCATGTTAGGGCGGAGGATCGATCGAGGCGTTAGGGGCTGATCGGCATCTTCTTCAGTCAGCATTGACTGGATTTGAGGTTGTTCGTGTTTGGTCTTGGTGAAGTAGGCTCCATCTTTGGTGATTTCTAGTTCTGATTATGGGGTGCTGGAAAGGGCGGCCGCCGAAGGTGGTGGCAGTGCGGCGTTGGCAGATGAGGTGGGCTGGCTGTGCTCCTACTAGATTGGCTCGTGCTTGTGCTTGGGCTTGGACTTGGGCTTTTGGACCTCGGCTTAAGGATGAGTTGTTTGGGTTTTCTTAGGGGCTTTCAAAGAGGGTGCCTGGCCCTAGATTTTGGACCTAATTGGGAAAGTTGGGTCTTTCGATGGTCTTCAAGTGCTAGTCTATTTGGACCTAATGCATTCAACTTCTACTTCAAAAAAAAAAAAAATCACTGTAAATATGATAAATTAAATAGCCTCTCTCTCTCCCCCCTCCCCCCCCCCCCCCCCCCCCTCCTTTCTCTCCCCTCTCTCGTCCCAAGTCTACCACTTGAAAAGGGCATAGCCTGCAGGCCAACCAAAATTTGGGATTCTAAATATTAGCGTTATTTCTATAATAAAACAAATATTTAGTAGGTATAAACGAAAAAAGAAACATGTATGTGCAACCTCTTCTATTAACAGGACCCGCCCCGAATTTCACCCTGAAATCCGATGTGGCCCTGTGGGCCCACCGTAGGAATAGTCTATCAAAAATTTGGCAGAGTCACCCCTAAAAAATGGACTACCCAAAACCTGTAAAAACACATTCACACTTTCAATAAACCATCCTTATTCTCCTGGAGCCACCCTGCTCCTCAAATTCAAACAACACCACAATTTTCAACTGAAATCCAAAATACAATATACTCCAAATACACAAATGTAATTCCCAAACTTTAAAACAATTGTCCCACAGGTTATCAGAGCAATCTAAAATATGCAAAGAATTCAAGATACGAGTAGGTTCAATAAGTAACCTACAATATGAAATACAACAGCTGCAGATACTATGCCCCGAATCCTACCATGCCGAACCAGCTACTCAGCAAACTGGGCATTTGAAACCGAAGGGCCCAGGGGAAAAGCACATAAAAACGTTAGCATGAGCGAACAAAAATAAGTAATTGCAAAGAAAAGGGGTTTATACTTTCCCACATTTATTCCTTTAAAAACCCGATGCATGCAACAATTAAGGAAAATAATCTGAATGATGTTCAACTCAAGAAAACCGACTAGCCTGCTAGTCACAAATAACCAAGTAAAAAGACTGAAACTCCGATACTCAAAAAAATAAGACCAGCCCTGTTGGTTAAACAAGATCGGACTAGTCCCACTAGTCAAGTAACAGAAGGATATGGGGAAGAAAATATCACCATGCAATGAAGGGGGCCTCCCAGGCTCGGGTCGGAGCCTCCCAGGCTTTATGCTCAACTTACCCACAAACACATAGTAAGCGGGAATGAGTACTAATAAGCTCGACTGCATCCACGTAAGGAGGAGAACTAAATAAATCGACCTAGATATGGTGAAGAAAATCAATAGAAACCGAAAACAAGTAAAGCTTCCCCAAAATCTCGCAACAAAGCACGAGTACAATTCCTAACCGTACTCAAAAAATCTCATGAGAAAATAAATGAATCAACGACGTGTCCCACATGCCAAGATATTCTCGAACCATAAACAAATAAGCGAGAAATAATAGAAAGATAAAATTCCATCGAAAATCCCATTTTCGAAAATCTTCCAGAAATCTCAAAGTCGATAAATAAAAATATACTTAATTCCGGAAAGCATATCGGAAAATAACTCGTCGAAAATCATAATAAATCCTAAATCCAAATCCGAGTATCGCAAACTCATATCCGAAAATCATGATGGAAAACCAATCGATAAACTTGTTTGGCTCCAATTTTGTTGCAGCTGGTCAACAGTCTCTTTTCTGCGCGGGCGTGCCAGCACCGTTCGGGTGCGGTCGTCGGGGGTGTCCCTTGACCTGACTTCTTTTGAGCGACTGTGGACGAGGAGAGCACCAACCTCGTCGTGGGATTCTTTATGCCTCGTGGTGAGGACTTTTGCTAATCTTCTGCGTCACCAAATCGATACTCGACGTCGTAGATCGAGCAGAGCGAAAATCACCGGGAAGTGGGGAGAACTTGCTAAAGCGTGACTTTAGCTTCGCTGGGTTGCGAGGGCGTTACCCTTGCTTGGCTAGTTCCGTAACCGTTGTGGTCGCGGTACTACAATCGGCTCCTGAGGAGACTAGGACCGAAGTACGTTGACAGAGGGTTTGGTGGCACTGATAGTCAGCTCTTGAGGAGACTAGGACTTAGAGTGTGATCACCTATAAGAGAAAGAGAAGGAAAGGAGTTGCTCTTAGAGAGGTTTGCTCTAGAGAGAACTTAGATCATCTTAGAGATGTTTTGATGTATGAATGAGTGAATTGTTCTATGTTGTAGCCTCTATTTATAGGCTACCAAGCAACACTATTTGGCCTTAAACAACTCATAATGGGTTAGGTTTTAGCACTTAAACATTAATGGAATGTTAGGTTTGAATACTTAAACACTTAATGGAATTTGTTAGGTTTAAGTCATTTTCTGCTCCCTTATCCCTCAATTTTTATCTCCACTAAGAACTCAGATTCAACCTTCGATTTCTTCATATGAAATGATCCACCATGAATGTAGATTATTGTGGTAAAATTTCAGAATTTATTTCCATGTGGTTGGGCCGGAAATGCTGCTGGACCTCTTACAGGTCCAGTTTCCAAGTTTTGCTTCTGCAGAAAATTGGACTGTTTGTTTGAAGGTTTTCCACTCCGAACGAGCTTTGGCACTCTTCATAAGAAATGATCAATGGGATGTGTAGAATTAATCTGGAAAGTTTCAACTCATTTGGAGTTCGGATGGTTAGTCCGCCATCCCTCATTTCTTGTCTAGCTCGCTTTCTCCTAGCCGAAGTAGGAAAATGTGCTAAAGTTGATTTTTCATTTCCATGTTTGGTAGGCCTTATTTTAGCCTCTTAATAATATATTTTTGAACTTATCGACAATATATAGCTTGAGCCACTGACATTGGCTCAATTTCTCCTAGCCGAAGTAGGAAAATGTGCTAAAGTTGATTTTTCATTTCCATGTTTGGTAGGCCTTATTTTAGCCTCTTAATAATATATTTTTGAACTTATCGACAATATATAGCTTGAGCCACTGACATTGGCTCAATTTCTCCAAGACGTGCCTTGTCAGGCCAAAATGCTCATTTTGGGTCCAAACAAAACTAAATTATAATATGAAACCAATTCATTTCCAAGATCAAATTATAATCTGAAACTAAAATATATGCTCGATAATTGAAAAGATAAATGAATAAATCAATAATTCGAAAAATATTTGCATGCATCATTTAAATCAAAGGTCCACTCACAATATACAGCTAACGTGGCCAAGCGTAAGGATCCTCATGGAGCGATGGGTCGGTGCCTCGTCCTGTACAAAATTATATTCCGTAGACAACAATTCGACAATTAAATACAATTCTAAAACGAAACCTGAAAACCCCTCGTAAACCAACATCTCCATTACTTCTCGGATTCAACCCAAATTTCTCCACTAATAGCAATCCGTCGATTTAAGTAATCCATAGTGGAAACAAGGGAAATCCGAAGGTTGGATTCCCATAAATCGACATCCGAAACTCCAAACATCGAAATTCATAATCAATAACAAACTTCTCCAATTTCCACCAAAATTCATATTAATTTACAAGTTCTACAACTCACAAGTAACTTATCTAGCTAAAAACAGAAAACCAAAACCTCTCCTACGCACCGCCCATAACGGCAGCAAGTGGGCTCCACGCGTCGCTGGCTAACTCCGATCCGGGACACCAAATTTTATCAACATGATCACCTCAACAATCCAAACAACTTCCTCAACTACAACAAAGCCCAGAAATATCTTGGTTGGGCGGAAATCAAGCTTGATCGAAAGAGGGCCAATTTGAACAGTGAAATCTTCAAAACTTCGATTCGTCCTCCATGCTTCGAATTACTTCAAGAGGCTTGGAGGGATTCTTCAGCGAAGAATGGGTTTTCCAAAATGACCGGTTTTGTCGAAGATGGTGGCCAGAATCGGAAGAAATAGCCGGTTGAAGCCAACTGCTACAGTGATCGGTTTTGGCTTTGATCTCTTCTTTTTCGGCCAATCCGCTGTGAACCACCCCTATAGGCTTGTCAAGGAGGAGGAGGCGATCCTAAAATGACTGGTGGCACGCCATCAGGTGGCCGGACGGCGAAGAAACGCCTAAAAACAGTAGAACCAGAAGAGAGAGAGAGAGAGAGAGAGTTACCGCGGTGGGTTTTCGGAAATGAAAACCTACCACCGTAATTTTCTCTTTATATACCAATTTACCCCAAACAGTAACTTTAGTTTTTCGGTTATAACTTTCACATATGAATTCCGATTTAAGCGTACCACATATCAACGGACTCGGTTTAACGTCCTCCACAACTTTTGTGAAGAAAATTTTCTCAATAACTGACTCGAATAAAAAGTCAACTTTTTGTCCACTAAAAGTATCGAAACAAAGTAAAAAGTTCTCAATAACTGACTCGAACAAAAAGTCCACTAAAAGTATCGAAACAAAGTAAAAAGTGAAAGTAATTGTCGTTTACCGTACAAATGACTAATAAACAAGTAAATTGAGATACGGAACGTAACATCTATACTTTCATCTCTTCGACAATCCTTGTTCTTCCCTCTATTATCATTCTTTTCTATTTTGAGTATTTTCAAGCCATGTAAGTCTAAAGGCCTAATGATGAGTCTCCTATTAGGTTTCAAACACAAATATATATATATATATATATATATATATATATATATATATATATATATATATATATATATATCCAGAACGAAGTTTTGCTTTGAAATTAAAGTGAGCATATAGAGTTTAGGGACACTTTTCGGTCGCATATCCACATCTCGACCATTCATTTTTTAGGTACTAATGTATAGATCATCTCTGCAAATTTTCAGCCAAATTGATTATCATTACGGCATTGATAACTACCTTAAAGCTAGTACGGTTCAGGTTAGACAAATTTAGTTCGTCCATTGGTTTAAGCGAGTTAGATACCTTAACGATCATCAATTTGACTAAAAATTTGCATAGATGATCTATACATTAGTACGTAAAAACTGAACTGTCGAGATGTGGATATGAGACCCAAAAAGTGACCTAAACTCTAACCTCGCACTTTAATTTCAAAGCGAGGCCTCGCTCTGGATAAGATCTATATATATATAGGGCCCTTCCATTAAGGGATCCTTTTTTTTTTTTTTTGCCACTTTAAGGGATACCTTGTGAGACCCACATTTTGATGGCATTTCGGCATCTCGACCATTCTGTTTTTTTTGTCTTAATGTATAGATCAAATATGCAAATTTTCAGCCAAATTGATGATCGTTAAAGTATCGAACTAGTTTAAATCAATAGACGAACCGAATCTCTCCAACCTGAACCGTTCATGTTCATAATAGTAAATTGCAGTTTTGAATACCTTAATGAATATCAATTTGGCTGAAAATTTGCAAAAATGATCTACTCATATATATATATACAGTTCGGCTACACTAAGGATGTCCTTAGTTTTTCTTAAGTACGAATTTCCGGTTTTCACCAACTTTCTGATCAAATTTCACATCTTAACCGTTCAGTTTTTAGGTCCTAATGTATAGATCACCTCTACAAAATTTCAGCCAAATTGGTGATCATTAAGGCATCCAAAACTGCAAATTACAACAATGTAAACGAACGGTTCCGGTTCGACAGATTCGGTTCGTTCGTGTAAATTGCAGTTTTGGACGCCTTAACGATCACTAAATTGGCTGAAATTTTGCAGAGGTGATCCATACATTAGGACCTAAAAACTGAACGGTTAAGATGTGAAAATGTGATCGGAAAGTGGGTGAAAACAGTAAATCCGTTCCATAAGAAAAACTAAGGACATCCTTACCTGAGAAAAATCTTATATATATATATATATATATATATATATATATATATATATATATATATATATATATATAAACTGAAGGTTAAGATCTTGATATATGATCGAAATTTTGGTCTAATTAGCGATCCTTTAAAATTGCCAAAAAAAGGGATCCCTCACTAGAAAGGTCCTATATACACACTATAAAACCAACCCAAAAGTTTCACTAAATTATGGATTACTTGTAATACTGTTTGTAGTTAAAAAAATAATTCAAAATGGTCATCGTAATAAAAGAAAAAATGAAATACATAAATATGAATAATTTGAAAAGTGAGTGACACAGAAATTCGCATCTTATTCTTATCTTCAATAATAACATGTGCAGTGCACGAGTATGAGGCAAGTTACCATAAAGTAAGACCCTCAAAGTTTCACCAAATTTTGATTTACATAAAATAACCTTTGAAACAAACCCATCATCTCTAAATCTTATCAGGGTAAAATTAGTAAATCAAACAATATGCAGTTAAAGAGATAATAATCAATTTTTTTTTTGTAAAAGTTAAGAAAGAATTTCATTAAATGACGTAATTGTGCCACATAAGGGGGATATAGGTGAAAAGGCGGTTCACCTAGTATTATTCTAGTCCCAAGCTATCACTCAAGTTAGTTTGGATCAAAACCATTCATGATTATTGTATGCTCTTATTTGTGATGTCTTTTTAAGTGCTTTCTACTCTTAATTAATTAATTATTTCAAACTAAAAACTAAGGAGGTACAGCAGAAGAGTTCTTGTATGAGAACATATTGATTAATATTTTTGTATGAGAACATGCTCTCAAAGTATCAAATGACGCAAACTTCAATGACTATTTGTGACATTTCTATGTATTTGCGAGCGACCAAATGCAGAGACGTGAAGTATGGGTGGGCTTCTAATAAGGACTATTAAAATGAGGACTTTCTAATCAACGATTGTAAGGATCCACTTTTATATCACATTTTGACAAATCAACCGTTAGATGTTTAGATAGAGTAGTGCTACATACACCAAAAAATTATACAAAAAACTAATACCAAAGGATGTGGCATACTACGTGGCATATGTCCAGTCATCACCTTCAATTAAATAATTTGCAGCATATTATCTATCTTATAATATTCATTTTCAATTAACCTAAAAATGTAAAAAAAGAAAAAAAAATTAAAATAACTTCCTTATCTAAAAGGAAGACGTGATGATCAAACAAAGCAATCTATAACAATTCACAGATGTATAGAAAGAGGTGGATGATTATAGATACCTAGCCTTGAAAAATTAAACATTCTTTTTTTTTTTTTTTTTTGAGAAGAGAAAAAAAAAATTAAACATAATTGAAACAAGTCATGTAATCTAACTAAGATGTCGCTCATCTTTAGAAATTAGAAGCATCGACCTTCGAATCTTCAACTATTGATTAAGGCACTTGAGGAAGGTTGAGGAAGATGTCGATGCAACAAGGATTCTTGGCTTTGGATTAGAGGCCGGAGGAATAGTAAAGTGCATTTGCATGATTTTCCCTTCTTTGACAGTTTTATCGGATTATTGTCTATAATTTTGTCCTCTTCTATGATTGTATCCATGATTTCATGGCTATGACGGGTCATCTTCACTGTGGAGGACTCTAGAGGTGTTCTATCAAAATAAAAATTTTAATTGTTGATTTTTATTTTAAATGAAAAATAATAAAATAGGAAGACATGCAGGAAATTATTAGGATTAAGATGATGATGTGGTACATGCCACCTCATTGGATATAGGTTTTTTGTATAACATTTTGGGATCTTAAGCATTTTCCGTTTAGATATTCATAAGTAGATTATTTCTGCAAATTTTCAACCAAATTGAAAATCGTTAAGGCATTCATAATTATTATTTATTATTTATGAAAATGAAATGTTCAGGTTTGGTAAATTTGGTTCGTCCATATCAATGATCTAGTCCAATTGATTTACCAATATATAACCGAAAAATGGGTCTCACAATCATTGATCAAAAAGCCATCATGAAATCGTCATTTTAAAAATCCTCATTAGAAACTCTCCTTGTGCAGTATTATGGACAAAGATTGAAGAGCTTATAGGTTAGGTAACCCTATGATCAATTTGTTTAGAAAAGGAAACACTCGCAGTACAAACCCAAAATTAATCTTCATTTTTTTCAGCAAAAATTGAATGGGGGCCACAAGTATATTCATTTTTCGGTAACAATTAAAGTTGAACTAAAAATACAAAATATAATAATATTTTGTATAATAATATAACAGAAGAATCACTGGCAAAAGCAGTGGAGCAGCCTGTAGAGTAGCTGTGACACATTCCGACCCGTTCCATTTATGTTACAACATAATCATGATGGTGAACAGCACAACAAGGCTGTGACATACATCATATACTAAAAAGAGAAGCTTACATGTACTGTTACAAATGATGGATGATTGTTCAAAACTACAAACCGGTATAAAATGTGAACTTACGCCCTCATGGCACCACGAAAATTTTCACCTAGTAGAGCGGAAACAAAAAGGGAAAAAAAGTATCTGATCTTCGTAACCTTACAAGGGCAGTTATGCCCTCATTAGTAAACCAATCCAATTACTTCTTCCTGTTCTTGCTGCGATTAACCCTCACAATCCTTCTATTAGACTTATCAGCGGCACCCAATGAGAAGCTATTGGAGGTCAAACCTAGGCTATCCTGAAATGGTGCAGGGTTCTGCGAGTTGGCTAAACTATTGGAACCCTGAAACAGTGGAGGGTTCTGTGAGTTGGATTGGTTTGGTTGGCTCTGAAACTGGAAGCCATTGGAGGAAGAGGAACCTCCAAATACAAAGGGGGATTGTGGGGTTGACACAGGCTGCTGGCCAAACACTGGGAATGTTGGTGTAGACTGCGTGGTTGAGGAAGGCTGTTGACCAAAGACTGCAACTGTGGGCGGAGATGCAGCCATGCTGTCTTCAGCCATGCTGTCTTCCATACTCATTTGATCATTATTACCCGAGGGAGCTGTAGAGAAGCCAAATATAGAGTTGGAGTTACCAAATGCAGGCTGTGATGGGGTAGTAGTAGTTGCAGATGATGTAAAGGGGAACATGCCGGTTGATGATGCACCATTGGACAATCCAAACACCGATGCGCTGTTGGTACTTGGAGAAGAAACTGTGGATGCTCCAAACAAAGTAGGCAAACTGTTGGACGTAGGAGCAGAAGTGGAGGGCATTCCAAATACTGTGGCTGCACTGTTAGAAGTAGCAGCAGAAGTCGAGGATGCTCCAAATGAAGTAGATGTAGTGTTGGTTGCAGCAGAGGCTGAGGATGCACCAAATTGAAATGCTGGTGAGAAAGATGTAGAGTTTAGTGTGGAAGCAAATTTTGAAGATGTAGCAGGTTGCCACCCACTACCGAATACAGTACTTGGAGCCGTACTGGAACTGCTAGGGTTGGCTTCAGAAGAGGGGGTAGAAGAAGATGTAGCAGGTTGCCACCCGCTACCGAATACAGTACTTGGAGCAGTACTGGAGCTGCTAGGGTTGGCTTCAGAAGAGGGGGTAGAAGAACCGAGCGCAGAGCTCCCAGAAGAGAAAGCTGTATTTCCTGCAAAATTAAATACCGAACTGGAAGCTGATGAACCAGGTTGAACAGGTGCACTCTGTGTGAAAGATGCAGCTCCAGTCCCAGCAGGTGACACGTGGGCACTAGAACTAGTTCCACTGCCACCACTAAAAAGAGCAGAACCCACTGACTGACTGGTAAAGATAGGCGTGGAAGCAGCAGCAGAAAACCCAGAACTGTTACTCAATGTGCTTGCACTTGTTGTAGATGTGCCAGCAGACGAGGTACTGCTTAAACTACCAAAGATCCCGCCTTGCTTGTTCTTATCATTTAAGAATTCCAAGGAAGAACTTCCTGGCGTTACTGCAGTTGAAGCAGTTGAGGGTTCAAATTTGAAGGACAATCCAGGTGATGCCTGGGCACTAGGACCGAATCCACTTCCAGAACTAAAAGAAGTAGAACCCAACTGATTGGTAGCAGCAGGGGAGGAAGCAGCAGCAGAAACCCCCAAAAAGCTACTTCCTGTGCCTGCACTGATAGCAGATGTGCCAGCAAAAGACGTGCCGCTTAGATTAGCAAAACTGCCATCTCGCTTGTTCTTGTCTCCTAGCGATTCCAAGGAAGAATTTTCTGGAACTTGTGTCACCTCAGTTGTGGTAGAGACTGAAAATTTAAAAAAAGGTTCGGCTGAAAAGGATGGTGCTGAAACTGAGCTAAAACGATTGCTACCGCTGGTGGTAACGGCACTAGCAGCAGCAATGTTGTTACCGCTGTTAGTGTTGGCAGTGGGGGCCATGCTGCCCAAAGAACTTTGACTTGCTAAATTGTTGGAAACTTGAGAAGTGGTAGAAAATATGCTCGTGGTTGCTGATGATGATGATGACACAAGAGTTTCTGGTACCCTAAAAGGGACTTCAACATCTGAATTATTCTCATCAGCTTTATCTGATTCCACTGGTTTTGGTACGGTATCTGTTGCGCCAGGTGCAACCGTATATACACTGCAGATACCAGTAACATATAAGTACAATAAGAAATTTGCATGCGTGTATGTACAAATTCAAATTTCAATTGCTGAGAAAGCACATACCCGTCAGATGTTCCGCTATCAGGCTTCTGGTTTATTGCAAAAGATGCAGGAGGTTTGACTTCAGTGGAAGCTACAGGCTTCTCTGGTTTAGCAGCTGCAATCTTATCCACCTTTACTCTCCCATCAGCAATTGAACCAGACGCATGACCATTATTGGAATAATCATCATCATCCAGCTCCAGATACTACAGAGCACATTCATAAGAAGCAACTGATTTAAATAAAAGTAATGTACAATATGCAGGGAATCCTATACAAACAATATTAAAGATGATCGTTTTTCTAATACCAAAAATTCACTGAAGTATTCAATCAAGAAAACATAAAGCCCAGTTCACTGTAGTAGAACGAAGAAGGTGAAAGAATTAGAACTTTGAAATCGGACACCTAAGATTAGTTTAACAAGAGATGAAAAAGCAAAACCATACCTCATGAGCACTCATCTTGAAGGCCCGTTTCTTTTCAGAAGGATGCGCAACAGTGTTTGATGCAGCAGAAACTGCAGCTTTAACTTTTATCACAACATCCTTTTCTGTTCTGGATTCTACTTCATTGGCAAAGGTAGTTGAACTGTCACAAGGAGCAGCAATCCTTGATGGACCATTTTCTTTAACCTTGTCATGCTTTTGAGAAGTAACATCTGGTATCCGTTGATTAGATGAAACATCCAAATTATTCCCATTATTATAACGGGCATTTTCCAGAAATTTTGACGTATCCACATCCTCCAGGCTTTTCAGAGCCTGACCACGTAGCATGGAGGGCGACAGCTTAGTTGGTGATCTATCTCTCACAGTAAGTATCTTGGGCTCAGATGATTTCTCTTTCGGAGAGGTGATCTTATCGAGATGCTCAAAGATTTTGGAAGCCGCCTTGCTGGATTGTGACGGAACGGTTGAAAAACTTGTGCTAGGAACTGCATTGTCTCCATTTTCTGATGATGCTTTTGCCAGAGTATGCTTGGGTTGACCCAACAGAAGTGGCCTCCTTGTGGAAGATGAAGGGTTTTGAAAAACCTCTGTACTTATTGGTGAGCTTAAGCCTCTAGAGGATAGAAGATTAGGTTTTGGACGAATTCTGCGGATAGGACCAATAGATCCAATGTCATTGTCTAACACTGAGAACCTTCGCTTTAAGGCCTACAAATATAGCAAAAAAATCTAGTGAGATGAATCATGAGGTGAACTGTCAATATGAAGTAGCATTTCAAAATCTACAGATTTTATACCCCTTGTTTAGATCCAGAGGGTTGGCTTTGCTCCCATATGGACTGAGATGATGAGGATGGCACACCATAAGTATCAACTGTAGACCCAACACCCTGGAATATAAGCAAACACATATAAGAGCCTAAATCCCAGTTAAAATTGACACCAAAGCTAACCAAAATTCTGTATCACACTAACCTTAAATGTACTACGGGTCTGAACTCGAGAGTATGGCGTACGAGCCATACTGTGTATTGCAGATCTACCTCGAGATCTAGGGGTTGCAAACCCATTCTCTGGTGCCGCCCCATTGCTAGAAAATCTAGGAACGACTGACATTAGCGGCGATTTGGAAGGAAATGTCACACTGCTTGAAATATGTGAATCTTCATAGAGCGCTTGACTGCGGAGACCTAGCATTGATGGGGATACTTTTGAAGGCCTACTGCCCATGTAAGCTTTTGCCAGCTCTACAGGTGAAGCTACATCTTCATCAAGGACCTGAAGACATTATTTACCACAATGTAAAAAAAGTGCCAAGTGCCAAGTGCCAAGTGTACTAAAGAATTATAACACAGTTTTTCTATGGTTCAAAGAGTAGCAAGCATAAACACCACAACTTTGAGAAATAAATCAACCAATACTATAGTCAACTGAAAGAAGGGTATCATACAGTTGTACTGACAACAGGGGTTGAAACAAGGTGGCTATTGGCACTTTTATCTTGCAATGGGGTTTTAGCAAATTCCTCTCTGTCATGAGATACCACTGCCATTGAAGGTAATACTTCAGATCTTTTCTCTTGATTCTCAATAGGTATATCATCAGTTCTTGAATGCAAGAGCTCTTTCAATCGATCAATTTCAGGTCTGCGGAGAATTAACAGACATGAAATTCAACACATGATAGTCACATATACAAGAAAAAGACAAGCTATAAAAACCAGAAGTAGCACAGATGAGATAACAACAGAATCTTCTATTTGTTGCTGTTATTGGATACCTCAAGCAAGTTAAGATATAAGAAATAACCAATCCCAAGAAGTTCACCTTCTAATTAATGTGTGTATTTGTATTTAATTTAGGATTGCAGGGACTGAAATAGCATTCTTGAGTGCAAACTGGCCCATAGAGGAAACAGTCATATAGGATTAAAATAAAAAGACATCACTATGCTTACAGAAATTACAATTCGAAAAGGACTGATGCGTGACAGAAACGGCTAAACCTGTATAACAAGATTTTCTGTGTAGAATCTAGGGTTTAAACACAGCCGATTTATGGTCATTTAAAAATAACAAGGATTTTATGAAAAAGAATCAGGCAAGTAACACGGTAAAACCTACTAGCTTCACACCGCCTTGGAACCTTTTCTTATGAGGCCTTAGATAAACCCTAGTGGTCTTCCACTTGTATTCATCAAGGAGGTCCTTTCTTTTTGGCTAAAAGAGGTCAGAGACCATCATGCAATCTAGTAATCCTCTTGTTGTTTTTAACAAATATACACGTACAGCTTAATATGCCCAGAGAGAGCAACATAAGCTATACAATTTTGTAATGGAAGGATGCATTTAGAATATCTAAGTAATTTTGAAGTCCCAGAAACAAAACATGATAATAAATATATACAACTTGCCTGGTAAAAGTTTTCTGCATCAAAATTTGCTCAACTGAGGTAAACCCGTCTCCAGCAGAAGTAGATCTTGGATCAGTACTTTGCTCAATGGCACCTTTTTGCACTCCAGGAGGATCCTTTACAGAAAAGTTACAAAGAAAGTCATAATAAGATGATAATTGGACTGATTACTAAATTTAAAACAAAAACATAAAAAAACAAAAGAGTAGATAGACACCCAAGAGATGAGATCACTAAATGCAGCTTGTGATTGTTCTTCATTTTTATCAAATGCAACATATCTTCATTTGGTTTCAACAAATGACAATTGTATTTATCAAATTCTCATATTTAAAAGCTGACATTAGAAGGAACAATATAATACAGCAGCCAAATAAAAAAGGATAAAAATTGTGCAATTCTTAGAATCAAGACCAATACAATAGTATAGCAACAGATAACGTAAAAGTATCTAAAGTGCCTGAACCCAATGAAATCTAAATGATTAATTAAATCATTAATTATTCAGCTATTCCAGTACCCAAAAACAGAACTCAATTAGCCCAACAACTAAGTGTTTGCTGAATTCCACCCCCCACACCCACTAAAAATTGAAAAAAAAAAAAAACAAATTCTAAAAACCAGGATGCTTCTTGTTTCGTCTTCTTAACATTTATGCTGTTTTTCCATCTTCATTTCTTAATACTTGAAATAGCTTATCACTGCTCAACTTTCATGATAAATTTAAAAAACAAGTCGGCGGAACTTATATGTATGAAACCAAAAAGTCCACTTGCAAGAAATCCCAAACATTTCCTTGAACCCTATTCTAACAAAAATTCCGCCACGAAGATGCCCAGATTATTGCCATCAGCTAAGTTTCAAATATGAAACAATGTATGCTGACCATCAAAACGTTAGGGAAGGCAGAAGAAATTCTGTTGTGCTCATACCACACAAACATAGGTACCCTCCAAAATTCAGAAAGCAAAATTGTCGCATAGAGAACAAACAAAACAAGGAGAATGGTTCCCCCCATATAGGACACATTTAGACTTACCATGCCAACTTCTTCCTTGTCCATAATCCTTGCTTCATGATTTGGCTCTGGTAAAGTAACAAGAGATTTAAATTAATGAAATCAACGGCACAGAAATCAAGAAAGTTCAACTGGAGAATTTAAGCAGAGCACCAAAGAGTAGTGCTTAAGCTCACGCATTTCAAATTCAGGTGAAATTCAAATTCTTATTAATAATTTCAATCAACATTTATGAAATTCCCTAAAGGCGCCATTAATAAATTTGAACCTGTGGAAGGCGGCGGCGGAGGGAGGCGTTTATTGAAGACAGTGGAGAATAGGCGGTGGGCGCTGTAGGTAAGAAGCCTCTGAGCGGGATCGACGAGCTTGGAGATCCAGCCACCGTTTGCAGTGCTAGGGTTTCGAAGAGCGGTGGAGGGCCGGTCATACGGCGTCGTTTGGGTGGTTCTTCGGAATGGCGTCTTCCGGAACTTGCCGCCCGTGCCTAGTGATTCGTAGGGCTGCTGCTTCTCTTCCCGCGCTGCCGTTGCCATGAAAAAGAGATGAGAGAGAGAGAGAGAGAGAGGGCGCTTCTTGTTTTAGGGTTTTCAATATTTCAGGGGGTGCGGTGCGGTAGCCAATTAGGGTTTTTAATTGCACATTTCAGGGAGAGGGAGAGGGAGAGAGAGAGAGAGGGGTCAATTTGATATTTACCAAAAGTTTGTCTTGTTATTTTCACAGGTGTCGGGCAAGGGATATTTTACCTTTTTCATTTTACGCACAAGTTGAAACAGGATTAAATTTACCAAAACCCCATTTAAATTATAACAAATTACTTATAATGTCATTACCATTATATTCTTTTTTTTTTTACTTTTTTTTTTTTTTTATTAAATCACTGTTTTTGGGATTTAATCAAAATGATGCTTCTATTTACCTCCAAAACTGATATTTAAACCTCCTCTTTTATTTAATTAATAACTTACTTTATCAACTCATACAAAATTACCAATCAGGACACAAAAATCTCTACTCTATTCAACAAACCCAACATACGATGATGATTCGAAATATGTGTTAGTCATGAGTCATGACTTATGAAAAAAGGCAACAAATAGAGATGTTTGGATGTGATTTTGTGCAACTCAGATTTATGATATTGGTCTGGAAAGATATTGCTGAAAGATTCTGACCTATATGTTATTAATGTCCTTGTTCTTCTTTGCTGGTTGATGTTGGTGTTTAAATTACAAAAAAAAAAAAAAAACCATTGATTGTGCAACTTGTAAAAGAGTGATCGATTGCCCTTGTTTCTCATGAATCTTCTCGAGATTGGGAAAATGGGTTTGATGGTTGTTAATCTACTACACACGTACATGCCTGGTTAATAAAAGAAAGGTGGAAAGCCAAAGAAATCACCCACCTCTTACAGACATGAATCAATGCCTCATAAACCGAAATAGTTTCTGTTTGTATATAAATTAAGCTTCTATTGATTCATACAAGTTGGACAGAAGAACTTATGGTGGTTGTTTACCTATACATGCTTATGTTGAAGAATTGTAACTTTGGTTTTGTTTATGGGATAAGGGCATTTTAGAAAAATTAGAGAGGTGTATTTAGCATATTGTGAGGGTGATTTTGTGTTTTGGACCTTTTGCAGCAAGACCATCTTGATTAAGCGAGCCTAGGCCCAAAATTATTCAAAGGTTGGACCTGAGAACAACTTCATTGCAACCGGCTAGATGATAACAGCAGCTATTGGACTAGATGATAACAGCAGTGATTGGACTAGATGATAACAGCAGTGATTGGAGTTAATTTCATGAGAACATAACTTATAGGTAGATATGGTGTGGGAACTAGATGCCTAGGAGTTTAGCAGAGAGAGAGAGAGAGTTCCAGCAATGGCATGATTTATGGGTTTTGGATTAAGGTTGATTGGGAGAAATTGATGGCTAGGGATTCAGAGATAGAGCTTGATCTCTTGCTTGATGTTTCTAGGTTGTTAATGCTTGCTTCCAATAGCGATGAACCCGCTTTTTATAGCGGAGATAGGCGAGGAAGACTCGTGCTAAGAACCGGGGGTTTTGAAGTGGTATTCTTAGTTTTGGTGGGATAATCCTAAAGATTTCAACTTTTGTTTTCTCCATGAAACCAAAAGGGTGAAAGTTGGGTCTGGCTATGAAAGTGAAGGTCGGTGGTATAAGCATAGGGCGGTGAAGATCCCAGATTTTGTGCTGCTGTGATCTTTGAGGGATTCTAATCCCTTATTTTCTGCTATTGTAATCACAAAGTTTGAGGGCTATTGGAAATTGAAATGGGATTGCTGGGTATATGAATCAAAGCTTCTCCATAGATTCTGGGTTCTTGCCAGAAATGGTGAAGCATTAATCCCAGCAGCAATTTTGATAGAACAACATTCTGGTTTGGGGAAGAAGATGGTTTCAACGGGCTTGGGCCAGAGGCTGTTGTAATAGGCTTTTGGTAAGGAGATAATTCTAATGGGCTTTGAGTTTTGCTGGGCCTGCTTTCATCTCTCTAGCTACTAGCCTTTGTTAAGATTTTAGCCCCTCAAGCATGAATTTTGGCCCCCAAGCCCAAAATTGTCGATGGGCCTTAACTTAACAATAGGCCTCACAGAATCCGTTACCTTCCACACCACACCCTTCCGTATAAGCCCCAAACGTAGCTTGGGTCTACGCGCATATTGCATGATAAATAAGCGTGTTGGCTCCTTTGAAAATGCATGTCAATCGTTTGAGAATTTGGGCTTCTCGTATCGGTTGCTAAATAGAGAGCTTTCTTTTGACGTGAAATGGGCTTGCTTGAAGGCCCAATTAGGTTACGAGGTTGATGACTTGCCCTCTTCGCTTATCACTCATAGAATTTGAACTCGTGGAAATTTGGGTGTCAACATTAGCCTCCTTGATTATGTAGGTCGTGTGACCGTGTTACGGGCTACATAATCAAAGAATCCGGAGACTTACCGTGTGATTATACATAACTGCTCTCTTTTTTTTTTTCTTTTTTTTTTGAGTTGCGTCGGCCTGGGCATCTTACTGATATACGACCCATGATTTATCAAGCCTCCCACGTGACAACAGATCTCGTCATCATTAGACTCCTAGTTAGAAGAGAGGAGTCCCACTTTTCAATTACTTTCCTTCTAGGAAAACGGCATTGGGGTGCAAAGTCCCTTTCTTTTCTCTTTTTCTTCTTCCATATTTTGATTTGCTCGAGACATGTTTCTTCTCAAGTGTCAGACTCTCGTTCTGAGGAGAGAAATCAAATTTCTTTGGCTTGAACGTCCCCATTCTCACGCTCTTACATCGGGCTAGTTGCAGAGCCAATTCACGACTTCTTCCGTGCTTGGTAGGCTTGTCGGATTGCTTCCTCTTTTGCTTGTGATTGGAGCATTTTTATGCGACGTTTTAATAATTATTTCCTCATATTTTTCTTAGTTATTTCCTTTACTTAATCATTTTTAATTTAGTTTCTATTTTCTAGGTACATTGGAATAAATGACAAGGAAATGAGCTTAAAGACACATGAAGGATGTGAGACATTGGAGATGACAAAGGCAAGGCACAAGGGATGCAGAAATGAGCTGAAATGAAGAAAAATGATGTTGAGAGAAGAGTCTTGGAGGCATTAGGAGACCTTATGGCTAGAAGATGACGTCACTATGCCAATAATGCCTTCAGACGACATACTTCAGACGACAGAATTCTTGTTTTCTGTCGTCTGAATTTTTTAAACTTCTTCAGACAACATATAAATTAATTCTGTTGTCTGAATAGCATGAGAATCCATACTATTTCAGTTTTTTCATCTTTTTTGTAAGTTGAAAAAGTAAGACGACAGATAACTGTCGTTTGAGTAAACTGATAAATTCTGATTAAAGGTTGAAAATTAGGACAACATTTATATGTTGTCTGAGTAAACGGAGGAATAGTATGACCTAGTCTGACCAAAAATAGTTTTTTTGGCACAATCAAACCTATTCACCCCTTTTGCCCGCTAAGACCCCGTGTTTTTCCCACACTTGGTTAAAAATTTTGAAAACTACTACCTTTCTTTCCATGGCGCCTCTCTCGACCTAGCTAGCTTGTTTTTTCTCCACACAAACTCATCAATTCTTTCCTGTTAGCTAAGAGAGGGTCTTCTCCCCTAGAAGAGACAGAAGCTACAAGCACTTCCCAAGCTGGATTTTGGATAGAGAAGATCTGTTAGCTAAGTGAGAAGGATAGTTGAATATGTTGATACTGTTCTTCGATTTGAAGAAGGAACGGGTCCGAAGAATTCATTCACCGTTGTTCATTGGTAAGCCTCTTTCAATCGCTCTCTCCTGACCTAGTGTAGCAAGAGCTGGCTATCAGCTCGATTGATTCATCTCCCCTAGCTAGCTTAAGCTTTCATTAGTTTCCTATTTGATTCAATTAGGAGAAATCCAATCAAAGAAGCCCCAAATCCCCAAATCGAAATTCCCAAACCCTAAAATTTCAATTTTTATCTCTCTCACAATTTTCTGTGTAGCAGCGGCTTCACTTCCTTCGTGAGCGGAGGAATGGGAAGTAATGGATAACCTCCAACCCAATTACATGGAAGAAGACGAGGAAGAAGATGAACAATCAAAAACCACCACCGTCGCCGCCATCGCAATCACCGAGCTCGTTGATCCCACGACGATGAAGGAGCCCGCAAACGACGGCGAGCCCAATATGGAGGCCATTAATCCAGCAGCCATCGACCCGCATAATGGCAACAAAACCGAGACCGAAGCCTCCGAAGATCTCTTCGAGTCCGTCAAATCCCTAGCAGCGATTTTGGAGGTTTCTGTTGTTGATGGCTGGTAATAGCTTTGACGAACTGGTAATAGCTAATGATGATAATTGATAGGCTGATGTCAAAGTTCGGGGCTATGGTGGGTACAACACCAGATGGGCACTGTTCTTATTGCATCATATCTTTCCTCTGGTACTTGTTCTTCATTTGGTTATGCTAATTCAATTGGGTTTTTGGTTTCTTTCTGTATTATGGTGATTACAATTCTCATTGTGCATTTGACATTAGGAAGTTTACATCTTTGATTTTGTATTGCCTATGCCTAGTATGTAGTTATGTACATTGCGTAATTGGTGCTATGATAGAGAGAAAGAGATGGTGTTTTAAGTTCATGAAGATCAACTTAAACTAGAGCTTGGAAGACGCAATGGAAAGGTCAGTTTATTTCGAGCGATTTGGTTCGTCCTTTCTTTATAGCTTAGATCAATTGACTTTATGGACATATATATGTATACTATACATATTTTTGGACTTTAAAGACTAGGGTGTTCTCAGATGTTTGTTTAGTTTCTTCCAACAACATTTGGAGATAGGAGATTGGTAATTATAAACGTGGTTTCTAAGATTCACTCAAATTGATATAAGTATTTCATACACTAACAATCTTCACCAATTTCCATATAACATGCAGTTAATTGATCTTCATTACTCATTGTTCATATTGTTGCTCAGAGTAGATTCTCATTAGTGAAGGTAGTTGAGTGGTAGTCATGTTTTTTCTTGCTAAACTAAAAAGCAAATTCTGATGTCCTATTGTAGGAACTTCTTTTTATCTGGAGATTTGATAACTTACAATAATCTGACTTCCTTTTTATCAAGTGATATATAGTTATTGATCAACTGCATGCTTTTGTACTTGATTTAATGATCTGCAATATGCATATAACTTCCATATGAGTAAGATATATATATATATATATATATATATATATATATATCAGATATGAGTATCCTAATAACTTGTAGTCCATACTCCATAGGTCGTTTATCCAAGAAGTCATGGATAAGTGCTAACTTCTTTGAGAATTCTGCAGAAACTGCCCTGCAGCACAACTCTCTTTGGTATTTGCTTTACCCTACTTACTAGTCTTCAAATATCCTGAAATTTTGATAAGTTTCTATTCTGTTAGTTAACAAAGGATCTGGAAAGTTTCATCTTATTCCGAAGCAAAGTGAATTTTCGGTGATTCTTCCAAATTTGGTCTGCATTTAGGAAAGTTTCAGCATTTTGAATGTATCCTCTGATTTTCTGTTGAGATTTGAACTCCTATTTGAATTATTTAACCTCTGGTTTTTGTGTATACTGAATTATGCATTTTAAATGATTGTTTCAAAATTGATGTCCTATTGTAGGAACTTCTTTTTATCTGGAGATTTGATAACTTACAATAATCTCACTTCCTTTTTATCAAGTGATATATAGTTATTGATCAACTGCATGCTTTCGTACTTGATTTAATGATCTGCCATATACATATAACTTCCACATATCAGATATGAGTATCCTAATAACTTGTAGGAAACTAAGTTGTTTATCCAAGAAGTCATGGATAAGTGCTAACTTCTTTTGGAATTCTACAGAAACTGCCCTGCAGCACATCTCTCTTTGGTATTTGTTTTACCCTACTTACTGATCTTCAAATATACTGAAATTTTGACATATTTCTGTTCTGTTAGTTAACAAAGGATCTGGAAAGTTTCATCTTATTCTGAAGCAAAGTGAATTTTCGGTGATTCTTCCAAATTTGGTCTGCATTTGGGAAAGCTCCAGCATTTTGAATGTATCCTCTAATTTTCTGTTGAGATTTGAACTCCTATTTGAATCATTTAACTTCTGATTTTTATGTATATTGAATTATACATTTCAAATGGTTGTTTCAAAACTGATTTCATGTCAATTGAACTTACAATGAATTTTTGGTGAATTTTTTCAGTTGACCATGCTGCTGAGATTTTTTTTTTATATGACTCCTGCAGTTCAGTCAGATTGTGTTCATCTTTTTCCTTGCTTTCCTAAATCTGAATTCCATGAAAATTCAGTATGTTCTACCTTAACATGTTTACTATGAGTCTGCAAAAGTTCAAGTTCATGGCTGTAAAATGAACTTTAATAAATTCCCAAAGCTAAGTTGTTCATGCCTTAACATTCCAGTTCACTTATGTCTCCCTTTTGATGTGTGATGCAGATTGCTTTGACTCTTTCGTGTCGATTTTACTGGGAGAGGAGAGCTTGCAGATCGCCATGTCTTTATATATATATATATATATATATATATATATATATATATATATATATATATATATATATATGTGGTAGATCGCTTTGGAGTAATATTACTCTATAATTATTTGTTTTTGTGTTAGAAGTAGTCTAGTTTTGCTTGGTGTTTTCTTAAATTATATATGTTGTTCTGAATTGGCATCAAGCCTTTTGACTTTGATGATATAACAAGCCTTTTTTCGTACCAAAATCTGTTGTTTCTTGTTATATCAAACAACAGAAGTAACAAGTTATCTATATTTCAAATGTGCTTCAAACAACAGAAGAGTGAGTTTCTGACCTCAATCAAACTACACAAGTACATGATTACATATAGTTATATTGTCCATCAGACAACATAAATACTTAAAACTGTGGTAGGAATACAAGACAAAAGACATAAAAATAAATTCTTAAAACTATTTAGACGACAGATGAGTTATAATTTACCCAATTTGAAGTGAATTTCAAACAACAATCAAATGTCTTTGAAAATGCATTCAGACAACAGATTGTTAAACAAGCCTTTATTTTGGTAACTTCAAACAACATATAAATGTGTTCTTATTACATGTCAGACAACAGCAATTTTATTAAAACTGTAGTTTGTAGTTCATTTGAACAACATTAATCTGTCGCTATATGTGATTATTAACGACAGAATGTCCCAAATCCTTCAATGTTGGGTTGTTCAGACGACAGAGCCTTGTGAAACTTCTGCTGTCTGAGTGAGAAGAGACGACGGAGGATATCTGTCGTCTGATGCCGTAAGAGACGGCAGCTGGATAGACAACATATAATTTACATATCAGACGACAGATCTCCTCCGTAAGCCTCATCTGTCGTCTGAAGGCTTTATTGGCATAGTGCGTTGGAGATATTTTGGGAGATTAAATCTGATTTTTGCCATGGGAAATGATGGAGATAATGTGAAAATCAAGGAGATTACGTTGAGAAACTAGAAAATCTTGGGAGAGTTTCAAGGGATTGTGCAACAAGAAAAGGCTCAAAACAAGTCCAGATTCGTTCCTCAATTCCCTCAAGATATGTTGGCCGAAATTAAAGAATAAAATCTACAGTTTTGCCATGAAAATCAAGAGAAAATCAAGGGGAGGACATTAAGGATAAAGCCATGGAGAGATTTAAGGGAGAAAAGGTCCAAAATGCGTCCAGATACATTGTCTAGGTTCATGCCTAGATATTTGGGCGAAATATATGAATAAAATAAGAAATAATCCTTGGAAATTCGGCAACAATATATTAGGGATTGATTTTGGAGCTTTTTGATTGGTTAGACACCACAACACACCTCTTCCTCCTGAGAAAATTCTACACACAAAAATTCTCTCCATTCTCTAGTCTTTAGAAGCTCTGCGTCTCAACCAAGGAGGAGAAGAAGTCATGCAATACATCAAGATCCTAGCCGCCATCCACCCTTGTGTCGTCCCTAGAAGATTGCTTGCTTTCAAGGATCTTCAAGTTCTTCGTCTCAAGGCTTGTCATCCATCTTTCACGGTGTATTTCATACTTTCTTTTATTTTCCTTTGTTTGATTTGGTAGAGTTATGAATTCTAGTTAACATGACGTTAAGGGCAAAGTTTAAAGCCTGTTTATATGTTTTGAAATAAAGTTGTGATTTCTAGATGTTGATTTTTATGTTGCTTATGTGAGATAGCTTGATTGATTTTGGATTAGAGAAAACTTTTGCATGTTTATGTTCTTTTGTGGCCAACTTAGGATATATGCATGTAATTGGTGCTAGATTTAGGTAAACAATTCACCTAATAGTTTTGTGAACCTATTTCATAAGTAGTAAAGGCTTTGGACAAAGGTCGAATTCAATTGAAGATGATTGCAAATAGATGAACTTTTTCATACTAGGTTGTGCACTTTGGTTGACATCTTTTCTTTGTTCTTCATGCATTGAATGTGTTCTTGAGTAGCTAGCTTTCTAGACTATGATTGCATGTTCAATAGGATTAATTTAGGTGCTTTCACTTAGATTAATTATTCAAGGAAAGTAAAAAATGGGAAATCGTTTGCTTTCTAACGTTTCACATGGTCAACTTCTTTCTCATGACATAGAAAATCAACTGTAGGAATTGTGATTGGATTTCTTGCATATGGATATAGTTTTGATCTTTGTTCCTTGCGTTCCACCCTTGTATATGTAATTTACATTTTTATTTTTCTTTATTTTAATTTTTAATTTAATAATCCTAAAACCCCCTTTTTGTGTTTACTTGTATATATTTCTTTTCTTTGTTTTATTTTTGTAAATAATACTTTGTACTTGTTTTAATTATTTATTTGTTTTTTAAATTACAGGTGTACCCTCAATCATCGGTGAGAACGATCCCTACTTATTCTATACTGACAACTACATTTTGCAGGGTTAAATTGCGCGCTTGCTTTTAGCGGGTCAGCTTGGGGTAATCATCTCTGTCTTCCATTATCTCTGTCCCTTCTTTTTTTCTTTTTTTTTTGATTCAGTATCTCTGTAATTGATTATCGCTTTAGCTATATGATTTGTTGCCGTGACTTATTTGTTGCATATCGTGTGCTCTGTTCTTTGGGGTTGCCGGTTCTACTGCTGTAATTGATTGTCGCTTCAGCTATATGATTTGTTGCTGTGACTGATTCGTTGCACATCGCTTGCTCTGTTCTCTGGGGTTGCCGGTTCTACTGCTGTAATTGATTGTCGCTTCAGCTATATGATTTGTTGTCGTGACCGATTCGTTCCATATCGCGTGCTCTACTCTTTGGGGTTATCAGTTCTACTGCCGTAACCGCTCATCGTTTCAGCTATACTGATCCCCTGTCGTGATTGATTTGCTATCACATGTTTTGAAAGGTACATAGCCCGTGAGTATTTCTTCTCATTCCCTAACCTCATAATGCATCCCGATTTGCTTTTCTTCTTTTACTGCCGTGACAGCAATAGGGTTGGTACACCAAAGTATCGTTGGTTATGTAAATTGTGTTTTTTCTTGGCTTGGCTTGGCTATATGCACTCAATAGTCTTGGTTTTTGATTAGTTCTCTGCCTGATGTGTAATAATAGATTAATTTAGCATGAGTGGCTCGATCTTTTGCTTTATGCGTGGAGTTTTTTTTTATATTGCTGTGATTGCGATTAAACATGATGGAGCTTGCTGTTAGTTTGCTTGGTTCATCATGTAAGATGTGTTTATTAGCTTGGTTGGGCTATGTGGATTCAATAGTTTCAATTTTAGCTTAGCCCTTTGCTTGGCGTGTGATTATGAATTGGTTGAGCATGGAGTGGCATGGATTCCCTTTTTTTTTTTTTTGCATTATGCGTGGAGTTTTACTGCTGTGATTGCAATGGAACATGATGTAGCTTGGTATCATATAGTTTAGTTCATCATGTAAATTGCGTCTGTTAGCTTGGATTGACCATGTTGGTTTTAAGGTTTTAATTTTGCTCTATTTCTTGCTTGGCATGTAATAGTTAACTGGTTCAACTGTTGGAGAGGAAAGATCCCACATTGGAAAAATGATAAATAAAATATAACTTATAAGTGGGTGGATCTCACCCAATTGAACTGAAGCCTTTTGTGATTAAAACCCAACACCTAACGGGTGGTTAAGTTGAGACAGTATCGGTACAATGGTGGGCCACGGGCCATGCTTGTCGCTGTTTAACATGGTATCAGAGCGGGTCTTTCTCCAATTACGTCTCCACGTAGGCACGTATCATGAGCCCAAATTGGGGTTCCTTGTATTGCCATCGAAATTACCAAGTGTCCAATGTGGGCCTTGGATTGTATTGACCAAGTCTCCAAGACTTGTGTCCCAATTTCCAATGTGGAAATTGGATTAATTAATTCACGTGCAGACCTAGAGTTAGGTTGCATGTGAGGGGGCGTGTTGGAGAGGAAAGATCCCACATTGGAAAAGTGACAAATAAAATATAACTTATAAATGGGTGGATCTCACCCAATTGTACCGAGGCCTTTTGTGATTAAAACCCAACACCTAATGGGTGGTTAAGTTTGGACAATATTGGTACAATGGTGGGCCACGGGCCACGCTTGTCGCTGTTTAACATCAACTTGATTGCTTGTGAATAGTGTGCTGTGATTCAATGGCTTGGCCTCCCTTTTTTTTTTTTTTTGCATTGGCGTGATGATGTGCTTTTGAATTGGAGCCCTTAGCCTTTTATTTGCTTGCTGCCATGTGTTGAAAATACTTTCATGCATGTTCATCAGATCCTTAGCTTATGATAAAAGTATGAAAGAGTAGTTAAATGAGTAATGACATAGAGATCGGATAGTTAAATAGGTTGACGTGTTGATATTAAAAAGACATGTGTGCGCATATGTGTGTATTAGTTTAATGTATATAGGCATCATGTGGTTGTAGTATGCACAATTACGTTTGCTAAACAACAAATAGGTATTTGAAAGGAATGAGATGCTCGGTGATTCGAAATCAATGTTTAGTTACTATAGCTGAAGAGTGAAAGTATTGTGATTGTTTGCTAAGTCATGCAACAAAGTAAGGAAATCATGTAATTAAATCATTAGCAGAAGTAAAACTAAATGAAGTGTGGCATATAAACTGATAACGTGTGTACTAATTATATGAAATGTATGTCATATAGTGCAACAAGCATAACTTTTGTGTTAAGAATGGTGATTTTAAATGATAAGATGCCTGCATCATTGTGTAAAAAAAAAAAAATGAAATAAGAGTGATGAAAAGAATAGAAGGAAACATATGATTTGATAATTCCCAGCAGCAGGAGTAATACTCGTGAGGAAGAAAAAGAAATAAAGTGTGTTTCGAAAAATCATGAGTACTAAATAGTGTGAACAAATAAATTTGCAAGTAAGATGAGTTATAATGAAGCAAGTTCTCTGGTAAAATAATGCATGTGTAACAAAATAGAAATGAAAGAGAGCAAAATTGGAATGAGATGCACATTTTGCTATGATTCTGGTTATTTGCTTGGAGTAACATATTAGGGAATTGCTTTCTTCTCTTGAGGTATGTTGCATTACTCATGCGTCTGTTTTTGTGTCTGTTTTGATTTCTTGGTCCTGCTTGCAAAGTTTGTTTGAGCATCGCGGACAGATTTTTTTTTTTTACGATAATGCAGCATGACGTTGAAATATTTATGTGCACTGACTTTATGCTTTCCCAGCCACCATAGTTTGTGGTAATACTGCACTTGGTACTGCCGCTATTATATGATAGTGAGTTTTGCCCCTTTGATAATGCGAAATGTGAAAAGCATGTAATATTTCACAGGATCACATATTTTCCTTTTCTTATGATTTCCTCCCTCTTTTTTTTTTAGGAGCAGAATCATCCTTCGGATGTCAGTGAGAGTAATGACGGGGTTGGTCATGACACAGCGGTACATGCTTTATTGGTTGAGTCTGATAAGCATGCTCCAGAGGTTGATAAGATGACTATCATTGAGACTCAAGACCTTGACCCAAGCTTGCCTGCTAAAGGGTTAACTAGTGAGTGGGCGACCCATATGAACAACTTCATGATTCGATTTGCTTCTAAAGAGGAGTCCGCTCTAAGCATGGCTGACGTTGCGCCAGCATTGAATGGAGACACTGCTGATTTTGCAGGCATGAAAATTCCTTCAGAGTTAGCGGTTCCTTTGGCTAGATTTGCTGAGAGATATAGTGGGGGAGATATCTTTAACTTAATTTATCGAGACTATACTTGAAGAAAGAAGTGCGAGTTGATTAAGGAACTTGGCATGATGTTGTACAGCATGGAAGTTTGTCAGGTAAAAAATGGAGAAGTGTTCCTTATTTGGAGAGATGCTTGCCGTGATTTCATAGGGGCAGGTCTTAATGTTGGCTTCCTTAAAACAAGGTGCACAACACTTCTTTGGTTATATGATGAGGCCTGAAGGATCAGAGAACCAGTGTGTTAAAATTCGTGGTCTGCAGGAAATGATTTTACAAACCAAGAAGGAGCTTGCACGTCTTGAGGGAGAATTGCGCAAGGCTTAGGATGATTTGAATTCCAGTTTGCGCGATGTTCCTATGCCTGCTATGGAGTGCGGAGTCTTCTTGGAAGGATGACGGTTGCTTCTTTCATTATTTGTACTAGGGTTCATACTGCTTGGTAGCATGAGTGCAATGCAACTTTTGCTTTAATCGCGCGCTTGTATATGGAAGCTTGATTAGTAAGCCTAAACTTTGAATGCAATAGCATGTATGAATGCTTATCTTTATCTATTGTCGAAGATTGTTCTTGTTTTGCTTGTCTCTCTTTTTTTTTTTTTTTTTTTTTTAATTTCAGGGAGGTTGGGGCTAAATCTCGAAGTGTTTTGTTTACCGCCGGAATTGTATTATTGCCTTGAATCTTGCTGCTGGGATTTCAAACTGGCGTCGACCCCATTTTTTCTTTTGCTCGCGCTAGCCCCCTTATATAGATTCACAAAAATCTTCAGTTAAAGCATCTTGATTTATTTTGATGATTCAGTAAATGGAATAAGAAAATGGTGATTTTATTCGAAAACACCTCTTCATTTTGCATTGCAAACTTCTCAGTACAGATTTAGGTACTTCTGAGTGATAAAATAGAAGATGTGTCTTTGCAAGTGACTATAGAGATTGATAGAGGTATTTTTCTTGAAAAGGAAACTAAATGATAAGATAGGGACCTTTATGTATTAAGGTCTAGCAGTAGTTGGGCTTGAGAGAATCACAATTTCTACACATGGATTGTTGTTTTGGATCACAACAGTGATGTTGGGTTGTTCCTTTGTGAACAAAAGTTTGGAGCCAAGGGTGGCTAAAGCGTCTACATATCCATTGGCGCTGCCAAGACAGTTCCAAACCTTTCCTTCCTCTTCAAATACCTTTCATCAACCACTAGAGCTTGGTGTATATCTCTTTGAGTTGTGTCCTCCTTGTCTGATCTCCAATTCCTTTGACTTGTGGTGGTTTTAACTGACATGCTTGTTTTCCTCACAGCTTCAATTAATCTGGAGAATTGAAAAATGCCGATGTTCTCCAAATAGACCCTGTATTCAGGCAAAATATTGCTAATGCAGATTTCCACCAAGGACTCCTCATCCTTCTCATTATAGCAATCCAATGCTAAGTCACGAAAGTGACGAACAAAATCCACCAGGTTTTCTCCCATCTTTTGACAAGTGTTGTTCAGCTGTGCAATGGTCACCCTTTCTTCATATTGGAAATATTTTCTACAAAACTTGCCTGCCATTTCGTCCCAGCTTCGAATGGAACCAGGAGCTAGGGTGGTGTACCAAGTATATGCACGATCAGTGAGGGTTTTGATTCGGTGCCTATACTAGCGCCTCACGCGTAATACAACACGGTCATCAAGTTTAGGGCAAATAAATTAAGCTCCAAGTATCGTACCCAAGGGAATAGGGAACCCCCCACTTAGTTACGAACAACTAAGCACAAATACAAATTATCCTAGCAACAAGTATCCGAAATTGTGATTTTTAATTGTGAAGACTTAAACTAAATTTAAGAACCGAAAATAGAAAATTGCTAAAAATAAAAATGCAATGCTAAAGTAATTTGCGAAAAATTCAAGACAAGAGAGTGTTGGGTGCTAGGGAGGTTCCTTCACCCAAATCCTATGTGCCGGAAGCTATCTAATGTAGATGCAAAATTCTTGATTAGGCGGTAGTCGTATCCAAGGCGGTTCAAGGCTCAAGGACCATATATTCTCAATTACGGTATTAATGTGCCGTTTCAAGGGTCACACAAACTCAATTAGAGAGAGCTAGAGCCGGTTCAAGGGTCTCTAAGTCGCTCTAATTGGCATAATACTCAAGAATTAGACCACTAAGCGATTCACCTCGCAATCACGCGGCGGGTGTAAATCACCATGCTTATAACCCCTACAATACCAAATTGAGGGTTCTAGCTTAGGAATTAGAGGGGGTCAAGCCTCTAACTCCATCCTAGACATGCTCAAAACACATACCCTAGAGTTGACTAGGCTCCTAGACATGCATTTCAACCCAACAAAAATTGATATAAGCATCCATCAAATTAAATTGCATCATGACATTAAAATAGGCATCCTTTACATAAAATTTGGGCTAGGGCACACAACCCTAACCCCCAACAAAATTTCTACTCACTACCCATAAATATATACATCATCAATTCCATCAATTTCATACAAATAAAAGAGGGAAAGGTATAGAAGAGGGAGAACAACCAAGACAAATTACAAATGCTAAAAAGCAAACATAATAAGCCTTGGAATTATAATTTCTCCCTTTTTACCCAAGTGGTGATTGTTTTATGCTTGAAGTGCTTCCCCTTTGAATCTTGTGAAATTGATGAGAAGATGGAATTTTGGTGAAGTGGGTCTTAGTGAGGAAGTGTGGATTTTGGTGAGGAGAAGAAATCTTGGTGAGGTAGGTTGGATTTTGGTGAGTAGAAGAAAAAAAAATGGAGAAAGATGGGGTTTATAGTGTGGTGGTTTCGGTTGTGTGTGTAGAGGAAGAGAAATGAATTGGAAATTTTGGGTCTGGTGGTGCGGCTCTGAGAAGAGGAAGAATGAAGGATATGGTTGTTCGAGAAGAGAGGAAAATGAGATAATTGATAAATATGTGTGTGGTGTTTCGGTGGCTTTCAAGGGAGGAAGAGAGAGATGATGCTAGCTGGCCACAAATGAGAGGAAGAGGGGAAAAAGAAAAAAAACAAGAAAAAGAAATGCTGCACGGGTGAGAGGGAGAAGGGAAAAAGTGAAGATAGTGGTGTGCTGACGTCATCATGACGTCAGCATGGTGCAGATTTTTTTTTTTTTCTTTTCTCTTTTATTTTGTTTTGCTTTCTCTCCCTTTTTTTTTTTCTTCTTCTCTCTTCTCAATGCACTTCCGCAAATACTACTGGAGGTAATTGAATTCCGCTCCCTTGATGGCGTTGACCACGGTTGACCCGCATTGACAATTTTGTCCTTTTCTCGGAAACTCCAATTTGCTCCAATTTCACACAATTTTCTCTCGTTTCCGCAACTCTGCTTATTTTCTACAAAATAAACAAAAGTAAATTAATCACATAATAATTGACATGAGGATTTGTTTATTTCTAGTGTTTTAGATATAATTACACGCATATAAATGCGTATAATCACACCCCCACACTTGAACTTTGCTTGTCCTCAAGCAATCTAAATGTAAATTAATAGCCAAAAATGTATTAACTTAAACACATATGCTCAAACATAAAGAAAATGTGGTATTAGCCTTTCCAACTATAACCCTCAGAGAACTAATTATGTATATGACCATAAAGTTGATAAAGCACAACATAGGACTTACGAATTTCTAAGGCAATTAAGAAGCACATATGAGAAATGCTCAAGTATATGCATGCGTTGACCATGTGTCAAATCAATCCACCACAATCAAATAGGCACATAGAAGACCCGATATAACCCACTAAACTCACATAGGTTCACTAAATATTACCTCTCAAGTGTTTCGGGGCTATAAGTGTTTCACTCAAAAGCAATTTCACAACACGCGCCGCCATATGCTTGCTCTTCGATCTCATCTCCGCTAGGTAACCCACAACATTCAAGATTAAGAGGTCTTTTATTCGGTTGTAATGGGACTAAGGGTAAGTGGCTAATAGAAATGAAAGATAGAGAAAGACAAAGTCCATGGAAATCGGTGAAGCAACTTTCTCTTGTAGAGATCTTAGACTTTTGCTTTCAAATGCTAACTCACTTACTCTAAACCCAATGTACAACCCACACTACACTATACAATAAGCAAAAATAATACTAGCTATTTATTATTATTATTATTATTTTTTTTCAACTCTCTTTTTTTTTTTTTTTTCACAATTTCTTCTTTCCTTCTTTTTTTTTTTTTTTTTCTACGTAATACTTTTTTTTTTTTTTTTTTTTTTTTTGAACTTTCTTTTCTATACAAAATCACCCCACACTTATTCTTTTGTAACCTCACACTTTTAACTTTTTCTTTCTTTTGAAGCACTCAAACATAAAGTCATTCTCTCGAATCGCTTCACCAACTACCATGGAAGGGTAGGATATGAGTGTATAGGCTAGGTAGGAATTTGTGGTGGTAATGAACAAAAAGGCTAAATATATAAATAGGCTCAAAGTGGCAATCTAGTGGTAAATATCTTTGGGCACATGCTTCTTTGGCCATGGTGGTATATAGTCCTAATGCCTCAATCCTTTCTATCATGTCGCAAGCTAAAAGTAGCCTCGAGAGGTCTCAAGCAAGTTCTAGATACGCAATGTCATGAAATTGTACACACATGAAAGAATAAGTGAATGAACAATGCATACACTATAGATATTAGGCTCAAAAGCTCACAAATAAGGCATGCAAGTTAATCGAATAATCTATATGCTTCTCTAACTATGATGAACGAACCTAACATAGGCTATGTGCACACATATAATCAAGCATAGATCACATATACACTCAATCACAAAACAAATTCAAAGTCCTAGATCATGCTTAATCTATCCACAATCATAACAAGTTAAGTTCATGGCTCGTCACTGGGGTTGGAAAAGGCATTAACCACTACATTCTAATTACAAAAAGCTATCTAATTTTTTTTTAATTTTTTTTTTTATTTTTTATTTTTTTTATTTAGGGTGCCCGAGCCCTCACCCCCACACTTAAAACCAACATTGTCCTCAATGTTGTCAAGTGAGCTCGAAAGCTAAATCCAAGTCGGAATTAGGCATGAGAGTGAAGTCCGGGCGAAGGCACAAGAAAAACCTACACAAATATACTAAACTAAATGCGGAGAAAAGATACGGAAACCCCCTTTGGCGACCCTCCATTGCTCACGACCTGTGAAGAAGACTAACACGAGACACCAACCGCAAGGCACAAGGCCTTGACTTCCTTAACGTATGCTCCACAATAGCTCTAGGTGCTCATGTAAAGATCAACTCCATTTAGAACATACAATGTCCTAGAGCAATGCCACACAATAGGCAAGGAATAAGGACAAGGGTCCTCCATTAAGCTCATAGCCTTGATCCCATCAATTCACAACCCAAAGTCATCCCCCATGCCAAATATCTTCATATTCTCCGAATTTCAACCTCCTCCCAACCTCCCAAAAATAACAAGAAACTAAACTACCTACCACAACCATCAACAAGGAAAGTAAACATCACAAGTAATGCTAGGGTTGCCTCCCTAGCTAGCGCTTTGTTTAAGGACTTCATTGCCGGTCCATAGATCAAGAGAGTAAGTCAAGGAACATCTTGGAGGATGATTACCTCCTCTTGAGAGTCAAAGGTAGAGTCCATATAGGGCTTCAATCGGTGCCCATTTACCTTGAAGGGATCCCCACCATTTAGATTCTTGATTGCTATAGCGCCATGTGGGAAAACTTCGACTACTTCAAAAGGACCGCTCCACCTAGACCTCAACTTCCCGGGAAATAACTTGAGCCTAGAATTGTATAGGAGAACTTTTTGCTTGGGAAGAAATGTCTTCTTCACCAAGTGTCGATCATGTATCACCTTAGTCTTCTCCTTAAACAATTTGGCACTTTCATATGCCTCTTCCCGAATCTCCTCCAACTCACAAAGATCAAGCTTCCGCTTCTCACCACTTGCTTCCAAGTCAAAATTTAAAAATTTAATAGCCCACATTGCTTTGTGCTCAAGCTCGACCGGAAGGTGACAATTCTTTCCATAGCATAAACGGAAGGGAGACATGCCAATAGGAGTCTTATATGCGGTCCGATAGGCCCATAAAGCATCATCAAGTTTAATGGCCCAATCCTTTCTAGAAGAGTTGACCGTCTTTTCCAATATCCGTTTAATCTCCCTATTTGACACCTCCACTTGACCAGAGGTTTGAGGATGGTAAGGTGTGGCAACCTTATGCTTGACCCCGTATTTCTTCAACAAAGCATCAAAAGTCCGGTTGATAAAATGTGTCCCACCATCACTAATGATAATCCTAGGAGTCCCAAATCGAGAGAAAATATGCTCCTTTAAGAACTTAGTGACTACCTTGGAATCATTCTTCCGTGTGGCCTTGGCTTCAACCCACTTTGAAACGTAATCAACCGCAACTATGATATATTCATTCCCATGAGACTTCGGAAAGGGTCCCATAAAATCAATGCCCCAACAATCAAAAATCTCAACGCCCATAATGTTAGTGAGAGGCATTTGGTCCTTGGAGGATATATTCCCGGTCCTTTGACATCTATCACATTGAAGCACAAACGAATGACAATCCCGAAATAAAGTAGGCCAAAAGAATCCGGATTGAAGGATCTTGAAAGCAGTCCTCCTCCCACCAAAATGACCTCCACATAAAGATGAGTGGCACAATGAAATAATCTTTGGGGCTTCCCACTGAGGAATACAACGTCTAATCACTTGGTCTTTGCCCACCTTCCACAAGTACTGGTCGTCCCAAATATAAGATCGAGCATCACGAAGAAACTTCTTTCTAGCTTGTGCATCATAGTGATCTGGAATGAAAGTACAATTGCTAGCCCAATAATTCACAAAGTCTGCAAACCAAGGCGTCTCAATATCAACATGGAATAAGTACTCATCGGGAAAATGCTCAACCAATGGTATATCAGAAGAATCTCCACCATACTCAAGTCTAGACAAATGATCTGCAACAAGATTTTCCCGACCCGGCTTATCCTTAATCTCTAAATCAAACTCTTGGAGTAATAGCACCCAACGAATCAAACGGGGCTTGGCATCCTTTTTGCTCAACAAATATCTCAATGCCGCATGATCCGTATGGACTATCACCTTTGAACGCAAGAGATAACCTCTAAACTTTTCAAGAGCAAAAATCACCGCTAGTAGTTCTTTCTCGGTAGTAGTGTAGTTCATTTGAGCCTCATTCAAAGTCCTACTAGCATAATATATAGCATGCAAGCGCTTATCTCGCTTTTGACCAAGCACGGCTCCCAAGGCAAAGTCTGATGCATCACACATAATTTCAAATGGGAGTGACCAATCGGGAGCAACAATAATAGGTGCTTGTGTCAACCTCTCTTTAAGCAACTCAAAAGCACGTAGGCAATCGGAGGTGAACTCAAATTTAGAATCTTTCGCCAAGAGATCACATAGAGGTTTAGAGATTAAGGAAAAATTCTCAATAAACCGCCGATAAAATCCCGCATGTCCCAAGAAACTCCTCACACCCTTCACACTAGTCGGAGGTGGTAACCGTGCAATCAAATCAATTTTCGCCTTGTCAACCTCAATGCCTCTTGATGAAACAACATGCCCTAATACAATCCCCTCATCTACCATGAAATGACATTTTTCCCAATTCAAGACCAAATTGGTCTCCTCACATCTTGCAAGTACAAGTGATAGATGGGCAAGGCAATCATCGAAGCTATCTCCATGTATGCTAAAATCATCCATAAACACCTCCATAAATTTTTCGGTCATATCATGAAAAATAGACATCATCAACCTTTGAAATGTAGCGGGGGCATTGCAAAGCCCAAAATGGCATTCTCCGATAGGCAAATGTGCCGAATGGACAAGTAAAAGTGGTTTTATCTTGGTCTTCAGGGGCGATTGCTATTTGGTTGTACCCGGAGTACCCATCCAAAAAGCAATAATGAGAGCGCCCCGATAAACGATCTAACATCATGTCAATAAAGGGTAGGGGAAAGTGATCTTTTCGGGTAGCGGCATTCAACTTCCGATAATCAATACATACACGCCACCCGGTTTGTACCCTTTGTGCTACCTCTTCTCCTTTATCATTTGTTATCACCGTTACTCCACCTTTCTTAGGAACAACTTGCACCGGCGAAACCCACTTTGAATCGCTAATCGGATAGATCACACCCACATCAAGTAACTTAAGCACCTCAGCTTTTACCACCTCCATCATCGGAGGATTCAACCTCCTTTGAGCATCTCGCACCGGTTTTGAGTCCTCCTCCAAATGAATACGGTGCATACACTTAGAAGGACAAATGCCCTTAATGTCGGCAATTGTCCACCCTAAGACATTCTTGTGCTCCTTCAAAACTCCAAGAAGCTTCCCTTCCTCCAACTCACTAAGCTTTGATGAAATAATAACCGGAAGGGTATCCTTGTCTCCAAGAAAAACATACTTCAATGTGGGCGGCAAGGGCTTCAACTCAAGTGTAGGTGGGCTCTCAAGAGATGGTACCGCTCTAGTAGTAGTAGGAGGCAAATGCACTATCTTGGGCTTGTATGCCTTATGGAATGGCATTATAGTCTCCATGTGATTCACCTCCTCCATTATGTCATCATCATTAAATCTCAAGCTAGACTCTTCAACAAGATCATCAATTATATCCATCGTCTCAACTCGAAAACAATCTTTGAGATACACCGAACTCTTCATGACATCAAAAATTCGAAAACCAATAGTAGTGTCAAACACCGTCATAGTTAAGATTCCCTTTTGAACATCAATCTTGGTGCCGGCGGTTGCCATGAATGCCCGCCCCAAAATAATGGGAAGCTCCTCACTATCACTACTCAAAGGCTCCATATCTAAAACCACAAAGTCGGCGGGTACCAATATCTCATCAATTTTCACCAAGACATCCTCTACTACTCCTCTTGGGTAAACCACACTTCGATCCGCCATTTGCAATCTAATCTTGACCGGTTTAATGTCCTCCAAAGCAAGTGTTTTGTAGACTTCATAAGGCATAAGGTTGATACTCGCTCCAAGATCTAGAAGTGCCTTATCAAAATTTCTCAATCCAATAGTACAAGGAACGGTAAAGCATCCGGGATCTCCAAGTTTAGGAGGAAGCCTTCGTTGAATCACAGAAGAGGCCTCCTCTCTAAGAAACACATTTTCATCATCCCTAAACCGTCTCTTGTTTGTGCACAATTCCTTCAAGTACTTGGCATATGAGGGTACTTGCTTAATGGCATCCAAAAGTGGAATATTAATATTCACCTTCTTGAACAATTCCATGAACTCCACATTTTGGTGCTCTTTCTTCTTCTTAAGGTCTTGCATCCTCTTTACATTAAGATATGGCAAAATCGGCTCTTGAGAGAAAACTAATGGTGGGGTAAATTTCAAGTTACCCATGGGACCCTTAAGGGTGCTCACGGTCCCACTAGGATCCCTAGCCAACACGGCCTCCCCTAGTGAAGAATAGACCGGAGTACTCCTATCCTTAGGACCTCCACCACTAGTCATATGAGAATCTTCCACCTTATTTCTCCCCTTTGATGTAGACTCCGAATTTTTAGCAAGAGGCTTCCTTTTAGAAGGATCTTCCACCTTATTTCTCCCCCGGTCTTCCACCTTATTGCTCCCCATATGATCACTAGAAGATGATGCAATAGTAGTGGTAGGCCCAAAGTGAACATGCTTAGGTGGTGCGGTTGAAGTAGGTACATGAGACTTTGAAGATGTAGAATGAGATAAAGAAGAATTCTTTCCTTGTGCACCTCCGGGAAGTACATTTTCTTCCTCCCGGCTTCCTTATCCACCCCCTTATTTTTTCCTTCTGTATGCAAAGCCACATCACCCACTCCAATTTCCGGGGGTACATTTTCTTCCCCCCGGTTCCCATCCGCCTTTGAATTAAAATCATGCATATTTAAAGAATTTTCAACATTGCCACGAGGTACATTTTCTTCCCTCGTGGCACCATCAATCAATTCAAAATCACTATCACTAGAGCAATCCTCTACCATAACATACTCATCACTAGAATTTGAAATGGGAGAGTTGGGAGCATGCATAGGAGAGGGAACATAACCATTATAGGAATGGGATGAGGAGGAATAGGGGTCATACATATTATCATACACATGTAAGGGAGTAGGAGATGAAGTTTGTGGCATGTGTACCTTATTGTCGTAGACCTTTCCACTTCTAAGAATAGATATAGCATTTGCTTGCTCATTGTTGCGAGGATTAGGCACCGTATTGCTAGGAAGAGACCCTTGCGGTCTTGAGTGCATAGAAGAGGCCATTTGCCCAACTTGAGTCTCCAATTTGTGCAAGCCCGCTTGAAGAGAATCAATAGTTTGCTTGTTGATCGCATTTGTAGAATTTTGAGCTTCTATGAGTTTACTCATCAACTCTTCAAAACCGGGTTTGCTAGGCTCACTAGAATGCAAAGGAGCATGTGACATAGATGTATGATTGTAATTCCCGCCTTGGTTGCCTCCATGAAAAGCACTAGAACCACCTTGAAACTTGGTGTTTCCATAGCCACTACCTTGCACAAATCCGGGAGGACCATTTTGAACATTCGAACCATAAGGATAAGTGACATTCCCATGTGTGCCATGCATAGGTGAAATCTGCCCTTGATTGTTGTGAGGGCCAAAAGATGAAAAACTTGAGCCATTTTGGCTATGCGATGCACCATAGTAACCTCCTTGACCTTGGGGTATAAAACTTGAGCCACTAGAGCCTCTTTGAACAAAGCTAGAACCTCCTTGCCCTTGATGACTAAAAGAACCACCACCATGTGAACTTGATCCACCTTGGTTGCCTCCCCATGAAAAATTGGGGTGATTCCTCCACCCCGGATTATATGTTGGAGAGTAAGGGTCATTCTTTTGTTGTCTTCCTTGAAAATTATTTATTACCCTTACTTGCTCCTCCACAAAATCGGGATATTGATGTGCTAAATGGCATTCTTGAGTAACATGGCTAGGAGACTCACATAAAAGACAAGTAGAAAGAGTAGAATGCATGGCCTTGACTTGTGAAATGTGTGGCTCACGATCTTGCTTTTCAAGTAATTGCTCCATCTTTTTCTCAAGTCTATCTAACTTTGAACTCATCATTCCATCACTTGGCATAGACACCTCATAAATCCCACGGCCTCTAGGTAAAGGCTCTCGGCCTCTCACATCAATACCATGCTCACGAGTCCGTGGCTCATCATACAACTCACGGCTCCTCCTTGAATCATCAAGGGTGTCACGGCCTCTCCTAGGCTCATCATAGGAATCTCGACTCTTATGCTCATCATACAATTCACGACTCCTTGGTTTCTCAAACTCATCTCTTGGTCTTCTTCTTCGGTCATGAGAGTCCCACCTTGCACTTTGCTTAGATAAGTCCTCAATGATACCCCAAGCTTCCGTAGCATGCTTATTTTCAATGCTTCCAAGTGCGGCATTATCCACACGTCTTCTAGATTCCGGTAGCAAGCCTCTATGGAATGAATCAATAAGTAACCACTTATCTAGGCCATGGTGAGGGCATCCAAGGTCAATGTCCTTGAATCTCTCCCATGCCTCATGCAAGGTCTCTCCATCAAATTGAATAAACCTCAAGATATCATCTCTCATACTTGTAGTCCGGTGGGGAGGAAAAAATGCATTCAAAAACTCTTCTTGAAGTTGACGCCATGATCGTATACTCGCGGGAGGTAGTCTATGTAACCATTCTCTTGCCCGGTCTTGAAGTGAAAAGGGAAAAAGACGCATCTTCAAGCTATCCGGTGTAAGCCCTCCCAATTGTAGTGTACCACATACTTCTTCAAACATCTTCACATGAGTGTAAGGCCTCTCTTGACTAAAGCCATTGAACTTTGGCAAAATTTGAAGAGTAGAAGACTTGATCTCAAAATTGACTCCACAAGGTGGCAAGACAATACAAGAAGGTTGGTTGACAACGGTAGGACAACTATAGGCTCTAATTGGTCTCTCATTATTCTCCACATCACCCATTTCTACCTCTTCAAATCTTGGACTTAGTGATCTCTCTTCTAAAATAGGTGAAGTAGTCCTCGATGGTGCAAAAGATTTAGTCCTCGGATTTCTCACCCTTTTTCTTGGTCTACCTCTTCCTCTCTTATTAGGAAGTTCACTCATGCACCTTCAAAAGAAAACTATGAAAATGATTAGAAACTAGAATTCAAGAAAAACACAAGTAATTCAAACAAATAATTAAACCTTTTTTTTTCTTTTTCTTCTTTTCTACTACAATAATAAAAACTCAACAAGTAACATATAACACAAAAATAAAAATCTGGAATTTTTTTTATGGCAATAAAAATTACCAAAATATATTTTCAATATTTAACACACACAAATCAAAATAAAGAAAAAGCTAGAAAAATATGCAAAGTGCCTAAGAATCCGAACACCAAGGGAATAAGGTTTTTACACCCTAATCCCCGGCAACGGCGCCATTGATTCGGTGCCTATACTAGCGCCTCACGCGTAATACAACACGGTCATCAAGTTTAGGGCAAATAAATTAAGCTCCAAGTATCGTACCCAAGGGAATAGGGAACCCCCCACTTAGTTACGGACAACTAAGCACAAATACAAATTATCCTAGCAACAAGTATCCGAAATTGTGATTTTTAATTGTGAAGACTTAAACTAAATTTAAGAACCGAAAATAGAAAATTGCTAAAAATAAAAATGCAATGCTAAAGTAATTTGCGAAAAATTCAAGACAAGAGAGTGTTGGGTGCTAGGGAGGTTCCTTCACCCAAATCCTATGTGCCGGAAGCTATCTAATGTAGATGCAAAATTCTTGATTAGGCGGTAGTCGTATCCAAGGCGGTTCAAGGCTCAAGGACCATATATTCTCAATTACGGTATTAATGTGCCGTTTCAAGGGTCACACAAACTCAATTAGAGAGAGCTAGAGCCGGTTCAAGGGTCTCTAAGTCGCTCTAATTGGCATAATACTCAAGAATTAGACCACTAAGCGATTCACCCTCGCAATCACGCGGCGGGTGTAAATCACCATGCTTATAACCCCTACAATACCAAATTGAGGGTTCTAGCTTAGGAATTAGAGGGGGTCAAGCCTCTAACTCCATCCTAGACATGCTCAAAACACATACCCTAGAGTTGACTAGGCTCCTAGACATGCATTTCAACCCAACAAAAATTGATATAAGCATCCATCAAATTAAATTGCATCATGACATTAAAATAGGCATCCTTTACATAAAATTTGGGCTAGGGCACACAACCCTAACCCCCAACAAAATTTCTACTCACTACCCATAAATATATACATCATCAATTCCATCAATTTCATACAAATAAAAGAGGGAAAGGTATAGAAGAGGGAGAACAACCAAGACAAATTACAAATGCTAAAAAGCAAACATAATAAGCCTTGGAATTATAATTTCTCCCTTTTTACCCAAGTGGTGATTGTTTTATGCTTGAAGTGCTTCCCCTTTGAATCTTGTGAAATTGATGAGAAGATGGAATTTTGGTGAAGTGGGTCTTAGTGAGGAAGTGTGGATTTTGGTGAGGAGAAGAAATCTTGGTGAGGTAGGTTGGATTTTGGTGAGTAGAAGAAAAAAAATGGAGAAAGATGGGGTTTATAGTGTGGTGGTTTCGGTTGTGTGTGTAGAGGAAGAGAAATGAATTGGAAATTTTGGGTCTGGTGGTGCGGCTCTGAGAAGAGGAAGAATGAAGGATATGGTTGTTCGAGAAGAGAGGAAAATGAGATAATTGATAAATATGTGTGTGGTGTTTCGGTGGCTTTCAAGGGAGGAAGAGAGAGATGATGCTAGCTGGCCACAAATGAGAGGAAGAGGGGAAAAAGAAAAAAAAAAGAAAAAGAAATGCTGCACGGGTGAGAGGGAGAAGGGAAAAAGTGAAGATAGTGGTGTGCTGACGTCATCATGACGTCAGCATGGTGCAGATTTTTTTTTTTTTTTTTTTTTTTTTTTTTTCTTTTCTCTTTTATTTTGTTTTGCTTTCTCTCCCTTTTTTTTTTTCTTCTTCTCTCTTCTCAATGCACTTCCGCAAATACTACTGGAGGTAATTGAATTCCGCTCCCTTGATGGCGTTGACCACGGTTGACCCGCATTGACAATTTTGTCCTTTTGTCGGAAACTCCAATTTGCTCCAATTTCACACAATTTTCTCTCGTTTCCGCAACTCTGCTTATTTTCTACAAAATAAACAAAAGTAAATTAATCACATAATAATTGACATGAGGATTTGTTTATTTCTAGTGTTTTAGATATAATTACACGCATATAAATGCGTATAATCAGGTTTTAGGAAATTCCCTCAGCCTGAGATTATGATTGCTAGCATGAGGGCCGAGAGCGTCGATAAATCGACTAATACGCTCTTTTGGGTTGCCCTTTCTCCCATCAAAAAGAGTAAAGGTGGGTGTTTCATAATTTTTGGGATAAGACAAATGCATTATGCTTGAAGGATAAGGGGGTTGAGGAGCATACTTCCAGTCTTCGAAGCTACGACGCAATTCTTTTTCCAGCATGGCAACAACATCATCTTGGGTAACAAAAGAAGGTGCCTTCTGATTGTTAGATACTTTTACGGCAGAGTCCTCATGGGAAACCTTATGTGACTGCTCTGCATTATTTGGTTGCTCAGGCTGTTTTGTTGTTGAGATTGAGCTGACCAGTTGTTTCATGGTGTCAACCATCTCTCTTTGAGTCCTACCGAAAGCGCTGAGGATGTGTGCCAAGTCTGCAGGAGTGATTTCCTCCTCCTCCTCATGCCTTTCTTCCTGATCTTGTTGCTTATTCCTCTTCCTTCGTGGTGGAGCCATCTCACAGGTCACAGCCTAGTCCCCCGTGAAGTCGCCAAAAATGTGAGGGTGATTTTGTGTTTTGGACCTTTTGCAGCAAGACGCTCTTGATTAAGCGAGCCTAGGCCCAAAATTGTTCAAAGGTTGGACCTGAGAACAACTTCATTGCAACCCGCTAGATGATAACAACAGCTATTGGACTAGATAATAACAACAGCGATTGGACTAGATGATAACAGCAGCAATTGGAGTTAATTTCACGAGAACATAACTTATAGGTAGATATGGTGTGGGAGCTAGATGCCTGGGAGTTTAGCAGAGAGAGAGAGAGTTCCAGCAATGGCATGATTTCTGGGTTTTGGATTAAGGTTGATTGGGAGAAATTGATGGCTAGGGATTCAAAGATAGAGTTTGATCTCTTGCTTGATGTTTCTGGGTTGTTGATGCTTGCTTCCAATGGCGATGGACCCGCTTTTTATAGCGGAGATAGGCGAGGAAGACTCGTGCTAAGAACCGGGGGTTTTGAAGTGGTATTCTTAGTTTTGGTGGGATAATCCTAAAGCTTTCAACTTTTGTTTTCTCCATGAAACTGTAACATCCCGACCCGAATTAATAGAAGAGAAAAAAAAAATAAGACAACACCATCTACCAGATCCATACCTGGATCAATATTGATTGTATCCATTATAATCTAGAAAAAATCAAAACCTTTGATTCACCGACCATGGTCACAACATGACCAATCTCTTTTCTGATGATCAAACCGTTGCCGCCGATGGCGACTCAGGAGGAAGGAAAGTAAAGAGATAGAAGCAAAGGCGGTTAGAGAGAAAGAGAGCGAGTCTTTCTCTATCAAAGAGAGTGTTTCCCCGGGTTCCAGAGAGATCCCCTCTTTCTTCTTTCCTTTTTTTTTTTTTTATTCTTCTCTTCCCCCGGTTTCTCCTACCTTCTTGATCCTTCCTCATCCACTTTATTTATTTCTTTGTTTATGTAATTTACTAATGTCGGCAAACAAATCAAGGGCTCTTAATTTGCCACATATATTTCTTTAACACCATGTTTGGATGGACAATTACATGATAAAATCCTTATTTGCTAAGGAAATGATGGATGACAAGGAAAAAGAAAACATTTAGATTATTTCAACCTCAAAATGACTTTCAAAATCCATTGAGATAATGAGAAAATATTCATTACGTTTTCTCATGGTCTCATGATCTGGTCTCATGATCTTTCTTTTGCAAGAAGGACTTGTCACTAATAATTTACGAGCATTTTAATATATATATATATATAATTTGTTTTTAAAATGTCTTGGGTATTACAAACCCACCCGCTTAAAACAATTTTGTCCTCGAAATTTAGAATAGTATAGCATAATCTGAACTCTATAGTTAGAAGATAGCTCTTGATCTGAGTGAACTACTCATCCAAACAGTACTGTAATTTCCTGCATAACTGACATTCTAGTTTCCAATTACTATTCTAGTTTCCAATTTCTAATATTATTGAGAGAGCGAACACTCTTGAGGGCATATTTTGCCCGTCCAATAATTTTAGGGACTCTGTTTTCAATGATAACACAAACTTATGATGCCATGTATATTGCATCACCTATATGTCTTACGTAGTTTGTTTTTAGTCTACAGAAATTTGGATTGTCTTTATTTCCTCTCGATAAATTAGTTTAATAGGAAAAGCATGTAAAGCTTGTTTCAGTAATGCTAGTCTATATGCGATCAGTACCCTTGCAGGCTTGCATTTGCATATAAACATCATGCTTTCTAATCCATCCTTGTTCCTTAGGATGCTAAAACTACATCATTGTACGACACAAACATTGTATGCCATTATCTTATTCTGTGTCGTTCACGCGGTACAGAGCATGACATCTCCTAAACATAGCCCCTATTCCAAATTATTCACACTAGTTGCGAAAGGAGCAAACTCTGAGTCATAATTCAAAATGCAACTGGATATTAGAATCGCATTTTGTTCCTTTGAAAATTAATAGTTGGATATGCATTTTACCACAGAACTCCGGGTTGCCATAAGCAACCATTGTTCTCATACCGTTTACTGCCAATTACATTCATAAAAACTACCACTAATTATGGATCATCTTCAGCTACTTTACCCAAAGCCTTAGGCATATTCAGAAGCTATGAAACTGCTCAAGGAGCCAACTCAAATAATCAACATATTTAATCACACTTATTCTTGTAACACTGACCATATCTTCATGATATCATTTTCCATTATGCCAAACACAGCTAACAGATCCAATAGATTCATCAAAACTGAAAATAATTGAGTCGTCCATTGCATTCTTTGGTTATTCTCACAAGGGTTATTATCACAAATGGTACCTGAACTTATCTTCTATTTTATCGATGGTACCTGAACTTCAATTTTGATCACAACCAGTACCCGAACTTTTCGATTTCATTTTAAATGGTACCTAAGGCCACCTTCGGTAACTATTCCGGCCAAAAAAGCCAAATCTAAAAAAAAAAAAAAAAAGAAACAAGTTCAAGGCAAGTCTATTACCAAAAAATCATCACTATATATGATTGCAACCCTTGAAATCATCAAAAATCATCACTATGATTGCCTCCCATGCCGTTTTTAGTCGGAATAGTGACCGGAGGTGGCTCTAGGTACCATTTAAAATGAAATCGAAAAGTTCGGGTACTGATTGTGATCAAAATTGAAGTTCAGGTACCATCGATAAGATTGAGGTATAGTTCAGGTACCATTTGTGATAATAACCCTTCTCACAATTACCTTTTCTTTCATATCAGAACGCATCATCATCTTTGACAATTATTTGATCCAAATAGCCAAGTCCAATGTGTTCATCGAGTTTGGCCATTGGCAACTTTCATTCAGCATGCTTCTTTTGAATTTGTCAAATAACAATCTTTTTCTTTACTCTTTTTCCCGGTTAGAGCCCATTGCTCGCATTAAGGCCACTGAGCGCACCCCGTACTAAGCGGATTCCCGATTGGGTTTTGGGTCTTTCACCCTAGGGAGGCACAATCCCTACTTAATTATCCGCTCGAATCCACGAGCCCCAATTGGGTTTAGGGTCTTTCACCCAAGGGAACTCGATCCCTCCTTACTTATATCCCGGGCCTAACCGGATCAAATTCATTAGAGCTCCAATCGTTCTTTACATTCAAT